>NC_089233.1:1419425-2076351 GCF_963924675.1 Phocoena phocoena
AAAGGGCCCTGGGAGATGGTCAGCATGTGAATAAATGTCATCATGACCGATTCGCAGGAGAGAAAACGAGGGCTCCATAAAGTTGGAGCTTCCTCAAGATCTCACAGCCAGTAGTCGGAAGGAAGGTGCGGGGATGAAGCTACAAGTCAGAGCCCGACAGTCCGGGGCTGCGTGTCTGCCAGGAGCCACTCCATCCCCCACCCCGGAGACACACACACACGTCTCGGCGCTCCTCCCTGTGGCCACATGCCGTGTGAGCCGTGTGACCAGCACCAGCTGTGGGAGCTCAGCCTGGCCTGAAAAAGGGGCTTCCCGGTCTAGAACCGTCGAGCTCATGGCCGGTGTGCCCCACGGCGTCCTTGGAACCTGCGCGCCACACGACCACCATGGAGGAACGCGTGGAGACGAGCCTGGGACACAGGCTGCTTCCACACCTCCTGCCAAAGCCCACTCACGTCGAGTGGCACCAAGAGCTCACCGGACAGGCGAGGCCCTGGTCTCCATCACTGAAAACCCCTGGGGCCACTGCTGCGGGGACAGTAACCAGGCCAAGGCAAGCGTGAGACCAGGTGGGGGACGGCTGGCGCTCGCTCAAACCACCCCTGCCTGGGACGGGAGCAGACCATCCTCCACGACGGCTTCTCTGCGGCTCCCGTGCTCTCCCTGCCAGGCTCAGCGCCCTCCTGGGGGATGAAGGGTCAAGAGGGCCTGGGAAGGTCCCCACAGGGCACACACGAGCCACCCTGGCAAGAGGCTGAGACAGACTGGCTGTGGCCCGTGGGCAGCACCGTGGTGCAGACTTCCCTAGGGTCCCTGCCTCCCAGTCAAGGCCACTGGGTGATCACTGAACCCGTGGAAGCCCACGGAGCTGGGGCACCATGCAAGACGGAGGGAGCACAGAGGAACGAGGCAAAGCCTGGCCCCCACGATGGCGCCCAGCCCGCCCAGCAGAGGACAGGGTCAGAGGCTGGCCAGCCCGTGCAGAGCCCGACCGGGGCCTCTGCCCGCCTGACGTCCAGGCTGGTGGCCCAGGACGGGCCCAGCGCAGGCAGCCCGGCCGCAGGCCTCACTCCGTCTGTCTGTCATGTTACTGCACACCATCAACGGTGCCGTTCATTCGTCCACGCGCTCAACAGCGCTGGGCCAGGCCCTCCTCTGGGCCCAGGGGGCTCGCGCGGCAGGGGGGGACAGGGCACGCACGGGGCGCGTTGAGGGCAGGCATGCACAGTGCCACTTGCGGCACCGTCACCAGGAACTGCCCAAGCACGAGCCCAGGAGGGAGGGCCGGGCTACGCGCGGACGCCTGAGCGAGGAGCGCCGCAGGCGAGGGCGCCAGTGGGCCTGAGCCAGCTCTCACCCAGCTGCCCCACTATCCCTCGGTCCAGGGGGAGGAGGACTTCGGCGCTGCTCTATGGCGCTCCCGCCTGCCTGGCCGGCGGTAGGCCGTGGGCGGAGTCGCATCCACACGCGCGCCCCTAGTCTAGATGGCTAAGCCAACCGCAGCCTCCACAGCCAACCAGCCTCTCCAGCCTTCAGGTGCTTGTCGACCAGGCCTCTTAGTGCCATCACCACGCGTCCAAAACTGAATTCCCGGTTCCCTCTGCCTTCACCTGCTCTTCTGCTAAGTTCTCCAGCAACATAAGAGGCAAATCCACCATTCACACGCTCTCACCAAAGACCTCACTCTTGTCTTTTTGTCTTACCTGCCACGTGTGATCCACAGCAAACCCCGCATCCCCATCTTTCAGGTGTGCCCACACCTTCAACCCCTTCCCACCCCCAAAGACACACCTTCTCACTCCTAATGAGCCCGCCGGAAAGCTCACCACTGCCCTGCCCTGCGCTACGCCGGAAGTCACACTTTCCCAGGCACCTCAAACAAGAGGACAGTGACAGCCATGGCCATAACCCCCAGCCAACACTGGCTCACTGCACCAGGCACACTCCCAGCGCTTTACCGAGGTTCTGTGGCGACTCACACGGCAATCCTACGACCTATCGCCATCACCTTCACAGGTGAGGCAGAGAAGATGGGGACACGGCGACACAGAGCTACTCCGTGGTGGGGCAAGACTGGACCGCAGGAAGCCTGCGTTTAGACCGGCGAGAGCTTGCAGACCCTCCCCGGCCCGGGTCAGACACAGCACGAAATCCAGACAGATGCACAGGGAGCAGGTTCTCCCGCCCACGCGCTGGTCATCAGGAATCTTCTGCTCCCGTCGCTGGCCTGGCTGGCCTCTGGACAGCCTGAGTCTACCATAACTCACACACACACAGGTGACAAAGGTAACAAGGCCTAATCGTATTCCGAGGTTCGAAACGACAGACTAAATGGTTTGCACAAAGTGAGAAAAGAGCCACATTAAGAATCATGACTGTCATGCTGATCTGAAGCATCCCTGGGAGGCGCAGAGAAACCCATCAACCTGGCAGATGCCAGGAAAACACAGTAGCCAAGGGCTCCACCTCCCGAGGCAGATGGTACTCCATCCGTTCATTCTCAAGCCCCCTTCACTAAACAACAATCATCTCCTCCCAACGCTGCCCAGAGCCCCCAGCATGAGGAGGGCAGCGCCATGTGGAGGGGGCCGGCCGGCTCCCCGGTCAGTGGCCCAGGCCAAGGCACCAGGAGGCTCCCAGGGGCGTCCAGGACCGGCCAGAGTTCTAAGGCAAGACCAGGGCTCCAGGCGCTGCAGGGCTCCTCACACACTGACAGCTTGAGGCCAAGGGCTCTTCTGAGACATGCAGAGCCCAGAGGAGGAAAGACCTGAGCTTCGAAACAAACTGCAGGGCTTCCCTGGTGGCGCAGTAGTTAAGAATCTGCCTGCCAGTGCAGGGGACATGGGTTCAAGCCCTGGTCCAGGAAGATCCCACATGCCGCGGAGCAACTAAGCCCGAGCGCCCCAACTGCTGAGCCTGCGCTCTAGAGCCCGTGAGCCACAACTACTGAGCCCGTGAGCCACAACTACTGAAGCCTGCAGGCCTAGAGCCCGTGCTCCGCAACAAGAGAAGCCACTGCAATGAGAAGCCCGCGCACCGCAAGGAAGAGTAGCCCCTGCTCACCGCAACTAGAGAAAGCCCGCACGCAGCAACAAAGACCCAACGTAGCCAAAAATAAATAAACAAATTTATCAAACAAACAAACAAAAAGCTTCAGTCATTAGAGCAGCCCAGAGCTGGTGTGCTTCGGGGGTGATCAGGCAGCCTTTGAAGCTGAGTGTACAGAGGGATCATCAGCTGCGAAGAGCCGGGCTCGGCAGGAGCGCACGGAGCGCGGCAGGCAGAACCACGACGTCTGCACGGCTTCTCCTCGCTCGCTTCTACAGCAGGTTCTAAATCCGCATCAAGGATGCGGCCTGAGGCTCACACCTGCCGGCCCATGACGCACGTCTCCAATGGAGCAGAGACACGCATGACCAAGGGTTCTCTGCAGCCACACGCAGTACCTCTCAGGGACCGCTCAGGGACCGGGGCTCCAGCCCCAAATAAACCGTGTGGAGCTCCTAGGACGCACAGACCAGGATTCAAACCCTGTTTCTGTGGCTTCCTAGCTGTTCAACACAGGGCTCGACTGCTGCAACAGAGGACAGCAGCACCATCGCGCAGCATTCAGGTGAGATGGAACCGGGTACTGACAACGGCTCAGCCAGCTTCACCACTCTCAGCATCTCCACCACGCGGTGTGCACAGGTGAGAACCGGGTACCGACAGAGGCTCAGCCAGCTTCACCACTCTCAGCATCTCCACCACGCGGTGTGCACAGGTGAGAACCGGGTACCGACAGAGGCTCAGCCAGCTTCACCACTCTCAGCATCTCCACCACGCGGTGTGCACAGGTGAGAACCGGGTACCGACAGAGGCTCAGCCAGCTTCACCACTCTCAGCATCTCCACCACGCGGTGTGCACAGGTGAGAACCGGGTACCGACAACGGCTCAGCCAGCTTCACCACTCTCAGCATCTCCACCACGCGGTGTGCACAGGTGAGAACCGGGTACCGACAACGGCTCAGCCAGCTTCACCACTCTTACCATCTCCACCACGCGGTGTGCACAGGTGAGAACCGGGTACCGACAACGGCTCAGCCAGCTTCACCACTCTCAGCATCTCCACCACGCGGTGTGCACAGGTGAGAACCGGGTACCGACAACGGCTCAGCCAGCTTCACCACTCTCAGCATCTCCACCACGCGGTGTGCACAGGTGAGAACCAGGTACCAACAACGGCTCAGCCAGCTTCACCACTCTCAGCATCTCCACCACGCGGTGTGCACAGGTGAGAACCGGGTACCGACAACGGCTCAGCCAGCTTCACCACTCTCAGCATCTCCACCACGCGGTGTGCACAGGTGAGAACCGGGTACCGACAACGGCTCAGCCAGCTTCACCCCTCTCACCATCTCCAGCACGCGGTGTGCACAGGTGAGAACTGGGCCCCAGGAGCCCCCGCTCCACTCCATCCCCCACTCTCCACCAAGGCAGAGAAATGCAGGCATCACAGCCCCACGTGTCCCCCACAAGCTTCCCTGCTCCCCTGTCCTTCGAGGTCGTCCACAAGGTTCTGAGCCACAAAGAGACACAGCCTCCCGTCCACCCCGGCCCGCAGCGCCCCTGGCTCTGCAAACGCCAGGGCTATGGAGTGAGGTGCTGGGTCCCGAAGACGCCAGGATGCTCTTGGGACCCGCTAGGGCACAGGCGGCCGCATAGTAGTGTCAGGGGAGCTCTGCATGGAGAACACTGACAGGGACACACCTAGAGCCGCTCACAAACCCTGAATACTCGCGTGTCCTCAGCACACCTCCAAGGAAACAGGATCAGCGTTCAAGCGCCAAAACCAGTGCTGCGGCGGCCACAAAAGAAAGGCAAGGTGCCCTGGGCTGTAACTAAACTCCTGTCCAAAGGCACTGACACACCCATTCATCTCAGTGACCAGTGGCGCCCTGGAGCTGTCCGAGGTCGGCCATGAAACGGAAAGCACAGAGAGGCTGGCCTGGCGGTCCAGGACAGCCCGCTAACAGAGAGGCACACAACTATTAACTCTCCCTGAAGGACACGCTTTACAAGGTGCCAACCAGAACCCCGCGAGACCTCTGGCCCCACCACCACCTGCACGCCACCTGGGGTCTCCTGAGCGCTGCTGAACGCCAGGCACCTCCTGCCATCTCGCCCCCCACCCCAAACAGCCCTCCGAACCCTCCGACCGGACCCCCGCCTGCCTGCGTGCTGGCCAGACCCCAGGCTTTCACCCTCTTGCCAAGGTGCCTCTTCCCGCCTAACCTGAATTTCTGCCCAACTGCCTTTAAAGACGTGAGGAAGTGAAATCAGCTGTTCCCGCCTCACGAGGTTTCCTGGCCTCCGCACGGACCGCCCCCATCACAGCCCCGTCGGCCTGCTGCTGTGAGAGCAGCAGCTGCCCAGACCCCTGCGAGCACGAATGGTGCGGCGCACATGTCCTCTCCCCGTTCTGCTCGGCGAGGGCCTCAAGGGCACTGGAGCCCAGCTCCCTGCCACCTCCTCACAGGGCCTGCACGGGACTCTACCATGAACAGATGGGGCAGGAACCCGACGGCCCCTTATCGGCTGAGGCCTTAAGAACATTCCCGGGCTTCTCTGATCCGCTCCACCACCGGGAGGAGGGAGATCTCCCGCGGGACCTCCCTGAGATGAAGGGGAAGACGCACGTACGCACTGGGCACGACGCCAGCACACGGAAGCGCCCCTTGGGTGGCCGCGCGGTCAGGACCGGTCTGCTGAATGAGGGTGGGACCGAGAGCACCTCCACCCGGCGGGCAGGCAGCCGTGCCTAGGTCCTGTGCCCCGCGCTGTCACACCTCACCTCACCTCCCGGGGCCCATCCTGCAGAAGAGGTGAGGCACACAGCTCTTTCTCGGGATGCCCGAGACTCAGTTGCTCCTGGGTGACTGCATCGGCTCTCAGAGGGAGCCCAAGGGTCCTGAGAGGTGGACAAGTTGGCAGGAGTCACGCAGACCTACCAGCCACCACAAAGGACTGCTCCCGGAGGCGGAGAGTCCATTCCTGAACCAATCCCAAAGAAGAGACGGGACGGCTGAATCTATATGTGTGACCACAGTCGAAAGCACTGCCGGAGCTGCGGATGAGAGCTACATTCACGAAGCTGGATTTCCTGCTGCTGCTCAAAGCAGGTCATTTTAGAAAGTACCTCTCAGTTTGGCGGGAGAAAAATGCAGACAAGTTTCCATTCCTCTAATAGTTCATTCTTTTTCAAATTCAAAGTAAAATAAAGAGGATCGCCTGGAAAAATGTCAAACACTTTAATTTCAAATCACTTTTAATGCCTGTTTCATCTGACAGTAGCTTTGAAAGCAAAAGGCAGTCTTTATCATTTGAGGATTTTTTTTTAACTTTTTAAAAAATTAACTTTTTTTTTTTTTGGCTGTATTGGGTCTTCGTTGCTGCATGCAGGATTTCTCTAGTTGCGGCAAGCGGGGGCTACTCTTCGTTGCGGTGTGCAGGTTTCTCGTTGCAGTGGCTTCTCTTGCTGAGGAGCACAGGCTCTAGGCGAGTGGGCTTCAGTAGTTGTGGCATGCGGGCTCAGTAGTTGTGGCACGCGGGCTCAGTAGTTGTGGCACGCGGGCTCAGTAGTTGTGGCTCATGGGCTCTAGAGCACAGGCTCAGCAGCTGCGGCACACGGGCTCAGTTGTTCCACGGCATGTGGGATCTTCCTGGACCAGGGCTCGAACCCATGTCCCCTGAATTGGCAGGCGGACTCTCAACCACTGCGCCACCAGGGAAGTCCTCATTTGAGGTTTTTAAGCTAAATTGATGTGATTATGTCCAACATAACCAGATGCTTCTAAAAGCCAATTTTCAAAGAGACATCAGCCCCCCAAATAAGAAAGCCTTCCTTCGGTTATTAATTATTGAAACGCCAACTGCACGGGGGTGAGGCCGCGGAGGATGTTCGCAGAGAGCAGGCTGACTTCCACCCCCAACCAGCTAGCCAGCCAGTGCAGGGCACCCGGGGTCCCTCTGTGGTCACCGTCCTCTCAGCCTGCCCCCAAGCCCTTCACCCACTAGAGGGGCTGACCTCACTCAGCTTTCCACCCTCAAGTGAATCACGTGGGAACTGACTAGTTTAACACCATCCTCCACAGATACCTGGTCTGGGGCAGACTTTCAACCCCATCTGGGCCAGTGAGAGTGACTGGGGTGGGGGGAGTCTGCCGCCAGTGGGGGTCCTCAGACAGGTTTCCTTGTTCCAAAAAGGAGACCCAAGAAGGAGACCTCTCTTTCCGCCTCTTATGCGACACCCAGAACCTGGTCAGCCACCCTGAAAGCACGAGAGAAACCAGCCTGGGCCCCAGGGGACAGAGGCGGACAGCCCTGCAACAGTCCAAGCGCGGCTCGGTGAGGAACAAGCATTTGGTTTGGTGCCCTACGCGGCACAGAGCTCCACAAACCCTCCTGAACGAGGTGAGTGCCTTTTGTGAACAAGCCCCTTCAGCCAGAGCCCTGGGCAGGAAGGGCGGGGGAGAAGCCAGAGGAACCAACCAGCAGAAGAGAAGTTGGAGCTTTCAGTTCCACCCCCGCCCCGCCTCCAGGGAGGGGAGCGGCGATAGAGACCAAGTGAATCACCAATGGCCATGATTGCCCATTAAGTTTCCTACTTAATCAAGCAGGAAACTCCATAGACACTGCTGAACAATGCGGCTTCCGAGTCACTGGACACAAGGAGGAGCTGGGAGGGCAGCACACCTGGAGAGGACACAGCAGCTCTGCCCCCACCCCACACACACGCCTCATGCATCTCTTCCCAGCCGGCTGATCCCAGCTGCACCCTTTGTAATAAACCAGTAATCCTAAATAAAGTGCTTCCCTGAGTTCTGTCGATCATTCTAGCAAACCGGCAGAGAGGGGCTGGGGGGACCCTGAATTTGCAGTCAGATGGAGTGCGGGTAGCCTGGGAACCCCGAGGCAGGCGCGCCTTGTGGGACCAAGCCCTCACCTGTGGGGTGTGGCTGACCTGGGAGTGAGTGGCGGAGCTGAACTGACTCCTGGGGCACCCAGCAGGTGTCAGAGGCAGAACTGGTATGGAACCAGTTCCTCAGGCCCTGGAGGGAGTCAGAGCTGCCTGCCCGGGCGTGGACACGAATGGCCTGGCTGTGCTGCTACGTGGGACCCTTCCCGAGGACACAAGTCCACACACGTACAAACACTCAGACACTTCAACCCAGGTTCCAGGTCTCCACACGTTCATGGGGCCACTCAGAGCCCACGCCTCCACAAAGACGCAAATGCTCCTGGTGGGGCGCACGTCTTCCTCCCAGACCCCATGCCCTGGAAGCCAGCCCAGGGCTCCAGGGCTGATCTGCCACAGCGTCCAGATGACAGTACACCCGCTGCCCCAGCTCCGGCTCGCTCAGGCCGAGGCAGGGATGGTGAAGCACAGCCACTCCTCAGCCAGGGCACACTCACCGGCACCCTGCTTTCCGAAGCGGACATGTCGCCACAAAACCATGGGCCGCCAGGCCTACCTGCTGGTGATGGAGCTGTTCCTGTCCTTGAGGGTGAGCTCGCGCTGCTGCAGCTCCACGATGAACCTGGACAGGTCCTCTGGGGTCCTGGGGGGATCAAGAACACATGTCAGTGCTGGTTGTGCCCTGAAGGGGGACTGGCTGACACGAGAAGGCAGCCCAAAGCCACGCCACCCACTGGCGGTTCACAGGCCTGGGGCGAATTAGGGCCTGTGCACCGCCCCCGGAGCAGCGGGCTGTGGAGCTGTGCTCTCACCGCCAGCTGGGCTCACACCACAGCCAGCCGCTAGCCACGTAACACTGGGGACACTACTTTTATAAGCCCTGATTTTACTTCACCTGTAAAAATAGGGTCGATACATAACAATGTCACCATGCAGAGGATTTGAAGCGAGGTTTAAAAGCACCTACCAGGCAGCAAGCAGAGGAGGTGCCCAGTGCATTCCAGTTGCCTTTCCTCCCTTCCGCTTCAAAATCCAGGTATGAGAACAGCAGCAACGTAACAACCACACAGATACACACATGCCCAGTGCCTCGTAATTTTCAGAAGCATTCCAGCTTAACGATCTCAGTTAATGCTCAGAGCAGCCCTGCTGTCTACTGTTTCCATTTTGCAAATGGGGAAACTGAGACTCAAAGACACTGAGGGCTGGTTCATAGGCCACCCACACTCAGCAGCACTAAGCCTCAGTCTGAACCCCCTCCTCTAGCTCAGCACCACGGCTCAGGAGAACACACACCAAGAATGGCTTTGACATACAGGTGGCCAACAGGGACACGAAAACATGCTCAACGTCGCCAATTACTAGAGAAATACAAATCAACGCTACAATGAGGTACCAGGTCACCAGGTCAGAATGGCCATCATCAAAACGTCGACAAATAGGACATGCTGGAGAGGGTGCGGAGGAAAGGGAACCCCCCCACACACTGCTGGTGGGAGTATAAATTGGTACAGCCACTATGGAGAACAGTATGGAGGTTCCTCAAAAAAGTAAAAATGGAACAACCATATGATCCTGCAATCCCACCCCTGGGAGAGGGACAGGAGAAAACTCTAATTCAAAAAGATACGTGCATCTCAATGGTCACTGAAGCACTATTTACAAGAGCCAAAACATGGAAGCAACCTAAGTGTCCATCAGCAGATGTGGATAAAGAAGATGTGCGCACGCACACACACACACACACACACACACACACACACACACACACTGGAATACTACTCAGCCATAAAAAAAGAATGAAATAATGCCATTTGCAGCAACATGGATAGACCTAGAGACTGTCATACTGAGTGAAGTTAAGCCACACAGGGAAAGACATATATCATGTGATATCACTTACATGTGGAATCTAAAAAACGGATACAAATGAACTTATTTACAAAACACAAATAGACCCATAGACATAGAAAACAAACTCATGGTTACCAAAGTGGGGAGGGGGGGATAAATTTGAAATTTGAGATCAACATATACACACTACTGTGTATGAAATAGATAAACAACAAGGACCTACTGTACAGCACAGGCAACTATAGTCAATATCTTGCAATAGCCTATACTGGAAAAGAATCTGAAAAAGAATAGATGTATTTAACTGAATCACTGCTGTACACCTGGAACTAACAACATTGTAAATTAACTATACTTCAATTTTTTTAAATGGCTGATTTTATTTGTAAAATGTCTTTGAGAGACAGAATGGAACTCCCAGCGGAGTGCAAACAGTCCCGACACCTGCATGGGGCACGCAGACTAGACGGCTCGCTGGTGTGCAGCGGCCGAGAGGAGGTGAGCGCAAGGGCCGGAGCCAGAGCCCAGGGCTACGCAGGGGCCACGGCTCGGTACCCACAGGCCCTCCTCCCGGCCCCCAGAGCCAGCGCACTGCCCAGTTTCCAAGAGCACTCTCTGGCCTCCTCACCCCTCCTGCTGAAGTCGGCACCTGCAGTCACGTCGTACCCAAGGACCACTCACAGAAACCTGCTGAAACCGAGCCTCGAGTCCAGGGCCCACAGACTCTGCACCGCAGGGCCCCTGGGGCCTCCTCACCTCCCACCGGACTTTCCTCTGCCGCCTGAACACGGCAGTCCGCCTGCTCCCCGAAACTCTGCGATCGTTAACCCTGGGCCTGCAAAGCTCTTCCCTCAGTCTCCCCGAGCCTAGCTCGGTCTCAAAAGAGAGGTCTCAGGAAAGATGTCACTTCCTCCAAGAAGCCCCCAACCCTCTCCCCACCCCATCACGACCCTCGCTGCACAGCACCACCACCCCTGCTATCAGTCTGGGGTCTCTCGGTGTCTGCCATCGCTAGAACGTTAGCCCAAAGACGTCCGCTTGTCGGTGGTACGTCCTGACAGCCCGGCGCAGCCCCTGCAGAGAGGGGGCCCATGGCCCCACTCGTCACACACAGGGGTTCTGGCATCAACATTCCTCCCAAGGTAATTCCACGATCTCTCCCTTTCAGACCACCTCATGGAGGCCCTTCCCTGGCCACCAGAAGAAAAACCCTTTCTTAGACATTTTGCGAGGACGTGGCCTCAACGTGTGAGAACCGCTAGGCACAGTGCCGAGATTTCTACCCTAACTCTGCCCTGAACACAAGCCAACTTTGTGATTAGAAAATACTTACATTGAAAAGATGTTTACCAGTAGAAGACCTTGAGAAACTAAAACCTAGGAGGGGGAGAGGTTGAACCAGCCTTGAATGCCAATTCCCCATTCTTTTCAGAGCTTCCTAATGTTTTCCAACCTCAGGGAGTTAAAGATACTAATAGGAAAATAAGTAAGCAAAACAAGTAAACCCTTTTAAGCCAAGAGATATTTTTTCTGAAACACTGTTAAAGAGATTTAAGTTGTTTTCTATTTTTCTATGTTAGTCAATGAAGCAACTTGCATGTCTACTTTTGCAAGGCCCCCAGTCCCCATGGGCCCAGGACCAGCCAACGCCATGTGGGACAGGCAGACGGGTGCCCAGAGGGTGACTGGGGGAGCATGACGACGACCGGCCTCCTCCTCACTCCCCTTCCAGGCTGGGCCAAGTCTGCTCAGACCTGAAAGAGCAGGAAGAGCCCGTGGAGAAGCATCTGTCAGACAGACGGCCACACACTCTGCGGGGCCCCTCACTAGCCGAGGGGCAGCGATACCCTCCAGGCAGAAGCCTTCCTGGAAGCGGGGGAGCAACTGGCAGAGTCCGGAGCACGTGGCAGCAGTTTAGAAACAAGAGTCCTGCCCTGAGGTACAAAGTAGCCCCACAGGCTTCCCTGAGGGCGCAGTGGCTGAGAGTCCGCCCGCCGATGCAGGGGACGCGGGTTCGTGCCCTGGTCCGGGAAGATCCCACGTGCCGCAGAGCAGCTGGGCCCGTGAGCCATGGCCGCTGGTTTTGGTATCAGGGTGATGGTGGCCTCGTAGAATGAGTTTGGCAGTGTTCCTCCCTCTGCTATATTTTGGAAGAGTTTGAGAAGGATGGGTGTTAGCTCTTCTCTGAATGTTTGATAGAATTCGCCTGCGAAGCCATCTGCTCCTGGGCTTTTGTTTGTTGGAAGATTTTTAATCACAGTTTCAGTTTCAGTGCTTGCGATTGGTGTGTTTATATTTTCTATTTCTTTGTGGTTCAGTCTCGGAAGGTTGTGCTTTTCTAAGAATTTGTCCATTTCTTCCAGGTTGTCCGTTTTATTGGCGTAGAGTTGCTTATAGTAATCTCTCGTGATCCTTTGCATTTCTGCCGTGTCAGTTGTTACTTCTCCTTTTTCATTTCTAACTCTATTGAGTCTCCTCCCTCTTTTTCTTGATGAGTCTGGCTAATGGTTTATCAATTTTATCTTCTCAAAGAACCAGCTTGTAGTTTTATTGATCTTTGCTACTGTTTCCTTCGTTTCTTTTTCATTTATTTCTGCTCTGATCTTTATGATTGCTTTCCTTCTGCTAACTTTGGGGTTGTTTTGTTCTTCTTTCTCTAATTGCTTTAGATGTAAGGTTAGGTTGGTTCTTTGAGATTTTTCTTGTTTCCTGAGGTAGGATTGTATAGCTATAAACTTCCCTCTTAGAACTGCTTTTGCTACATCCCATAGGTTTTGGGCCATCGTGTTTTCATTGCCATTTGTTTCCAGGTTTTTTTGATTTCCTCTTCAATTTCTTCAGTGATCTCTTGGTTATTTAGTACTGTATTGTTTAGCCTCCATGTGTTTGTATTTTTTACAGATATTTTCCTGTAATTGATATCTAGTCTCACAGCATTGTGGTCAGAAAAGATACTTGATATGATTTCAATTTTCTTAAATTTACCAAGGCTTGATTTGTGACTCAAGATATGATCTATCCTGGAGAATGCTCCATGAGCACTTGAGAAGAAAGTGTATTCTGTTGTTTTTGGATGGAATGTCCTATAAATATCAATTAAGTCCATCTTGTTTAATGTAACATTTAAAGCTTGTGTTTCCTTATTTATTTACATTTTGGTGCAAGTGGTTCATTGGTGAAAGTGGGGTGTTAAATTCCCCTACTATGACTGTGTTACTGTTGATTTCCCCTTTTACGGCTGTTAGCATTTGCCTTATGTATTGAGGTGCTCCTATGCGGGGTGCATAAATATTTACAACTGTTATATCTTCTTCTTGGATTGATCCCTTGATCATTATGCAGTATCCTTCTTTGTCTCTTGTAATAGTCTTTAAAGTCTATTTTGTCTGATATGAGAATTGCTACTCCAGCTTTCTTTTGATTTCCATTTGCATGGAATATCTTTTTCCATCCCCTCACTTTCAGTCTGTATGTGTCCCTAGGTATGAAGTAGACAGCATATATATGGGTCTTGTTTTTGTATCCATTCAGCTAGTCTATGTCTTTTGGTTGCAGCATTTAATCCATTTACATTTAAGGTAGTTATCGATATGTATGTTCCTATTACCACTTTCTTGACTGTTTTGGGTTTGTCATTGTAGATCTTCTCCTTCTCTTGTGTTTCTTGTCTAGAGAAGTTCCTTTAGCATTTGTTGTAAAGCTGGTTTGGTCGTGCTGAATTCTCTTAGCTTTTGCTTATCTGTAAAGGTTTTATTTTAATTTCTCCGTCAAATCTGAATGAGATCCTTGCTGGGTAGAGTAATCTTGGTTGTAGGTTTTTCCCTTTCATCACTTTAAATATGTCCTGCCAATCCCTTCTGGCTTGCAGAGTTTCTGCTGAAAGATCAGCTGTTAACCTTATGGGGATTCCCTTGTGTGTTATTTGTTGCTTTTCCGTTGCTGCTTTTAATATGTTTTCTTTGTATTTAATTTTTGATAGTTTGATTAGTATGTGTCTTGGCGTGTTTCTCCTTGGATTTATCCTGTATGGGACTCTCTGTGCTTCCTGGACTTGATTGACTATTTCCTTTCCCATATTAGGGAAGTTTTCAACTATAATCTCTTCCAATATTTTCTCAGTCCCTTTCTTTTTCTCTTGTTCTTCTGGGACCCCTATAATTCAAATGTTGGTGCGTTTAATGTTGTCCCAGAGGTCTCTGAGACTGTCCTCAGTTCTTTTCATTCTTTTTTCTTTATTCTGCTCTTCAGTAGTTATTTCCACTATTTTATCTTCCAGGTCACTTATCCGTTCTTCTGCCTCAGTTATTCTGCTATTGATTCCTTCTAGGGAATTTTTAATTTCATTTATTGTGTGTTTGCTCTTTAGTTCTTCTAGGTCCTTGTTAAACATTTCTTGTATTTTCTCCATTCTATTTCAAGATTTTGGATCATCTTTACTATCATTACTCTGAATTCTTTTTCAGGTAGACTGCCTATTTCCTCTTCATTTGTTTGGTCCAGTGGGATTTTCCCTTGCTCCTTCATCTGCTGTGTATTTCTCTGTCTTCTCATTTTGCGTAACTTACTGTGTTTGGGGTCTCCTTTTCACAGGCTGCAGGTTCGTAGTTCCCGTTGTTTTTGGCATCTTCTCCCAGTGGGTAAGGTTGGTTCAGTGGGTTGTGTAGGCTTCCTGGTGGAGGTGACTAGTGCCTGTGTTCTGGTGGATGAGGCTGGATCCTGTCTTTCTGGTGGGCAGGACCACGTCCGGTGGTGTGTTTTGGGGTGTCTGTGAACTTATGATTTTAGGCTGCCTCTCTGCTAATGGGTGGAGTTGTGTTCCTCTCTCGCTAGTTGTTTGGCATGGGGTGTCCAGCACTGTAGCTTGCTGGTTGTTGAGTGGAGCTGGGTCTTAGCGTTGAGATGAAGATCTCTGGGAGAGCTTTCACTGTTTGGTATTACGTGGGGCCGGGAGGTCTCTGGTCGACCAACGTCCTGAACTCGGCTCTCCCACCTCAGATGCTCAAGCCTGACAACCGGCTGGAGCACCAAGACCCTGTCAGCCACACGCCTCAGAAGAAGAGAGAGGAAAGGAAGGGAGGGAGGGAGGGAGGGAGGGAGGAAGGAAGGAAGGGAGGAAAGAAAGAAAGAAAAAAAAATAATACAATAAAGTTATGTAAGTAAAAAAAAGTATTAAAAATTTAAAATTAAGAAGTAATTAAAAAAAAGAAAGAGAGCAACCAAACCAAAAAACAAATCCACCAATGAAAACAAGCGCTAAAAACTATACTAAAAAAAAAAAAAACGGACAGACAGAACCCTAGGACAAATGGCAAAAGCAAAGCTATACAAAGTCACACAAAGAAGCATACACATAGACACTCACAAACAGAAAAAAAGGAAAAATTATATATACATAAAAAAAGAGAGCAACCAAATCAATAAAGAAATCTACCAATGATAATAAGCTCTAAATACTAAACTAAGATAAACAGAAAACCGGAAACAAATTAGATGCAGAAAGCAAACCCCAAGTCTACAGTTGCTCCCAAAGTCCACCGCCTCACTTTGGGGATGATTCATTGTCTATTCAGGTATTCCAGAGATGCAGGGTACACCAAATTGATTGTGGAGATTTAATCCGCTGCTCCCAAGGCTGCTGGAAGAAACTTCCCTTTCTCTTCTTTGTTCACACAGCTTCTGGGGTTCAGCTTTGGATTTGGACTCGCCTCTGCGTGTAGGTTGCCTGAGGGCGTCTGTTTTTCGCTCAGACAGGACGGGGTTAAAGGAGCAGCTGCTTTGGGGGCTCTGGCTCACTCAGGCCAGAGGGAGGGAGGGGTATGGAGTGCGGGGCGAGCCTGCGGCGGTAGAGGCCGGCGTGACACTGCAACAGCCTGAGGTGCGCCGTGCGTTCTCTCAGGGGAGTTGTCCCTGGATCATGGGTCCCTGGCAGTGGTGGGCCGCACAGGCTCCCGGGAGGGGAGGTGTGGATAGTGACCTGTGCTTGCACACAGGCTTCTTGGTGGCGGCAGCAGCAGCCTTAGCATCTCATGCCCGTCTCTGGGGTCCGCGCTGATAGCCACGGCTCGCGCCCGTCTCTGGAGCTCGTTTAGGCAGTGCTCTGAACCCCCTCTCCTCGCGCACCATGAAACAATGGTCTCTTGCCTCTTAGGCAGGTCCAGACTTTTCCCCGAACTCCCTCCCGGCTAGCTGTGGCTCACTAGCCCCCTTCAGGCTGTGTTAACGTAGCCGACCCCAGTCCTCTCCCTGGGATCTGACCTCTGCAGCCCAAGCCTCAGCTCCCAGCCCCCACCCGCCCAGGTGGGTGAGCCGACAAGCCTCTCAGGCCGGTGAGTGCCGGTTGGCACCGATCCTCTGTGCGGGAATCTCTCCGCTTTGCCCTCCGCACCCCTGTAGCTGCGCTCTCCTCCGCGGCTCCGAAGCTTCCCCCCGGCTCACCCCCATCTCCGCCCACGAAGGGGCTTCCTAGTGTGTGGAAACTTTTCCTCCTTCACAGCTCCCTCCCGCTGGTGCAGGTTCTTCTGTCTCTGTTTTTCCTTTTTCTTTTGCCCTACCCAGGTACGTGGGGAGTTTCTTGCCTTTGGGGAGGTCTGAGGTCTTCTGCCAGCGTTCAGTAGGTGTTCTGTAGGAGCTGTTCCATGTGTAGATGTAGCTCTGATGTATCTGTGGGGAGGAAGGCGGTCTCCGCGTCTCACTCCTCCGCCCTCTCGAAGGCCCCCCAACAAGTGATTACTGTGCACAACTTACAACCACTGAGCATTTGCAGAGACGGAGAAATCCGCACAGCAGAACAATCGCATAACGCTGCAAGGCAAGACACCAAAAACTTCTGGGCCACCCAGAAAACCATCTGCCACACACCTGACAAAGACAACATTCCCTGAGGCTCTCTGTCAATTTGATAGACAAATATTGTTTCAGAACTTGGTCCAAATCTAAAAGAGGAATCCCAGAAGACAAAGCAAAGTAATTTACCTACAAATGCCATTGCAAGAACACTGGAAACTAACAGTTGAAATCAAGTGACTGCTGTGGTTACTATGTAAGAAAAGGGTACCAGACGTTTTGCCAATTTGATATATCATCAACCATCTCCTTCAAAATAATTATAATAATACAACACAAAATACGATACAAAAACCAGAAGTAACTAATGAAAACACAACAGCAAGGCTGCTATGAACAGGGCTGCTCCATCACACAACTGCAGGGGGAACTGCAAGTTCCCGCGGTCACGGAAGTTTGTTTCTGAGGCGGAACTGTAACACGGGAGAATCACTGCACGTTCTGAGACAGGAATTCTCAGCACCTACGGACGCTACACCATCACCCTTTCAACAGCCTTAGGAGGTCGGCACTGCCAGCACCCCGATTCTACAGCGGGGGACGCGGGGGCACAGGAGAGCCTAGAGTAACCCACACCCAGACCGCCAGGCTGAGGCCGTGTCCCTGACTCTGTGCTGTCGTGTCCAACAACTGCAGACTAGGTGTAGGAACTGTGCCATATGCACGACGCCATCGAGACAGTAAGTGTAAGTGACGTGAGGAACAGTCCAACAATAACAAGTGTATACGGACACTGAACAAAGCAAAACCAGAAACCAGATTAAGGGCAGTTCGAGTAAAAACATCCCTGGGGAGGTAAGAACTGGAAGAAGATGTTTAGGAACAGGCAGAGTCACATTCCGGTTGTGGGATTCCTGGTATTTTGTTCCTTTTTTCAAAAAGAGTCTATAATTTTGTTGTGAGAACTTCTCCAGCTGTGGAAGCCAGGAGCCACAGAACTGGTGGCCAGCTGTCAGCTGAGCCCGCACATCACGCTCACAAGGCATCTTCGTGGGTTGTTCCAAAGAGCCCCCAACCACCATGGCCCAGCGGCCGCAGGGACAGCCCGTCAGGACGCCCAGGACCAGCGCACCTGCTCTGGCTCCGTCACTGTTCCCGCCGGCCAGGTGTGGACGGCTGGTTCTACACGGCGCATGGGGGCTGAGGGGCTGCACGCCATTCCCGAGGCCCAGGCCTCTTGCCCCTGAGCCCTGACCCAGGCGGAGAATGAGGCAGACGCATGCGGTGTATTGTAACTGCTTGTGCATCCCTCCACCCTCGCTCTCCAAGCTCTGCGAGGCTGACAGCTGAGCACAGGAAGGAAGAGGAACAGCATGCTCCGCAAGGACCACACACTGGGCAGGAGCGGGGAGGGCAGGAGCGGGGGGATGGGGGATGGGCAGGAGCAGGGGATGGGGGGCGGGCAGGAGGGGGATGGGCAGGAGCAGGGGATGGGGGGAGGGCAGGAGCGGGGAGGGTAGGCGCAGGGGATGAGGGGCGGGCAGGAGCAGGAAGGGCAGGAGCAGGGGACGGGGGGCGGGCAGGAGGGGGATGGGCAGGAGCAGGGGATGGGGGCGGGCAGGAGGGGGGAGGGCAGGAGCAGGGGATGGGGGGAGGGCAGGAGCGGGGAGGGTAGGAGCAGGGGATGAGGGGCGGGCAGGAGCGGGAAGGGCAGGAGCAGGGGACGGGGGGCGGGCAGGAGGGGGATGGGCAGGAGCAGGGGATGGGGGGCGGGCAGGAGGGGGATGGGCAGGACGGGCAACACTGATTTCTGGGCCATGGGGAGGGCATTCATTTGCTCAGAGCCTAGTGACCACCTGGCCAGCACTGCACACAGGACGAGCGCCCAGACCCCCTCCTCCAGAAGCACACTCTCCCCGTCCTGGAGGAGCCCGCGAGTCGGGCAGCCCCCAGAGGCACTCAGGGAAAGAGCTCAGGTACAAAACCGCACCTACACTTATTTCTAGAGAAAGGCACCCATGTGTGTGTATACTTACAGAACATAACCTAGGAAGATTCACCCCAGATTGATACCTCCAGTCAGGGCTGAGACCGGCGGTGGCGATCAAAGGGATCTCTACCTTCATGTGCACTGACGAGAATTTACGCACTACTCGCCTACGCACGGATGCAAACTGGGGAAGCACACACAGCACGCTCCCTATGCGGAAAGGCCACCGGAGAAGCAGGGGGGCTGAGAGAAGACAGGACTCCTCCAGTGAACGCTCAGCACAGCACGAGCCCAGGGCGCTGGGGACACAGGCAGACGGGCGAACCTGAGAAGCCCTGGGAGTCAGGAATCGGGACCTCGTTCCGTGGAAACAGCGAGCCGCGGCCCCACTACCACCCACCCGTCACGAGCTCCAAGTGCGGACGGAGGGAAGTCCTTGAAGGGCTGATGAATCATGAAGGATTATTAAACAACTGCAGCCTTCACCACACATCAAATCAAAGGCCAGAGGCCAGAGCACCTCCAACTGTGAGGAAGAGGGTTCATTTTTCAGAACCTCCTGACCTGCTGTGCAGCTAGACCTACTCGGAGACGTTTCCCGAGTGCGCTCTGGGGATTAGCTACACGCCTGTATCCAGCAGGAGTCGGGCCAGGTATCGCCACAGCCCAAATCGGCAGAGGCTCATCCGCCAGGAAGACCCATCCACCCCACCCTTCACCAACAGTGGCAGGCCTTCAGAGGGCCTCAGGATCCTCCAACTCAGAGCCGACAGGAGAGTGACGGTCCCAACTGCAGCCCAAGCTGTGACATCTGCTGTTAAAACTCTGGCTTCAGCTGCAAAGCCTTTTAACCCTAACTGGTGGGCTTCAGAGGAGGAAAAGGCTTTGTTCAACCTGCAGCTGAATTTTGACTCAAACTCAGCTGCGAGCAAAACAGGAGGCCTAGGGAGTTGAGCCCAGTGGTCTATTTTCGAGGCAGAGGCATTCCAGCCCCAGCGGCAGCTATTTTGAGGCTCCTAACAGCAGATGCCAGATCTCTTGCTGAAGCTCAAAGTGCCATTTCAATGGGTCCGAAAGACATGAGATCCAGAGGATTCCAATTTCTAAGATGAATCAAACAGCAACAACCACAAAACTAATTAACAAGCGAGAAACCTCAAGCTCTCTTTGAGGGTGCTATTTTCCACAAGAGAAGCCCACAGGGCAAAGGGCCACAGCCCAGAGGGTGGGCTCCCTCGCAGGTTTGTCTCTGCAGAAACTATGAAGAACTGCAAGTAGGAAACATTACACAGCGAAACTTGGTGCTAAAGCCCAAACGGAGAGTAAGCGTTCACGACTGAAAAGTCACAGAGGCACAGAATGTGCTGTTAAGCCAGGGTTTTATGAAAACGTGACACGGTCATGTGGGGAGGTCGGGAAGGATTCACGTCACCAACGACTGGCAAAGCCCGGTCCGCACCCCAGGGCCGGGAGGAGCAGCACCCAATCCTGCGGCCGCGAGCTGGCATCAGACGCTGCAGAGAAAGGAAGGCTGTGACCACTAACTGGTCCTGAGGCCACAAGCACCCAACCTTCAGGGGACAAAAAGGGCATCAGTCCCTCTCAGCACCCGAGCCTGGGGCCAGTCCACGACACCCTGGCTGCATGGTGGACAGTGGCCATCGTACATCTTCTAAAGCTGCCCACCTCCCAGATGCACAGAGAACAAGTCACTCTTTCCCCGCGGAGAGGTGGCCAGTAACAGACGCCGTCTCGGGCACACGTCTGAAGGCCCACACGGTGCACCCAGCACCGGGGACCCTCATCAGGTCACAGCCCTCCCCTGTGACCAATGGTGGTTTCCACGTGAGACAAGGTCCCTCTGCCCACCAGCCCCACCGCCTGCCTGACGGGAAGAGAGGTACCGAAAGGCGTGTGCTTCTCCAGGTCACTGCACATCCACGGGCCTTCCCGATTCCAAGGGCCACCCGGTCCCCTCTGCCCCCCCCCCACGGCCGTGGGCACAGCCTCTGAGATTAACCCCATGCCCGTACTCTGCACCCTCTGGACCCCACGCCCAGGCTACTACCTTCTTCTCCTCACTCCCCAGCCCCCGCGCCGGCAGCACCGGCGCACAGTCGGGAGACTCCCCGGCTTCGACCACGGCCAAGGGTGCCCACCTGCCCACTCCACACCGCCTGCGGCCCGAGGAGCCTCCAGGCTCAGCCCAGCCCAACCACACTCCTGACCTTCCCCCGCCAACCCTGTTCCTCGGGAGGTGGAACCGCCATCTTGCCTGTTACCCAGGCCAAACCTGTAATCCCTGACACTTCCTCCACAGCAGATCCTGTCAGATCTACCTTCAGAACACACCCAAATCCAACCACTCGTACCAGCTCTGCCACCGCGTGACCCAGGGCCCCACCTCCCCCGAGTCAGCCCCGCGGCAGCGTAATCACCCTTGGTTTCGTACTCACCCTTTAACTGCTGCTTGCAACACAACCACCACAATGGTTACTTCAAAATGTAAGCTAGATCACATGCCTCTTTTGTCAAAACTCTCCAGCGCATCCCCACCCCAATGCTAAGTAAAAGCCCAAGTCCCCACCGGAGCCTGTGAGGCCTAAGGTGGACCGACCACAGCTGCCTCTCAGACCCACTGGACTGGAGTCACACTCCCACCCCAGGGCCTTTGCATGTCCCACTTCTGGAAGACTCCTCCCCTAGGGACCTACGTGGCACGCTCCCTCATCAACTCCTTCGGGTCTTTGCCCAAATGTTACCGAGCTCATTTTGGGTCGGCCCCAACCACCCTATTTAAACCTGTAAACCGTACACTTCCTCTCCCACCCTCAGCCCAAACCCTGTCTCACTCTTCCCTGCACTGTCTTCCTTCATAGAAAACATCACCATCTTAGATACTACGTATTTTACCTGTTTACCCACTTGTCATCTTTCTGCTTCAACTAGAATGCAAGCTCCATAAAAGCAAGGTACTGTTTTTTATTTTATTCTCTTTTTTCACCAGCTGTGAACCTCGAATAATGCCTGGCCTTCAATAAATATTAGCTGAATGAATGAAAAATCATGATACCTTTCCAGAACAATAACTATCCAACTAAATTCTACCAGAGTTTGAACTCAGACCACTGGGTCGGAAGTTCAGTATTACTGGTTAAATAAACTACAGTCCACCCATACAATGGAATCTGTTTAATATAAAGAGAAAAGGACAACGAATCTTTTTATATTAATATGGGACTGCTAAATAAAAATACGAGAAGCAGAACATGAGCCCACTATGCCAGCCGCTTCCTGTTGGAGAGAACAAAAGTGGAACAGGCGATTTATCACTACATACCTTTCTAAAAGGTTTTAATATTTATACCAAGGAAATAAAATACCTATCGGGAAAATAGCTTTTTAAAACTTAGTGTTATAAACTCACACTGCAGAATCAGATACTACATAAAATTTTTCTAAAAAGAAAACAATCATTCCATGATGAATTAAGGCATTAAAAACTAATTATAATCACTTACAATGAAACAATCATATATAATTTCTAAATGTTGTTTGGCTTAGTATAACAATAAGAATAGTTTGCATTATAAGTGGGGCAAAAATATATTAATAACAAGCTTCCTATCTGAAATAATCAAGACTGGTCATTGATCCCAAAAGTTGGCTAAAGTAGGTAATCAATACGCATCTCAAACATTTTAACTTAAACTGTTACAAATATACAATCATTCCATAAGCTGCAAACTTCTCCAAATATGGGTCCACTAAACTGAGTTTCATCTTATATATTTTGCATAAACCACAAATCATAATCCATGATTTTAGCTTTGTTTCTTTAAAATGGACACCTGCCATCTTCCTAAAGTTTACAGCTTTTCTCCTCATCTTTTTTAGTCAATTCACTTTATTCAACAGCTTCTTTTTAGCAACTTTCCTTTGAGACTTTCCAAAGCATTCAACTTTGTTTTCACAGAAACCCTGCTTTCTTCACACATCTTTCACCAGACTCTAGAGTATTTAATTCAATCATGTGATTACAATAACGTGTGCAACGGGCCGAGAAACAGGCTCATCGCGGACGGACCAGCACCACCTCCGGGGGGCGGCCCGAGCGAGGAAGCGCTACAACTGGTGGCGCATCCTGCCACGATTAACACAAAATGCAGGGGCTTGGTTTTGGGAGGCGGGAGGAGGGATGGGATGGAGGTCTGCGAGTTTTCAAAGGAATTGTTCTTAACCTGAGGCTGGGTACAGAGGGGGCTGTATCTACTCTTTAAAGACATCCTCTTTATGGTGATGGAAATGGATAATGCATTTCAAAATGTTTAAAACAAATTTTTAGCCTACGTCCCAAGCATCTGCTGTGCTGTGGAAATCCATCAGGACATTTCAGAGAAAGAATGAGGGGTTCTGGCCAATCCAGAGAGGCAATCAGGTGCACAGCTCTTCAAAGAGCTGCTTCTCCACCTTCCGACACGACACGTAGATGGGTGACGGGTGCCAAAAGCAGACTCCACGAACTACCAGCAGCACAAAGAGGCGGCAGCAAGCAGTCACCATCTCCGATCCTAACTCCATCCACCACTAGTTATGCGACGTCTGACAATCATTGACCTCTCCAAACTTCGGTTCCGTCCTCAGGAAAATGAATATGATAGTATCCACCACATGGGGCTGTCAAGAAAACACCGCATACAAAGGACTTGCTTTGGAAGAGCATTATACTACTATGATTACAGACAATATTATAGAACACATAACCAAAGTTATATCTGTGTCCAATTAGAAAGCTACGTGGCGGTTACCAGCTACCAGCATGAACTCACTAAGATGATTTACATAAATTAACATTCCCACCTCTGATTCACTTACTGCTACCATAGATTTCTGTATAAATACATGGCATATCATGAGAACATTCATCTCCCCCAGCCTCATTCCAGGGCAGACATGAGGAGATTCTGAACACCTGCAGGCACGGCTCCAAAAGTGCCGGTTAACAGGAAGGGATCAGAGCGCGAAGAGAGCAGCCACTGCACTGGGGTCCCGGGTCAAGGCCAAGCCCAGCTCCGCCTCCTCCCTGGACTACGAAACGGGGACAGCTGCAGAGCCGCAGCGGGAGGGCATCGGCAGTCACCTGGGAAGCCCACGGGACCCCTGTGGTGGCTCTCATCTCTGCTGGCGGTGGAGCCCTCCAGGACAAGGCCCAACACCCTGACCCCACCCAGAACTTTACCAATCATCTGTCATTGACAGGTGGTACCTATGGATTTCCAGGTAATACAAAATGAAGACAGCACACCTGTTTAATGACAGTCAGAGTCCAGAGTCCATAAAACCGCTCGCGGGGAGGGAGAAAGGGAGGAAAGGGAGGAACCGAGAGCCTGGCTGGGCACCCCAGCCTGAAGAGGGAAGGACAGTACGGGCCAGGCCGCTGCACACCCTGTGCGGCCGGGCTAGGACCTGCAGACACAGGGCCGTGGCTCGTGAGGCTGACACACATGATAAAGACAAGCCCGTGACGGTTCAGCCTCTGGTCTGTGGCTGGAGAGCTGTGCATCCCTCTGCGGAAGAGGGGGTCGAGGAGGCCACACCGTACTGGCCTCTGTCAGAACGGGCTCGCGAGTCACCCTTCAGGGACTTCGACACAACCACCAGCTCCCTCGCCCGCGGCATCTCCATAAGGACAGCCACAGCCACAAGCAAGGTCCGGGCCGCGGTCGGCAGCGCCAGCCACCCAGCCGTCCCCTGGCTCAGGCGGCAGCGGCCACCTGGAGAACCGGCACTGGCCTCCCGCCCCAGCACAGTCAAGTCCAGGTCTGACCTGGCCGTCCACGAGCAGCAACTCAGCTGAACTGCTTCAGGGGAACGAATTACATGGGTCCCCAGACACACGTAAATTAAATGAAGAAATTTCACATTTACAGTGGCTGCCTTCGAACTCTTCCTCCCAGCTCAGGCAGGATTAAAAGGACTTCAAAGCAGCCTGGGTTCCAATTAAGCCAGTATGACCACCCCAGGGATGCCAGAATATGCCTCTGATTAACAAGAGGCGCTCTTTGAACTGTCTGAGTTAAAAAAAAGCTCTCAGAACCTTTCAAACAAATGCCATAATTTTCTCTCCCTGTTCCCTCACTCTGGGAAAGTTGATCTTTTGAACGCTTTAAACACTGAAAAAGAAGGCTGGATGATAGCTCCCAACACAACTTCAGCCAGGAGCTCAGAAAAGGGGTGGCAAGCGGAGGGCTTAGGATACCACAAGCAGGCCGGCCTCCGGGAGAGAGGGCACTGCCGGCCCGAGGCACAACACGGCATGTCCACACCACAAGCGACAGCAAAGCCGCTGAGCCAGGAGACAGGACCGAGCAGAACCAGGCCTGGCGGGAGCGGAGGGGCCTTCCGCCAGAGTCCACGCCCATCATCAAGCCCTGTGACGAGGGCCTCCAACAGAAAGGGGCCCCTCGCGGAGCACCCTCGGGCAGAGCTGCTACCCACGAGAACCGCTGCCACAGGGCTGCGGGGGATGAGCCAGAACTGGCCGAAGAGGAAGCAAGTGCGGCTCACACAGCCAAGGTGACACGGGAAAGGCCCACGTGAGCTCAGAACGTGAAGCAACCCCGAGGTGGGCAGGTGGCACCCCAGGGCCACAGGTGGAAGGTAAACAAGGAGGCAAAGGCAGGTGTGTCCCACCCTGGGCCATAGACTGTGGACGTGGGCGCATGAACCAAAGGGGAAATCAAGTCCCGTCCTGCACCCTCGGAGATGCTGGGTCCCTGCTCCTGACACCCACTCTCAGCCGTGACCTTCAAGGTTGACCCAGCAGCTGACCTATAAGGCTTTCTACTCAGCAGAGGCAGCAGACCGCAGAGCAAAGAACAGGGAATTGAAAACCAAGTCGGCTGGCCTCTAGGGACACCACGTAGGGACAAAGGGCTGTGGGGAGCCAGACACCCAGAGACGGGAGTCCTCACCAGTGAGACGCTCTCCAAACCTGCCAGAGAAAGGTGTCAGAACCTTGGGAAAGCAACAGGTCCCCAAGGAGGGCCCGCGGCTGGCTGGGCGGGCTACTGCGCCTTGCTGAACTTCGCTTTCTCCACCCTTGAGAGGAACGGACTAAGCGAACAGGAGCGCTCGTCCTCATTCCCGGATTCTGTTTCCAAAGCAAATTCCCTAAGAACCTGTCTCCTGCAATGTGGACAGGGTGGGAGAACAGCCCAGCGAGGCGCAGCTTCCGAGCAGGGGGTCCCTGAGGCCCAAACACACGAGGGGAGCTCTTGAAAAGTCAAGGCAGACCGTAAGCCAGGGGGCGAGGGGAGGGGGGAGCAGACGCCAGGGCGTGCGGCCCCCCGAGGCATAGGAAGGACTCAGGGTTTCCTCCCAAGTGTGATAATGTGCAGCTGGGGGCCTTAGGTGGAGAAAGACATGGTCCTGTTTGTCGATCTGCTTTGAAAAGAGATGGGTCCCAAATGTTTATGCTATGCCAACAACCGTAAGAACTAGAAACAGCATGAACACCTCAGCACTAGGGCGATGAGGACAGCACACCCACGGGATGGCCCACCAGGTGGCCTTTACAAAGGGTGCCACCCAAGTTTTTAGAAGTGTCCACCAAAGGGAAGGCTACACACACACACGCACAGAATCATCTTTTAAAGTCCATATGCAGACGATGGAAATCAAGACAGGGATCTCCCAACAGCGATTACCTCTCAGAGGGGGGATTGTGAGGAATTGACTCTCTCCTTTTTTATCTGTATTTTACTAGTTTGTAAAGAGCATTCCTTGTGAAATAAAATGAAGAACAAAGTTCTACAACCACCTTGCTCCACCTTTGTTGTCAAGAAAAACATTTAGGAGCATAAATTGCTGTTAACGGGACCCAGCCGGCCAAGAGCACGAGGCCGCAGGAGGTAACGGGACCCAGCAAAGGGCGCCTCCTGCTCCCAGCTCGCCCCGCGCTCACCACAGGCTGGGCAAGGCTGGGCGCTGCAGCCTCCAGCAGGCCAGGAGATGGGGCCGCACCCACACCAGGCTGCAAGATCCCAGACCAGCAGCGCTGGTCCAAGCGTGGTGACGGGCTGGTGCTTACAGCGGAGGGAGGTGACCCGGTGCAGAGGGGAGGGGTTGCTCAGTCGAGACCCGGTGATGCACGGGGTCTCTAAGAAGAGAGGCGAGGCCTCCCTCGCCAGGCACACCAGCCCTGGGCCATACTCGGGCCGTGGCTCCGGCAACGGGGGACACAGGCACAGGCTCGAAGAGCCCTGCACACCTAAGGGTTCTCCTTATGGGATCCAGCAGCCACGTGAAGCAGCGAACTCCAGCCACGTGGAGAGGCCACAGCAAGGAGAGGGCAGCCAGCCTCCTGCGTGTCCCTGAAGGTGTCACCCAGGGAATAAAGCCAACCTGGATGCCTCATCTTAGCTGCATCTGACTACAGCCGCCTGATAGCCCCAGGCTACCTACAGAACGTGCACGGTTATCCAGCACTGCCTGCGGCCACTAAGTGATGGCGTGGCTTGCGTGCAGAGCCAGGTCGCTGACACCAAGGGGACAGCGCACGAAGCACTGAGCAGCGCACCGGGCGAGAGCTCCGACAGGGGCTGGGTGAGGTCAAGGGACACCTCGTCAGCCACACTAGGAAACGAGGGCCAACAGGCAGGTCCACATGCAGAGCCTCGTTTCAGAGCAAGCCTTCCGAATGCTGGCGTGAAGAAGGGCTGGAAGAGGCAGGAGCGGAGACAGGAGCAGGAAGGCAGCCGCAGACAAGCCTGGTTCTACACAGTGTGACAGCAGGGAGGACCGGCCAGAACAAGGGACCCGAGAGACGCCCAGAGATGGGGCCGGGGATGAGAACCGTGTGACCGGCTGGCGACCGGGGAGACGGGGTGCCGTCTCCCAAGCTGGGGAGCCGAGACAGCTGCTCACGGCTGTGACAGGCCGAACAGCTTCCTTCTCTCAACAATTCTGAGGTCTCAGCTGGAATCCACGCAACTTGCCAACACAGGCAGGATTTAACGCTGCCTCAAAGGGGCCCAATTTTCCCTGGTGCTACCCTCCGTGACTCCAGTAAAAGAACGGGTAGAAAAGAGAAGGGGGGGGAAATGCCGAGAATCGCAACATTCGGCAGCGGCAGCGGGGCCGCTCACTGCGCAGCGAGCCGGCAGGGGCTCCGAGGCCAGCACGGCCGTCACCCTACTGCACGATGTGCCTCCGGCCACACAGCTCCCAGAGGGCACGCAGGGCTCCAGCCAGGTTCCTAACTGAGAACCGTGAAAGACACACCATGTTCCATGGAGTCAGGGCCAAAGCACGCGCCCAAGAGCATGCGGGCGCACGGCGCAGACACCCCACAAAGACACTAGAGCTTTATCCCGAGCGCCCGGTGACCTACAGGAGACCTCTGAGTCCCGTCGGCAACTGCAAAGAGCACTGCAGGCAGAGTCGCCCAAATCCGGGCCCAGCTGCGGGTCACTTCTCTAAGCCCCTCGTAAGAGAGTCCCACCTGCCTCTCCAGGCCCTGGAAGGGGAAGTGAGACCCCCCGCACAGACCCATAAAAGACGTAACACACGAGCTCAACGTGAACAAGAGTTCAGGACACCACTCACAGCTAGTTACCGCGTGGAGACGGCGCCTGTTACAAAGAGCACACACAACAGTGAAACCTTCTGGCAACGGTGCCCCCGAGAACCAAACCAGTCTTTTTCAAAACAAAAACAGAATTCTTCCTGCAAGGGACCTCTTCCTTCAAACGCCAGTGGGACTCCAATATAAAAGTAGGTAAAGGCACAAGTGAATTTTTTCAAGAGGACACGGAAGGTCCCCTCCCGCCCCTCTCCAACTACAGGTACTTGAGGTACAGGGTCCCAGGAACCTTTAGGGGCCAAAATCGTAACACTACATCCCTAAGTACATCACTAGAACTTAGGTCTCGGGGTAACGAAGCAGCACTAACCGCGTGGACAGATGGGTAATGTTACAGCCACGTCACAGATAAGAAAACCACGTCTCTGGACAGCCACGTCTCTAGGGGCTGCTAAGGAGGGTCGTCCTACTTCCCAGCTGTGAAGGCTTCTATCTCCCCACCTCGCGGCCCCGCTGCCCTCTGAGCAGAGAACAGACACGGAGAGGCCACTGCTCACCAAGCTCCTCCAAGACAATCCCACCTTCCAGTCAGCTCTGCCAGCCCAAGGGATGATGAGGGAGGGACGGAAGAGACTCGTCTACTTCTCTCCAGGTGCCGCGAGTCCCGTGGGCAACCTCGGTCTTTTCCTTGTGAGAGTGACAGGATGTGGGTCACAGGCACACAGAGCTCAGGGCCGGAAGCAGGGCTGGCACAGAAAGGACGTGCCGCTCCATCTGCCCTGAGTGAGCTGGGCGAGTGGGGACACGGTCGCGTCCCCGCACCCCACAACCAAGGACACCCGGGCCAGGCCTGGCTTCTGCTCATCTCCCTACACCGGACCATCCAGAGGCAGACGCAGCAGGCCTGCAGAAGGTTCCGGGGCAGATCGTGGTGACCTTCCCAGGCCCGCTGACCCGGCACTACCGTCTTGGTGCAGCATGGCCAAACCCAGGGGCCACCAGTTCCCAGGATCCGCTCGCCTCCTCAAGACACGGAGGCCGCGAGGCCGCGGGGCCTCCTCGCATGGCTGGCTGAGCAGCACGGCGCGGGGCTAGGTCTCCTGTCAGCCTTGCCTTCTTTAGCTCACACAACCTGGCAGGCACTCCAAGTTACTGAGAGTGTGGCAATGGCACTGCGAGACGAAAACTCATAGCTACAAATCAGAGCTCAGTGAGACTCGGGCAGGCACCGCACCACGTGGGCCGTGCCGCCAAGCCGCCTGCGTTCAAATCCCGTCGCAGCCCCCAGCAGCTGTGTGTCCTCACGACAGCTGTTCCCCTCTGCCCGTCTCAGTCCTCATTCGTGACGTGGGGGTGACAACGGTACCCACCACCACCTCCCTACCCTGTGACAAGAGCGAAAGGAGGCTCGGGGGGTGACTCGACCTGCCCAAGGCCACACCACCAGGACGCTGCAGAACCCCACCTGACTCTAGACGTGGACGCTCAGTCTCTCTCATCCCCGCATGACCCTCTGACTCTGCAAAGAGCCCAGGGCCTATCAGTGGGAAGTCCCTGTCTTGGTGCTGGAGGCCAAGTGTCCCCAGAGCACCTTGGGGAAGAGCCACGAACAGTACAGGGGAAAATGAGAGGACCTGGCCACCCCGACAGGCAGGCAGCTGAGGCACTGCTCCACCTCGGTCAGCTCCATCTCCAGGCAATGCCGAGCGCGGCAGCGAGCGGCCTGCAGCCGGCCACTGACTAGGACTTTGGGCGGGAAGTAAGAAAGGAGCAGGACTGAAGCCTAAAGGCATGAGAGCCCACCTGGTCAGCCACAATCCCACCCCAGCCTTGCCTGCTGCATGGATCAGTCTGGAGGCCCATGAGCGCTGCCCAGGCGGCTGTGGACTCGGGGGAGGTGAGGAATCAGCCCTGCACACAGCCACCCCGTTAGCGCCGTGCTGTGCGGGCACAGACGCCCCCGGGAGCTGCGCTTGGACACACGCCTCTGGCTGAAGCTGCAGCACCTGCCGACAGGCACGACATTCTCAGGAGAACCTCTTCCCTCCTGTTTTTGTAAAGCACTTTCATCCAAGTTACACCAAGTGTAAACAGTCACGCTACAAGGCCTGTCATGGGAATCAGCAGCCCTCTGCCCTAAATACTCTCCTGGGGCTTCCCTGGTGGCGCAGTGGTTGAGAGTCCGCCTGCCGATGCAGGGGACACGGGTTCGTGCCCCGGTCCGGGAAGATCCCACATGCCGCGGAACGGCTGGGCCCGTGAGCCATGGCCGCTGAGCCTGCGCGTCCGGAGCCTGTGCTCCGCAACGGGAGAGGCCACAACACTGAGAGGCCCGACTAACGCAAAAAAAAAAAAAAAAAAAAAAATACTCTCCTGCACCAGCTTCTTCGGCCCAGAAGCAAACACTCCCACTCACTGGGCCTGACTGCTTTGAAATCTACCTCCAGTTCTCTGGATAACATGTTTACGTTGCTACTTGCCTTGATCTGTTCCGGCGAGGGCATGACCGTGACTTCCCAGGGTAGACGGTGGGGATTCAGTGCCTTCCTTCTCACCACCCCTCCCAACCTCCGCCAAGCACTCTCATCACGGCTCCAGCCACCAAGACAACTGGCCCCAAAGTCCATCTAGAGCAGGCCCGCAGCTCCCTCCCGTGATGGTGAACACCGCCCACACGGAGGCCACGTGGGAGGCCACGACCCCTGCCACTGCCCCCACTGCCTTGTGCTCATCCGAAGGCTAGTTTTGTTCCCCTGCCTAGTCTGCAGCGTGCTTAAAGCCAACTCCACCCGGAGCTCTTCATCCGAGGCGCCCAGACGTCCCCGGGTGCCTGTCAGCGCATCTTCAGGTGGAACTCTCCCAGAGGCCACCTTCTCCCCCGGGGCCTCCTGGTGCACAACTGCCACCCCTCCTGCCACCAACAGCCCTCTTCCCCACATCCAGATCCTTCCTCTTTCACTGTTTTTAGTAGAATGCATCCTCCGGTAGCTTTCTGGAGAAAGATATGAGGAAGACACATTCTCTCAAAACTGTGCAAATATCAAAACACCGTGAGTCCGCCCTCCCACGGGGCTGTTAGTTTTGACTGGTATAAAACTTTAGGTTGAAAATTTTCCTGCAGACTCTGGAAAGCACTGCTCTCCGTGAGATTCCAATGCTGCTGTTTGGATTCTCGATTTGCACGTCTCCTATTTTCATCCTTCTGAGAGCTGCCAGGACCTGTCTCCGTGCTAACATTCTGAAATTTCACAGTGACATGCCTTAGCGACGGTATGCTCCCGTCCACCGGACTGGGCACTTTCAGTCTACAGCATAGTACCTTCAGTTCTAGAAAAGTTTTTTTAATTATTTCATTAGGATCTCCTTCCCTCCATTTTTTTGTTCTCTTGGCAAATCCTCTTATTCGAGTATGGTCCGCATGGACCGATCCTGATTTCATTCTGTGCTTGTTTGTTCTTTTTGTCTTTTTGTCTTCTCCCTAGAAAATTTCCTCAACCTTGCCAGCCCCAGCGCCGACTTGTTTTCCATACCCACTCACCTAATCTGACTCTCCCAGAGCTCTTCTTGTTCACTGCAAGCTCCTCTTCCAGCAGCCTGTTCTCGCAGCGGATTAAAGCACCTGCTCTCAGGTGAGGATGTCTGTGGAGACTTCCTCCCGGATTCATCCCCGCGGGCTGCACTCGCTCTCCGGTGCCTCCATCCACCAGGGCGTCCGGTCTCCGCTCTTCAGGTCAGGGGCCCCTCAGGCACTGGTGTGCTCGGCGCGCCCACAGCGAGCTGCCGCGGGAGGAGTGGCAGGGCTCTCAGCGCCTCCCCTAACATCCAGCTTCGTGACGAGGGTCAGGCTGCCAGGACGCACAGCCCAGAGGGCTGAGGCTCGACACCCGGCCCCAACGTTCGCTGACGGCTACCTTCCAGAAGGCCCTGCCTCAGAAGCGGCCAGTGACGCCTCCACATCCCGCCCTCAGCTTCCACCTCAGCTGACAAGGGAGCGGGGCCCAGTGACACCCAGTAGTACGACACGGGGCTCACGGTCGTGAGTTCAGCTACTGTATAAAGCGCTGATGCATCACTGCGCTGCCTCTTCAGTTGGAATCCAGCACCTCCTTGGCCAGGGGCTCTCAGCTGCGGGTGTGTGTCAGCCTCACCCACGGAGTTTTAGAAAAACAGAGATGGTGAGGCTCCCTCCCAGACTCACCACGTCTCTCCAGTTGAGAGTTGAGGTATAACCCCGGAGTACTGTAGCTCACAATTATTATGTGTCATATCCCAAGATTGTTTTCTCTGTAAAAACGTTCATCCATTTTGATGAATCAGATGTTAACATCCACTGACTTCTTTGAAAACAGGCTGAGTCATTATCCTTACAGATATTTTGTCTAATTTTTTAATTGCCTTTTTATCTTTATTTTGGATGCCACAGAAACAACCCAATTTCAGCATCACTTTCATTATTCTTATTTATAATAACCTCATAAGACATCTCACATTTGAAAATTATCAGTAATACATTAACCAAAGCCGTTAAGTCTGTCACATATGGATCGTCCTGCTTTACTCTGAGGCCTGCCTGGAAGCTATGTATAAACCACAGACCAGAGTCTGCATCTCCCCAGAGGAGGACAGTCACAGAGGCTCAGAGAAGAGAACAGCACCAGGCCCCGCAGACCACTGGCCCCTCAGTGCACGGATCGGGGCACAGGCCTCTGACAGACGTCGTTCAGACGCTGTTCAGGTCCACTGGGACACGGAGTCCCAGCTTCCTCGGTCTTTCTAGTCAAGAAGCGGGTGGTTTCAGACTTTTGTTAACCCAAGGTCTCACGGGTTAGGAATAACACAGAACTAACGAAGTAAACGGGGCATTTTACTGGATGGCTCTTTGTGAATGTCGGTTCTAAGTTCTATTTTCTGGACACCTTAGGAAGTTACTACTTTTTCTTTGTAAGCTATCTAATCTACAACAGTTTACTGAACTCTGTTCTGATAAAAATGAAACGAAGCATTTTCAAATGACATTGACTCTCACTGACATCCCAGGATCCACCACCTCTGACTGAGTCTCCTTACCTCTCATGGCAATATGGTTATTTGCATAGGGTCAACAAAAATCTCTCCCCCTCTTTGAGAGGATAGAAGTGGACAAGTTGCACAGCCAATGCCTTAGCTGGAGTGTCCTATTTGAGAACAACTCAGTCAGTAGAGCACAGCAAACCATGGTTAATGGTCAAAGAATGGCTGTGCTTATGCAGCCAATGCCAGCAAAGCCCCAGGAAGGCAGCCTGGTATCCGGCTTACAGGGCTCCTGCCTCACAGGTGGTAGTGCCACTTCCAGGAAGGCTAGGACTGCGGATGTGTGGAGGGTGTCGGGAGAGAGGAATTCACCCTAATGTACAGGACAGCAGACAAAGTCTGGTGGAGAGTCTGGTTGGGCTTGCTTTCCTGGCCTTCAGAGAGCACATAACAGAAGCTTCTGAAAGTCCAATCTGAGATTCCTTATGTAAATTTCCAGAGAGAAGTTATTGTTTGTAACTGATCACAACCATCTGGCTCTAGGATTCTGCAAAGCGGAAAAGACTGTGTATGTGATATACTAATACTCCGAGTGTACATACATAAATAATCGGGTCAGACCTATTGAGACCAGCCTGATTTTGTGATCGAGAATAATCTTTGAGATTGTTACAATCAAAAAGAAGAAGGCAAAGTGAAAAACCTCAAATGGGCAGAAAAAGATGAAGCAGTGTCCTATCTAGCTTCCCATTAAGCTTATGTGTCTCATCATCTTTAAGCTATTTTACATGTTGGGAAGTAGAAGAAAACTGATAGTAATGCAAATGATTCATGTACACAGAACACAAGTTCTAGCCTGTGGGACACCGCTCGCCCTCTGGAGACTGACAGCTTCCCCACTTTGGCATCCAAAATTGATTCCAGTGGTCCCTCTTTGATGATAAATACACGGTACTTTGAATTCTCCTTTGGACCAGCTGTAAGACCTTACTAGTCCTTCATTAATTACTGAGTTAAATAAAAGACTTAACACCTCTAGATGACTAGATAAATAAATACAACCTACAATACTACTATATTTAAAACTACAAACTACTACAAACTAAAACTACAAACTACAAAAATGGAATAGAGTGGGATACCATGAATTGAAAAGGTCAGTAAGGTGTCAGTTCTCTCCAAACTGATCTATAAATTCAATACAAAAATCAATACAAATCACAACAGGGTTTTTTGCAGATCTTGATCTATTTATAAAATGTATATAGAAAAAAGCAAGAGTACCTTTAACAGCTTACAATGTTAAGAAAGGAAAAAGTTAGAAGGCTTGCAGTACCCAATTTAAGACTTACTATAAAGCTACAGCAAGCAAGAAAGCATAGTACTGGCATAAGGATAGACATGTATCAACAAAAGAAAACAATCCAGAAAGAGACCACCACATGTACCTCGAATTTATCTGACAATAGTAACAAAGCTGTTCAAAGGGAAAGGAGTAGCTTTACCAAATATACTACTAAAACTTGATAAAAGCAGGGGGGAAAATGAACCTTGACTCCAACCTGAGACTTCACATGACATGGACCACAAACCTGTACACAAAAAATTAAACTAGAAAGCTTCTAGAAGAAAACATAGGAAAATTCATTTGCAGCCATGAAATGGGAGAAGACTCCTTAAAGCACAAAAACCACCAACCATAAAAGAAAAAAAGTGACAAATGGATTTCATCAAAATCAAGAAACACCACTGAGACTTAATGGCTATGGTTAACTTATTACTGATAATAATAAGTTCCCAGTATGAAAGGTCTGGTATGGTTTTGTAATAAGAATAATGGAACTGAAGAGGAAACTGGGTGGTTTCTATGGCACCCCAAACAAAGACATAAAGGCAATCAAAAAATTGGACCAAAATCCCTCGGTGGATCATCTCCGTTATTAGATTGTTCACAGCCAGTGCAAAGGTTTTCACACATTGATTTTGAACCTTGCAATTCCGCTGACATCTCCAATACCTGTGTGCGTATCCATTAGGCTTCCCTACACACGAAACCACGTCACCTGCAGAGAGAGTGTTGCTCCTTCCTGCCGGGTCTGGAGGCCTTTTATTTCCTTTCCTGGCAGTGTCGCTCTGGGCACACCCCGCAGCACCGTGTTGAATACACGTGGCAAGAGCACCCATCCTCGTGGTCTTTCCTCGCTCTCTCCTCTGTTCCTCGTGCTGGATGACGTCAGGGGAGCCGTCCTCAAGTTGCCGATTCACCCTCTGACGGCTCCCTCCACTGCTGAGCTCATTTTACTTCAGTTACTAAGCTCTTCAACGGAAAAGGGCTTCCTTTTGATCACTTCCTTGTATTGACATTCGCTATCTCTACTGATCCCTTTTCCCTGTATGTGCGCTTTACTGTGCTTCTCTGCACCCCCTGTAATTCCTCCTGAAAACCGGACACTTCAAATAATACAATGCGGCACCTCTGGAAACCAGACCCTCTACCCGCCCCACGCTTTACTGCTGCTGCTGCTGGCTGTGGTTGTCTGCCTGTTTAGCGACTTTTCTGAGTGATTCTGTCCTGTTCGTATCTTTGTATGGGCACGGGTTCTACTCAGTTTAGCCACAGGAAATACAGATTTACATCACAGTGAGGTACCACTTCACACCGACTAAGTCAGCTGGAATCAAAAAGACAGATAAAAACAAGTGTTCGTGAGGACTGTGAAGAAACCGGAACCCTCACACACTGCTGGTGGGAACGTAAAATGCCACAGCCACTGTGGAAAACAGTTTGGCAATCCCTCAAAAAGTACCATATGACCTAGTAATTCCACACTAGGAATTCCGCTCCCAAGAGAACCAAAAACAAACATATGTCCACACAAAAACCCGTACACAAACGTTTATGGCAGCATTATTTTTAATCGCCAACACTGTAAACAACCCACATGTCTATCAACTGCTGAATGGAGAAACAAAATGTAATATATGCATCTAACAGAGTAGTAGTCACCTGTAAAGAGGTACGAAGCACAGAGACACACCACAACATGGATGAGCTGTGACAAGGGCTCCATGTGCTGTGATCCATTTATACTAATAGCCACAGTAGGCAGACCCACGCTGAGAGAAGGCAGACCAGGGGCTGCAGGGAAGGGGGGGGTCTGCTAACAGGTACAGTGTTTCTTGCGGCGGGGCGGGGGGGTGTCATGAAACTGTTCTGGAATCAGAAAGTTGCACGATCCTAGGGGTATACTTAGAAGGATTCAATTATACACTTCACGACAGTTAATGTTATACAATATGAATTATATTTAAACAATTTTTTAATAGCTAAGAAAATGAAAAGCCAAGCTACAGGCTAGGTTAAAATATTGGCAAGACATACATTTGATAAAGGACTTGTATCCAGAATATACAAAGAACTCATAGAAATCAACAACAACAAAAAACAACGCAACAAAACGTTGCAAAAGACTTAGAACAGACACTTGGCTAAAGAACACACAAGCCAGTGAGCACAGGGAAAGGAGCACAACAGAGTCACCAGGAAATGGGTCACCAGGAGAGACCACTTCACTCACACCCACTGGAATAACCACGTAACTTCTTTTTAAACAGCCCATCAAGTTTTGGTGACATTATAGTGCCACAGGAACTCCCATATGATGTGGGTAGGAGTGTAAAATCATACAACCACGTTGGGAAACACTTCGGCATATTATATGTGCTCCTGGGTACTGACCCAAGAGAAACAACAGCACAGGTACACACAGATTTGGCCATGAATGTCCACAGCAGCTGTACTCATAACAGCTAGCAACTGGAAACAACCCAAATGTCCACAAACAGGGGAATGGATGCACAAACTAAGGTATGTTCACACAACGGACTACTGCCAACACTAAAAAAGAAGGAACTACTGGTAAACCCCTAAAACATGTCTGGATCTCAAAAGTAAGATGTTGGGCAGAGGCAGGGTGGGGAATAGGGTGAAGCGAGACAGACGCTGGCACCAACTCCAGGGAGGGGCTCACTCAGAGCCCCACTCTTGCTGCACCAGGCAGGCCCCAGCCTCTCCTGCCTCAACCTCATCTCCCCCGGGAGGAAGAAGACAGCTATTAAGCAATAAACACACAGTACCGTTCCATTTATCTACCGCTGAAGAACAGACAGAACTAATCTGCGGTTACAGAAATGGGAACAGTGGCTGTCTCCGGGGGTAGGAATTGACTGGAAGCTACAGAGGGAAATTTCTGAGGCTACGGAAGCTTTGTAAACTTCACTGAGGAGCTAACAGGTGACACATCCTCAAAACTTAAGGTCGGGGCTTCCCTGGTGGTGCAGTGGTTAAGAATCCGCCTGCCAATGCAGGAGACACGGGTTCGAGCCCTGGTCCGGCCTGGGAAGATCCCACGTGATGCAGAGCAGCTAAGCCCGTGCGCCACAGCTATTGAGCCTGTGCTCTAGAGCCCGCGAACCACAACTACCGAGCCCGCCCTGGTCCGGCCTGGGAAGATCCCACGTGATGCAGAGCAGCTAAGCCCGTGCGCCACAGCTATTGAGCCTGTGCTCTAGAGCCCGCGAACCACAACTACCGAGCCCGCGCGCCACAACTACTGAAGCCCGCACGCCTAGAGCCCGTGCTCCCAACAAGAGAAGCCACCACAATGAGAAGCCTGCGCACCGCAACAAAGAGTAGCCCCCGCTCGCCACAAGCAGAGAAAAGCTTGCGTGTAGCAACAGAGACCCAATGCAGCCAAAAATCAAATAAATCAAATCAAATAAATAAATTTTTTAAAAAAAGAAGAAAACTTAAGGTCGCTCCTTTCACTGTATGTAATTATTCTCAATTAAACATTTTAAAAGGAACTGAAAAGGTTTTCTTTTCTTTTATTTTTTTTAAAGGCCACACTGAATGCCATTGTCAAAGCAAGTGAACGAGACCCAGCACTACACAGGCACTCTCGAGTCATCGGGCCTCCGTTTAGATTTCTGAAAAGCAGAGATCACCTTTACCCCAGGAAGCTAGTGGGACTGGGGACTCGGGCCCTAACCCCGATAAAGGCAAGAATGCATCCTCCACCGTCACTGGCAGGAACTTCCGTTAGCACCTGGGCCACCACACCCCCTCAGTGAGCCCGGGACCAGGCGGGCAGCATGTGGGAGCCCCAGGTCCCAGATGGAAGGGGTGACTGAGAGCCTGAAACCAGGGCAGCGAGAAAGACCTGAGGAAGGAAGCACTGCCATCTACAATAGTCTGTACTGAAAAGCACCATGATTTAAGAGCCTCTTTTTATGGGGGGAAAAAACCCATTTTACTTGACAAAATGACTGACAACAGTTACTCAAACTTGGGTATATGGTAGACATTTTCTCAAAAATGACTTGAATAAGCTTCTCACTTCAAAAAAAACAACTAGATTCAATGCAATCCCTTTCAAAATCCCAATCATGTTTTTTTCAGAAACAGAAAAATCCACCCTAAAATTCATATAGAATCTCAAGGGATCTAGAATAGCCAAAAAAATCTTGAAAAAAAAAGATCAAGTTGGAGGGCTCACACTTTCTGATTTCAAAACTCATTACAAAGCCACGATAATCAAAACAAAGTGGTCCTGGCTTAAAGACAATGTAGACCAGTGGAACAGAACATAAAGCCCAGAAATAAACCCTAGCACATATGGTCAAATGATTTTCGAAAAGAGAGCCAAGACCATTAAATGGGGGAAAGGACAGTCTTTTCAACAAATGGTGATGGGAAAACTAGAAGAAATCTGGACCTTACCTAAAACCACATACAAAAATAAGCTCAAAATCCATCAAAGACCTATATCTAAGAGCTAAAGCTATAAGGCTCTTCGAAGAAAACATAGGAGAAAAGCCTCCTGACAGTGGATTTGGCAATGACTTCTCAGTTATGGCACCAAGAGCGTAGACCACAAAAGAAAAACAGGTAAGTTGGACTTCAATCAATATTAAAAACTTCTGTACTGGGCTTCCCTGGTGGCGCAGTGGTTGAGGGTCCACCTGCCGATGCAGGGGACTCGGGTTCATGCCCCAGTCCGGGAGGATCCCACATGCCGCAGAGCGACTGGGCCCGTGGGCCATGGCCGCTGAGCCTGCGTGTCCGGAGCCTGTGCTCCGCAACGGGAGAGGCCACAACAGTGAGAGGCCCGCGTACCGCAAAAAAAAAAAAAAAAAAAAAAAAAAACTTCTGTACAAAGAACACTATTGAGAGAGTGAAAAGGCAATCCACAGATTAGGAGAAAATGTCTACTAATCACATATCTGATAAGGATCTAAGTCAGTATCCAGAATACATGAAGAGTCGTCACAATGCAACACCAAGAAAACAATGCAACTAAAAAATGGCTTAGGACTTGAACAGACATTTCTCCAAAGAAGATATACAAATGGCCAATAAGCACAGGAAAAGGTGCTCAACACTGACTAATCATTAGGGAAATGGGGACCAAAACCACAGTGAGGTACAACCTGACATCCATGGAAATGTCTATTATCAAAACAAAACAAACAAACAAAAAACCAGAAAATAACTGTTGGCAAGGATATGGAGAAACTGGAGGCCCTGTGCTCGGCTGGGGAATGTAAAATGATACAGCCACTGAGGAACACAGTAGGGTGATTCATCAAAAAATTAAACATAGAATTACCATATGATACAGAAATTCCACTTCTGGGTCTATACCCAAAAGAACTGAAAGCAGAGTCTGGAAGAGATATTCGTATACCCACGGGCAAAGCAGCATTATTCACAACAGCCAAAAGGTAGAAGCAACCCAAATGCCCATTGTTGTATGAATGAACAAACTGTGGTATACACTTACAAGGGATTAGTCTCTGGCCTTTGAAAGAAAAAAAAAAAAAAGGAAATTCTGATACATGCTGCAACACGGATGAACCTTGAGGACATAATGCTGACTGAGATAAGCCAACCACAAAAGAACAAATACTGTGTGATTCCACTTACGTGAGGACCCCGGAGGAGTCAAGTTCATAGAGACAGGAAGTAGAGGGTGGGGGCCTGGGGCTGGGCGAGGGGGGAGTCAGTGTTGTAAGGGCTCAGAGTCTCAGTCTGGGAAGATGAATGGATCTTCTGTAGATGGATGATGACGACGGTTGCACAACAAGGCAAACATACTTAATGCCTAAAATGGTAAATTGTATGTTATGCATATCTTGACACAGTTTTGAGAAAGAAGAAAGAGACTATGACTTGATTTTGGAGTAGCACCAAAGAAGAATACCCACAATGATCCGCAAAGCGTATTTAAGTGTGTCTCCCTTGGCTGTGGGGAAATAGACACCGTCCTACATTGCTGGCAGGGGTACAGAAAGGCACAGCCCTAGTGAGAGTTTTCCAACAGCGGACAGAAAGTATATGTATTTATGTACACACACACCCTTTCACCCAGCAATTCGGAATCTTAAGAATTTAGCCCGAAGATAGAGCACCAACAATACGTAAACGCACATGCACGAAGTTATTCATTACAGCATTATGTGTGATTGCAAAAAATCAGAAACTACCTAAATGTCTAAGCACAGGAGGCTGGATGAATAAATTATGACACACAGACACAGTGGCGTGCTATGCTACTATAAACAAAAAGAAGAGGACTATCTATATAAACCGATCATGCAGTGATTTTCAAGAGATTAAGAGAGAAATGCAGAGTGTCAAGAGTACGTTATAGCATGCTACTTTTTATGTGAGGAAAGAGGGAAAAAACAAAATTAAACATATTTCTGTTTATCTTTACAAAAAGAAACACAAGAAGGATAAACCAGAAAAATAAAATCAAACTGGTCACCTCCAAGGGAAGGGAGGACTAGAGTAGAGAGATACACTTGTTTGGATATGCTCTTTCGTATAGTTTTGAAAGTCTAAGACATATTAATGTTCTATATACCCAGAAATTACCCTGATACCAAACCCAGAGAAAGATATGACAAGAAAATTACAAAGCAATACTCCTCGTTAACAGAGAAGCAAAAAAACGTATCAAAATATTAGCATATCAAAAGAGTAATGTACCACAATCAAGTGGGGTTTACCCGGGGGATCAAGGTTGGTTAAGCGCTGGAAAAATCAATTACTACACTAACTACACTAACAGAATGTTGGGTAAAAACCTTATCATCATCCCAACAGATCTATAAAAGGCATCTGATGATATCCAAAGCCCATTCATGATTTAAAAAGCAAAAACTCTCAGCAAACAATAAAAGGCAGCATCCTCAGCCTGAGAGACAGCATCTCCCAAGGACCTAAACCCAGCATCACACTTGATGACGAAGAGCCGAGGGCTTCCCCTAAGAGCGGCCACAAGGCAAGCCTGCAGTCTCACCACTTGTATTTAAAACTGCACCGGGGGGTCTTAGTGCAGCAGGGCAAGGAAGAAGAAATGCAAGATGAAGGAACGAGCGAGTGAATGCAATAAACCACACAGGAAGAGAAAGAGCCGTGCTGCTAGCGATTCCCCCAAGAAGCGAGACCAACAGGGAGCAGGGAGGGCGGGGGCTCGTGCCTCCGCAGTGGTCTCTGCAGGCTGGGTTCTCATTCGCTCTCACAGTCCGATAACCTTCTGTGGGGAATACAGCCCAAAAACTAAATCATGGGCCACAGTAAGACTCATTTCCCAAGCTTCAGGGTTAACACATTAAACACTGTAATTCAGAATTTTAGGTTAAAACATTTGTAAAATTAGTTTCTATAGACGTGAATTTTTCTGTGCCATCACAACTAAAATTGTTCTTTTTAAACCATTAGAATAATTCCTTTCTATTTCTAATTCTGTCCTTCAAATAAATGTGCTGGGGAAGGCAGCTTCTGACATGGATCCCAATACCCCGCCTCCCGGAATTCACCCTCTGCAACCCTCTCCCCTCCAGCGTGGACAGGACTTGCTTCTGGCAAAGAGAATGTGGCAGAAGTGGGATGGTCCCTCTGTGATCTGGGTATAAGGACTGGCTGCCACCCACCAGCACTCTCAAACCCTGCCCTCTGCTCACAAACCGGAAAAGGACAGCTGCCGTGTGGCCATGCTGAACGATGCTCTATGGAGGGGCCCATGTGGCGGGGACAGAAGGAAGCCTCAGTCCAACAGCCACCAGGAACCGAGTCCTGCACCGTGAGAGTGAGTTGGGAAGCGGAGCCTTGTCCGTGGAGCTTCGTGAGAGACCCAGAGCCGAAAGACCCAACTAAGCCCTGCCCGGGTTCATGACCCACAGAAACTTGAGATAACAAGCGCCTAAGTCTTGGGGTAGAGTCCGGTGCACAGCAATAGGTAACTAATACGTACAGATCACCTTCAATCTCCTCCAAGAACCCAGGGAGGTGGGACGTGAGCTCCATCCTACAGATGAGGACCTCAGGTCAGCGAGCGAAGCACCTTCACCAGAGACGGCCTGCAAGCTGTGCCCTGGCTCATCCTCACACACGGCCTCCCTCTCCAGGATGACCGGAGGTGGTTTCGAAGAGGTCAAGTTCAAAACAGACCAGCAAATGTGATCCTTGCTGTGGTTATCGGGCTCCACTGCAGCCCCGTTTACAAGCCCTCTAAGCCCCAGCCCCTCAGCAAGACAAGAGTGCAAAGCCCCGGGCCTCTGCTCCGCAAGAAGTCATTCATAAAAGCGCCTACAAGACAAGTTCTCCCACTAGGAGCTAGAGCAAAAAATGAAATAAAAAATAAATGTTTTCTAAAAAGCTTGGAACCGAACCCCCGCCCCCCCGCGCCCCCCACACCCCCGCCCCGGTCAGGTCCAGCCTAGGCCTCCTGCTCAACTCTGAAAGAGTGAGAGAAGCGCCACCCGCGTCCCTGGCGCTTGACTGTAAATTCAGACACAGAGACCACACTGAAGAGTGTTCCCAAGAGGAACAGGCACATGGCACAGCCTGGGGGCAGGAGAAGCGTAGGACACGTACAGGGCCCAGAGAGGGGAGTGCGGCGGGGACAGGGGCTTGTGGGAGGCTGGCAGATGACACGGCTGAAACGCAGGCTGCACCCATGCTACCTAACCAAGCTGCAAACGTGTCATCTACAAAATATGGCTTACTGGCCCAGGCAGTGTTTTTAAAATCAGGAAATTTCGTATGAAAATCCATGTTCTTAACTCCTCTTCAAGATCTGGACACACATCCTTGCAGAGCGGCCATCAGCTGGGGCTCAGCAGGACTGACCCTGGTAGCAGCACGGGCACTGACTCTGGCCCACACCCTCTACCCCGTCACCAGGACCGCTCACACAGTCATCTCACCTGCTGGGACAGGACCCAAGATGCACAGACTGCTCATGTAAACAGAACACAGAGGGGAAGGTCTAGACTGTGCGGAGGTACGAGTGATGGTCTTCCTTATGGACGGACCATCTGGAGAGAAGGAAGGCTAGGGAATCTGTCATCCAAGCTGTAGTTAGAAAGCCAGAACGGGCGGTGTGGCTCCAGATATGCACAGGAAACAATCCTTACTGGAAGGCAGTGTCTCTCAGAGAATAAGGAGGTGCCCTCTGAAAATCTCTTGCCTATTTTTTTCAGGTGGTTATAAAGAGTAAGTTTGTTCTTATTTTTTTTAATAACACCAATGTAATACAGAATGAGGATGAAGGTAGCTTATTAATTATAAATCCGTAATTTGGGCTGAAAGGGAGACACCCCACCCCGCCCCGCCAGAGACTACAATCATTATCCCCCCTCCCACGCTCCTCCTGAAAGATAAGAGCTCTGAGGCCAGGAGCCGCAGAAAGGCTATCAACTATGAAAACTGGTAGACTAGCAAAGGACGGAACGAAATGAGACTAAGTGCAGACTCCTCGGGAACCGATTCTCCAAGGATTAAAGTTTAAAACAAATCCTTTCTGAGGAAGAGTGGGGAGAAAGGTAGCTTTTCTCCCCACCTGCCTCGCTCTGGCACTAATGTCATGCCCCAAGGAAACAACAGAAAGGATGTCATTAATAAATTTATTTCAACTTTCTTTTCAATGGCGCCGAGAAGTATATGCAAATCCATCCGTAATTAGGTTTAAAAATTCCATTTCATGGGATAATCAGACTTCAAAAAACTCAATTTTAGTTTTAATCAGATTTTTAACAAGGATATTAAGTCCATTTCGTTTGCAAAGGGAAAACTGTGAATTTAACACAAAATGTATTCACGCTTAGCCCTGGGAGATAATTAAATAAAATTAATTTGGCAAGGGTTCTCAGTAAATGGAAGTACTCCAAGCCGTGTTCATGTTCTCGATGGAAACAAAAGCAACTCCTTACTGTACAGACAGACACGAGGGAACGGTAGCCTGCTCACGTGGTGAGAAGACAGGACCTCCTAGGCACCGCAGAGTCAGGGGCCCAGGTGACCTGGGAGAGGAAGTGATGGGAGAGCCCTGGACACCTCCAGGGTACGGGACAGGGCACCGTGGGGCCTGGGTCTCTGCTCTCCCACCCAGCTTACTCACCTGTCCAGCCACCAAGGGGATGAGACAAGGTGCCCCCAGCCCAGATCTGGTAGCCTACCTTCCCTCCCAGAGGGCTTCCCCAGCCCCAGGCCAGGCGAGGCCCGTCCCCTTCAGCCCCCAAAACACAGCAACGCTGAGCTCAGTGTCGGTGCAAGGACCACGCTTATCTCGTTCTCCGTGGCATCTCCAATGCAGCACCTGCCTCGCCGTAACTGCTCCACAAGGACCCGCTGAATGGAACAGATACAATCACAACACCCATTCCTGGGAACTCAACTACCAGGAAGAGGGCAAGACAGAAACAAGCACTCCCAGCCCTGGGAGTGAACTGGCAAGGGCTTTCCCCCCAGAACTCTTAACTGGAAGGTGCCCAAGCCCTGCAGGCACCTCCCACCCTCAGTGTCAGATGCCAGCAGGGCAGGTGCTGAACCCGTGACTCAGGCGCCCAATCCTGCACCAGGTTCCCCTCCAATAACTGCCCCCGAACAAGGTCACATCCCATGACCAGGCTCTCCCAAAGCAGAAAAAAAGAAAGTAATCCCCACGATCCTGTGTGAGCAGAAAGCCACGTGGAAAACAAGCTGTAGGGAAAGAAGAGAGCAGGGCTCGGAGCTGCTTCTTTAAACCAAACGGCCAGCCCTGTACCCTGAAGCAGGGCTCACTACATTATGGCCTTCAGGTCAAATCCAGCCTACCACCTGTTTTAAAAAATAAAGTTTTACTAGAACATGGCCACACCCATTCATTTACATACCATCTGGGGCAGCTTTCCCACTGGATAACCTATGGTTCTGTTCTGTCCTGGATCATCCTAGTTTCAGCATGAAGAGTCCCACATCCCATGCCAAAAGGGAGGGCTGGTCACCCTGTTCTGTGTTGCAAAGACAGAGCTGAATGCTTACAACAGAGACTTAATGGGCCACAAAGCCCTAGATGTTTATTACCTGGCCCTTTTCCCAAAAAAAACAAACTGGCCAGCCTCTGCTGTAAATCAATCCTATCACAGGTACTCACTGTTTTAATTATGAAAACTTGAGCATACTAAGTGGATAAGACAAGAGGAAGTACATTTTATGTTATCTTTGTATCCGAAGACTCATGCTTTGGTAACTTGGGAGTGACCCCTATTGGGACACCTCCAGCACTGCAGCTGAGCTCTAGTGAACAGTAAAAATGACCCAACTAACAGAAACACCAGTAGGAGCCACCAGTGACTCTCTTCTCAACGAAGGCTAGTGGAAAAAACCCAACGTTCGCACAGGCAGACCTCGGAGAGATCGTGGGTTTAGTTCCAGACGACCCGCAATAAGGCAAACACTGCAATAAAGCAGGTCACGTGAATTGTTTGGTTTCCCAGTGAATATCAAAGCTGTTTACACTTCACTGGAGCTATTAAGTACGCAACAGCATTATGTCTAAAACAACCATGTACCTACCTTAATGAAAAAATAATGCTGTTGGATGACTGGCACCAAAAGACTTGCTTGACACAGGGTTGCCACAAACCTTCAATTTGTAAAAATGCAACATCTGCAAAGCACAGTAAAGCAAAGCGCGATCAAACGAGGTGTGCCTGTGTAAGAGGCAGTAAAGAATGAGCTCTGCTCAAGGAGCCTGCTCTAAAACCGACCTGCTACAACCTTCCTAGCCTGAAAGAAGAGTGATACCTGACTCCTATAACCGCAAACCTAACAAAAGCAAAACCCTCCCAAGGCCTAACCGCAGTCGACTCTAGCAGCACAGAAAAGGCAGAGCCAGGAAGGGCAAATGGGAAAACAGAATTGTGCCTAAATGTCCTCCACACAGACCCGGAAACAGCTGAGAAGCAGACAAGCAACAGTGCTCTGAGAAATGAGGTGAGATGGAAGCCTCCTTGCCTTGCTGTGGGAGGCTATCTGGCTCCACGAAACTGAAGAGGGGTTTGCACGTAACGCAAAACTAACCGCTAATCTGCTAACCGCGCCACCGCTCGCCGTCCTCCTCCACCTTGCGGAGTCTCCCGGCCCCCCGCAGGCTGGCAGGCCCTCCGTGCCCAAGTGTGGCTGGAGCCGTCAGGCCCGAAGCGCTGCCACCAGCTGATGGCCCTCCTGCCGGCTCTGTGCCGTGTGCCACTTGGGCCAAATGGGTGGGCAGCCCCCCACAGAAGCCTGTCAGTGCCAGCAGCAGGCGGACCGGCTCACAAAGACACAGGCTCCAGCTGCAGGCGCCACGTGGCCAGCCAGATGGATGGAGGTGATGGAGGGCGAGCCCACGCACAGGGGCAGGGCCAACCACGCAATCCAACAGGGTGCTGCAGACTCACGGGATGACCTTGGCCAGCAAGCCCCCCGTGGAGGCTGGCCCCTCCTCTGCCATGGAGAGGTACCAGAGGCCCGCCTCATCGCCAGGGCTGGGAGGGAGGGTGAACGGGACACGGCTTGCACAGGCCTGGCGAGCCCCCAGCAGCTCTCCTCGGATGAAGCCGCCCTGTCGGCGTGAAGACCCTCTTCAGGGCGGGGACTATCTTTAGACAGACAAGCTCTAGGGCCTCTTGTCAGCCTCCAACTTCCAGACCAGAGGAAACGTCTGGCCTTCTGCCCACCAACATTGTTCAAGTCCAGCAAAGCTACAACCAAGGTTTGTCTCCAGCTAAGCTGGACACTCCCCCAAAATGCTGCTGTCTATGTGTCCTCCACACAGACCCATCTTCAACTCACCACGCCTCAAGAGGCTCCCCTTAGTCTCACTGTTTAGGAGCCGTCTGCTTCCCGCGGGGCCTGCGTGGGCTCAGAGGCTCTCCCACGTGTGTGGGAGCCCGCTCACTGACGGAGGAAGAGGAATGAGGCAGAGAGGGGACGCATGCCGCACCCTCCAGCTCATGCCTGGGGGATACCAGGCGTCCCCCTCTCAGGTGGCTGTGCTGGCCAGGCTGTCCCAGGCCCACAGACACACATCCGAACACGCACGCACTACCCCTCAGAAACCCTCCTCCTTTAGAAGAGAGCCCGAGAGCTGCACGCTAAGAGCTGAGGGCAGGGCTTCCACAGTCACCAGAGGAAACTCACTGATTCCAGGGCTTTGCCAGGAGCACAGAAATCCGCGAGGGGCTCAGCACCTTCCCGCTCAAGTTTCCAGGCCTAAGTCTTAACAAATGTCACTGTCACAGCCGGGGCAGGGCTGCACGGCCCACCCTGACCTCTGGCAAACTCTATCCTTCAGAAATACACGGGTACGCAGCAGAACAGGCTAGAGGGTTTCTCTCCAGACTGAATGCAGGGAGAGCCGAAGGAAGCCAACGTCCCATCTCCCGGGACATACGGGGCCTGGTGCATGTCCCAAGGTCTCCTTGCTCCAAGCACACTGTCCCCCCACTGGGGACAGGGATGACACACGCTGCGGCCACCACACGCAATCGCTCTGCCAACCGTCTCCTCCTCCTGCAGAGGCGGCGGCGGAAGTTTAGGCTCAGGCACGCCTCGCAGAGCTTTCTGACCGGGGACGGGCTGAGGCCCCGTCCCAGCCGTCTGCTGTCCCGTCCCACGTCTGACCCCAGGCCAGCTAGGCCAGGCCTGTCGGCGACCACACCAACGTGACTCAGGGGAGACCTCACCTCCAGACCTTCAATGACGCCATTTCAATGACGCTTCAAATGCACACACCCCACCCAGCCCACAAGCTCTCCTGCCCTAAGAGCTGCACGCTGAGCCCGCCACTGTCCCAGCTCCCTGCACCCTCAGGGCGTCCCCCACCTCGCCCAGGTCACGTCTTCTCGCATCTGTGTGAGGACACCTCCCAGCTTCCTCTCTGTCCCCGTGCTACTCCTGTCCCAAACAGGAGCCGAATGGTCCTTCCAGGGTGCAAAGCTACCCGTGTCACAGCCGGCTAAGCCCGGCAACGGCTGCCAACGAAGGCAAGCCCCTCAGCACGGCCCTCGGGGCCCACCTGGGCCAGCGGGACACTCGCCGGTCCTCTGTCTCTCAGGCTGCCCAGGTGGTCCCTGTCCTGTCCTCTGAACTCACTCTCCCCTCCCACCCCACAGGCCTCGGACAGAAGCCCTCCGCCACCCTTCAGCTCAGCCCCAGGTGCTATCCTCTGAGAAGCCGGCCCTGCCACAGCCCACAGCACCCCTGCCCTGGATCAGGCCACCGGAAAGTTCCCAAAGCAGCAGACACCTGTCTCCTGGCCCGGCTGCCCCTGCCTACTGTGAGTGCGACGCTCTCAAGAGCAGGTATCTCCCGGGAGGGCAAGGACCACGCGCAGGGCTGGCTGTGCCCAGCTCACACCCACCACCCTGTAAGGCCAGGCTCGGCCAGGCCTCCCCAGGTCCGGCACGCATTCTGCCCACGGGTACCCGAGGCAAGTGACGGGACAGACACCGAGGACCCACAGCAAGGGCAGGGACAACCTGTGGCCAAGGAGTCCCATCACAACGAACAGAGACTGACACCACACAGGAGTCCAACTTCCAGCAAAGGCCTCTTGGGCCCTTCCTCAGGCAAGAGATTAAGAAAGCACACTGCACAACGCTGTAAAGCGACCATACTCCAATAAAAATGCATAAAGAAAAGACAAGACGCTGCCAGTAACGCAGGTGGAATTACTGACCAATGAAAAACAGACTTCCTGAGAAATGGCCTTGCTCGTTGCAGTGGCGTCAATGAACCGCTCCTGAGACCAAGCTGGTTGGAACAGGGTTTATTTGCTCAGAGGTGGAGCTGATTGTACTAAATTAAGGATGGGGATGGGAATTCCCTGGCGGTCCAGTGGTTAGGACTCCGCACTTTCACTGCCATGGGCCCAGGTTCAATCCCTGGCCGAGGAACTAAGATCCCACAAGCTGTGTGGCGGGGCCAAAAATAAATAAATAATTAATTAAGGATGAGGAATCACCCCACCTGAGCTCGCTGTCACAGTTCAGCACAGTTATTTCCTCCCCTGTAATAAACCACAGCTGTGAGTGGAAAGCTTCCCGGGATCCCTGTGCGCCCTCGCAGTGATCAGGGAACCTGAGGGTGGTCTTGGGGACCCACAAACACAGAAGGGAGGGCAGACTCCTGCACCGGCCCCTAACTCTGCAACAGCCATACAATGAAGCACAAAATGACTTACTAAAGCGCACTCCCCACACGTGAGCGGAGGGCCCTGGGAGCCGTGCTGAGGAACTGGGCACTGAAGGCGCCACAAGCGGAGGAAGGGGCAATGCACCGGCGTATGTGTTAGCAAACACACGCACAAAGCATGTGCGGAAAAACGCACCAAACCTGTTAACACTGGCTGCCTTCAGGGACGGAGCCAGTGCTGAGAGCATGTCCTGAGGGCTGAGCCATGTGATAGCGTGGCCGGTTCAGAGAAGCTCCTCCAGAGGCCCCAGATCCGAAACGATAGGCGTCTGTCTCCAGCACTGCTTCCCAAAGGCCAGAGAAGACACCCACTCAGCTTCCCTATCCCGAGGCATCCTCACCATGAAGTACAAGTCTCCACGAACAGACGTGGCAACAGGGGAAGCTCAAGACACAACCTCCAGGGATAAAGTAAAAGCGCAGTGTGCAAATACAGTGAAAACTCGCCTGTCTGAAGTGGGATGAACCTGATAGCACCTCCCCGCCAAGTCTGACACCTGTTACAAAAACCAGACCGGAGAGCTCTGGAGGGAAAGGCCAATTCTCCTCCCCCAAGTTCACATGGGCTTCTCACCACCTGCTTCGCCAAATCCATGCAAGGCCCCGGCCTCCTCGGCTCCCCTTGCATGGGGTCTGGCCACACCAGAGCCCAACCCTCCCAGAGGTGAGCTCTGCTCCTGGCGGCCAGGACCTCTGCTCACTTCACTAACAAGACAGAAAATTCCAGGGCGCAGGCATGACTGGCTCAGCCACACACAGAACCTCACCCAAAGCAGGGACGCAGTCCAAGACTGCTTTGGAATTCTCAGTGAACTCCCCTTCATCCAAGTTGTCACAAACTCGCACGCACAGACAAGTGGTAGCACCGAAATGGATAAACCAGGAAGTGAGATCCACCCATACCATTGCTGGTCCAGCTACTGCAGTGCTAAGAGTATGTAAGACCCTTTATTTAAAAAAAAAGAAAGTACTCAGCTATTTCCAAAAGCTATTTTTTAACATATTGTTACAAAAACTCTTCAGTTAATAAAAAAAGGTATTTTAATATCCCCAATTTATAAGCCCTATCGATCTATCATCTTTTTAAAATATCCATTTAACTGAAAAAGCCTCCCCGACGCTCCCATTTGAGTTTAACCTTAAAACTCTGCAACACCACAAGGCTAGGGACGTTAAAAACATGCCAAGTGTTCTTGAACCAATTAAAACGAAGACGCACCCCTTCCCTTGGACACCTACATCCCACCCTTCGTGAGGGCAACAGGGAGCCTGAGCCTTAGTCCACTGGCCCGGAGACGGGAGGGAAGGCGGGCCCGGGCCCTGGTCAGCACACCAGGGAAGGGCAGGAGATGGACCGGATGCCTTCTGCCCAGTGAGTTCTGAAAATTGTCACAAATGTCTGACACGCCAACACTATCTGAAAGGTATAAAACCCTTTCCCCTGGGACTTCCCTGGTGGTGCAGTGGTTAAGAATCCGCCTGCCAAGGCAGGGGACACGGGTTCGATCCCTGGTCCGGGAAGATCCCACATGCCGCGGAAAACTAAGCCCATGAGTCACAACTACTGAGCCTGCGCTCTGGGGCCCGTGAGCCACAACTACTGAGCCCGCGTGCCACAACTACTGAAGCCCACGCGCCTAGAGCCCGCGCTCCGCAGCAAGAGAAGCCACCGCAATGAGAAGCCTGCGCACCTCAAGGAAGATTAGCCCCCGCTCGCCGCAACTAGAGAAAGCCCGCGCGCAGCAACGAAGACCCAACGCAGCCACAAATTTATTTATTTAAAAAAAAACAACCCTTTCCCCTTCACTCCGTCTGAACCTGGGCAACCCAGGGAGGGAGCCCAACATGGTCGTCAGAGATCATCTTGCTCAAGCGCTGGGCTCCCGAGACAGAGGCCAGAAAGCGCAGGGAAAAGCCCCCGAGCCAAGGCCCTGTCCCCTACCATCGGCCCCAGGAGCTGGGAATCCCAGTAGCAGCGGCCATCTCTAAACGAGCTAAAGGCAGAGACACCCTCTCGGGCGGCAACTCCCAGCCGGTCCCAGGAGCTGGGCTTCCTCTGACATTCCCAGGGAAATCCAGACAGCTGGCTTTTCAGCCCAAGAGCAGCCTGAAAGCACCCCCACTGCACCTCACCACGGACTGGACTCCAGGGGCCGTGGCCCGATCCCCCGGCAGCTTTGGGTGCGTGGCCAGCTCCCGGAGGGCAGCTGGCCACCGGCAGGATGGGCCGTGCGGGACACCCTCCAGGTGGGCCTGGAGACGCAGGGCCGGACCAGCCTCTGCCAGGGCCCGTGGGGAGGGCTGACAAGCAGCCGCACTGGATCCCCGGCACGCTTAGGGGCTGGGAAGTCAGGGGAGCGGGAAAGGAAGAAGTTGGTGGCAACCTCTAACAACTTTTATGGGAGAAAGCTCCAAACTGGCACAGAGGCCACACTGCAGTGTAATGACCCTCCTGTGCCTCCCAGGGGCCAGTCACCGAGGTTCTGCCATGTGCTTTCATCCAACACTCCACCTCCAGCCCAACCTCATGTCCTCTAACCTGTTCTGTGACGTACGTTTTACCTCACAACTTACCTGGACTCACCGACAGGATGCTCACAAGTGGGCACACGTGTAACCCGGGTCCCCACCTACCCCAGGAGGTCCCGCCAGTCCCTTCCCAACCAACCCCTCAACTAACTTCAGGCAACTGCCAGGCCGGGTTGTTGTGGTCTTTTGTGGGGCTCTTTCTAGCCTTAAGATTAGTTTTGCCTGTTCTAAAACAATTTTTAAAATTTCAGCAGCCTTCTTTCTTCCATTGAGTTCCCCGATGTGTGTGCATCTCAGATGAAGCCCTGTTGATGGAGGACGGTCTGAAAGCAAGTTCTGCCACTGATTAGGTCAGCCCATCGCCCTGGACCCTGAGAGCCCCTCTTGCCCGGATGTCCTTCCCCACAGCGCCCCAGCCTGCGCTGCGTTCAGGACGAGCAGAGGCCCAGACACCCCATGCTGTCACAGCTGTCATGAGACCAGGAGTCACCACAGCGGGGGACACACGTGAGGGCGTTCCCTCCGGTCTCAGTGCCAATAACAGCAACACACCAAGTCATGGGGTGGCCCCTACCCCATGGATGCCGGATCGTGAAGAACCTTCCAGGCACTGCCAGGAGGCTCCAGGCCAACTAAGCAGCCACCTGGGACAGGGTGACAGGACCAAGGCAGGCAGCCAGGGCTTCACCTGGGGCGCTTCCCACCCTCACCTCCCATCTGCACCCACCCTCCACGCACACGTGTTTGCACGCGGCCCGTGTGCACACAGGAACACCTCTGTGCTTTTATTAAACCAACCTGAGTTCTCGTTCGAGTTAGAGTAAAACCACCACAGAGGAATGAAATGCTCTCCATGTGGTTCTCTCCACAAAGGAAAGTGAGGAGGGGAATGATACTTACCAAGTCTCTCCAGCATCTCTGCTTCCTGAGTCAGGGTGGAAAAAGAACAGGAAGGAAGTCTGCCAGGAACATCTGCGCCCCTTTCTCCCCCGAGCCCCACCTTCCCAGCCCCAGGGTGCGCCGTGGTTTGCGCCAAAGCAGCAGCAGGAGGCCCGCAGCGGGCGTCCCGCTTTCTCCTCAGAGCCCCCCTCCCCGCTCCTGCCGGCCAGCTGAGCTCTCCACCATCTGACGGCCGAGACCGCCCCCCACCCGGGCCACCCCGCTGCCTGAGCAACGGCCTGCTCTCAAGGCCCAAGGCCTAGACCACGGAGAGCTGGCCACCCCGCGTCCCAGACACCCCGGGATCCCCGAGAACACAGCACACAAAACACCTTCCATCTGGGCCACCAAAGCGGCAGAGGTCTGGGGCACGTGGTCTTCAACAGAGGAAATGCTCACTGGGGGTCCGGCATGCCGGTCGCAGACTGGGGGCCACATCTCCTGGCCACACGCCGGCGCCGGTCCCCAAGACAAACGCCCCTGCCACGTGCTCTCAGCGACCGCCTGCCTGCCGGGCCCTAGATGCACGAGCCTGGGCACAGGCGTGGGCGTAGGGCAACTGGGGGAGCAAGGGCCCAGCAACCCGCCCGGAGGAAACCGTGCCACAGTCTGCAGACAGACAGGTCGCGACGGCCCCACGAGCCGAGGAAGAGCGCCAGGTCTCCCCTCACAATCCCCCAAGCGTTGTGGGCTGCCCACCCTTCCGGCCCAGGGTGTTTCGCTTGTGACCGTCTCAGTAGCCGAAGAGCGAAGGAAGGACGCGTGCGTTTCTTCTTGGACGCCTCAGTCATGGTGCCTTGAAGAGTAAGCTTCTGTGTCCCCTCTATAGACACAGGCCCAGCGGCAATCCTAGAGGGCCGCCCCCTGCTCTCCCGTCCCCAGCCACAGCCCCACTTCCCTGTGACAGAAAGCTGAGGATGGGCAGTTAGCACAAGGACCGGCCCGGGCCATGAGAGGGGCCAACACAGCACATGTGGACACACTCAGGAATACAAAGTACTGAAAACCAGAGGTCCAGGTCCCCCAGCTGAGGGCACAGGACGACACACTGAAGGGGACAGAGAGCTCTCCAAGGCCACTGGTGACAAATCCTCCATAGCACCAAACTCTCACGAAGACACAACGGCAGAAGGAGCCACTGACCGGAGCCCTGCCTGAGGCTGAGGGTCTCGAAGGAGAGCTACCCACTCGCGCCAGCCACCGCCCACCATCCTGGGTGCACCCAAGACCGGCCAGGGAAGGAAGAACGAGACATCCAGGGCAGCGCCCCGTGGTCCCGCCTCCGCCACACGCAGACTGTGACACGGCGACACCAACCCCAGTGTGTGGCCGCCCCCACCTCCACCACCACCGGCTCGCCAGCACCACCCTCGCCGGTGCCACCTCGCCCTGCACCCGGGACACTTTCCTCCCGCTTCACCTCCCTCCTCTCATCCTCAGGACCCCACTCCCACCTGCCAAGGGACACTTCCCAGAAGACAGAGCTCATCCAAGGCAACAGCCAGAGCCTGTGCGGTGCCGAGGCCGGCACACAGTGGGTCAGGCACACAGTAGGCCTGGGAGCGCTTGCTGAACTGGCCCAGACACCAGCCCACAACCACTGGGTGGGGCCGGACAGGAGCCCGGGCAGCGCGCCAGAGCTGCGGTGTGTGTAGCACAGCAGCCTCGGCATTCAGCTCCTGAGACGCTCAAACGAAAACACAACTTCTGACGGCAGGGCGGCCTGGCCTCTGCGCCAGGACAAGAGCAGAGCATGAGGAAGAGAAGCTGGAGTAACGCCAGGCCGCCGCGCCAACAGCCTGTGCTGAGCTCCTCTCCTGTTCTCCGGAGCAACTCAGCAAAAAGGGCCCTGCTTCACGGGCACGAGAGCCCGCAGCTTGAGCCCCTCACCACTAACAACGGCCAGCCCACCCCGAGCCCATCCCTGGCCCCAGCTGGTCAGCCACCCGTGGGAAGGGGGCGCCGGGCCTTGGGAGGAGTGGGGTATGGGCACAGACTGACCCTGGACTCGGGGCACCTGCTCTGCCCTCAAGAGACCCGAGGCGGAGCTCGATGGGACGAGGAGCAGCTCTAGCTTCCGACAAAGTGACAGTGGCCGTGGGAAAGGATGACAGAGCTTGCGACCGTATGCAGCTAACCCCCAGGTGCCCTGGGTGACACTGTTCAGAGGCCTCTCCTCGCAGCCTCAAAGCTGACATTCAAGGGTGTCAGGTGGGGAAGCCCGGGCATAAATGCCCAATGAAAGACCCCTCAACTGTTCCCTGCAGCCACCCAAGATGCTGGCCCTCCAAAGGCCATGGTGACTGCTGGAAATAGCAGGGCAGGCCCTCGGGGGACTGCTCCAGAGGAAGCCGTGCAGCCACCCAGCCCCTTCGTCCCTTCCTGTCCTCTCAGGACACCCCCCACTCTGCCTGGGGACTGGGGACCTGAGCCTCCACAAGGGAGGGGCCTGGTGCATAACTGGACCTCAGCAAGCACCTGCCAAGTCTAAACCAACTGGGACCCCGGAGCTATCTTCTTGTTCTCCCAAATAAGCCCCTGGGAATCCAGCAGAGCCTAATTTGTCTAAATCCTTTTATTATCTGGCTTTAGGTTTCCTTTTTACATGAATTTTAAAAGAGGCACAGAAGTAGAAGAGCCGTATCTACAAAACTGGGAGAAAAGCCCCCCAAAAGAGCCAAGTGAGAAGCACAGTACAGACCCGCCTGAGTCCGGGATCCGCTTCGCTGAGCGCCCGGCTGCTGCGCGGCCTGGGGAGAGCACGTGCAGGGGATGCAGCCCTGGAAGAGTCAGGAAGAGTTTCTTCTGGAAAGCATTTCTCTCTTACGTTCCCTACAATGCTGCAAAGCCCGCAGCCCGTGGCCTGCTCTGAGCACGCAGAGTCAGGGGGACGGGGCTGTGCCCACTGGGTCTCCGTCAGAGCTTCCCAACCTGCCCAAGCCCAACCAGAACAAAGCAGTTTCTTCTCCCACTGGGGCCAAGCAAGCCTGTCAGGGACGCTGGTCCGTCCACACCTTGCTGCATAAATCCAGCAGGCAGAGACTGGTCCACACTGCTGCCGACTCTGAAACCTCACCAGGGAGCGGGAGACGGGCAGGGGCTGCTCCCCCGAGCCCCGGACTGGACTGTAGCTGAAAGAATGACCGTTGTCAGGAAGCTCTCTGCTACACTTGTTTTCTGGTTCCCACTGGGACACGCTGTGAATAACGCTGGGGCTCTGTCACAGCAGCCAAGCGAGCCAAAGGATGCCCTACCCAAGTCACATCAAACCACAAACGCACCAAACAAAGCCGTCACGATGCCATCACTCACTCACCAAACGTTTATGAAACGCCCACTGGACTTAGGCAGAGGCTCTAAAGACAGGCCCCGCTCCTAGTTCACGAGACTGAAGCCTGAGGCTGCCCAGTGCAGAAAACACAACCTCCAAGGCAAAAAGAAGCTGGGGACTCAGCCGCCCACAATGAGTAAACGCACGGGAACAACTGTTGTAGGCCTCCACGGGGATGGAAACCCTTCTGAGATGGGTTCAGAAGTCCCCGGCCTCTGCCTGCGCCCTGTGGGGGAGGAAGCTCATGGCTCTGGGGCTGTTCTCAGGGAGCCTGGCTGGGAGCTGACACCTCACAGAGGCACAGGCCTGAGGGAGAAATCAAATATGTTTCAAGGGCCCCTGCAGACTCCAGGCTCCCTGAGAACAGCCCGTGGGGAATGCACGAGGTGGTGAATGAACCAACACTAAAAGGATCACAGCTGAGACCAAGGCATCAGCAGGAGGGACCAGAAGGGGCCCCGCTCACGAGCCCCCGGAAGGCCAAAGCCTTCTCCTTCCCCCTCCTCTCGTGCCTGCAAAGAAAACACACCAAGACCAATGAAAACGACCCAGACGCGCGACAGCCCAGCTGCCTTCCCAAGCAGCCACAGCGCGGTCTGTATTGATTCCCCCAACACCTAGGTAATGAGAAATTGCCAACACAGTCACCAGGGTAACAAGTGTGTCCAGGGTGCTCAATACGACCCGTTCTCAGGAGGAAGTTAGGCACTCCCCCTCGCCGGCCTAACTGGCCTCAGAAATCAGGGGACACTAGTCCCCAGGACGCGCCGTCTGGCCAGCCTACAAATGTTTTGGGGAAACGTCCAGCATCAGCACTTGTCAGCTCCCAGCTTTCACTCCAGATGGTGGGTCAGCAGTTTGCGGGGGGGCGCAGCTGCCAGGCCTCAGAGCCAGCAAAACCCGCCTGCCTTTCCGTCTCCCCGGTACCAGCGTCCTCTGCAACCCCGCAGGCTCCGTCACACCTGCACACTCACACTGGCAGGTACTGTGCCCTCCCAGCCTGGCTGAAACCAGGCCAGCTGCAGGCACAAAGGGATGGGGAAGGAGCCAAGCCACAGTGGCACCCCTGCCACGAGCAAACCGTTTCCTCTATGAAATTAGAGGCCTGGCGACAGAGGGACTCAACAGGCATCCCAAGCCTACTGAATAAGGATCCCGCCAAGAGGGGTTGCTAAGAACTCTTTCTCAAAGCCCAGCCACTGCACATTTCCTGCCCCCTCACTCCACTGTGACCTGACTTGGAATCCCTGCTAGAACCTTTGAAAGCATGCTGCCTGGAGCGACTGATGACGCTCTCACACTGTGACAGAAAGGTCAATTACACGTTTTTGGATGGCAATTCGGTCAAACACATATATCTTTTAGGTAAAAAAAATTCAACTTCTAAGAATTTATCCAACCAAAACAACGCTGCTTATTGGCGGGCGGGGGGGGAACCTGGAAATATCCATCAACAGGGGAATGAAGTAAATCAGAAGCCATCCACACCACGGAACACTGTATAGATTCTGAAAATAATTCAGTAGGCCCATCTGGGTTGGTGCAGAAATACTGTCAGAAATTAAGTGGAAGAAAGCAAGGCTGCAGGGTACTAGTATAGAATGAGCACTTCTTAGGGGGTGGGTACATAAAGAGCTAGTATGACAAGAAAAAATTCTTTTTAATTTTTTAAATTTTGTATCTACATGAGACAGTAGATGTTCACTAAACTTACCGTGGTAATCATTTCATGATAACGGGTAAGTCCAATCATTACGCTGCAGACCTTAAACTTATACGGTGCTATTGGTTGATTACATCACAATTAAACTGGAAGAAAAAAAGAGCTTGGGGCTTCTTCCCTGGTGGCACAGTGGTTGAGAGTCCGCCTGCCGATGCAGGGGACACGGGTTCGTGCCCCGGTCCGGAAAGATCCCACATGCCGCAAAGCGGCTGGGCCCGTGAGCCATGGCCACTGAGCCTGCGCGTCCGGAGGCTGTGCTCCGCAACGGGAGAGGCCACAACAGTGAGAGTCCCGCGTACCGCACACACACACACAAAAAAAGAGCTTGTATGCACACACATTTCTAGAAAGATGCCCAGGAATTTATCAGGCATTGCCTAGAAAGACGGACTGGGGGTAAGAGCGGTAACACCCTGCTGCCCACCCCTGGGGGCAACCCTCAATCCTGCTCTGAGAATGGCACCCCCGGGCATAACTAGAGCACCGCGTGATGGCGCCAGACAGCAGTGACACAGGGCAAGCCCGGAGGAGGTGAGATGGGGAGGACTGAAGACCACTTTCACTTTTCACCTTCCTCCTCTGCAGAGCTTGGGTTTACCATGAAACCACCTGCCCTTCTGCAGCCCACACCTGGCCTCCCCTGGTGACACTCCCACAGCACGTGCCCCAAGTCCCCAAGATCCAGGAACACTGAAAAAGCCTGGGCTGGTCCCAGCCTTTGATAAGCTCAAGAAATGGGTTCCTTCCCAAAATGAAGGCTTTAAAAAGCATCCCCATCCACTCCTGACTTCAGTCCAGGCCACTCCCTAGGCCTTTTCCTTCCCCTCACAGCTGTCAGGAGCGCCGATTACTCACCATCCTCGGACCAGCTTGACTGAAGCGTGACATACATACACCTGTGTAGCTGCTGCCGTGACAGTCACAGGTGAGGCCCCCCAGGTCCCCATTCATATCCCAATCCAAGACTTAAGGAGCCACTCACCCTCCTGTCACAGGTCAGTTTTGCCTTTTTTAAAATTTCAAGTAGATGGCATCATGCAGTGTGAACTGAATGAGTTGCCTTCTTTTGCTGAGAGATTCACGTTTCTGCACACAGCACCTGTCTCCTCCTGTTTCTTGCTCAGTGGTGTTCCGTTCACGTGATGGACACCTGACTTGGTTCCTGGTTTGGGCTACCATGAATAAAGCTGCCGTGAACACTCACACACGAGTCTCTGTGAGGCCACACGCCTTCATTTCTCTTGGGTCAGTAACCAGGAGTGGAATTGCAGGGTGGTATCGCCCACATACAGAAAGCTGCCCCACGGTTGCCCAAGCAGCTGTGCTGTGTCTCACGGTACCACCAGCGCATGAGACCTCCAGCTGCTCCACATCTTCACCACGTCAAGAGCAGTATTTCACTGTGACCTTACTTTGTACTCCTCGTTTTGTTTTTAATTAATTATTTGGCTGCGCCAGGTCTTAGTTGCAGCATGCGGGATCTTTAGCTGCTGCATGCAGGATCCCTGACCAGGGCCTCTTTTTTTTTTTTTTGCGGTACGCGGGCCTCTCACTATTGCGGCCTCTCCCGTTGCAGAGCAACAGGCTCCGGACGCGCAGGCTCAGCGGCCATGGCTCACGGGCCCAGCCGCTCCGCGGCACGTGGGATCCTCCCGGACGGGGCACGAACCCACGTCCCCTGCATCGGCAGGCGGACTCTCAGCCACTGTGCCACCAGGGAAGCCCCCCTATACTCCTCTTGTGACTAATGACACCGAGCATTTTTCATGTCCTTTTTCATCACTCATATCTTCTCAAAGTTATCTGTTCAAAGTCTTTCACCCATTTTTAAAATTTGGTCATCTTATCAATTTAGAGGAATATTTTCTGTACTGTGGATAAAAGTCCTCAGTCAGACACACGTTGCAAATATTTTCTCCTAGTCTATGTTTTGCCTTATTTTTTTCTTAACTGTCTTTTGAAAGCAAAAGCTTCTAAGTTTGAAGTCTAACTTACCAATTTTTTTCATCTCTGGTTCATGCTTTTCGTGTCCTAAGAACTCTTTGCCAAGCCCAAGCAAAGCTCCCAGAAGTTTGTTTTTACATTTAAGTCCATGCCCCACTGAACTGATTTTGTGGACAGTATGAGGTCTCTATTTGTACAGATTCCCTGCTGTTTCAGCACCATTTGTTGAAAGACTCTCTCCCATTGAATTATCTTGTCACCTTTGACAGAAATCAATTGACTCTACATTCTTAGATAATTCCTGAACTTTCTGTTCTGCCCTATTGATTTACATGCCTATCCTTACACCATGACCACCCTGTCTTGATTAATACCGTTCACAGTGTGCCTGTAACCAGCTGCTGGAAGCCCTCTAACTCATTCTTCTTCCAAACTCTGGCAGCTGTCGCAGGTCCCTTCCATTTCTATAGAGATTTTAGAATCAGTTTGTCCATTTCTCCCCAAAAATCCTCCTGGGACTCTGATTGGGATTGTGTTGAATCTATGAATTGTCTTAACAATACTGAGTACTCCAATCCATGAACACGGTATCTCTCTCCAGTGACTTACATTGTTACCAGATTACCCTTAATTTCTCTCAACAACATCTTACTGTTTCCAGTGTATGGGTCCCATACACATATTTACAACATCTTACTGCTTCCAGTGTATGGGTCCCATACACATATTTTGTTAAACTTATTCCCAGGTATTTCACAGACACATCACAGGGTGTCCCTCTTCAGTACCTTCAAATCATCCCGACACACCACGCTACCGAGGAATGAGGCTCAGCGAGTCACAGCCCTCCGCACCACTGCCCACTCCCTCAGTCCAACCCTCAAGACCCTGGGACAAGAACGTCCGGACACCAGACGCAGCCACCCTGCTCCCCACACCGGCACCTGCAAGTGCACAGGCCCCACCTCACCCATGCAGGGCATTCCCTCGCACCCTCAAAGTCCTGATGTCAACCTGCCCCTGACTCACATGACCCATGTGCTGCAGACGGGATCAGATGACGTCAAGGGTGGACAAGATCGTCTGGCAGATAAGGACACTCGGCCCAGCAGGCTTCCCTATAGGTCTGCACTGGCTGACCCACCAGCCAAGTCACCCCCCACCGCCCTGTTATCCCTAGGTCCTCACGATTTAAGAAATCCCAAACTAGGAAGAGGGTGACCACTGTGGTGCCATGTGGACCCTTCTCTGTTCCTAACCTCTGCAAGACCACAGAGCCCTCTACAGGTCCCAAGGTAGCAGGGAGCCACGATCACCAAGGGGGGGGGCGGTGCCACCTAGTGGCGGCAGCTCTCAGAAAACCACAGAGACACTGGACGGCGGCCAGAGCCTGGGGTCATGACAGGCCCCAAATGAGCAAAATTATGGCAACACTCTGACCGAAACACCCAACAAGGCTTCCCTGGTGGCGCAGTGGTTAAGAACCCGCCTGCCAATGCAGGGGACACAGGTTCAAGCCCTGGTCCGGGAAGATCCCACATGCCATGGAGCCCGCGAGCCACAACTACTGAGCCCGTGCGCCTAGAGCCCGTGCTCCGCAACAAAATAAGCCACCGCAATGTGAAGCCCGCGCACCGCCACGAAGAGTAGCCCCCGCTCGGCGCAACTAGAGAAAGCCCACACACAGCAACGAAGACCCAACATAGCCTACACAAATAGATAAAAATAAATTAAAATATATATATATATTAAAAAAGACACAACAGACTCATGCCTGCCAGGCCAGGCCAAAACACCCTCCCAGCCCCTCGAACCTCTAATGCTAGGGCAACTGCTGGACTCCAACTTCTGCTGTCCGCTGGAGCTGGCTGATCACACTTTGGGGAAGGGGTCCCTGGACTAGCACGCAAAATCTCACGTCCACACGCACCCACTCGCAAACCTGTGTTTTTGTGGGGAGAAAGTATGACTTTCATCAGATTTTCAGAGATTCGTGACCCCATGGTGAGAAACTAACGTTTCAGAAGACTCTTCCATTTACAGATGTGGAAACGGGTGTAAAAGAGACCCCACAACACACAGGGGCTAAGCTGGGGTCAGACACATGTGCAGCCACAGCTTAACAGAGTCTGAGATGGCCCCAGTCACTACCGCTGCACTGAACACTGCGAGAGTGACAAAGAGTGTCCCTCAGCTCCTGGCGGAGCCCACCTCCGCCCACCAGGCAGGGACCCCCAGACAACGTCACCTTGGAACAGTGCGCGTCTCTCCTTCCCACGCCCACCCCTTTGCAGGGACCCCACACTGCAGCAACGGGCCCCCAGCCTCTCCCTGTGTCCGAGAACCCTATGCCCATTTCCCACCCCCATACTCAATTTCAAGAGACGTGGGCTCCACCAAATTACCCTCCCTGCTCAGAAACCACTAATGACTGCCCAAAACCTGGCAAAAGAGAGCCAAACCCCTCATGCTATTTGTGGTCACACCAAGACTCAAGTCCAGCGCTGGAGAGGCGGACTCCACGGGCCTGGGCTCAGCCCAGGCGTCTGCACGTGCACCAAACCCCCCAGGTGATCCAGCTGATGGGCCACACTTACACCGCAAGCCTGTGGCCCTCCAACCGGCACTCGACACACGTACCCGCGTAAGCAGGGCAGGAGTTGCCGGAGGTGAGGGCCCGCCCCAAACGCGCTAGTAGGGACAGGAAAGGGCTAAGGTTTCCGAGGGGCCCCCAGAAGCGGCCCAGGCACAACCGCCACAAAGCACATGAAAAGAAGGCTTCTCTTTACAGGGGCTCCCACCAGGAACCCCAGGAGACGAGGACAGCCAGCCACACCTCACTGCTCTGCAGCGTGCACGGCACCCGGCACACAGGCGCGTCTAACCTCCACCAACACAGCGAGGCAAGCCCTGCGGCCCTGCCCAAGGGCAAGGGACTGGCCCGGAGCAGCGCGCCGACTCGAAGAGGGGCGCCCTGTCGGGCGGGAGAGCGGGACAGCCGCTGGGAGGTGGGCGGCGGTGGTCAGGTTTGGAAGCGGGACCAAAAGGTCTCAAGGAGCAGCTGCACCTTCCATCGTGTCCAGCACACTGACCCTTGCGCCATTCTGGCCAGAGACGGCAGCCGGCTGCGCGCTGGCCCTGCTGCCCTGACTAAGAAACGCTCCAGCAGCCGGTGCCACCCGGCGCGAGAGGGCCTCCGATCTCCCGCACAAGAAAAAAGTCATGGAGCTTTCTCTTCTGACGTGAGCCTCCCTGGGAGTGGGAGGGAAGCATCCCCACGAGTTCATCAGCCCAGAGAAAAGGAGGAAACACAAAACATCTAGGCCTCGCTGGGGCCAGCCCTACATGACCCTGGGTTCTGCAGGTGGAGTTCGGGAGGGAACAGCCTACTCTGTCCTCTGAGACTTAGCGATAGCGAGGCAGAAGGAAAACGAAGGGGCGTCTTCAAGTGACAAACAGCTGGAGTCCATGGTGTGATGGAGCTGGTGCAGGTCCCAGAGGAGCAGTCAGAGGCTGTGATTACAGGACAGCCCTTTGAGGAGGGCTCTCTATCTAGGCCCAGCTTCCGAGAGCAGCAGGACAGACCCCCGAGAAGACACAGGCTTCAAGTCGCACAAACAGACAAACAGGAGGCTCTCTACACGCCACAGGCCCCAGGCGCCAGGACTAATCCTGAAGGACCAATCTCCCACCCCCACCCCCAGATGGGAGCAGTGGGCAGTCGGTCTGCAGAGGGACCGGGCAGGGAAGGGACCCGGGGGCTAAGGGCCAGCGGTGGAGCGACACTGGAGAAAGGGGCAGCGGCCCCAGAAGGACAGGCAGCAGGACAGATGGAATCGGGAGCAGGGAGCGGTGGGAAGATGCCCGTCTGAGAACCAGGCCCGCTCGGCCATCCGGCAGCCCCGCCTGCCATTCACCTGCTGGCATTAGCTCAACAGACAAGCTGAGGCTGCTGCAAGGGCCTGATGGGAAACAATCCTCCATCACCCTGTTTTCCTTTTTTGCCCCTGAAGACTCAGTTTATCTCTACTCGTTACAACCACCTAAAAGAAATGACTTCCCTCAAAAGCAACTACTTCCTCAGTATAAACAAAAAAGAGCCCTTCAAGAAAACCCAACAATGCAGGGCCCACACCTGCCAGCGCTCTGTCGAGAATGTCCCATCCTCGGCGGGGAGAGTCCCTACTTCCATCTCCTTAAACCTAAGCAGCCGCAGGCAGGGCCTCTGCTGGAGGGAACCAGGCTGGCAGGGCCCATTCTGCCAAAGGTGCCATCCGTGCGGAGAAAAGGTGGGGACCCGGCGCCGTCCGCCTACCTGATGCTCAAGCCCGTGGTCTGGTCCAGCCTCTCCCAGCTCTGCAGTTTTGTCAGCAGCCTCTGAAAAGACATGGAAGTAGAGCCCTTAGAGCGCTGTGCCCGTCATCTCTGTGCAAGCGCCGGGCCCTCCCACCTCCTCCACACACACACCTTCGACCCCCAGCACGGCAGTACCACACAAAACCGACGACATCACCTCCCTGATCCTCCGGAACGGCCCGCCCTGATCGCTGAGCTAAAACGCAGAAAGGCGCCCATCCGCTCCAAAGCAGACAGGTGGCTTCCCAGCCGCCGAAGCTACGCTGCGTGCTTAGCACCTCATTCGTTCCTGGCTCCGTACCTTCAAGATTCCCAGCAGGCCAGACGGACTGCGGGCTGGGGAAGGGGTCGGGGGCAGACAGGCTCCTGGACGGTCCTGCGATAACCACGAGGGGGCAGACGCTGCCCACAGCCTTGTCGCCCATCCTCCGGGTGCTCCGCGGGATGCCAAGCCCCAGGGCAGACAGACTTGGGCCGAGAGCCAAACCCCACCCAACACACACGCACGCACGCGTCGGGCTGGGCCCCCGTGGCCGCTGGGAAGAACAGGGGGCAGCAGCGGTGCCCCCACCCGGCCCGCATGCCGGGCCTCCCGCCCTTGTATTCTCACAGCCGCTCCACTGACCCACATCCCACATCGGAGTCTTGCTACCTTCCTAGACCGCGTGCCTTTGTCTGGCCTCCCACTCCTTCCTGGGGCCAAGCCCAGCGCTGTTCAGCGCGCTCATTCAGCCACTCAAGTACTTCCTGACCCCTATCGTGTGCCGGGCACAAGACTGGTTAATAAATCTATTACTACAGTTGACGCTGAGTCAGCGTTACCACTGTTTAAGCACGTTACACTACCTCATTTAATCCTCACAACCCTGCAGGGAGACACTCGTTCCTCGTTACACAGGTGGACAGAGAGGTTAAGTAATTTGCCAGGGTCACACAGCCAGCGGGCACGCAACAGCAGGGCTGGAAACCAGGCAGTGTGATTCTACATGCAGAATCTTAACCAATTTCAAAACAAACTATATCCAGAGAAAAACTGCTGGACTCCGGAACTGTCTTTTCAGGCTAAGTGCCCACATAAGCCAACGCCTGAGAGGGATTTGTGCTCCAGACCCACGATGCCTCAGCTGGCAGTGAACCCATCGGGGGGCGCAGCTGACGAGCACTCTGACCAGACTGCAAGCTACGGGAAGTGGTGACATGGTTTACGCCGGGCAAACCAGAAAGGAAGGTGACTGAAGGTGACCACGGGGAAGCAGTGTGGAAGGACAGAAGGACCCCGGGCCTGGAGCCGGGAGGCCTTCGTGCTGGTCTGCTCAGCAAGCGAACAAGGATGCTTTCGGCACCGACGTCCATGGCCGTCTCTACAACAACCCACAAAATGTCCCAATGAGTCCCAGCAGCAGCCACAGGGAAAGGAAACTCAGCACAGGTGTCTGTTCACATCCATGGGTGGGAACAACGTCTGTTCCAGGTACCACAAGCCATCTCCTCTCTCTGACTCAGCATCAGTGCTACTGAAACAAACTACTAAGAACTCAGTGGCTGAGAACAGTACACATTTACTGTCTTACAGCTCCGTAGGTCAGAAGCCCAGCAAGGGCCTCACCGTGCCAGATCAAGGGGTCGCAGGGCCACACTCCTCCTGCATGCCCTGGGGCAGAACCTGTTTCCTCGTCCGTTCCAGCCTCTAGAGGTGCCCACGTTCCCTGGCTCACAGCGCCTTCCTCCATTCATCGCCACCAAGAGCAGAAGGCAAGTCCTCCTCACCTCACGTGGCTCTGACCTCCAACCCCCTCCGGCCCCTGTCAGGACCTGTGAGCACACCGGCCCAGCTGGGGGCCAGCAGGAGCCCCAAGGGAGCCTCCCTACCACAGCTAGGGGTCAGCATCCTTCGATCCCCTTTGCCCACAGTTCTGGGGAGCAGGATGGGGCTGTCTTTAGGGGTCACTATCCTGCCCACCATACTAGCCCAGCGGCTGCCACATTTTAGCCGAACAGCTGGAACGTAGGACTAAAACACCCAGGGTCTCCCCTAGCCAGCCACAGGACACCCACGGGGACCAGCTCACCTCCTTCTCCAGCTCCAGGTCGACCAGGGTTTCCTGCATCTTCTCCTGCCGCCCCAGCCTCCGCTGCAGCCCCTCCAGCTCCTCCCGGAGCAGCCCATTGGTGTCCCGCATCTCCCTGGCAGGGCCAGAAGCACAGTCACTCAAACAGCCGCACCGCCGGGGACAGTGCAGGAGCCCCTGGAGCAGGGGCTGCACCCAAGGAGGCTGCAAACATTTTGCACACACGCGCACACACCGCCACCATCCCCCTCCCCCCGGGCCCCTCACCGCAGGCAGGCGTTCTCCTCCCGCAGCTGCCGCAGCTCCCTCTCCACCGTGGGCAGCCGCGCCAGCTCAGACCTCATATTCTTCACGATTGCAGCGTCCTGCTCCTGCAGGGTCAGCTTCTGCTCCAAATCCTGATCGAGGCCGGAGACAGAGGGGAGACAGTCACGGGCGCCTAACTGTCCCAGATCCATGGCAACTTCCACGGCCCTGGCCCCCGCCTCTGGGCAGCCTGCACCGGCTGTGCCTCTGCGCGGTGTCCTCAGGGGACACTCCCAGGGTAGCCCCACGCGCCACGTGCCGTGCCGCCTGCAGGGCAGGAGCCCGTCACACGTCCGGCACAAGGACGCACGGCGAATGCTCCGTGAATCGACACCCACCCTCAAACGCTGGCTCTGCTTGCCACTCCCGTGGCACAGGGTCCTGACTGAGTCCTTGTACGGTGAGGACAGCCTGTCCATTACGACATGTAGTCCCCGGGAACACACGGAGACACCGGGGAGACTCAGTGACGAGTCACAAAACAACAAACACTAAGGGGCCCAGCTCTGGGCCAGGTACCGGGTCAAGCAGCGGGGACACCATGACACAGAGGACAGATGAGGTCTCTGCAGGGAAGAGCGTACAAAAGACAGACATCAGGCCGTGCAGGCAAGTCAATACTGAGAAGCGGGCCAAGAACTCAGATGGGCGGACGGGGCAGGGGAGACGTAACGGGTCGTGTGAAGCAGTGAGGGCCGGGGAGGAGAGATGGACGAGCCGCACAGGACAGCACGTGAAGACCAGAGGCGAAAGCGAGCCGGGAGGTCTGGAAGCTGACAAGGTGGAGCTGGGGGTACACGGAGCCAGAGCACGGGAGCGGGGCCCGGTGCGCGGACGTGGCTCGAAGGGCAGCGGGCAGCCATCACGGCTCCCACAGAGAGGCAGCACGGCCTGAACCAGAGTCACGCCGGCCTGGCTCTGAGACCCAGCTGAGTCACGCACTAGCTGTGCGACATCGGGCAGGCTGCTGTTCACCCTCTCCAGTCCTGGCTTATCACCTGCACAGCATCCCGCGGCAGTTGAAGTTATCACACGTTTACTTTTTACTCTGTGTGTTTGATTCTGATCTTCATCCAAAAGCATACGAGCTTCCTGGGCGCAGAAATACGCACCCCAGCATCCAGCACAGTGCCCGGCACACAAGGAGACAACCGACATGTAAACAGCTACAGTGGACACAGGCAGCTAACTGCCACTAGATGCCACTGAGTACGCCCCCAGCTCTGAAACAGCCACGGGTCATGGGGGGCCGGGCCCAGCGCTGTGACATCTCCCAGGCACAGGCCAGGGACTGGAACGGAGCAACTCACCTTAATCCTCTGCTCTTGGTCCCCCCGTGCTTCTTGGCTGGCCTGGAGCTCCTGAACCTTCTGGTTAGCTTCCTGCCATTTCCTATTAAGAAACAAGTACACCATGTGCAGGAACAGGCATGTGGTAAAGCCAGCACTTGCCCGCACTCTAAAAGCTCTCCAGCACAGACACTCACTCATACACGCATGCAACCACACTCCTGCACGCTCCCTGCAAGGACGCCTCAGGGTCCAGGGCCCAGCCCCTGCTGCTGGCTCTGTGGCCTGAGTCGCAGGGCAGGTGGGTAAGTCCAGACCACCTGCGAGTCCTCTCCCCTCCCCACACCTCTCACAATAGGAGCTTCTGCTGGCCCTGGAACAGCCAAAGCCAAGGACCCGCTCAGGACCGACCCACCCCCCCCCCCCAACTCTGCCCCATTCCACCGAGTGGTCAGAACTCCCCTAAGACAACACCTGCTAAGGTAGAGGCCACGAGCTTTGGGAGAGCGCTGTCTTCTACCTGCATCTCCTGGCGAGCTCCTCCATCCTGCCGTGCCTTTGCTCAGAGGGCTCCCTCCCCAGGAACGTCCTTTCCCACCCACGTCCCCCCTGCCCCAGGGCATGTCCTACGCAGCCTTCAAAATCTCGCTCAAACCCAACATCTTCTCTGAAAGCTCCCTCCAGGAAGGCATCCCACCCCCAGAGGAGGAAAGAAATGACTGTTCCCGCTTCTTATTCTTGGAACATTTGAAACACTGCTCTGTTCTGGCACGAAAAGGTCCTGGCTTCAAAGGCCTCAGTGTGTCCCAACAGCCTGTGGACGGGAGGCCAGCACACGAAGGGCACTCGTGGAACCTCCGAGCTTCAGCGCACACGACGTTCGTGAACGCTGGGCGCTCACGCCACAGAGGGCATACGCGGGAGAGCAGGCCTGGGTCTTGCACATGGTTAACGAGTGGACGCCCAGCTCGGCACGCAGCCCAGCAGGCTTCGGGCCAACTGCACCCAGGTGGACCGCTGGCCAGGCTTACCTGGCAAAGGGGCGGGGACCCCTGCCCTGAGGGGGGCGGACCTGCCTGCCTCCACGCTCACCTGTGCTGCAGCTCCAGCTGCTCCTTCAGCTCCTGCCTCTCAGACTCCAGGCGCTTCACCTGCATCTCCTGGTTCATGACGTTCCACTGCAGGTCCGAGAGCCTCCCCTTCAGCACACTGACGGTCTGAAAGCGAGACACACGAGAGCCGGTCCCCTCCCGTCCCGCTCCGGAGGGCGGAGGGCGAGGACAGAGCCATCTCCTCCTCTGGAACACGTGACCGCCCCTCAACCCCACCCGAGCCCCGCCTCGGTGACCCGCGGCCTCGGGAGTGAGAACGCTGCCGGCCAAGGCGGGCCCGGGCCTCACGCCTGGCGGCCTCCACACCCACACCCCACGTCACCCCTTCCCACCCGGCGTGTGCACAGCCCCCCAGTCCGTGGCGGCCCACACCCACTCTGTCCTCAGCCCAGAATCCCTTCTCTAACCACCCCACCCCACTACCGCGCCCCCCGCCCAGCTGTGCAGGAGACGTTACACGGGGACAAGGCGGGCACCCGCCAAGAAGTCAGAAGTGGGCGCTGAGGCTGTCCTCAGCATGACACCACGAGAGCCACACACAACGAACGGGAGCTGCACTAGTGCCGCGGAGGCTGAAGCGCTCCCAGGCCAGAAGGGGTCATGGGGGAAGGCACAGGGAGGCGGCCCAGCGCGCAGCCTCCAGGACAGCGAGTCCGCTAGACGGACACTGGGGCGGAACTGCAGTCCTCAGCTCGGACCACACCCTCCTCAGACAACCTTCTGGTGAGGGGACCCCACTTGTGGCTTTCCTGGGGTAAGAGAGCACGTCTCCAACAGGAAAAGCCAGCCCACTCAAGGGCGTCACTCTAAGTTAACAAGTGGAAACATCGCCCCATCAGCCTCTGAGAGTCAGACATCAACCTACAAGCTGAGGGCAAGAGGACGGCTTGGCAAACTCACCACAGTGAGCAACCCTCGCACGGGGCACCGTCTGCAAACGCGGAGGCCACAGCAGGCCCCCCAGGGAGGCTGATGAGGGGTGGGTCTGTGTCCTACCCTCTCATCGACCTGCACGGTTTCCTTTATTGTAACAGTGACTCTCAATCTGGGACCCAAAGAAGAATGAAGATACTTAAGATTTATTTAACGATGAACATATCCTTTGAGGATTCTTCCTGAACTAAATAAAGGTACAGGCGCCGTTCTCCACGGGGTGAAAAGGGAGATGAGCAACGTCGGGGTCTCCATCCCAAACCGCCACAACCCTTGGCACGCCAGACCCCAGGGGCGTCTGCTCTGCAGCTTCTGTGCCAAGGGTGCCCCCCAAATTGCTCCTCACTGAGCCACGTGCAGGACATGCCCACCCCTGTCCTCCGGAGAAGGCTGCGGGGAGCACAAGCGGGCACACACCCAAGGCGGGAGGAAGACTTGTCTGAAGGCCACTCCTGCCGACGTCCACATCAGAAGACGGATGTAGAAACAACCTTAACACGCTCTCCAGCGTTGCCAAGGCAGAAATAACCTGGCGCCTGCTTCGAGGATCCATCAAGGAGAGAAGACCACGCAGAGCCAGAACACCAGTGATCCCGCGGCCCCCGACCCCTCCCCCAGCAGTGTTTCATCTGCTTCCTCGCAGCACCTGTGATCCTGAGCGGCACAGCAAAGACACAGGGAAGGTCAGAGGAGTCCGATTTCCACAAGCATCAACGTCTGGGTTCTGTCTCGAAAGTTTACACAACCTTCGGTTGGTAGAGACAGTAAGGACTACGGTTGATCTATGCTCTGGTTCCAGACATAGTCTCAGATGCTAACGAACCTTATTAATAATCAAAGAAATGCAAACCCAGAGGCACATCTCCGGGGGCGGGGGCGGGGGGGGGGGCAGAATCACAAGTATTTCCAGAAAACACCATTATCCGTGACAGGTAGAGGTTCCAGTGAAAGTAGCATCCTCAACAATAGCTACTAGTAGAACACAGCAACTGGTAGCAAAAGCCATAGAGAGAACTGTACCTGGTGATCTTACAACCCCATTCCTAGGGATCTGTCCAAACGAAATCATTCAACAGAAACAAAAAGGCTACACGCATGAAGCTATCTACCACATATGTATCTGTGTCAGGGTGTGTGGGTGTATAAAAAAAAACACTTGAAAGTGACCAAAAACAGGTTAGTCAACCACTAAAAATCATAATCACAAAGACTAAAAAAGTATTCAACTTACTAACTGAAAACCACAGAATGGAAAATTCATATTTGTGCTACGATCACAACTACGCAAAAAACGTAGGCACACACGTGGGAAGCAGAAGTACACAGTGGCACTACCACGGAGCTACCGTGCCGGAGGTGGGAGCTCGTCTCCTCTCCGCCCAGACTGCTCGCGGGGAGAGGGCAGCACCCCAGCCTGGGGCCCCAGCCCCTCACCTCGCCGGCTTCGGCCAGGCCGTCCTCCTGGTCCCGCAGCCTCTTGCTGGCCGCATCCAGGCTCTGCTGGCACACCCTGTAGCGCTGCAGCTGCTCCTTCATCTTCCCCTCCGCCTCGGCTTCCCGCTCCTGAAGCTGCCGAATGCGCGTCAGGAGCTCCTGGTTGCGGTCCACCTCGCGCTGCCAAGGAGAACGGCCTGGTGAGACGGCGTGTGAGCAGGCCGAGCCCAGCCCACTCTGCCCGCCGGACAGGACCGAGACCCAGAGCAGAGCCACCAATAAGGCAAGAGCCAAGCCCACAGGAACCCCGAGGCCGCAGCGGGACGCCCTCCAAGGTGAGCGCCGGCCACAGCGGCGCGACGCCACATCTCACGGCGCCCCCCCGGGAGGGCGCTTGGCACACGTCACCGCCACCGACCACTGCTCACGATGGCCATCTGCAAGGAGGAGCACGGCGATCTCACTCAGACTCGACCTTGGGAAGATGCCTCTGAGCTTGGCAGCTCCGGCGGCTCCCGTTCCAGTGAGTCGGCACGCCCCCAGAGAGTGGACGACCGGGCAGGGACAGGGGGCGTGGCCAGAAGCCTGCAGGCAGGAGCACGTGACCCTGGGCCCTCATCTCCCCCAGAGCTTCAGAGCCACCCTGCACTGGCCCCCTCGAGGGGCCGCGTGGCTTGCGCTAGTAAGGAACGCACAGAACTCAGACTCCTCACTCTGACGATCCCTTGGGGTCCGAAGGGGCAAGTGTCGGCCACTGAGGTTATCCTCAGCCCAAGAAGCAAAGGGACCACAAGTGGCAGCCAGAGTCCCAGGGGCAAAGGCACCAAGTCCTAGTTACATGAAGCCTGACACTCTGCTGACCTCTGACCTCTCATCAGGAAGCTGAGCCGCAGAAGCTCCCGCCAAGGGCTGCCTGCCGGGCACTCGCAGGGCCGGCCGTACTCAGAGGCAGTGCTGAGACCAGGGATCTCGGAGCCCAGCGGCAAGGAGGAGCTTAAGAAAAGCACGGCCAGGGCCACGGCCTCTTGCTGATCCAGGGTTCAAAGGAGTCACCAACCACGAGTACAGCCTCCAAACCACCAGGAGGCCTTAAAGCCTGGGGACCTGCCAAGGTGCAGGAGTGAGGTGCTGTGGCGTCTCTCCTCAGGCTGCCAGTCCCAAGTGCACATGCGGCAGTCCAGGCAGGTCCCCAGACCTTGGACACTGAAGTCTCACCATCTCATAGGTATTTCCAGGTGGGAGGGCTGAGATTCCCACCCACCTGCCCTCTCCACCCACTACCAAACTGGCAGTCCCTGAAAAACCTTCGCAGATACCCAAGACTCAAAGGGACAAACTGAAAATCACTGGCTCAGACGGTTCGAGGGCCGTCTTCAGCCAAGTCCACGGGCAGCGGGGAAAGGCCTCTCCGAGAGGAAGGCGCAAGTTCAGCGAGGGGGTCCCAGGATTAAGCTCAGTCAGCCCTGTACCCTTGAATTTCCCCAAGAAAGACTGTCAGTGACTCACTTCAATACTTGCAAGATTCCCATGGCCTCTCCCTCTTCCTCTTCCCACCGGCTCCCCCAGGACACCTTTCCTAGGACAACCCAGAACATCGGCAGAAGCCCCACACTGAGCAGTGCCAGGGCCAAGGCCGAGGCAGCAGTCCCCCACCTGCAGCGCACTGGGCTACGGAGCCCACACAACACACCATGGCCACGGGCCTGCACATCGGGCTCAAGGACATCCAGTTAGCATCACACCCTCGAAGCCATCAGCTATTTCTACAGGGACCAGGAAAGAGTGGGAATATGCCACGTAAGGCGAGAATGGGGCCAGATATCCATCCTCACGGAAAGCCCAGAGGCCAGAGACTTTCTGGTGCAACGCTCTGCCTCAACCTTGGCGGCATTTCCACGACTCGTCAGCACTTACTGAAAAACCCTGGCCAAGTGCCGTTACTCAAAGCAGAGGAAGCGTGGAGTTTACACACTGAGTAAAAACCCAGCATCTCCTCTGGGTAACAGCCTGCCCTGGGTAAGGCAAGGGCAACCTGAAGCAGCCCCCGAGACCGGGGTTCTTGGCGCTGAGGCCTTATAACCATTTGCACAAGGCCCAGCCTGGACCTGAGACTCTTACGCAAGCCGGTGACTTTCGAGGCCTGTAACCCCCAGGCCACCTGGCATTTGTGCCAGACCTCCATCCCAATTCTCACAGAGAAGACAGGGCAACGAGGCAGCCAGCGGAGACGAATGCCCACCAGCACCTCACTGGGCAGACGTGGCAGGGCAGCCGTCCCTTCGTGCTGCCCTCCTCGGGGACACAGAGCACACCTGAGGCCCGACCCACTTCCTCAGGTGGCCTAAGAAGGCAGGCCCTGGACACCTGAGGAGAGCACCTGGGCCGCTGGCTGGGCTCTTGCTCCCCGCGGTCTGGCAGGTACACGCACCGCCCCCTTGCTCTGGGGGGCCCCACCAGAGCCCACCTCGTAGCTCCTGGCACTGGCGCTGGCTGCCCGCTCCAGTTCCACGCGGGCCCTCTTGTGACTCAGCTCCATCTGCGTCTTCTCCCGCTCCACCTGGATGAGGTGGGACCTGGAACGGATCTGCTCTGCCCGCTCCTCCAGCTGACCGGGTCACGTGCAAAGGAAAGAAAGGTCCTCAGTAGCTGCGTCAGCCAGGCGAGGGGCTCACTCAACACTCCCTCACCGAGCACCTGCTCCCAGCAAGGCCCTCGCTCAGCCCTGGGGAGGAAGGAACACCAGGCCCGCAGGTGGGAAAGGAGTGCAGGGAGGCAGCAAGACAAGAGAAGGTGACAAAGGACAAAAAAGGAAGGTGCGTTTTCAGATGACAGTGTGAGGGCTTGTTTCCTATGCCACGTAACAAACTACCACCAACGCAGCAGCTTAAACGCCCCTATGCTGGCTGTCGGTTTCATGGGTCAGAAGGCCAGGTTCTCTGATCAGGGTCTCAACATCTAAAATCCATGCAGCCGGCAAGCTGTGCTCTCCCCTGTAGCTCAGGAGCCTCTTCCACGCTCCTATCTCCTTGCTGGCTGGAAGGCCCAGGCTGCTGTCAGCTCCCAGAGGCTGCCCACATTCCCTGCCACATGGCCCTCTCCACCTCCAAAGCCGACGAGGGAGAATCTCACACGTGTGGAATCCCTTTCCTGCTCTGCATCTCTGACTTCTCTGTCTGATCTCTGGACCCAGATTTTAAAGACTCACCTGATTGGGTCAGGCCCACCCAGGTACTCTCCCTACCTTAAGGTCCACTGATTGGAACTATTAATTCTATCTGCAGAACCGCGGGGCCACAACACCTAGTTAGTGTTCGATTAAGTGGGAGAAACTCCAGTCCACCAGGGGCCAGCAGTTTGGGGCCCATCTCAGAGTCTGCGTCCCCCAGAGGGTAGGTAAATAAGGTGGAACTGAAGCTCTGAAGGGCCTCGGAAGACACAGCCAACAGTACCACCAAATCACCGACTGCAAGGGCCTTGTCTTCAGGGGGCTAGAGCCCAACCCCTCCAAGAACGGCCTGCAGTCCAGCAACACAGCATCTCCTGGGCACTTAACAGAAATGCAGAGTCTCGGGCCACACCGCACAGATACCCAATTGGAACCTTCCTTTTAAACATTTCTTCAGGTGATTCATACGCACGTTAAAGTTCAAGATGCTCTGGGCTACAGAAAGTGGTTCTCATTTCAATCAGGGACATGTGGCACTGTCTGGGGACACAACTGATGGTCACAAGAAGGGGCGACACTCTGTGTTTGCTCCTGGCATGGAGTGGGGAGAAGCCAGGGATGTTGTTAAACATCCCACGATGCACAGGAATGTCCTGCAAAACAAACACTTATTCAGCCCAAAATGTCAACGGTGCCGAGTGTGAGAAATCCCAGGCCAGAGAAAGGACATTTTCTCCACCCTTCCCCCACGTGCTTTGGAGGCCACAGTCCACACTTTCTTTACCCCTCTGATATTTTCTCTCATTTCAATTCCCACCTGTTGACATTTGGGAGTTCCTAACTCTACCCTCCATCAAACTCAGTCTTTCTAGTCTCACACTGAGTCTGCAGCTAGGGCCCAGCTTCTTCAGAGGATGCTGGGACCCCAGCTCCGAGGGTGTGGGTACCACACGGAAGTCCCGGAGACACACATCCATTGGCCACATCTTCCTGGAACACTGACTATACCTGAAGGAAAGTCACTGAACATATTTTTATATTTAAGCCAATACTGACACGTAGCACAGCAGACTATAAACACCTGCACACAGAAAGAGGAACCTTAAAATAAAGCAGGGGAGGGGACTAGTAGGCGAGACACTGCTCTCTGCCTCCAGACTCCCCAGACCTGCAGCTGCTCTGTTCCCTCACTTGCTATTCCCTCACCCGCCAGGCATGGTAGGAAAGAGACAGAACACTGACTGAAGTCCTGAGACAGGACAGGTCCAAGGTCAGGGTTCCTAGGCAGGTCCGGTGCCACATGGCTCTCTAACCAGCTCACTCCGGCTACAGCTCTCATTTACTGATCTCCCAACCGGGGAAGCCTTTCAGGTCATAGGTGAGTGAGAACAAGGGACCCTGGAAATTCTAGACTCTATAGTTCCAATAGGCCGAAAGTTCCCAGACATCTCCATCGATAAAATTATAACTTTCTTAGACCAAAGATGCCAACTTCATATTCTGCCAGTGAGCAAGGATCAAAAACAAAAAAAACCCTATAATCTGTCACCACCACCATTTCAAAAAAAGGTGTTTTAACAACAAAAACAAATATAAATGACCTAATTTCAGGATAAAGAACAGTCCTTGCCAAAAAAAAAAAGGGGCAGTGAGTACCTTAGCCCACTAACAAACACAGTAAGTGATTCAACTATTCAGCAAACGAATGCATACAAACACTGCAGCCCCTGTTTTAGCAAATGTGGCATGGACTCATCAGGGCTCCCAGAGCAACAGGAAACCACTGGCTCGTCTGACACAGGACATTATAGAAGAAAGGCTGCAGCAACACAGGCAAGGCTGACAAGAGAGAAGGAATGCAAGCAGAGAAGCCAGAGATCACCTGATGCAGCCCTGACAGTGGCAGGGGCCTGGACATGGCTCAGACACCACATTCCCTCCCTATGTGGATCCAGTGATCCCTGCCCCAGCTAGCACTGACCCCACGACTCTTCAGAACCTGAAGTCCTTCAGGAGACCTGAGCCTTTACAACTGTGTCCACAGTGAGCATTGCCGAGAACTTGGAATAAAGTGAAATAAGACTATGAGCAAAGTGAAACTATAAAAATCACCCCATGGCAGACTGAAGCCAAGATGTGCAAATGGCCCCCACAGTCTGAGGCTGTCATATGCCCAATCCTTCACACTGCCCTGCCTTTCCTGCCAGGCTGACCAAGAACCTGTGCTTAAAACACAGCCCTCCCGTGTGTTACACCACCAAGGGAGCCAGCAGCTGGCTACACAATTCCAGTGGTCATGTGCCCAGGCAGTTTGGGATTGTTTCCCTCGATTAAATGAATAAACTGGCTTTCCAATCCTACCTCTAGTGTCTGCGAGCTCGTTGGTGTCAGCACCACGCTGACCCACTCTGGGGGTGCTGTTATCTCAGTCTTTTGAGCCAGGACAGCTCAGGGCCAGACCATGACCTCTGGCTATCCTCCAAAACTAGGACTATCCACGTTGGAGATGTGGGGGATGGCCAGCTGGCCTCTAGGCTGAGAAAGCGCACACCTGCCTCAACTATATGGGGGTTGAATCAGCCCTACCTAAGGGAAAGTCTGTTATGTAGAGGCCCTTATCCTAACACAAACCGCTCTCCTGCACCACCTGGAACTTGAACCAGCCCCACCTAAGAGCAGGTGTCTTTACCTAGAGGCCCCTATCCCAACACATACCACTCACCTGCATGCTTTGCTGGTACTGCATCTGCAGAGAACCTTGGGCAGAGGTGGAAACATCCAGTCCAGATCCCCCCTCCACTCGCTGAGAAATGAAATTGTTCAAAGACCTCAGGGTGGATAGGACGGTGGTGTTTTCCCCCAGGTCTTCCATGGCCACTTCCCTTCTGGAGGAAAACAAGGGAAGGGTCACAGGGAGCCTTTTCATGAGCCATCAGCTCTGCCAGCTGCCCGGTCAGGGGGACCTTCGGGCAGTCCCACTCCCCTGATGCTCTCTCAGAGCCCTTATAATATTCCAGTGTCCGTTACCACATTCTTTGGAGTTAACTGGGAGCCCACACTGCCAATTTCTCAGAGAAGAAACGGAGGCATAAAAGTACAACATGCCACCAAGCTGCTGACCGTCAGAGTGCTGACCTGCACACCAGGAGGACAGACAGACGGCTCCCAAGATAAGGCGTTCGACAATCAGGTGGCACATCTCCCACATAAACAATCACAAAAAGCCTAGCTTCTGGGAATCAGAAACAAAGCACACCATAGTGGCAGTAAGGATGACAACCACAGCAACGCTAATTACAGGTTAACAAAGACGTTAGTAAGTGTCACTACTATTTCAGCCACAGGCACCACACAGAAAGGTACCTGACATTCACTGGGCACCAGGACTTCCTGAACCTGTCTCCTCATCTGTAAACTGAGGATCCCACTTTTCAAAGTCGTGAGGATTATAAGGGCCCAAAAGAAGTCTCCGAATGGCAGATGGCACAGCTATTGCCACTGAGTCTATCACTTGGCTTGTAATTTAACATACGACACAGCAATCATCACAGTGGGCAGACGGATGAAACCTTCTTCCACATCCTTTAGAGATGACAGAAAACGAGGCTCCAAAAGTTACAGAACTTAGATTGGAACTGGGTCTGTCTGGCTCTAAAGGTCGAGGGCACTCCACAGGCCAATGTGTGAAGGGCCAAGGACACGCAGCAGCAAAGAACACGCATCCCCAGCCCTGCGCTGATTCCAGCCTCACACCAGGCCGTCTACTAGTCAGAAGGTGTGGAAGTGTCCTAGGCAGAGTTAACAGCCAAAAGGTGTGAATTCCTACAGGTGCATACTGTGTTCCCCTGAGGAAAGCAGCCAGCTCTCACTGATTTCCCCTAAGTATGAGACTGAAGACACCTGCCCCCAACCCACCCGCCCCCAAAAAAGGTGAAGAATCTTGGTTTGATTCTGCATTTCACACTTAACAAGAAACTTGGCCTTGGGCACGAAGAGCCCTTGTCTTCTGTAGGCCATCGTTTCCACCGCTGCACAACACAGCTGTTCTACCTCCCCTTCATACTACAAATGGAAAATGGGCTAGAAGACAGACCGGGGAGGGGCACTCACAGTGCTGTGAGCCTCCCTGAGAGACAGGCCCACGTGGAGCCAGGCAGCAGCGCTCTGCTCTGGAAGGCAAATCCTCCCGTTTGACCAGGACCATACTTTGCATCCCATGATGGGAAATTTAGGCAATACACCCTCTTCTCAAGAGCTGATACACTTAATACAAAAGAATGAAAAGCACACGTCCATTTTCACCTGCCTGGAGCTAAACCACTCCATAAGGCAAGCGATAAGGTGAAAGCTCAAACTCCATCCTCTCTATCAAAGACACTCACTTCCAGAAGTCTAGTCGCTGAACGTGAACTGCTCTCAACGGAACCCCTGAGCTGGGAGTCAGAGCACACTGCCTCTCGACTGCCCTCCTTGGCAAAAGGACACCCGAGGGCACCTACAGAAATTGCGAGGATGCTCCCCACCCGGCAACACCACTTCACACCGCCACGGGCACTTGCGCCCCACCCGGCAACACCACTTCACACCGCCACGGGCACTTGCGCTACACACGGCAACACCACTTCACACCGCCACGGGCACCTGCGCTGGCCTAAGTTCACCACCCGTTTGTCTGCTTTCTCCTAACTTAGGCAACTCCCACGCTGTTCAAGTGAAGACATGCGGGCGACAGTGCTGTAAACTCGAAAGGGCGGGACTGGGGGAAGGGCTCCTCTCTCTGCACTGGGCCGTCTCGGGGCGGCGCGGGGTGGGGGGTGCGCCTTCTTCCCGGAGGCCGGGAGGTGAAGCACCTCTCCTCCGTGGCCGCCTCCGCCCCGGCCCTCGCTCGCCCCCCGAACCCTGCCCATTTCCATTTGCTCCTCTCGGAGAGGAAGCCTTGGGGGGCTGCACGGGACGCGCCCAGGCTCGGAGGACAAAGCACGGAGCGGAGGGGCGCGTCGGCAGGGACCCCGGCCCCGGTGACCACGCGGACAGACAGTGGACGCGCCGGTAACAGCCGGGGTCTAAGAGGGAAGGGGGGACGCCGAGGGGGCGCCGTCTCAGAGCCCCAGGGCAGGGGGCGGCGCCCGCACCCAGACCCGGCGGGCTGCCCCAGCCTCTTCTTCGCCCGAACCCCGCCGATTCGGCTCAGCACCCGCCCCCAAGCCCAGCCCGGTAACACTCCCGGGACCCCGGCCGCTCACCTAGACGCCTCTGCTTCCGCGCTGCCGTCGCCGCTGCTCAGATCTCCCTCTTTTACGCCCGCGTATCGCGAGACGTACGCCTGCGCTCTCGCGAGACCTGGGCGGGGCAAGCCGTAAAACTCCGGGCCCGCGCACCGACGGGTCCTGGGGCCTTCGTGTTCGCCCCCACAGCCACCCACCCGCAGGAGACCCCTCTCGGAGAAGACTGGGAACCAAAGGCCAGCCCGTGGGACTACCCTCGTGGCCCAGGCCTCTACGGGTCAGGCTTCCACTGGGCGGCTGCCTCGCACTGTATTGTGGGGAACAGCACCGGCCAACGGTGGCCTCGCAGGGCCAAACTTCCCAACCCGCCGGACTAGTCCGCAGATTTTGCCACTACAGTATTTGCCTGAATGAATGCCTTTTTTACTTTCCCCTGGCCCTCTAAAACCACGCGAAAAACCGGTCTACTAAGCTACCCTCCCAGCGCCCTGTGTGTGAGCTGTCGGGGCGCGATGCCGTCGTCTGGGTCCCAGTTCTCCAGGGTGCAAGGGCAAAGCGGGGCGAGGTCAGCCCACAGCCAGCAGATCCCTCCTGGAAGCACAGCAACCTGCGTCCTCTAACGGGTCTCACCGGCCCCTCCTCCTCCCCTCCCCCTGCTAAGCGTCCGAGGGTCTGCACCGAATTCCCTTCCAGAAAATAAAACACAAGGTTTTGTGGCCGGAAAGAAACGGGATGGGGAGGTGCAAGCAGGACAGGAGGCTCTCTGGGCTACATTAGCGTGCTGCGAGCGCAAATAAAATTTTAAAAGTCGGGCCTGCAGCCTACTTCAGTGATCTGGACTACTCTAGGACCCTATGGAGATTCCTGGGTATCTATTCTTTCCCCCAGCGATCCTTCGGATTTGTGAACTAAAACTGATGCCTGCCGTATCAGTAAATAAAAGACGTTCCGGTCACCAGCCACTACAGCCACCCCCGATGGTGAGACCAGGGAACTCGGGATGGAAACAGCATGGCCGCGGTCATACACTGCAGCCACCACCTCACCGCCCCGCCACCCCAACGGCACACCGAAGAAACTCAGGAAGAGAAAACGTAGGACGCTGGCCCCAGAAAGCTGAGGTGCACATCAAAGAAATGATTTCAGTGACCCCCGACTCTGGGATCTTCCCAAACGTAGAAAAGCACTCAATTCCTTAACTTGAACTGTCTTGCTTTTCTTTTGTTAACAGCGATCATTTGATATTCCAACTACCTGGTCTTTGCTGCTAAAACTTCTATAGATCCTGGCTCCCCCCTTGCCGCTTCGGAGCAATCTCTCAGAGTTATCTGAGATGCTGTGTCCGGGCTTAAGTCCTCAGTTTTGTCCACCAAATAAAACATAACTCTCAACTTTTAGGTGGTGCGTTCTTTTTTCGGTCTACACATTTAATCATCATTACAATCAATAAACTCTTCTTAAGAAATGAGCATACCTCCAGGAAATGGTTTTGAAGAATTTTTCAAAAGATGAACTTAAAAGCATGGAATTCCATAAAATAATACGGCCTGTATTGTTTTGTAAAGTTGCATCGAGTTCCCAGAAGAGTAAAAGGAAACAAACGCACACACTTCTCCGCTTGCTCTGGCACTTACCTGGAAGTCTTTGGAGGCCGGAGTATGACAGCAACAATCCCAGTGAAAAACAGAGCACACCCACCCCATGCATAATTCATACCAAACGTCTTCCCCGATTGTTCTGAGAACTCTCACTGCTTGAAGAATGGATGTATTTCCAGATCATTCACCAGAGAGATGGACACAAATCCCCAGACTGAAACTTCAGACTTTTTCTACATTACACGGTAAACCCAAAATAACACCTGGAAACCTGTGGGTTGTTTTGGAGCAAGGGTGGAAGCCTGTTTCTCTGTAACATACTAACGTGGGTATGAAGAGAGTTACATAAAGGTGTCCGTGTGTATGTTTCTCTGCCTCCCAGTGTTTTTTGTTTGTTTGTTTTGGGTTTTTTTGCGGTACGCGGGCCTCTCACTGTCGTGGCCTCTCCCGTTGCGGAGCACAGGCTCCGGACGCGCAGGCTCAGCGGCCATGGCTCACGGGCCCAGCTGCTCCGCGGCACGTGGGATCTTCCCGGACCGGGGCATGAACCCATGTCCCCTGCATCGGCAGGCGGACTCTCAACCACTGCGCCACCAAGGAAGCCCGACTGCCAGTGTTTTTATCCTTCCCTCAGTCTGCCTTCTCATCCTTTAATCTTTGCCTATCTCTTCCTCTTCACGAATCATGTTATAGAGACTTTTTTATCATATGTCTTGGACACAGAATATAGTTTTGTCATATCTTTTGGGCTTAAAAAAAGGTCCCCCATTTGTCCTGCCCGCTGCATCCCAGATCAAGCTCGGATCTCCCCAGCCACACTTCAGGAAAGGGCTCAAGCTACATTTGCAGTGAAAAAGAACCAGAAACAGCAAAAGAAACTCTCATTCCTTCACAGACCTTCCCCCTTCCCTCTTCGGTACTGTGTGGCCAAGAGGTACACCTCTGATGATTCCTTCCTGCTGGCTTCAGGTTTTACAGTCCTTGTTTTCTGGAATTCCTCTGTCAGTCTCTTCTGTAACCGATGGCTTTGACTTCCAGCCCAGGTTTTACACAGGAATGTTCCCCCAGGGTGCAGGACTTCTGGAGCCATGTCCAGAAGGGACAAGCACAAGGCGATGAGCCTATCGTGGTCGAGGCCCCGGATCCCTGTGGCGTTGGGTGCCATGTCACTCAGAATCACATCTGCTCTCCCAGCAGGAAGCAGTTCTCGGATTCTCTGGAAGGTTCTTGGGTCAGTCACATCGGCAGGGCACAGAAAAGTTGCTCCTTCCAGGGGGGACACGTGAAGGAGATCTACCCCAAGCACAGAGCCAACAGGAGCACTGGGATCTAAGGAAGAAACGGTGACTGTGCTTATTTACACCCTGAATCTTCCCACAAACAATAAATGCAACAAAATAATAAAATAGAAATAAAAAGTCAGGACCGAGGAAAAGAGCTAATGTGCAAATATGTGGACACAAGCCTTTCCCCACTTTCTGTACATCCTACAAAAACACGTGGTGGGGAGTGGTTTCCTCTGAGGAAACTGAGGCCCAAAGAGGAAAAGTGACTGTCCCAGGGGACAGGCAGACCTGGGGCCACACCCTGGGCCCTGACACCGTCTCTGATTTCATTGCACTCCCTGAGCTTTGCGGTCCATGAAAGGGCTTTTATCTCTGAGTGCTCTTTTTGACAAACTGAAACAGAAAATGACACACCAGTATACAAAGTGCCTGTGGATTAAATCAACAAATCCATTCTGCAGGTAATCCAATTTCTTTCAATGCAGAAACTAGCAGAAACGAGCCAAGAGGGGGGAAACGGACAAATGCAAAGTAAGGTAAAAAAACTTGATACCCTGCCCATATTTGAGTGATGCCAGTGGTGAAAGAAAAAGATGTTATTGTTTCACCTCACCTGAAACAAGATTTCCTGCCCGCACGGCCGCTGCCCCCAAGCTCCACCTCCCTTCCCTTCCCTTCCCGTTCCAAGCTCCCCTCTTCACAAGCCCTGGGGGTCCCTCCCTGCACCACCCCTACACGCCAGGCTCCCTACATGCCAGGGTAGATACAGGCTAGATACATGAAGGGAACAGACTCTTTTGTAGCTCACTCGGCTTGGTAAAAAACCTGCTCCACAGGTGAGGGGGCAGGGCGTTTTATCTCGATCTAAAGATTGGAAGTCCAGGTATTCTGCAGGATACCTCATTTTTCAAAGGCAAAAGCTCTCCATTTTCAGCCCTGGCTAGTGAGACAACTCTTGTTCCATTTTATACACTTCTGGTGTCTCCTTTAACCTCCCACATACTACAGCCCCAGGAAGTGTCCTCTAAAGGCAAATGGCTTTGGTTCCATTTTTGCAACTTCTGGGAGTAAAAGAACCAAACCATTTGATCCACACACTCTTTGCTTCTGCCACCTCTTCCTACAAGTTAAACTTTGGCATTTTCCTGCTTCTACTGAAGAGAAATTAGGGGGACAGGAACCACTAAAATCAGTTGTTAGGAAGTCTGTGGATAGACTCAGTGGTGGGAAAAGGAACGAAGTTTCTGACTCATTTTCACTTAGCTGATAAATACTAAGCTCAAAAGAAATTTTTTTAACTGTTTTTAAGGTGTCTGGGAGAGATCTTTGTGAACTTCACACGTGTCATAACCGCCAGTGCATGTGGCGCCCTCAGACTTCACAGCAGGAAACACAAGTGGTAAGGATCGTTACCACAGCACTGCACACCCAAAAGCAACCTTGGTGCCCAGGATGGGGAGACTGTAAACACCAACAGTACGACCGTTATCTGGAATACCACGCAGCTGTTTCGAAGGATGGCATAGTTTCCTGCTGATCTATTAGTGAGAGGAAACTTTTTTATATAGACGATCTTAGTCAAAACCCCTAAATGTAAAACAGATAAAAGCTAAGTCCCTCAAGTTGAGCCGAAGTGGGGAATCCAGAGCCACGAGGGCCCCCCCGGGCAGCCCCAGGAGCACCTCCAGGAAACCCGGGGCTTCAAGGACCAGGACCTGGAAACCCCTGAGGTTGACTCAGTTGTACTGTCATGGAAAGACATCAATATATCAGTCAGCCAAAAAAAAAAAAAAATATATATATATATATATATATATACCTCTGTTGAGGCTCCAAATCAGCAACAAAGGTACGGGATGTACACCAATATATTAGTCTACACACCACTGCGGTGTGATTTGAGGTGACTTTCATTTTCATCATCCCTTTCTACCCTGTCTCTCATTCTGAAAATGTCAGTGTTGCATCATCCCTCCTAAACCACCACGCAGAAGCATGTGCCCTCACAGGGCGGCTCAGCTGCTCCGCATCCCCTGGCAGAGGGCAGCGCCTGCGTCTAAACCACGGTGGTCGGGAGGCCCCACCTGTGCCTGCGGCGTTGACACTCTGCACAGCCACCTGGCTCCACGCGCCAGGAGCGGCGCCGCAGTCTAACACCCGGAGGCCGGGCCGCAGAATCCGGTGCCTCTCGTTCACCTCCAGGAGCTTGAAGGCACTTCGACACCTGTAACTCTCCACCTTCGCAGCCTTCACAAACGGGTCCCTCAAATGCCGCATCAGCCACAGGTGCTCAGCGCCCGTCCGGCCCTTGAAGCAACTCCCACCGGTGTGGAACCTTTGACGCTGAAAGGAAGCCCACACCAGCTTCGAGGACCTGGTGAGGAAAAGGGAGCAAGCAGGTTGGCATTGCAAAGACCAGCAGGTCAGGAGCTCACAGGCTCAATCCGCACGTTTTCAGAGATGCGACAGTGCGGCCCAAGAGGGAGAGGTGACTTGACGAGGCCCCACAGCCGGAAAGAAGGTGTTACGGGCTGAACCGTAGCCCCCCGAAGTCTCTACGGTCAAGTCCCAACCCCCAGCACCTCAAGAGGTGGCTGGTCTTTAAATGAGGTAATTCAGGTAAAATGAGGTCACATGGGTGGGCTCTAATCCCATATGACTGGTGTCCTTGTAAGAAGTTAGGACACAGACACACACACACAGCGAAAACCACATGAAGACACAGGGAGAAGATGGCCGTCTACAAGTCGAGATGTCCCAGGAAGCAACCCTGCTGACACCGTGATTTCAGATTTCCAGCCTCCAGACACCGAGCCAGAAACTTCTGCTCTGTAAGTCGCCCGTCCTGGGTGCTGGCTTATGGCAGCCGGAGCAAGCTCCTCCAGCAGGCCTCTCCCCTTCAGCCCAAAGGTGTTTTTTTCCCTCCTGAAAACTCAAACGTTAATGGTAGTCACCTTGTTTGTGTCAACCAAAGTTTTCCCAAGACTGGTTAAAAATGATGATAAAATTAATGAAAGTAACATTCTTTCCCAGCAGATAGAAATTTCCACTGGGCTTTGAGAAACTCTGAGAAAACCCCGTGAGGACAGGTCCTTCCCTTGCTTAGTTCCACGGCTTTGGCGGCTAGTACAGGGTCTGACTGGCCTGTCACATTTCTTAAAAAAACTGAACTCACCCTGTGTGTGAACGAAGCGCAATTTCCAAGCCTCTTAGGGGAAGTGGGGTTGTTAACATCTTACTGACTGCGAGCTAGCCACACCTCCCTTCATGTAAGTCTCAGAACAACCCGACAAAGGAAGCTCTGCGTCCTTTCTTCTGATGAAAAAGGCTGCCATTAGCCCCATGGCTAGCAGCCAAAAGTTCCTTCAGCATGAAAACATGGTGACAAGATTTGGAGACAATAACGTGAGAACTGCTACCTTTAAAAGGCGTAAAGAGGCTCGAGGAAAGAGGACACAGGGTGGTCCTGGGCGCCAGAACTAATCCCACCGGTCAGCGGAGGCGTGGAAAGCGGAGTTACACGCCCCGAGCCCACCTGATCTGGGCAGCGGGCCTCCAGCCCCATCCCACGGCCTGGATTCAGCCACGTGGGCCTCTCACCTCTGGTACGCAGGCTTCAGGCCTGCGGAGCTCTACACAGCTTCACCTCCACCCGCGGCGCCCCCCCACCCGCCCCTCCCTTCCTAAAGCCCCCTCCAGCTCTCCGCCCGCCCGCCCCTCCCCGCGAGCCTTCGCCGACCGTCGGCTTCGTGCTGGCAGGTCTCCCCTAGTCACCTCCTCGGGGCTGACCCTCTCCGGGCCTGGAAGAGGTGGGCTCTGCTCCCCTTTTCGGACCGGAAACCTGGGGCAGGCCCCTGGCCACTCCGCCTCCCGCAGGCATGCAGTAGGTGCTCCACAAATGCCGGCTGAGCGCCAGCCGCCCCGCTCACCGACCGCCCCGCTCACCGACCGCCCCGCTCACCGACCGCCCCGCTCACCGACCGCCCCGCTCACCTGGCCATGAACGCCGACCCGCTCCAGCTGCCGCCACCGGAAGTGCCGGCCTCACTTCCGGCCCCAGGCCACGCCCCCGGAAGCGGCGCGCGGGTGGGAAAGGCGCGTGCGGAGACCGGGAGCGGGTGAGTCCGGGAGCGGGTGAGTCCGGAAGCGCCGCCACGGGAGACGGACCTGCGACTTGCCGGGGAGCGCCCGGTGGGCGGGGGCGGCTGGAGACCCGGCACGGACAAGGCCCCAGACACGGGAGTCCGAGCCTGGCGCTCGACTGTGCGTTGTCTTTAAACTCCAGTCGCGGGCCTCGGTGTACAGGCGACTCCACTGAGAGGCCACCCGGCTGACACGGGGCGCTGCCCGACCCCTGACTTTAGGCGGGCTTTCTGGGGACCCGTCTGATGGCAGAACCAAGAGCTGTAGCCAACTAGACTTCAACGTGCGGTAGACGCAGGTTTGGGTATCGGCTCCGGTGTTTGATTTGGGGTCAAACGTAGCCTCTCTGAGCTTCAGTTTCCTTGGCTGAAAATGGAAAAGGTAAGTGTCAGCTCACAGAGTTGTTGGGTCTGTTAAAGGGGATAATTTGGGGGGAGTATATAATCGGTGCCTAATCACTGACAGCTGACAGCTCCAGCAGCAGCAGCAGCATCCCGGTTACCTTAGGAAGCCAGGGATTTGGACACGAACAGGTCGGGGACATGACAAAGTCCGCAGACTAAAGGGAGGCTGGACCACAGAGACCCACCTCTCCTGCCTGACCTACCGCCAGCACCAGGACCCAAGCCTAGGGCCCTTTTCTCAGACACTGTAACTTCCCAGGAGGACCGCTGGTCCTGAATCCTGCATCTCGTCCAGTGTGGGCCCCAGACTGGGGTGGGGATGGATCAACAGCTAACTTGGTCCTGCTCTTCCAGCATTTCTCCAGCAGTGGCCGACGTCACCCTCCGAGTCTTTCTCTGGACCACACAAACCCATTCGAGCAGGAGAGGCCCTTGGGCTCCAGCACCAGGTCCCAGGGCAGCAACAGTTGTGAGCAGAGTGTGAAAACCTGTCACAGGAGTGGGGACTAGCCAGGCCTCTCTGGGTGGACTCTCCATTGTCAGGAGCCATGCATTTCTTGGGAATCTGGGAGTCTGCTTTTGCAGAGAGGCAGAAACCAGAACACAGTAGGCCAGAAGAAGGCCCCGTAATGAGAAGGCCAAGGCCAAAAGCCAGACGCAAGAACCGCTGGGTAAACTGCAGGGTTCTCTTGGTGCCCAGCGGGCTCGGGTCCTGGACACAGGAGCAGGGACAGCCCTGTGCCGAGGAGTGGGGAGGGGAAGGGATGGGCCATCATCTGACCTGCTGTATCAGCCCAGTAAGCGAAGGGCCTGGGCACTGATGCCCCTGGGTTCTGGGGGCCAGGCCTCTGTCTGCCCCAGAAAACCTGCTACATGTGACAGAGCTGGGACGTTGCCTCTCCGTGCCTTGCAGAGCACACTTCCTGTCCACCCGGCCCCTGGCCACCGCAATACACACGCTTCCGTCCACACCCAGGTCAAGCTGACCCAACCCCTTGCCTTCCCTGCAGAACCCAAGGGCACCATGTGTGCCTCGAGGCTCTACACCTTGGTACTCGTGCTGCAGCCTCAGCGAGTCCTCCTGGGCATGAAGAAACGAGGCTTCGGGGCCGGCCGGTGGAACGGGTTCGGAGGCAAAGTTCAAGAAGGAGAGACCATCGAGGATGGAGCCAAGAGGTGAGGGGAGGGGCAGGCCTGACCGCAGAACCAGCTTCCGCAGGCGACAAGGATTCGGGCTGGAGAGCCAGGCCCCTGATTTGACCACTTAGAGCCACGCAACCTGGAGCCCAGACTGAATCCTTGAGCCTTGGTTTCTTCATTTGCAAAGTGGGGATAATAACAATACCTACCTCTTAGGACTGCTGTAAAGATTAAGTGAGAAAATAAACATAAGGGACTGAGCGAGGCCGGGCACATGGTCCGTGCTCAGTACACATTAGCTGCTGCTCTGCAGTCGTGGTTTTTAGGACATTTGGGAAGCTGCTGTGCAGTGGCTTGGGTAGAAGAATCCTGGCTTCCTCTTTCTAGCCAAGGGACTGGCCAGTCACTGGGCTCCTTCCTTTGTTCAGGGGAACTGGTGATGAGCGTGTGTGGGAGCTTCCGCACACAGTCTCAGTTCTTCCTTGACACACTCACTTTCACATGGGAAGAACCGAAGCCCAGAGAGGTTGAGCAGTGTGCCCGAGATCACACAGGCCTCCAGCCCGCAGCCCCTTTGCCTTCCTGCCCCTCGCAGGCTTGTGTGGATAAATCCAGCCTCCTGTGTCATCCACCGAGCCCCACGCGGTCTGGCTTCGCCCCCTCGCTCCCATCCCTGCCCTCCCCCGCCCCCGGACACCCCAAGCTGTCATTGCCCACCCACTCTTCCTGGCTCCTCCTCTGGCTGACCCCTCCTCCGCCTTCACATCGGAGAAGGTGCCCCTCCCCCAGCTCTTCTCCGTAGACCTCTGGACTTCCTTCACAGAACCGCCACCTTTCTGATCACACCGAATTACGCCCTCTGTCCGTCGTGAGGCCAGGACTGAAGACCTTTTACAAGTCAAGTTTGTATTGAAGTATAAAGTACATGTAGGAAAATGCCAGTCTTCATCAGGGAATTTTTAAGAAATGGGTCCACCATTTAACCAGCACGTAGATCAAGAAATGGGACTGGAGGGTGGACCCTGCCCCCAGGGGGGCAGCCTGCACCCTGACTTCTGTCACAGTTGACGGTTTGGCCCATTCAGAAATACCCTGTAGAAAGAGCCTTGCAGCTGTGGCTTCTTCCTGGTATTAGGTCTGCACGTGGCAGTGGTCCAATCCGGTTTATGAACACACTGCGGCCTGCTCATCCCGGGCGTGGGCTTTTGGGCCGTTTCCGGGTTGGAGCTGCAAGTGATGTAGCTGTGGACGGTCCTATACGGTCTTTCCGGTGGATGCTGCCCTCAAGAATTCGAGGTGTTCCGCCTTAGCACATACTGCCAAACAGTTGTGCTCATTTAAAGTCCCGCCAGCAGTGTATGAGATCCGCTTCCTCCAAATCCTCAGCGCCACCTGGCATCTTCTGTCCTTTTCAGCTTAGCCATCCCGGCAGGTGCGCTGATTCCTCGTGGCGGTTTTAATGTGTTTGCCCCAGTGACTGATGAAATTGAGCCATCTGCTCAGCGTCCGTGGGCCCCTGGCGTTAAAGTCGGTGCAGCCAGGCAGACGCCGTGCTGGGCCCTGCAGTCTGCCCTCCAGACACTCGCTGCACCACCAGAAGGCCCTGGAGCGGAGGCCCCGTGACCCCCAACCTCACTCCTCTGTGCCGCCCTCCCCACGATCGCAGAGCCGTCCTAAAACCGCTGACCTTCTGTTGTCGCTCAGGCCTGCGTACTGCTTCATCATCAAGGTCTCAGGTACCCTCTTAGAGCCTCGTGATTCTTTGCCCTTCGGAGGCCTCGTCCAGCAGGTGGGGCTGTGGAGGGCGCTTCCTCCCAGGCCGCCCTGAGCTCCGTTCTGATACCCGGGCGTCCTTGAGGGCACACTCAGCCCCTGCAGGCAGCGTGCCCCACTGGGGGACATCCTCTCCACAGCCACGGGGCACTAATGGCCTCCATGCTCTGGCCGGACCTTCCTTTAGGCAGGGTTGGCCTTACCCTGAGACTGAGGCCAGAAGTGCACCACCCAGGGCCCACACCGCGCGCCTGATGTAGACCAGTCTGCCTGTGACCGCATGGCACCACGCTGGCGCCCAGGGCCTGTGGGTCAGCTCCGGGCAGCTCTCTCCAGGAGCCCCGTGGCCTCTCCCCAGGGTTCCAGCCTGGGTGTAGGATGGAGCCAGGTGTCAGGACCACCCCGACAAAGGACTGTTGAGCCCCTGCACAGGGGGTCGGGACAGGTGGCAGGTTCTAATGCACGGGGCGCAGGCTGAGACCCACCCCAGGGCCCTGGGACTCCAGCAGCAACAGGGCTTCGCCCACTTTGGGGATGACTCAGCCGTCGGCCCCAGGCCCCTAGGGAAGCTCTGGCCTCTTTCCGTGCACGTGCGTGGGGCTGCTCTTTAGGCCCCAGGCCCTGGCTGTCCTGCCCTAACGAGTGAGGCCACGGCAGCCTTGGGGGTATCTGGTGCACTGCGCTTTGGGGTCCCAGGGTGGGCCCCACTTCAACAGCTGGGTTAACGTGCCAGCAGACTCAAGTGGCCGGGAGACTGGTTGTCCCTTCCTCTGTGCTGGATGTCCTTCGGGGGAAGCCATCTGAGCACCGAGGAAGATGCATCCTTCCTCTGGGGGGTTGCAGGGAGTTGCAGGCACTTGGGGACCCAGGGTGCCTCACAGCCAGGTTTCAGCTTCGGGCGTGGAGCACGCCCACCTTTCTGGCCAGCACCCACAGAGCACTGTGTTAGAGAACTCTGGAAGGCCGTGCGGCCGGCGGGTCCCCGAGATGCACCGCGGGCTCCGGACCGCAGGGCCCCCGTGCCCCCCGCCGTGTGGGGAACACCCCAGAGATGCAGTCAGACACGTCAGCAAAACTGCATCAGGGTCACCCCTGGCTGCCTGGTTACCCCGGCCCGAAACGAGCTCAGCTCTGCCTGCGAGGACGTTATTGACATTTCATACACTGCCGTGGACTCCGGGAAGATGAGACAAAATTAGTCAAAACATTAAATCAGCAGGTGATGGTCTTAAAGACGAGCCCGCCAGCCTGCTGCCGGAGGTAGGGCGGGCCCTGCGGAAGGCTTCTGTTACATTTAATTGGGGAGCCATTTCCACCCTCGCAAGTGAAAACACACGTTCATTTTTTAGGTCGTGTCTAATTTTAATTAACCATCTCAATGAATAAATTCCAGCTTCCAGAGCATCACCTGGGCTGCATCTGAATGGCAGCAAATGGATACAGCTCCTCTCCAGGCCTCACAGGAAGGTTAGGGCAGATTCCAAGCTCAATAAGGCATCCATTTAAATAAGACCGTTTAACCCAACACACGTGTTTAACAAACACTGGTTTCCCTGACTCCTCATTACAGGCAACAGGAAGTAATTATGCGTTGTGTTCCTAACATAACTCAGAGATCAAAGCTTAAAAAGACCTTTTTTTAAGCTACCACTCTAAATAGTCAGGTATAATTAGAATGTTTTTACAGCAACAAAAATAAATACAGGGCAGTGGAGAAGTGAGACTCTAGCAGGAGACACAGGTGCTGAGCTTCACGGGTGCAGGGCTGGTGGGGTCCCCAGAGTCCCGAGCACAGCAGCACATCCAGAAAGCGCTTGCCAAGGATGGAATGAGACGCAGGATGACGGCGGCGGGGCAGCCGGTGGGGTGAAAGGCTGGTGGCGGACGGTGTGTACGAGGGTGCTCATCACGGCGGGTTTCGTGATGAGCAAGGTGGGTCTTTTATTCTATGATACACAACAGCCGAGAAGCTGGTTGAATTCCTTGAAGTGTAGAACGTGGCTCTGCAGTGTTGTGTGAAAAGCACAGGTACGAGGTACGGGCGGCATGTTAGCAGTTCTTAAAAGGGATGCACAAAGGAGAAAGACCCAAAGGGGAAACTGCAGTGGTGGCAAGGGTTCTTGCCGGGTGAGGAGTCTCTGTGTGTTTGCTAGATTGTCTACAATGAATATGTAGCTTGGGGAAGCATTGTTAAATTGAGGGGGGGAGTCCCGGTTCTCGTGAATCGCCCGCCACTTGTGCACTCAGGTGGGGAGATCAGCCCCCTGACCCCTTCCTACAAGCACAGGTGGTTGAGCTGGGGGAAAGGGTCCTGAGAAGCGGGGACACAGCGAGACAGGCCCAAAGCTCATCCCCTACCATCAAGCGCGGCTGAGGTGAGCTGGCTGGGGTGGGGCCTGTCTCCTTGGTGAAACAGGAGTTAAAACAGCCCCTTCTCTGGAGAAGAGACAGTAGAAACCCGCAGTCTGCTCCTGAGCTCTGAGCGGGGACAGGACAGGGCAGAATTCTCTGGGCAGGAGGACTCTGGCTCAGGGCTGGGTTCCGGGGGCTGCAGCCCACAGAGCACCACGCACACGTGACGGCCTTAGGGAGAGCCAAGCAGGACAGGTGGGGCCTCCTGGCTCTAGCAGTGGCCTCCCGTGGGACCTCCGAGCAGCTGAGCTGGGCCAGGCCTGACCTGCCGCGTGGTGCACCCAGGGTGCTCAATTACAGAGGTCTGGCTGACCCTAAACAGCGGTCCCCGAACCCAAGCCCTTGGCCACATGTACACACCCCGCCCCTCCATCCTCCCAGCACCATTCTCGGGTGCCGCGTGGGCGCCTTGCGTTAACTGTCACCTTATGTCTGGGTGCGTCCACCCGCCTCTGCCCACAGGGAGCTGCAGGAGGAGAGCGGTCTGACGGTGGACGCGCTGCAGAAGGTGGGCCAGATCGTGTTTGAGTTCGTGGGCGACCCCGAGCTGATGGACATGCACATCTTCTGCACAGACAGTGTCCACGGGACACCAGTGGAGAGCGAAGGTGAGTCTCTGGGCTCGTCCCTTCACGGCGGGCGAGAGGGAGGCGGGTGATGAGCGGCACGGCAGCCCTCCCCTCCCCCGGGGGCAGGTGCTGAAACACACCAGCGCCGGAGCCTCCCTACTCTTCTGTAAGATAAGGGATACAGTCACAAGGATGAAATATGAAAGTATGTCAAGTTCCTCACACAGAATAACTCAGTAATTCCTCACAAAAAGTCAGTTTAAGATCTGGATTGACCGTCGATGACAGTTCCTTTTCACTGACTTCAGAAATGCGCCCCCAGTGGTTCCAACTGGACCAGATCCCCTTCGCTGACATGTGGCCCGATGACAGCTACTGGTTTCCCCTCCTGCTTCAGAAGAAGAAGTTCCACGGCTACTTCAAGTTCCAGAGTCACGACACCATCCTGGACTACGAGCTTCGCGAGGTGGACACAGTCTAGGACAGGGCTGAGCCCGTCCCTCGGGCCGTGAGCGTCCCTGCCCAGCCCCGCTGTGGCTCCGGGCTCAGCACACCGGCCGGGCCTCCAGTCTGTCTGGCGCATGATCGGATGGAAAGGAAAATAAACCTCTTTTACCTTTTCAACATTCCTCACCGGGCCTCACGAAGTCCCATCCTCGGGGAGCCGCCAGACATGCCTGGCTGTGACCTGCACCGCTGGACAGAGATGGGGGAAAGAGACACAGGCGCAAAAGGGGAGGGGACGGCTTTTCGGACGTCCCACGGGGGAGAACTGGTGCGGGAGGCCCGGCATAGGTGTGCACGGGGCCGCGGGATCCCGGGGGCGGGCTAGAGGCCGTGTCCTCCTCTCACCACCCCCTGTACGGGGAAACCGAGGCGCGGTCAGGGCCCAGAGCTCCAACCCCCGTCTAATGTAGCATCACTTGGTCGCCCTCCCTCCCCCAAGACAGGCTGACCTCGTCCTGGTTTCTGACCCTGGGGAGGGGGCTGGGGGGTACCAACCACTCACAAAAACTTCACAACTTGACCCGACTTTTATAAACACGTTTAATGATAGTCGTTCATGTAAGTTCAGTGATAAAAATCTCGGAATGTAGCTCGTTTGTAAACAATTCCAGTTAACTGGGTGTGATGGTCATTGATCCCTGCAGCCGTATAAAGTGCTTCATACATAACCCGAGCCCCGGGTCCCCATGGCAGCCTGCCTTGGCCACGCCCTCCCTCCTCCCCACTCTGCGTCTTCGCCCGCTGACTGGGTCACCACCGAGTCAGCTGGACGCAGGCTGGAGGGGCGTGGCCTGAAGGCGCACGCCTCGGGCCAGGCCGAGGCAGTGGTGAGCCGCACTCAGCCCTAACGAGTGCCCTAACGGGACGGGAGCGGCCGAAGGGCTCCCATCGGGAAAACGGAACCGGACGTCCTTTCACGGGGCTGTGACCAGGCTCTCCCGGGCACGAGGAAAGCTCGGACGCAGAGGTGTGCGTGACCCACCTTGGAGCTGGAGCAGCCTCTCCTCCCCGTCCCCGAGCAAACACTGAGCAGAAAACCCTGCCCGCCGAGCCTGGGAACCCAGCGGCAGCCCGGGTGGAGGGCGGACGGGGAGCTTTGTGGAAAAGGTGCCTCTGCGCCCCCAGCTGCCACACGAGGGGGACACGGTCACTCCAGCATCTTCCCCCTTTCCAGCACCTGGGGTGGGGGGAGCGGGTGGACCAGAAAGTGCCCTGCAGGTGAGCCTCTCAGGAAGAGCGAGGCCAGGCCTCCAACCAAGAACGTGCTCCTGGTTTCCACGCGGGAGCCAGTCCCGCCAGGAGGATTCTCTCCTGGAAAGTGCATCTGATGTCTTTGGTGTCAGAGCTCTCCCTGGTGACCCGTGTGGGGAGGGCAAGCCTCAACCTGACCGGGAAGACGCTCCCCACCCTCCGTGCCGCTGCGCCACCACCCACCACGCGGCCAGGGCGTCTCCCCCGCTCTCCGCTGTCCCGTGGCCTCGTGTCCCTCACCACCCACGGACAGACCTCGGGGGTGAGCAGCCACCACCGCGGGGCCAGGACAGCAGAGGCCTGCGGTCAACGCTCTACGGCTCAAGCGTACACAGCACCTGGGGACCAACCTGCCGGGCGGCACAGAGCCACTCGAAGTGGTTGGGAACCCGTTTCTCCACAGAGGGATCAAAACGCAGAAGCAGCGCACAAAGGGGCAAATGGCACAGGCGGGCCCCGCTGGCCAGGCTCCGGGGGCGCACCACCCCTCTGCTCGTCCAGGAGACCGGCCAGCCCGGCACAGGAAGGCACACGTTGGCTGCCGTGGGGCTCCGGCGGGGTGGGGTGCAGCCGGCCTCCCCGCACGCCTGTGGCTTTGCTGGCACAGGCAGAATCCACGTGTGGGTGAGCCCAGGCCCCGGTGGGCACACTCACTTTGCCCTGGACTGTAACGTGTGTCAGCTCACCAGGGAAGCCTGCCTGTCACCCAGAGCCTCTGGGTCCCACGTGCGTGCCTCACACCAAGGGCAAACCCCCAGAACCCCCAGGCACGTGTTGCAGGAAGGCAGGGACCTCAGAGACCCTCGGTGCAGTCGACCTCCTCCAGCGCCCTCCCAAGCCAGTGAGAACCGTGAAGGACGGGGGGCACTTACACAACAGGGGCTCAGGGCAGGACACACCCAGGCCCCAGGCGGACATAAGCCCACCCGGCTCCAGACCGCCGCCCCCTCGGAGCAGGCTCTGTGCCGGCAAGCGTGGCAGGGAGGCTGGAAGGAGGGTTCCTGCTGCCCCAAAGAAGTGAAGTCGGTGTAACAGAGGGTTACCAGAGCGACACAGATCCCCCCGCAGAGCCCACTGCCCTGCCAGCCTCGACGCTCACGGTGCGGCCTCCCAAGAACAGACGGGCAGCCGCCCGCACCTGGAGAGACGGCGGAAGCATCGGTTCACGGACCTCCAGAAGCTCTGGTCCCCGCTTTGTCCTCCGCACTTCAGACCGCCGGGCACACGACAGGGTCACAGTGTGAGCGTGCCCACGTGTGCGTGCCATGGAGGGAGGGACACAGACACCAGGGCCGCCAGGCTCACAGTCTGGGCCCAGGGACCCTCGAGCCCCGGCTCGCACGGCCAGGGCTATCTGCGGGCCGCAGCAGCAGGTCTCGCTGGCCAGTTCGGTGTCGGACACGGCCACCGCCGTCCGACGGCAGCACGCCGGCCGCGGGGACGGTCCTGCCCCCGTCTCCCCGCTCAGCTATTCCAGAACCCTCCCAACTGTTCTAGCACATGGGCCCCAGCACACGCCCCCCTGCGCGATCTGCTGTGTGCAAACCATCCCTGCTGCCTCGCCCTCTGTGGGTCCTGGGAGAAAACCGTTCCAGGGACTCTCAACACTCTCGCCACCAGACTGACAGGCCACGGTGTGCTTCGGGAGGGCCGGGCAGGGTCGAGGGCAACCGGGACAGACCCCGTGTGGCCGCGGCTTACGTGGACGCCCGGCGGCCTAGCGCATGTCCTCGGCCTTGCTCCCCGTGAGGGGAGGGGAGCCACGGCCACCAGGACCCGGCCCCACCCTGCCCGGGCATCAGCTCTTCCACATGGGTCTGCAGCCCAACGCTGGGCCCCCTCGGGGTCGGGGCAGCCACCACGTGAAGGGAATTAAACAGGAACACACCATTTGGAAAGAAGTTTTAGTGAGGGCGCCGGAGCTGCCGCCCACGTCCTCCCGGCACTAGTGAGGAGACAGGCCGTCCTGCGGGGACCTTGGTGGGCTTGGGGCGCCGTGCGGTCCAGCGAAGAGGCACTGTAGCTTGGGCTGCAGGTCATTCCACACCTTGCTCATCTGGAGGAGGAAGGGGCAGCGCAGGGTGAGGAGATGGAGGCCGCCTGTGGCCTGACGCACCAGCTCTCTCCTCCTAAAATGCTCACGGAGAGAGGAGACGCCCGTGCAGCCACGCCAGCGCATGTGTCACCTCCCCCAGAGCTCCCAGAGTGGGGGCGGGCCGGCCTTCCCACCCGCATCGCGGCCCAGCGCTCTGAACACCCCTCCACAGACCAGCCCAGGTAAGGGCAGACCTGCAACCAGAGGTCATGGTGGCCGGTGCCACCACCCCTGCACGGGGACAGAAAGGCACGGGTCTGCTCGACGTAACAAATGTTATCACGGGGTTGCTCCCTCTGACAGGTCTGCAGGTGCCGGCCTTCTGGGCGGCTCAGAGGCCAAGACAACGTCCACCAGAGGAACACAGAGATGGGCAAAGCGAGAGCAGGGCGGCCGCCACCACAGCTCCCGGCCCCAGGCGTCTGCGAGGAAGGAGGCTGAGCAGCGAGGCCCGTGTCCGAGGCCAGCACTGGGGCAGCGGGGCTCGCGTCACAACAGGAAGCAGCGTGGCCCTGGGAACGTGCGGCGGGAGCAGAGCCTAGTCCCCGAGTTTCGAGACTGGGGCACTCACGAGTCACCCGCGGCGGAGAAATCCAGGATCGCGTCAGGAAATGTCCCCACTGGCCGCCCGGACCTGCCCGTGAGGTCTCACCAGCGTACAGCCCTACCTCCCCCAGCGCTGCTGCTGCCTTGGCCACATCTGCAGGTCCTACACTGTGCCCAAGGGCACCCCAGCGAACTCCAGGGGCACCACGAACTATGAGAAACGCTCAAGGGAAACTCAGCATTTGTCACAGGCTACGTGGACCACTGCTCTGACGCTGTCTGGAGCTAAGAACGTAAGAAACAGAACCATTAAAACGGTACTTTGGCCTCGGGCTGCTGTGAAAAGTCACTGAGGCACTAAGAGAAAGTAAAGGAACTTCTGTCTCAGGCGGGCAACACTTCTCACTCGTGCCCGACTCCCCTGGCGTCCCACTGAAAGCACAGACCCTTGAGTCCCGGGCCCAGCAGTTCTGAAAGCAAGTCTGAGAGGGATCTGTACACTAACCACATGCTGACCAGACCCTCCAGGCGGCTCCAGCACTGTTGGCTCCAGACCGCTCTGGCCCGGCCACCTCCCGCCTGGATGCACCGTCTCCTCTCTCCTACCCCTGAATCCGTGCACCCAGCTGCCGCCCGGCACCTTTCCGAACTACAGGTCTGAGTTCCCTCCACGTGCTGCTCACAAAAGCCTCCCTGGCCCTCCGGGCAGGGTCGCCAGCTTCCCAGACTGCACCCCAGCCCACCCCCGGGGCCCCGCCTGGGCCCCGTCCCCTCCAGCTGGTCGACCTGTCGGGATCTCCCACTCCTTTGGTGTCAGGGACGGCTGCGGGGCAGGTGTGTGCCCAGCACGGCCACAGGACGACGACCAAGCAGCCCCCTTCCACCGAATCCCCGAGCCGGTCTCGGAAGGCTGCAAGGGTCACGTTCTACGCCACTTGCCAGGTAGGGAAACTGGCGCAGAGCTTAAACAAGCCAACCAAGGCCGTTCAGAGCTCAGAACTGGTGCACAGCTGGAAGCCGAGACAGCTAGCATGTGAGGTTCAGAGAGTCTGAGCCTACGCTACCTCCCCGCCCCCCGCCTGCGTATCAAAGAGCTAGACGTGGCACCCGGCGGGTGTGTCCCTCACAGGAGGTGCCGGTGCCCCCAGAGCCGAGAAGGAGCCCAGGGTGGAGGGCGTCAGAGAGAAGGAGGGCGTCGGCTACTATGAGGCCAGCCAGCGAATGCAGAACCGGGCAGGGACCTTGCAAGTGTCCCTTCAGCCCTGGCCGCACACACATCCCAGGCAGCACCTGGGGGCCAAGCCAGAGCTGTGGCTGACCCCGGCTGTCCGCGCAGTCCGCAGGGTCCCCGGCCCGTCACGGCGCTTCTCAAGGGCTCAGCAGGGTTTTCACAGAAATATCCCCATCTGCGGTCCCCCTGCACCTCCTCGCACTGACACCCACTGTCTGCTCTCATTCCTGGGGATTCCACGTGCTTTGCCTCTGGCTTCTGTCTGGAACTCCTCCAGAAGCGAAGAAATTCTTCCTTTACAGTCCTGCTCTGCTCTCCCACCACCCCGCCCCCTGGGAGCCACAAGGACAACGTCAGGAGTACCATCGGCTACAACGGGACGAGCAGATTTGGACGGGAATGGTTCCAAGTCCTAGCCCACCCACTGCACTCATTTCCTAAGTAACTCTTCCAGGTCAGCCGCAGGGCTGCCAGACCTGCAGGAAGGGCTGCTGCAGGACGAAGGGCGCTGGCCCGGACGGCCAGATGTGTGTGGGGGACCCACCTCCTTGTGCCCTTGGATCTGGGAGCTGACGAAGGCCCCGAGGATGTGGGAGGTAAGGGGCAGGTAGACGTGGACCAGCTGCGTCTCCTGGTGCAGGCAGTACAGGGAGAAGTAGTTGCGAAGCTCCATCGTCTGGATCACGTTCTCCTGCTGCAGAGCAGAGAGCCCCTCGCGACTGGCCCAGCACACGGTGGGAAGCAGGAGCGCCAGGGCCCGCACCCTGTCCCTCCTGAGCCGAGGGCCAGGCGCCCCCTCCGTGCAACACATCGGTCACACCGGCTCCGTCAGCCGGTGCTCGGGCGTCAGCGTCCCAGCAGCTCAGGAAGCCGGGGGGGGACGACCCGGGGCCCGGCGGCAGGTGTGGGAAGGTGCCCTCAGGCCCGCCCACCGCCTCGCAGGCGGGCCCAGGCCGCCGGCCCACCTCCACGATGCGGGACTCCAGCTGCTCCACGGACTCGGGCTCGCGGTTCTGCACGGCGGCGCTCGTCAGCTGCCTCTTCATCAGGCTGTACTTGTGCAGTGCCCGCTGGTGCTTGTGTAGCACGCCCTTCTCGTGCCGCTCACACAGGTCCTGCCGGGAGGAGGTGGCACGTCAGCCCAGGAGGCGGGAGACACAGGTGGCCCCCGCTGCACGCGGCCTCCACGCCTGGGGCCGAGGACGGCTTTTCCTGCTGAGAAACAGCTCACACGCACCCCGCTCACGCCACTCTCGGTGTTCGTGGAAGGGAGCGTCCAGCTGAGCCACCCGGGGCGAGCTGTGAGGGGGTCACGGTGCCAATCAGCAGAGCCAGAAACCCACGGGGAAATGACCAGCGCAGAGCGGGGACGGCCCTGGACCTCACACGTAATGCTGACCGACTTCCAGAAAGCCAGTGCCCCTCCAGCAGCAAGATCGGTCTCCTAAAGGATGACACACTGGCGTTTCCCTGGGGCCCTAACGTAACCCCGATCACCATTCCTGCGGGAATACTAGCCACGGAGTCACAGGGCTGCAACTTCAGAGGCCACTCACTGGCTGCTGTCCCACCCAGTAGAGGAACCCCTTCTAGAACCTTCCCCACCGGCGCTGGGCCAGCTCCCCCTGAGCTCAGCACAAAGGATCCTCAGGGCTCACAGACGATCCAACCCGCCACCGATGGTTGGAAAGCCGCCCCTGCCCCGAGCTGAGGCCTGACTTCCCAGAACCTCCATACCCTAGAAGAGGCGGCTCCCACTGGGCCAGCCCCTCGTGCGTTTATAAAGAGCGATGGCAGTCACGCTCTCTCACACACACACGCACACACACACACACACACGCACACACACACTCACGCGCACGCGCCCCTCGCTCTCACATCGGGGAAGCCAGAGGCCTGCCCACAGCACCCTGCAGGACGCACACCCCCCTCCCCCGGGGAGCCTGCTGGAGGCCCATCCGCACCCCGCAGCCCTGGCTTCAGGCTCTTTTTTCATGTCCCCCAGAATCACACCCTTGAAAGGTCACAGCAGCCTTCTCAACAGCTCTGTCCCTGACCAGGCAGCAGCCGAGACTCACTTTATAGGACTGGAGCAAATCCAGGAAGAGGTTCAGTTTCTCCACCACGTCGTTCTCCTCCTGTTTGCCCTGGAAAACACGGGGCAGGTGGGCCAACGCCGACCGAGCACACAGGACCCAGAGCCAGGGGTGCACACCCACCGCGGGCCTGGGCTGGCTCGGCCCCCAGAACCGCGGGCCAGCCGTGCAGGGGGCCCCGTCCACACAACAGCCCGCCAACGTGAGGCCGAAGCCTCAGAGCCCACAGATGGACAAGAACAAGGGCCGGGTGCCCTGTGCCCACGTCGCATCCTCTCGCCTCCCTACCCGCCCAGCAGCCTGGCCGTCCGCAGACAGCGGGGCTGGGTTTAAACGGGGGAGCGAGTGGGAGGGATGCACCAGGGACAAGGGGAATCGCTGCAGTTTCAGCGAAAGGGAGAGAAGCACGGCCTGCGAGGGGCCGAGAGGAGGGTCTGCAGCTACGGGACTGACTCTGAAGATTTGGGCGGGGCGCGGATCCCACACACACCTCTGCACCCAGGTTGACGCGGGGGGCCCCACGGTGTCATGGGAGGGGGCTGTTCGCCGACTGGGTGTCCTGGTAACGACGGGGTGAAGCCCCGCTCCCGGAGTCACCCACCGCACCCACGAGGCGTGTAGCCCAGCGCCGCTCGCACGGACGAGCCACGTCCACACGGCCAACGGGCACTGATGCTCGGAGCCGCTCCCAGGCAGGAGGAGTCAGTGCCAAAGCCCTGGGCTGGGCTGCTCTGGGCTCAGAGTTGGTGGCTGGAGACGAGGGAGGGCAGCATGAGGGAGAAGCGCGGTCTCTCCACCTCCTGCTCCAGGCACAGCAAACACGGGCCTGCAGGCCACCACGCACCCTCCCCCCGTCGCCACAGCAACGGTCAGGCTACGGTGGTTTCCAGGGAACCCCCCATGCTAGCTCTGTGGTCCCAGCCACGTGTGCTGGGGGGCTCTCACACCCTCACATCCCTCAGCCACCAATATGCGTCAAGTCCCTCTTTCGGGTGCACTGAGCACCTCTCCCAAGTGCAGCACCAGCTCCACCGGGAAACCAAGCCCCTTCTAAAACCTCTAGAGCTCCAGCCACGGCAGAGAATGAAAAGTTCACCCCATAAACCACACATCAGACTCGGTATGAGGAGGGTGCAGGCAGAAGAAATGAAGAGAAGTCCAAGACCGATGGGGACACAAGCGCTGGATGGGAGCCGGGGGCTTCCACCCAAGCTCCGGCACCAACTCAGGGGACCCTGGGCCCTCGGGCCCGCTGAGCCCAGAGGTCCCCAGCCATTCAATCCCACACCCACAGTCAAGGATCTAGCCAGTAAGGTGACAGGAAAATAACAGGCATGTTGCAGGTTTTTTCAACTCAGAAAGGGAAATACCAGATGGCCACAGGTGCCCTGTCCCTCCTGACTGGGCAGGGGACACAGGAGAACAGAGGTTCCTCCCCGGGTGTGTAGCAGGGGGGACTCCTGCGTGTGTCATTTGCTCCCAAGTCCCATCTCTTCTCTGATGCTGTGTGAGACCCTGAACCCCCAGCGCGTGCACCTTTACAGAAGGCACACGCCCTGGCACCAAGGAAGAAAGCCCCGCTCTGAGTCTCACTTGCCTGGCTGGGACGCAGTTATCAGGTCTCCTAACAGGTCTGGGGAGAATAAAACTGTGGTACATAAAAACGGAATTTAGGACCAGCCCTCTGATATCTTCACTTGCACAGCAAGGGTGACGTGGAACCCTAGCTCTGACGGATGAAAGTCCCGACAGGCCATTTGAGCCAGTTTCGTGTTAAAACTGCATTGATGGGGGGCTTCCCTGGTGGCGCAGTGGTTGAGAGTCCGCCCGCCGATGCAGGGGACACGGTCCGGGAAGATCCCACGTGCCGCGGAGCGGCTGGGCCCGTGAGCCATGGCCGCTGAGCCTGCGCGTCCGGAGCCTGTGCTCCGCAACGGGAGAGGCCACAACGGTGAGAGGCCCGCGTACCGCAAAAATAAAAAACTGTACTGATTTCACTTCAACATAGAAACCACCAAGAGCAATGAGGGATATTCAGGAAACAGCACCATGCAGACATGACATTGCAAAGCAGCATTTGTGAGGAACCTCGGAGGCAGGAGGAACTTCAAACCGCACCACGTCAGAAGCCTGACGCCCGTCTCCCCTCGTCAGGGCAGAAGCAGCATCCAGGTCTGAATCAGAAAAGATGCTGGAAATGATCGAGTTGGGGTTCCCACCCCGCTCTGTGCACCCCCTCCAGGCCACCTGTCCAAGAGGGAGCTGTGGGCCCAGGGCCTGGGTCCCAGCAACAGAACAGCTTCGTGTGTATGTTTTACAGACTCAGCTCTGAGTACAGGGCCAAGGGTTAAACAGAAAGCTGTTAATAATCTAGGCCAGCTCCCTTGTTTCTAATCCCAGAGAAAAGTACCCAGGCACCAAAGCAGCCCAAGCGAGGTCCCAGCACAAGACACAGGCCAGCACAAAGCAGGCTGCCCGAGCTCGCCCGCCTCTCTACCCAGCCAGTCCTCTGACACCACGTTCTTGGTCCCCAACCCCACGCCACCCGCCATGGAAACGTGGGCTCCTCTCACCTGGAGATGGACTGGGCCCCGGTGCCAATTCCGCGCGACGCTCAGTGTCTGAAAGACACACTCAGGCACGGGGACCCCAGGGGAAGAACACCCAGCACTTTCCATGCCAGGAACGTGGTCAGATTCCCTTTTCATCACTTAGAGCTGTCCTGGCACCTGAGCATCCCCCCTGGGGCCTGACAACCCCCCTGACCCACCCGTTGCTGTGGTTCCATGACTCGCTACTGAGGAGCTTTGAGCCTCAGCCGGGCAGCAAGGCCTCCATCTCAATGCATTTAAAACCAGCCACCAGCAGCCTAAAGCCCATGTCCCCAAGCACTAGGAAGCAAACTCTCACCCTCCAAATTATGGAACAGTTTTATAGCATAAACGCACCCAGATGAACATCCCCTCTGACGGTAAACACTGTACCTGCAAATTAACCCCAACGACTACAAGACTGCAGATTTCCACAAACAACACCTGCCCATAGAGCAGAAGCATTTCCTGAGGTAAACTGGGTGTCTAGGGCGAGACACGGGGGATCCTCTGGGGGTGCTGGGAGCTTGGCTGTTCTGATGAGCTTTCAAGTGGCCAAATGCTGCTTGGCTATGACAGCACCATGGGAGCAACCTGGGTCCACCCGGAACACCCTGGGAAGTGCAACGTTACATCTCCAGGGACACAGCACATCTCATCCCAGCAAGGTCAGATCTCAAGACACCAGAACCCAACTTGTCCACATCATGAGCAACCCTCTCAAGCGCGTAAAGGACTCACAGGGAGCCACACCCGGAGCAGACGGGGACATGCCCTTCCGACCCTACCACTCACTCAGGACTCAACCGTGACGTCCACCTGAGGAGACGCTCCCGCACACCACGGTACAGAGTGCTCTCCGAAACAAGCGCCTCGGAGAACAAACCCACTCACCTGCTGTGCAGCCTTGTCCGCGAGCAGTGCAAATTCAACGGACAGGCCTTTCAGCGCCTGTTTGAGGGACCCCCACGTGCCACTGTTCAGAGTGGCCCAGGAGGGGAGCGGAGTCGTGTCAGACCCTAAAGCACTGAGGAGAAAGGAAACACACAGGGGAAGAGACACTCAGGCCTGGAAGCTGGGCGGGCAGCCCACCCGACGCCCCCCTCTGCCCAGCAGCACACCACCCCAGGGTGGCCGCCCTGCACATCTCCCAACCGAGACCCCTGCTACGTGACGCTCAGGAGCGCTGGGAGCCGGGCAGAAGGGCAGGATCTCGATCCACCAAGACCTGGAGCCGACTGTCAGTGAGCCCCCGAGGGAACGTGCGCACAGCAGGGTTGAGGCGCGCAGTTCTGGGGACAGCTGCAGAGGGCAGCCTCCTGGCTCGAGGCCCGGCCCCTCCTCCAGAGCAGAGGAGGTGTGACCAGCCGAGCACGGCCCTTCCCGGATCAGATGAACCTTTTCCCAGGTCTGATCCTGACAACGGGGGGAGCCCCTACGTTTGGGAACGCCGGTGCTCTGCCTACACTCTCCAACTCTCTTCTTTCTTCTAAATGCGATCTCGTCTCCCCAGCCCTTTCCTTCCCCTCTGGGGTAGAACGAGTCAGAACGAGAGTCATTATGGTAAACACACTTTCTGCTCCAAGCCCGCCACCAAAGGCTGAAGACCCCGCCCCACACAACTGACCCCATGGAGCCCACCAGGGTCACCTGCCTCAGCTCCTTCCCGAAGATGAGGAGGTCGGCGGCATTGTCGATGGCCCGCGACACCATCCGCTCGGCCCTGTCGCGGAGCTTGTGAAAGCTGTTGTAGATGTTGCGAATCAGCTCCCGGCTGATGGCGAATTGAGTCTGGATGTCGGCTGGGAGGAAGTCCTGACGGGGGAGGAGGGAGGAGACTGTGCATCACCAGACGTGAAAACCTTCCAGAAAAGACGACCAGCAGGAGGGGAAGCAAGTCCGTCGACCGAGCAGGTAAACGAGCCCAGACCGCCAGGCCAGGTCACGCAGCGCCCAGCCCAGGAGCCCACTTCTTTCTCCAGCGCCCGCCCTGGACCCCTCTTCTCGTCCAAAAGAGACACAGAAACCAACACTGCACGCACACCACAAAAAATACGATCTGCAAACTCGACACGGTGAACGTGCGGTCCTGACTCTGCACGGGGGCCCGGCCTCTGCATTTCCTCATTTATTCCCGAAGGGTAACTTTTCACCAGCTTTAATAGTAACTACCCATTAATAGTAACTAATGTTAACTACACAATGCTTAGGAAATAAAATGAAGGTAAAGGAGTCTGCATTTTTGTACGGAGAAGTAGTTTAAGAAGAAATAACAAAAAAAAGGTACCAAATAACTACTTTCACCCTTTTGAGAAAGAGACCAGATTAACTAAATTTAAAAATAAACCAGTGCAACAATCAATCCCCTGAAATCCAAAAAGCTGATGACCGAGCATCCATCCATCTGAATCACGAAATGCCTGAGGACACGGCACGAGGGGCCGGTGGGCCCTGTGGTCGGAGGGCGCTCAGTCACACCCGGGCCCCTCTGCCTAGGCGTTTGGGACCTTGCAAATGGCAGCCTCTCTCTCTGCTTCCTCGTCTGTAAAATGGGCGTGACACCCACTGCGTTTCAGATCAACTGAGACAAGGGTCAAGGGAGAAAACCACGCAACCCGTCTTAGCACGATGTCTGGCACAGAGTAGAGGCAAAACAAACATCACTAACTGCTCACGTGATTACTGCTCTGGGGGAAGGGATCATCAAAATCAAAAAGTACCTTGGCCCGAGCAGCCAGCTTACAATTCATGAACTCGTCTCCCACACACTGAGCGCATTCCTTTAACTTGTTCTGCACATCCTGCAAAAGCGAGAGAGAAACACTTGACCCTCAACCAGCCACAGGACCAGAGGCGTGAGACCAACTGAGCCACCAGAAAGCAGGGTCTCCACGTGTTGGCCTTTTTTTTTGGGGGGGGGGGATGCATTGGGTCTTCACTGCTGCACACGGGCTTTCTCTAGTTGCAGCAAGCAGGGGTTACTCTTCGTTGCGGTGCGCGGGCTTCTCATTGCAGGGGCTTCTCTTGTTGCGGAGCACGGGCTCTAGGTGCACGGGCTTCAGTAGTTATGGCTCGTGGTCTCAGTAGTTGTGGTTCTCGGGCTCTAGAGCGCAGGCTCAGCAGTTGTGGCACTCGGGCTTACCTGCTCCATGGCATGTGAGATCTTCCCGGGCCAGGGCTTGAACCCGTGTCCCCTGCATTGGCAGGCGGATTCGTAACCACTGCGCCACCAGGGAAGCCCTCCGTGTGTTTGCTTTAACGTAAGTATTCTGTAATCTCTTCCTGTTTCCTGTTCTATTTGTTTCCCATTGGCCTTAACCTTTGGGGTGGTCGGTCTTCCAGAGGCAGGAAAGCTCGACCTCGTGACAGGACTGCAAACTCCAGCTCTGGAGTGGAGCTCTCTCTCCAGAAAAACGGAAACTCCACCTCCAGACCAGGGACGTGAGTACTTGGGACAGACGTCGGAGTCACTAGATCCTGGAAGGTCCCACGTGGGGCACAGAGACAGGGACTGAAGTCTCCTTCCTTCCTATGAGCAGACCCATGGGGTCAGGGCCCCCAGAGCCCTGGGAGAGCTGATGGCAGAGAAAGGGCAGCACTTGTGTCCCGAGCCCTGGCTCTGAGCTCTGCCCTCTGAAGGGAGGCTCCCTGGCAAAGCCGAGCCTTAAGACGAGCCCCACAGAGAGCCACGGAGGATACAGGCAGAGACCCTAACGCGCAGCTGTGTGTGGGTGAAGGAATCGTAACATCTCAGAGATGCCTTGAAGAGCATCTGTCCCAATTCCCTCATTTTACCAAGAAGCAAATGGTGCTGGGAGGCCCAGGGACAGGCATCTCTGGAGCCTGACGCCACCCGGCTTCTGCAGCGGCTCGCCCTCCCACCACCCTCCCTCTGCCTGGAGCTGAGCGTAGCTCCCTCGTCCCACCACATCCCTCTGCTGTGGTAAAGATCCCAGTTCTACAGAAGCCTGTCCAGTCCCAGGGTTCGAAAGACCCACCCTCCCAGCTCAAGGGCAGAAGGCCACAGCATGCATTCCCTGGATGTCTGGAACGGGTCCCATAAAAGGGGCCGACCGACAGGCCCCCCGGGCATCGCAGTGAAAGGCCACAGTGTCTCTAGGGGTCAAAGGCCCCTTTGGCCTCCAGGGAGAGAGAGGTAAAGGAGGCGGCCAGGCTCGCGTGGAATCCACCTCTGCGTCTCTGCGCCCGCATCTTCCCGCGGCCGGTGAGGGCACGTCTGTCCCACCGCAGGCCATGTGGGGCGTCCTCGCTGGAGCCCCCTCCGCCCACCCCAACGAGGAGAGGGGAAGCCTCTCCGCCTTCGAAGAGCTCAGCCCTGGGCACACGGGGCTGTCCAGGCGGTGCGTCGTCGGGCTGTGCCTCGGCGTCCTGACAGACCGGGACGGCCTGACGGCAGCCTGGAGGACGCTGCTGCTCCAAAGTCCCACCGGAGTCAAGGTCCACACAGAGCTCACTTCCCAGGACACACGTCCACCCTGCAGCTCGGCCGGGAGACTCAGTGGGCGCTCCCCGTGGCACTGAGTCCAGCCCAGCCTTCCTTTTGTTTTATTTTTTTATTTTGGCCGCACCGCACAGCATACAGGATCCCGGTTCCCCGACCAGGGACGGAACCTGCTCTCCTGGCGGTGGAAGGGTGGAGTCTCACCCACTGGACTGCCAGGGAAGTCCTCAGCCTTCTTTTTTAAGTAAATGCGCGTTCACATCTGGAGTCGCTAGCCTGTCTGTCAACCCTCCAAACCACAGAGGCTCCTGTGTATCAGCTTCAAACCCTCAGAGACTGCGCTGAAAAGCCACCCCTTCCACACAAAACCCTGCGAAGTCGGAACCGGGATGCCTCTTAGAATCGTACTCAACCTGTTACCTTGGGAGAATATAAGTCATATCTGTGTTTGTCCCATGTAAATAGATTCTGTCATGGCACCCAAACAAGGGGATTAAGGGGAGAGCACGAAACAAAAGCAGATTTAAGAATGAAAATAAGTGGGACTGCTGTGGGCCTGGGTTGGATCCCTGGTCGGGGAACTAGGACCCCACAAGCCGCGTGGCGCGGCCGAAAAAAAAAAGAATGAAAATAAGACCCGGGGAGCCTCAGGCCGCCGCACGCAGACAGCTGTGCGGCAGGTACTCACGGGGCCGCTGAAGGACAGGAAGAGCTTGAGAACAACGTCCTCGGAGAAGGGCGGGTGCCGGGCCACCAGGTTGATGAAGCGCTTCAGTGCTCTCCTCCGGGCCTCGATGAACTCCCTGTCGGCTGGACGCAGAACACGGAGTGACCACACAGAGCCTGGGGCACGCGCCCCCGTGACCTCGCTCTCAGCGCCCAATGCCCCCCACGCGGAGAGCTCTCCAAGCCACAGGGCCAGCCGGGGGCACTGGACACGGACCACAGGCTGCAGAAGGCGCACCAGACCCCCAGCTCCGCGCCCCGCCGCCTACGGACACGCCCGGTCCGGGATCTGCCAAGGAAAACCACACAGCCCGCTGGTTTTACTCGATGGCACTGGACCCCTCACTGTGATCCCTTTCTGATGCTGCTCTCTATGAACAAACGGGTTTTCCTGAACTCATATATTAATTTGACCCAGTTTTCCTGTTCACATCACTCATTACTCACTCTCCAATTGTGAACTGCTTTCGTTTGGGTTACGTATTTTCACTCCAAGGGCAAAAAAAGTCAAAGTGTACAATGATGCACTGAGAGTATTTAAATCTGACCACAAATAAAAATGGCATTGAAAGTATTATTTTTAAATTATTGAAAAAAAGCTGGAAGAGGATCTCCCCGCTCAAGGCCACGAGGACCCCGTCCACTGAAGGCTACATTTTCCTGAAGGCTGAGCCACACGACCAAGCATTGCACGACAGTTTCCGGGTTCTAAACCCTACCCACACCCAATCAGCCTTGGTGCCTGGATTTCACTAAGCATCCACTTTGTTCCCAAAGTATTTCCAACTCCTGCCCTCAGCATCCTTCCCCTTCCACGTGATAGTATCTGTTCCACGTGCTCAGGTGGGGCAAAAAGAAAACGACGCTATCAGACTCAGATCTAGTCAGAGACCAGTGAGCACGCAAGTACTTTAGGACGGTGGAAAACGGCAGAAAATCGACGGTCAGCTTTGGGTACTTGCCTTCGGATCGGGTTTCATCTAGAATCTGAGCAAAGGGCTGTGGGTGAAGATCAACGGGACCCGAGAGGAGGCCTCAGCTGCCTCCCGCACTCTGGAACCCTGGGAGAGACGGGCCAGTGCAGGGGCCCGGGGACACCTGTGATCCCTCACCTAGCCCCAGGTAATTGCCGGTGAAGCATGAAGATGAGACGGCCATCTGCTATCGTTTTCATCTCCTTTGAGATGCAGGTTAGACCACTGGGCTGACATTCACTTCTGTTCTCTCGCAGAACACGTTACACTATGGTGGTACCCACTGCTCTCCCAGAGCCGGCAAAACAAACAGCGCTCCTGGTCCCCCACTCAGGAGCCCCAGGACGCCTGGCCTCTGTCCTCTGGGAAGGAGAACTGGGGTACACTCCTTCTCCCTTGCAGAAGGGGGCACTTCCCTACGTGTCAGTTATCAAGCAGGAGGCTCACGTAGCTAAGGGCACCAGGTGATGTCACCGTCCCGTTCCAGACCTGGGCTCTAAGCCACAGCTGCGCCCAGATTCCCCAGGGGCTGGGGCTGCACCACAGCCCTGCTACCGTCCCATCCCTGCTGGGCAGAGGGCCAGAGGAAGATGGGCCACGAGTGGAGAGTGGCGTCCATCACGGAGCCAGGACCTCAGCACTGGGTGGGGGGACCCCACCCCCCTACGCCCCCTGGCCACCAGCAAACCCAGCTTTACCTCCCAGCATCCTCTTGGGCGGGAGGGCCGGCACCATGCGGTACGGGAACTTCTGCAGCAGCATCTCGTGGAAGACCACGAAGTCATTGTACCGTCGATACACGCAGGACTTGAAGCGCTGCAAGAGAAGAGGTTCGGAGCTCAGTAGAAACCCTCACACTTCACGGCTTCCCCTTACCTTCCCCTTCCACCACTAAACAGAACCTGTGGAAACAACAGGACTAAATTCCTCACCTTCTCTCACCAGGCCTTTACCAGAAGGAGAAACCCTCCATGTCCTTGATGGATGGAAATACAACTTTTAAACACTGCATAGCTCTAACTGTGTATTTAATTAAGCGCCTATTATTCTGCATCTTCTGAACAAGACGAGTCTCCTTACAGGAGTTTTCACCTGTATGGCAGCATCCCTCCTCCCCTTAGGTATCACATGGGAATACCTTTGAGGGCATGTCCTCAACATACACTTTCAAACCGTGCTAACACAAGCAGCACTGCGCCTCCTGAAACAGACCCAACCGCCTGAAGGCAGACCAAACGCCGAACACGAAGACTGCAACACGGCAGACACGCAACTCAGATGCAAGTGCCCACAGAGCCCACCGAGAGCCCGCCCTTGATAAACCCGCGGCTCCCACAGGTCCAGAGGGCAGCCTCACAGGGGTCGCATACAAGAGCTCTCACAAGAGCCAGCACGAGCGGCGACCTCTAAGATTAACGACGTTACACTAGTCACTAATTAACATCGCTGACTGGAAAAAGCCAGCCTGAGATGGTGACGTACTGTGTGGTTCCAATGACACGACACTCAGGAAAAGGCAAAGCTGCGGAGATGGTGAAACATCAGTGGTGTCTGGGGGGGTGGTGAAGGGGGCGGAGCACAGGGGATGCTTAGGGCAGTGGAGCTACACCGCGTGACTCTACAACGGTGGACCAAACCCAGAGGACGTACAAGAATAACAAGATGAGCCCTCGTGTCAACTGTGGACTCTGGGTGACAAGGACGTGTCTATAACAAATGCACCATCTGGTGGGGCGGGGGGGGCGACAGTGGGAGGAGGGGAAGATGGGAAATCTGTTCCTTCAGCTCAATACTGCTGGGAACCTAAAAACACCCCCCAAAAAAACAAAAAAGCTAAATACACTACACGAAAGACACGTATGAAGCCACGTGTGTCCACCTCCGGCGGGCATCGCGCCACGTCTGCACCCACTCCAACTCCAGCAAGCCTGCGAGCGGGGGGCACAGCCCGCGGAGCCCCACGGCCCAGGAGCCACCCCCGCGGTCCTAACATTAGCGGGCCGGCCCCTCCACGCACGTCACAGGAGGTGACCTGGGCAAAACGGCCCCCTTCTAAAGATGTTCGTTACGAGCTCATCAATTGACTTCAGGAGCGGGCAGTTTAATGAGACGGAAGATAAGGCCACTCTCACAGAAGAGCAGCTTGTCACACGTGCGGGGCGCCCGGCCAGTGGGCGACGAGGCCCCAGAGGAGGCGCCGGAGCCTCCTTTCTCACCGCGGCCGAGGAGGCCGGACCGCGGCAACGCTAGACGGCAACGCTGTCCCCGAAACACGCGAGGGCCTCCTTCCCTCCCTGCCCTCTGCCCTCCCCCTTGGCAGCGGCACCAACCAGCGTCAGAGCGAAGTTTACTCCCAGATTTCTGTCATCCTGGGTTTAAAACACAACGAAACAAAAATGCAGTGATTCTTGATTCTCACGGAACACGGCAAACAGCGTCCACGACGGGGAACGTCCCGGGTTCTGAACACGCATCCTTCTCCCTGCGATGACGGTCATGATGCTTTCCCAGCCCAAGCCCTGCAGCGCTGCTGCCCGAGCCTGTGACCCGGGCAGCTCTCCGTGGCGGGGGCAGCACTGACCCGGCGAATCTGCCCCCCGCCACACACGCATGGGTGCTCTTAGCTCGCCGATGACTTAATCCCCAGGATAAAGAATAAAGGCTCCCATCAAAACGTATCCTAACTGAACCGAGATAACAGGCGAATGGACAAAAAGATAAACGCTGCAGATGCCACAGGGTTCTACGCGCCCAGCCAGCCCCGGGGCCAGGCGTCTGGCATCAATGAACTCTGATTTCAGGGGTGCCCCTAACAGAGACAGCAGCACCATATGGGGGATGAGCCACACACACACTTGACTCGGGGTGTGGAGCCCACATTCTGTGGGGTCCACACTCCCACCCTCGCGGACATCCCAGCACTGCAAGACCGCCCTAGGCTGGCCCGTCCGAGGCTTGCGCTCCAGAGCCCGCCTGAGCGTCTTGAGAGGCAGGATCGCGGAGCTCCGGCGGCGAGGGCGGGCAGGGCCGCTGGGGGGCGGCCGCAGAGGCAAGCGTGCTGGGGGACCTGCCCGCCACTGTGGGTCTTCCCGGCGGCCCTCCCCCCCCACCACCTCCGCCCCCCACCGCATGCCGCAGGTACCTGGCTGGAAACTTCATACTCCACGTGCTTGAGGAAGAGGCCCTTCTTCTCGGGGATGAGCTCCACCTGCACGGCGTCCCTGGCCAGCAGCTCCTGCAGCGTGAGCGACAACAGCAGTGGGTTCCCCGGCGGCATCTGCATCCGACTGGAGGCCGGGGCCCTCGGCTCGCTGACCTGGGGCGCTGGTGAGTCTGCAGGAGACAAGGTGAGCGCAGCTGCTCAGACAGGGAGGCCGCCCCTCAGACGCCGCCTGCTGGCTCAGCACGTGGACTCCGGCCACGTCACCCAGCCAAACCCCGTCCCGGCCCCGGTGACGCTCGTTCATTCAGGCTGGGGGGTCCACTCAGGGCCACGTCCTCCTCTCTCATAAACCACCACGCCATGAATCAGCAAACACGCCCACATGTCCAGGACCGGGCAAGTCTAGTTTTCAACTTGGGCAGAGAAAAAGAAGTGAAATATTTACAAGTTATGTGCAAAAATAGAGTCCTCCTTTTCTCCAGAGTCAAGAAAACGGTTAAAACAGAGAAATGGGCCATCCGATCTTCTACACGTGCCGGCATTTCCAGAGGCAGAGCACACTGCGTCCCTGCCACCACAATCATTCTAATGTGTGAGAACCTGCACGTCCGCTTGAGCTAGAGCTCCTGCTCACACAGATCAAAGCATTAAGCCCTACAACTTCAGCTCCTCAGACACAAGAAGTCACCACGTCTCGTTCACAGGACAGGGAAAGACAACTCAGAGATTCTATATCTAACAGCCTGCCAACAAACACAGAAACCCTGTTAAAAGGTCAGTTTGGTTTTTAGTACAGAGAAGAGTTTAGAACTTTAAAGAAAAAAAGGTTCTTTTCAGTTAAAAAAAGAAGGTTAAGGTATCCCTTGGGGGGAGAAAGTCTCATTCCAAGTAACACTGCTATAAACAAACAGAACAAATGGTAGATCACATTTCTCCACCTTCTCAATTTTCTACAACGTCATTGTATCACTTTTTATGATTTACTTCTTAAAGTAATTCTTCAGTGCAAGATTCTGGTTTACATTCTAATACAGAATTAATGACCAGATTTTTTCATCTGTGAAATCACTCAGCATTTTAGGATTTAAAATATAGCTGCCTTGAACTGACCTTAAAGATTAAGAAAATAAACAAGGGCTTAGCTTGTATCTGGGAACCCCCAAGGGCCTCAAAACTCCATACAAAAACTAAATGTCGGGCTTCCCTGGTGGCGCAGTGGTTAAGAATCCGCCTGCCAGTGCAGGGGACAAGGGCTCGAGCCCTGGTCTGGAAGATCCCACATGCCAAGGAGCAACTAAGCCCGTGCACCACAACTACTTAGCCTGAGCTCTAGAGCCCCTGAGCCACAACTACTGAGCCCACGTGCCACAACTACTGAAGCCCACATGCCTAGAGCCCTGTGCTCCACAACGAAGAGTAGCCCCGGCTCGCTGCAACTAGAGAAAGCCCACACACATCAACGAAGACCCAACGCAGCCAAAAATAAATAAATAAATAAAAACACTAAATGTCATGTGCTCTAAAGCAGGCTGCTCTCAAGTGAGGGCATATATCTCAGGGTCATAACAATCCACCAAGTGCAGGAAGAAGGTATTAGCAACTCTACTTGTATTTTCTTTATTTCTTTGAATTTTTTCATTGCACTCGTATTTTCTATCTCTTCCTTTTTAATGTATATTATAATGTACATAAGAGTAGTATAGTACATGCATACAAATTACTAAAATATGCATATGTATAAATTGTGTACATGTGTATAAGTGTGTGTACAGGTGTTGCATGTGGGGGTGTGTGTACAAGTGCATACATACGTGAATGTGTACGTGTGTATGAGTTTGAATATGAGGTGTGTGTATATGTTTAAGTGTGTATGTGTACATGTGTGCACACATGTATGAGTGTGTGTACATAAGTGTCTGTATATGAAGTGTGTATATGGGGGGTGTCCCCAACTGGCAGTCCCCAATACCTTAATGACTAAAAATGTGTGGAGACCACAGCTCTAGAATGTACCTGTTCTCCGAAGTCATCCCAAGAGCCCAGCCCCTTTCCATGTAAAAATATTTTTACATGGAAAGGGGCCTTAAAGCTGTGTTTACCCAGTCTCCGTGGGGACCACGGAAATTCTCAAGGAGCCAACAAGCGTTTCTTAAGTACCAGCTCCAGGGAACACGGTGATGAATAAGACAGGGTCCCTGAGCTCATTAATTCATCCACACAGAAAACAGCTGTGTCCACCATTGCCAGGCACAATCTATAAATATCCAAACTCTGGGGAGAGTGGGAATCAGCCCACGATAACCCTAACAGCGCCCTGAGACTCAGGACACAGCCCCAGGGCGCAAACTCCGGAAGGGCAGGGGTCCGCTCAGCTCTGTTCTCAGGTATGTCCTGGCGAGGGGAGCCTGGCACACGACGGGGGCTCAAGGAATGTTTGCTGAGTGACTATTTACTGTTATTTATTGTATTTCCAGGAGGGAAATACAGCACCTCTGGGGAAAAGCGAAATCTTAACTAGAGCACAGAATATGTGGAAAAACAGGAAACAATAAAGCTAAAAAGGTAATGGGGGAGAATATTTTTATCAGAGAAAATACGTGCAAACCATACATCTGATAAAGGACTTGTATCTGGAATATACAAAGAACTTACAACTCAGTAAAAACACAGACAAATAATCCAGTTTAAAAATGGGCAAAGGGTTTACACAGACATTTCTCCAAAGATGTACAAATGGCCAGGAAGTACAGAAAAAAATGCTCGATGTCACTAACCGTCATGGAAATGCAAATCACAGCCATACTAAGATGATGCCCTATGTTGACTCCAGTCAAAAAAACAACAAAAAAAAGATTACACTGTGCGCTGGTGAGGATGCGGAAAACCCTCACATATGCTGGCAGGTGCAGCTGCCTTCAGAAACGGTCTAGCAGTTCCTCAGAAGGTTAGAAACAGAGTTACTCTATGACCCAGCAACTCCACTCCTAGGTATACACTCAGGAGGAATGAACGTGTGTGTCCACACAAAGACCTGTATACAAATGTCCACAGCAGCATGACTCATAAGAGCCGAAGGGGAAAAACCCAGATGTCCATCAATTGATGAATGGGTGAACAAAAGCAGTCTATGCACGCAATGGAATATTATTCAGCATGTACACATTCATGCTACGCCATGGATGAACCCTGAAAACACGACAGCAAGTGAAGAGCCGCCAGTCATAAAAGACCACATATGGGATGATTCCATCTACCTGAAACACCCAGAAGAGGCCAACCTACAGAAACAGACAGTGGCTTAGCGCTTGCATGTGGCTGGGGAGAGGGTGGGGGGGTGCAGGGCACGGAGGGGATGGGGGGAGGTGGGGGAGTGACTGGTGAAGAGGCGCGATAAAATGTTCTCGAATCGACTACGGCGATGCTTGCGCAACTGTAAGTATACTAAAGACCACCGTATCACGTGCTTCCAGTGAGTAAACCGCCTGGACGTAAATGATAGCTCTACAAACTCTTCAAGTGTAAAAGGTAGGCAACGTCAATAAGAAAGGCGGAGTAAGGACCGCCAAAAATCCTCTCCTCCACAAAAGCAACGAGGACACTAGCAAAATCGTCAGAAATCAGCTTTTTCAGGACACTGGGAAGTGACTAAAGGTTTGTGGCAATCCAGGGTACATTTACTGATGCAATAATTAGTTAAGTCAAAATGAGGTCAGAGTGGAGTGGGGTGGGCCTTCATCCAACATGACCGGAGTTTTTGTAAGAGGAAGAGACCACATGAAGACACAGACACGTGGACACACAGACAGTAGGCCACAGGACGGCAGAGGCTGAGGAGCTGCACCTGCAGACCCAGGAACGCCCAGGATGGCTGGCCACCGCCAGGAGCTAGAAGAGGCGGGAAGAATCCACCCCGACAGGCTCCAGAGGGAGCATGACCCTGCTGCACCTTGACTTCAAACTTCTGGCCTCCACAACTGTGGGACAAGACATTTCTGTTGTCTTAAGCCACCCACTCTGCGGTGCTTTCTTACAGCAGCCCCAGGAAACTCACACTATAATTTACAGAATTAGTCCAGAAAGGTTGTTAAACAAGCTACAAAAAAGAGCAACAACACCTTGGAGGGAAAACTGATTTCCTGAGATGCTACATTATTTTTTTTTTTAACATTTATTTTTGGGCTGCATTGGGTCTTCGTTGCTGCATGAGGGCTTTCTCTAGTTGCAGCGAGCTAGGGCTACACTTTGCTGCAGTGGGCAGGCTTCTCCTTGTGGTGGCTTCTCTTATTGTGGAGCACGGGCTCTAGGCACGCGGGCTTCAGTAGTTGTGGCAGGCAGACTCAGTAGTTATGGCTCGTGGGCTCAGTAGTTGTGGCGCACGGGCTCTGGAGCGCAGGCTCAGTAGTTGTGGCACACGGGCTTAGTTGCTCCGCAGCATGTGGGATCTTCCCGGACCAGGGCTCCAACCCGTGTCCCCTGCATTGGCAGGCAGATTCTCAACCACTGCACCACCAGGGAAGTGCCAGCTACATTATTTAAATTGTCCAGTCTTCAACAAAAGTCTCTAAGACATGCAAAGAAACAAGAAGGCAGTACCAAAGGGTGGGGGGGGGGGACACACACACAACAGAAACTGTCCTTGAAAAAGCCTAGGTACTGAACCTATTAAAGACCTTAAATCAGATATTTGAAATACGTTCAAAGGACTAAAGGGAACCATCTCTAAAGAACTAAGGGAAAGTATGAGAACAGCATCTCACTCACAGGGAATATCAATAAACAGACAGAAATTATAAAAAAAAGAAACAGAGAAAAATTCTGGAGCTGAAAAGTTCAATAGCTGAAAAATTCACCAGAGTCACAACAGCAGATCGGAGTGAGCAGAAAGAAGAACCAGCAAACCTGAGGTTGGGTCAATTGAGATGGTTTTTTCCAGTCTGATGGACAGAAAGGAAAAAGGATGCAGAAAAATGAACCGCTCCTCAGAGACGTGTGGGACACGCCAAGCATACCAGCATAATCTTAACAAAATCCCCAGAGGAGAAAGGTTTAGAGAGAACACCTGAATAAGTAATGGCCAAATGTGATTTAAATAACCCAAGACTCAAAAGATCCCAACTAGGATACACGGAAGAGATCCACACTTAGACGCATCATAAGGAAGCCGTTCAAACTGTACAAGGAGAAAACCCTGAAAGCAACAGGAGAGAAATGACTCACTAGACTGTTTTAAATATGGGAGCTGTAACTCCCACGGCAATCACCAAGAAAATAACCCCCAAAAAGTATAATAGCCAAACCCATGTGGGAATGTAAATGGAACACTAGAAAATACTTATTTAATGTAGAAGAAAGCTGTAACAAAAGAACGGAGGAAGACTTCAATTAATGGGGGAAAGATCACTGGAAGAGCACCGGAGTCTCTATTAACATTTTTATGTAAGATAAAAACTCATACATGCTCAACAGAGAAAACTTTATGATTTTCCTGATGATTAACATAAGATAATGTCCCAAGACAGAATGTAAGGTCAGTAATGATTACCAAACGATCACATGCTTCTGAGAAAGGTGAACTCTGATCGCCGGAGGATTTAAAAGACAACTCAAAAGACACATTTTAAACCAAAGACACGACTCTCAACCACCTTGAGAACAACCCCTTTGCAGAAGTTTCAATCACAAGAAAGCCACCATCCCAAACATCAACTTACGAAACTGAAACACCCATATTTTCAAAGAAAAAAAAAACTGAAGAGCAAAAAAGAAGGGAAAAAGGCCATTTCAGACAGGCCGCACTGTCGTGTGATGGACCACACGCTGATGAAAGGGCAGGAATGCGGGGAGGAGATTCTGGTTTACCAAGGGTGTCGATGTCAAGGTCACCGGCAGGACTTTAAGACTCTTATCCAATGGAGCCTCCTACACCAGTTTAAGCAGCCCCATAAGACCAGGGCCTGGAAGAGGCACCGTCCCCCAAGCCAGCCCCCTCAGAGATGAAACAGCTCGGACAAGAGAGGCCAGCCAGGCCCCTGATGAACGGTGGTGGGCAAAGGCTGGCTCTGACCTTCGACGGACATGGGCGGAAATCCAGCCTCCGACGTCCCCAGCAGTGTGGCTGGCGAGTGACAGCCTCTGAGCTTCCCAACAGGCCTCTCCAAGGGTGTCCCCTCCAAACTTCCCAGCACAAAACTACTCTACCGTGGGGTCCCCTGGCCTCGAAAAGCCACCCACTGTCCTGACACTGGGCCAGGAGGCAGCTCTCAGACCCGCAGGCTGAGAATCGGGCTAACGCTGGCCCACACGGATGGCCCTTGTGGGCACAGAACGAGACAGCAGAGCTCAGATAGCCAGCTCCCGACACATTCGGGAACCCTTGGCTCCAGCCCAGACCTCATGTGTTCCAAACCCAAGAGAGTCTCTAAGTCTGCAGAGCAAAACTTAGCACGTGCTCCCCCACGACGACAGGTGTCGGGCCCTCGGCTCTGGGCTGGCCCACGGGTCAGGGCCTCACGGTCAGTGTGGCCGAGCCTCACACTCCCCTCCTCTCTGGAATATCTCGTTCCGCTGGCTCCAGGGTGACAGTGACAAGGAGCTGCATCACTCCCAGGCCAGCCACCAGCGCACTGGGTGACCCCAAGGTCACACAGCATGGAAAGGGAAACATCCAGCTAGAGTATTTGACACCCATTCAGCTCTGAGATTCTGGGATTCTCCAAGTCGGTTATCCGCAAATCAAAGCAATGAAACTTCAAACACACACACAGACCAACTATCCTTCCCAACACACTTCCATGAGAACCTTTAGGCAGTAATCCTGCCACTGGGATGCATCCCAAGACGTCTAACCCCACGTGTTCTGTTAGCAGCTAACGTCTGGGGCCCTTACTCCCGTCTAACCCCACGTGTCCTGTTAGCAGCTAACGTCTGGGGCCCTTACTCCCAAAGCTTTGGGAAACAAACAGGATTTGCTGAATAAACCACTCTGCCTCGCACACACCCTTGCTTTATCTGAGCAAACCTCAGCAAATGCTGACCAGCACGAAGTCCAGACTGGGAGATCCCGCACAGGGCGCCACCCACGGGGGCCAAGGCCAGCCTGGCTGCCCCACACGATCCATGCCGGCTCGAGTGGGGTGCTGCTCTAAGCGCTAGGAGAACCTCCTAACCCCGCTCAGCCCAGGCAGCCCGGGGTCCTCCCTGCTGGCAGAGCACCCCTCAGTGCGAAGCGAGACACAGCACAGCCACAGGAGCTGAAGTCTCCAGACTGGGCACGCCTCAGGATCACCTGCGGGCTCGCCGCACACTGGAGGCGAAGACAGCTCTTACCAAAAGAAGAAGAGGGGGCTTCCCTGGTGGCGCAGTGATTGAGAGTCCGCCTGCCGATGCAGGGGACGCGGGTTCATGCCCCGGTCCAGGAAGATCCCACATGCCGCGGAGCGGCTGGACCCGTGAGCCATGGCCACTGGGCCTGAGCGTCCGGAGCCTGTGCTCCGCAACGGGAGAGGCCACAACAGTGAGAGGCCCGCGTACCGGAAAAAAAAAAAAAAGAAAAGAGAAGTGTTGGCAAGGGCGTGGAGGGATTGGAATCCTCGTGTGTGGCTGGTGGGGCCGTAAAAGCTGGTGCAGCCACCGTGGGAAACAGTGCAGCAGTTCCTCAAAAAATTAAATATGGAATCCCCACAGGAGACAGCAACTCCACTTCTGGGTCTGTACCCAAAAGAACTGAAAGCAGGAACTGGAAGACATATTTGCGCAGCCATGTTCAATGCTGTATTATTCACAGTAGTCAAAAGGTGGAACTACCCAAATGTCCACGGACAGATGAATGCATCCACAGAATGCAGTCGGTCCACATGATGGACCACTATTCAGCCTTAAAAAAGAAGGAAGTACCGACACACGCTACATCGTGGATGGACCTTGAGGACATCATGTCCAGTGAAATAAGCCAGACACAAAAAGACAATGTATGGGGCTTCCCTGGTGGCGCAGTGGTTGAGAGTCTGCCCGCCGATGCAGGGGACGCGGGTTCGTGCCCCGGTCCGGGAAGACCCCACATGCCGCGGAGTGGCTGGGCCCGTGAGCCATGGATGCTGGGTCTGCGCGTCCGGAGCCTGTGCTCCGCAACGGGAGAGACCACAGCAGTGAGAGGCCCGTGTACCTCAAAAAAATAAAATAAAATAAAAGACAATGTATGATTCCACTCATGTGAGGTCCCTAGAGCAAATTCATAGAAAAAGAAAGCAGATGGTGGGGACCTGGAGCTGCGGGACAGGAGGATGGAGAGGGAGTGTTCAATGGGGCCGAGTTTCCATCTTGCAGGATGAGTAAGTTCTAGAGATGGATAGTATCAAAGGAGGCACGACAATATGAATGTACTTAATGCCACAGAACCGTACACCTAAAAACGGTTAAAGTTTTACATTATGTATATTTTACACTTAAAAAAACACAGATTGCTGGGCCCCAGTCCCAGAGTGTAGGGCGGGGCCTAAGAATCTGAATTTGTAACAAGTTCCCAGATGATGCTGCTGATCTAGGGGCCACAGCGCGGGAACCAGTGTCACAGGGCGACCGGTGGGGAGGAATTCAGGGCCTCACCCAGACCCGCGTCCCTCATCTAACAGAACGCAGATGTGCACAAATGCTGCCGCCGTACTTTCTGCACTCGTCAAATGCGGAACCAACGACCTTCCAGACGACAACCTTTTCACCGAAATAACATGAAACGGGGTCAGCAGACACCATTTTCAACCTGAACATTCCTTCTCAGGCTCATGAAACTGTTTCAACCTTTGAAAACTTCTCTAAGCTACACTGTTATTCTGCAGTTAACAAACTGTTCTCAGGAAATGGAAGCAGAAGTTTCCTCATCCCTATCGTGGCCATGGCCTCAGAAACGAGCATTCAGCAGCTCCATGGCCAGGGAATGTCAGGAACGCCCCCCAAACGCCAGGAAGCAGAGCTGCCCCACCTGTGGTCAGCTCGCCCTAAAAAGTGATCCATCACCAGCCAGCTTTTGATTGTCCCTAACTCAGGAGCTCGACTGAACAAACTGTGCATGGCCTCAATTTCATCAACTTTAAGGTTTACTTTTCTTTTAATAACCTATTTTATGTAACGTGAAATAAGGGGACTTCCCTGGTGACGCAGTGTTTAAGAATCCGCCTGCCAATGCAGGGGACACGGGTTCAAGCCCTGGTCCGGGAAGATCCCACATGCCGCGGAGCAACTAATAAGCCCGTGTGCCACAACTACTGAGCCTGCGCTCTAGAGCCCATGCGCCACAACTACTGAGCCCGCGAGCCACAACTACTGAAGCCTGCGTGCAGCAACGAAGACCCAACGCAGCCATAAATAAATAAATAAATTTTTAAAAATCCATTTAAAACAAAAATCTTGAAATAAACTCTCTCCAACCCAACAATCTATATACATCCGTGTGCATTACCCGCCACGGTATAGGGTTGTAATATGACACAATTGTCAAATACCAAGCATGTCTCCAAGCTTCCATGACCACGTTTCCTTCAACTTTTCTGTAGAAGCAAAAACCTCCTAAATTCCTAGCCAGTCAGATAATCACTTTGAAAACTGTTTCACTTCAATCCTATCCTTTTAAATACATGTATTTTTGTTGTGAAATACTTCAAACATACAGGAAAATACAGGAAATATCAGAACCCATGTATCCACCAAGATTTCACTAAAGAGGACATTGTGCCTTATTTTTTGCTGAAAAGAATTTTTAATAAACAAAATGTTAACAGATGCACACCACCCTCCCAACCCCCTTTTTCCTCTTCCAAAGTAACCACTATCCTAGAGTCGATGGGTACGATTTCCAGGCAGGTCTGTGCACTCTCTCTACGTAAGTGTCCAGGAAGTCCATGCAAACATTGTGTTTCATTATGTACAATAAACATACAATTCCTTTCTTTTCCCACTGGCTTTTAAAACCCTTTTATATTGAAACAGAGCGCGCTTACAGAGAAGCGAACATCTCAAAACTGTTCAGCTCAATGAATTTCCACAGCAGGGTAACAGCACCTGGATAAAGGAAGGTACCCCTCACGCTCCCTTCTCCCCAAGGGGGAGACTTCTAAAGCCACAGGTTACCTCTGCCTGACTCTTTATTGACACCACACACGTGGACTCAAGCCCTGAGTTCCTCTGTTTCTGACTTCTTCCACTCTTGGTGTGTACAACCCGTCCGCGTGGCTCACGGGGTACAGGCGGTCCATTTTCTTGCCGTGGATCCCGCGGTGTGATCAGCCGGGGCCTATTACTCATCCTGCGGCCGCGCGGCGTCTGGGCAGCTTCACACCCTGCTGCTACGCACACGCCAGCAGCGGCACGCTGGCGGACGCATGTACGCATTTCTGTTCGGTACATTCCTGAGAGTGAAATTACTGGATCCTGGGGTTTCGTATGTGCAGCTCCGTAAATAATTCCAGTTTCCAAGTAACTGAGCCAGTTTACGCTCCCAGCAGCAGGGGTTCCAGCTGCCTCCCGTGCTGGCCGTGCTGGCCGACACTCACTCTTTCCGTCCGGTTTTCCTCGCCCTTCTGGGCCCTTGACTCTTGAATACAGTCGCAATTCATCTGCCATGTTTACCTTGAGTTCTCTCCTCTTACAACACTGCTCCGTATTTTCGAAGGTATTAAGACTATTACCTGTAAAGACTGAATAATAACTTAGATACGGAACTCAAAATCACTTAGCCGTTCTCCTAACTGCTTTCTGCTCTTAAAAACAGCATGAAGAATATCACTGTTCACAAAATAGTTTGCCCTATTTTTTATTCTATCCTTAGAATCCACTCCTAAAGAATTCCACATTTTTTTCCTGCTCACAGACGCTTCCCAAAAGGCTTTTATCTCCCCACGTGAACCACACTACATCACCAGCACGCTCTTCAGAAAACCCCCCTGGAGAGTCACTGCAGTCACCTCAGTGATCTGTGCGTGTTTCCTGGCAGCATTACAAAAAAAACTAAAGTTTCCTAACTGAGGATCAGAATGGCAACCACTAAGAATAGCTCCGAACGTGGGGTTTCCCCAGCTCCACCACCGCCCCCTCAAAACGCCCCTTCACCTTTCTCGGCCGGCAAATCCCCCGCCCGCCTGGCTGGCCGGGCGCCTTCACCTGTCGTCCCTTCTGCCAGGGTTCTCCTCCCAGAAATCCACCAGGCCACCTCCTTCGAATCCTGGTGCAAAACTCACTCTCAGTGCCATTTCCTCAGGGACAACGGCCCTGCGCCCTAGCTGCCCCCTCGCGTCAACGACTCCCTGCGTGTGCCGAGTACTGGCCACCTCCCGCTACGAGAACATCAGCCCCTCGAGAGCAGGCCTTTCTGTTTATATGGTTCACAGTTAGTATCCCAGCGACCGACAACAGTGCCCGGCAACCACAGTGAGCGCTCAGTGAGCATTTGTGGATGGAAAGAAGGACTCCGATTCGCGGCAGCAAGAAGGCCTGCTGTGTTCCCCTAGGCAGGGTGCCAGCCCCATGCCCGCCCCACCCACGCAAGTCGCACTCAGGCCTCACCAGTGACAGGAACCGCGCCTCGGTGAGCTGCAGCAAGAAGGAAGAGCTGCTCACACAGGACAGCTGTTAACACGCACGGCCACGCGGAGCCCTGGAGCAGTGACACCCTCAAGCTGGCGGTGACATCCTCCCACCCCGCCCCATGGCCTCTCTACCAGGTTACAGCTATATCCTTTTATCCCCCCAAAGAAGAGACGGCAAGACCCCTGATTACAGAAAGCTGTAACGTGTCTTGAGGGTAACCAACCTACACAGCAAGAGACGAAGGTTTTTCACCTTCCTGCGAAGGTTTAAGTGTTTTTTACCTTGAAGCAAGATATAAACTCTCTCTTAAGGTCCCTCCAAGCCCTCTGGTACTCATTAGCTGAGAATTCCCAAACTGAATCCCGGCCAGCCTCCGAAGCTCAGTTCAGACGCCCCTTCAGCAGGGAAGTGTCTCCCGGGCCCCAGCTGCAGTCGCTGCCCCTCTTCCTGCTCTCGTGATTGGCTTGGATGCCCTAGCTGAGCTTTCCTAACTTGTGATTGGCTTGGACGCCCTAGCTGAGCTTTCCTAACCCATCTCGGTCCCGGGTTTCTCCCACACACCACATAACCCCCTCCAGGGCGCTTTGATTCCCTAATACCGCCTAGCACAGGGTGGCACACAGCACGTGCACCCCAAGAGTTCTTTATGATGGACAACCGGGTTTCCAAATGCCACAGAAGGACACCAGACCCCTTCCTCACACCATACACAGCAACTCATTCCAAATGGACCACAGCCCTAAATGTAAGAGCTAAAACTACAAAACTCTCAGCAGAAAATATAGGAGTAAATCTTTATGACCTTGGGTTAGGCAAAGCCTTCTTAGGAATGACACCAAATGCATCAACTGAAGAACAAAATAGATGAACTGAACTTCGTCAAAGTTAAAAACTGGTGTGCTGTAAAAGATACCATGAAGAAAGTATAAAGACAACCCACAGAAATGGAGAAAACATCTGTAAACCATGTATCTGATAAGGGACTTGGGTCTAAAATACATAAAGAATTCTTATAACTCAAGTTTTTTAAAAAGACAAATTACCGGACTTCCCTGGTGGCGCAGTGGTTGAGAGTCCGCCCGCCGATGCAGGGGACACGGGTTCGTGCCCCGGTCCGGGAAGATCCCACATGCCGCGGAGCGGCTGGGCCCGTGAGCCGTGGCCGCTGAGCCTGCGCGTCCGGAGCCTGTGCTCCGCAACGGGAGAGGCCACGGCAGTGAGAGGCCCGCGTACCGCCAAAAAAAAAAAAAAAAAAAAAAGGCAAATTTTAAAGATGGACAAAGGATTTGAATAGACATTTCTCCAAAGGAGACGTACAAAAGGCCAACAAGCACATGAGAAGATGACCAACCACGTGAGATTCCACCCACCGGGATGGATATAATCAAAACGGCAATAACAAATGCTGGTGAGGATGTGGAGAAGCCGGAACCCTCAAAGTTTGCTGCGAAACAGTCCGGCAGTTCCTCAAAAGGTTAAACATGGGTTACCATGTGACCCAATGATTCCACCCCTAGGTGTACACCCACGAGAAATGAAACCCTATGCCCACACGGAGACTTGTATATGAATGTTCACGTCAGCATTGGTCATAACAGCCAAAACATGGAAACAGCCCAAATGTCCACGGACTGATGAATGGGTAAGTAAAATGTGAATTATCCATACAACGAAATGTTAATCAGCCATAAAAAGAAATGAAGTACCGACCCACGCTACAACACGGATGAACCTTGAAAACCCTGTGCTGAGTGAAACAGTCACAAAGGACCACAAATTATATGGTTCTATTTATATGAAATTTCCAGAACAGGCAAATCTACAGAGACAGAAAGAGCAGTGGTCGTCTAGGCTGGGGGAAGCGGGGGTTGGCGGTATGGGGAGTGACGACTAACGGGTACGGGGTGATGACAGGGCTGTACAGTCAATTGTGGCGAAGGCTGCGGAACTCCTGGAACACACTGAAAACCACTGAACTGTACCCTTGAAATGGGTGAGTTGTATCTCAATAAAGCTTTTAAAAACGCTTTATGAATTCCTTCTCTTCTTCTCTCTAGCTCTTGTGAATACAAACTAAGTATCCTCCCACCCCAGCGCTGTGCCTGGAACACAGCTCGCAATCTTAAAGAAGGGGTCTGCTAAGAAGGGAAAATACCATCTACCTGTGACATCCTTTGGTTGGGTTTCAGGCACAGGTAAGAAAATTTGAGCTGGTGATGTTGCCACAGAAACTTCAAGCGGCCACACTCAGGACCCTGTGGACCTCCGTGGGGTGGCCTGAAGCTGCAAGTCAGTCGAAGTGGAAGCAGCCACTGAGAGCTAAGAAACCAGTCCGGTTCCCCTGAATAAAGTGCTTTCCCCTCTTCTACCCCTTCCCAGGAATTCAAAGGCAGGGAAGAAGACGGTCACCCGGACGGCTGTGTGCCGTATCGACCACCACTACAGCAAGGGCCATGACCAGTGTCTGAACCTTCTGGGTGCTTACAGAACACCTCTTGAGTCCTACAAACAGTCTAAGTAGGTACTGTGACCCCATTTCACAGACGTGAAAACTGGAGGCCCAGCCGGCAGCATGGCCCGCCTGCCTGGTCAGAGTCAGCCAGGTGACACGTGGGGCCTGAACTCGCATCAGGTTACCCGATGACACCAGATCCCTGTTGCCTCCTTAACTCACAGGGCCTCATTCGAGGCCCACAACGAGGAGAGGCGCAGGGGCAGGCACACCCCACACCTGGGCCAGGGGTCAGAGGGTCTCAGTGCAAACCCTGCTGTGAGTGAGCCGCCCACCTCTCTGCACTCAGTTTTCTCCTCTCTAAAATGAGGACAATACCGTCTACGTTACTGGCTGGCTACAAGAATGTTAAATATATGTTTATACGTGAAGGCATCTAGCACGCGGCTGGCTTTTACAGGACCTGTGCCCAGATGAAACCACACAGCGAATGAACTGCTGGCCAGGGGACGTGGCTCCCTCAAGCACTGGGTCCCCTGACATGTGACTCCCTAAACTCTGCTGGGAATCCCCAGAGCGCCGACTGCCCCTGGGACCTCCAGGGACGTGAATCACTCACGTTCACACAAATGGGGCTTCTCCGGCCGAAAGTGGCTATTCCTTCCCGAGGGAGAGTCGAGGGGCCAAAGCACAAAGAGAGGGGAAAATCACTGGTTTGTTTCCTTAGGACGTCACAAGACTGAAGCCCAGTCCCGAAAGGAGTCACCTATCAGATGATTTCCTCTGACTCAACTTGGAGCAAAAGGAACCCGCAGGGCAGCCACGGGACCCCTGCTTCTCCGTGAATCTCACCAAACCTGCTTCTGAAAGGGTTCATTGAGTCTCTCCCTCGAAAAGCCTCTTAGGTCTCTCCTTTCTGGAATGTTTTCATGTGGGGAGGTCCAGGGACTTTTTCCAGAGTTTAAAAAGAATACTACTTTAGCTAACTCGGGAAATCTTGGAATAACTCACAAAGTAGAAGTTCAAAGTTCCACAAAGAATACTCATCTCTGTTTAACTAAATTCAATCTGGCTTTGGTTTTCTTTTTTTAAAAAACCTCCTCCCAGGCCTGGGTGGTTCCGTCTGAAAGTGACTCACGTTTCCTAGGGTCTCTAGACATGAAAGTGAACATGCTCCAGGATATCTGGCAGACTCAGTGTGTCTCGATCCCAGTGGAGGCTAAACGGAGGACCTGCGTTCGCAGCCTCATTCGGTCCCTTTAATAAAATTCCAAGCCATCACCCGACAGTACAAGCCAAGTGACATACAATTAAATCCATTGAAACAGATACTTACTGATCCACACAAGGGGTCACAAGGAGTGAGACAAGGCCCCTGCCTGGGGAGGGAGCAGGGGGTGGGATGAACTGGGAGATTGGGATTGACATATATACACTAATACGCATAAAATAGATAGCTAATAAGAACCTGCTGTATAAAAAATAAATAAATAAAATTAATTTTTTTTAAAAAAAAAAGGCCCCTGCCTTCCAGCTGCCTGCGGGGTAAATGACCAGGAATGCAATTAATCAACCAGAACACGGAAGGCCTCGGAAACTGGCATGAACAAATTAGGAGCCGTGAAAAATGTCACAGAAAGCAAACAGTCAGTCAGTTTTCCCCCCACAATCAAACCTCTGCACTAAATGGTGGAGACCTAGTTTCCAGGCAACGAAGACTGGACTCACGCAGTGCCTGTCTGCCCAGAACTCGGAAACCGGTGAACCAGGGTGATCTCAGCATCTCAAACAGGTGGGGGAACTCGGCCCGTGGGTCGCAACGCACGTGACGCGATCTGTTCTTTGAGAGCTTTCACGCCCAAGCCAGCTGGAGACAAGCCCCCGGCCGACGCCCCGCTCCCGGGACTGAACTCGGGGATGCTCAGCAGACGGGGTGCAGGGCTGAGGCCCAAGCTCGCACCCTCACTGCTGCCCGGCGCTGACGCTCCCTTTCTGAAGAGAGAACGCGACGCCTCACAAGGTCTCGGGTGCTCTTTGCGAGCACAGGCTCACGGAGCCACCTCTCCCCTCAGAAAAACCCTCTGACGACAGAAGGCTCTCCGTCCGGGAGGCACGGGCTACAGCAGTCAGGAGCGAAGCCTCCAGACGGGGTCCTGAAAGGGGTCCGCGGGGCAGCCCTCCCACCGGGGGCCGGAGCCGCGCCGGACGGCGCTCCAGCTCCGCCATCCGCTAGCTGTAGGTGCCGGGCAACTTACGGCCTCTGCGTGCCTCGGTTTCCCCATCTGTAAAGCAGGGGAGGGGAGACGCCTCGCCTCCTAGCATTACTGAGAGGATTAAGTTGCTTTACACGTCAGGCACGAGGAAGGGCATCTGGCACACGGCAGGTGCTCTGAAAGGCTTAGTCATCACAGCTACCACACAACGCCGCCGCTCTGCAAAGAACGCGCGAAACAACTCCCTCCCGGCAAGGCGGTAGAGGATGGGGTACTCGGTGCGCCCAGCAGAGCCCCTCTCAGGGGAAACGGGTCCCTTCCACGGGGCAGAGGCAAACTATAACCTCTTGCAGAAACTCCCACAAGACTCCCTACTTCACCGTCCGTCCTAGGAAGGACACTCAGTGTGCAGAAGCTATCACGAGATAAAGACCCGCACACGTACAGACCGTCCTTGGGTCCTGAAGAGCTGATAACCCAATTTCAGATCTCCCTTTCGTGCGAAACCCCAGCAGTGAGTGGCCAGTTCTTGGAAAATCCCTGCACCCCCGGCCTGGACTGGAACTTCTCCGGAGCTGGGAGGTGAAATTACTGTTCTTAAGATAATTAACCGTGCTAAGTCAGGAGTATCACCTGACTCTCTGTCTCAGCAGATGGCCTCTGCCAGAGCTGCATACTTCCAACAGCAGGTGACTTTCCCAGACATCCCTCCCGCTGCCACACAGATGCCAGCGGCCCTGGGGTCTCGGTCCTCCTGCCTGCTGGTCCCAGGGGCCACTGGAACACCTGGACGCGCCAGCAGGCCGGGCCAGCGCCAATACTACCCAGACACAGACATCGGAAACAGCAGAGCCAGGGAGATTAGGAGTGGATGTCAATTCAACAAAACATGCATTTCATTATAAATACACCTCCAATATTAACTCGAGAGTGAAAACTGAGGGAGACCAACACTCCCACAAAACTGTTTTAAAACGAGATCCCCAGCACCCACCTTTGCTTGTCAAACTGTGTTGTTAGCAAGTCCACTTAATGTCTCAGGATTTGGGACACACTGGGTTTTCCCCCAACATTTTCTACTGTGAAATAGACACACACACACACACACACACGGGTATAAAATGTCTATGGACAGTTTAACAAAACTATGTATCAAACACATGTGGAACCACTATCCAGGTCAAAAATTAAAAGATGGCTGGGATCTTGGAAGCCCCCATGACCTGTACCTCGCAGACCCTCCTTTCTCCTATCGGAGGCGACCACAGCCCCATTTCCACGCCATTTCACCCGCTCTTCATTTATACTTTCATCACCTGCGTAAGCAGAGTCTAATTCTGCATGGCTTTGAACTTAATATAAAGAGGAGTCTCACGGTATGTATTTTCTCTGGCTTCTTTCAACATCCTCAGTGGAGGGTGCTGGGACTCAGTACTTGTATTCGCAAAAGGTCACTTAACAGGACACGGCAGAGATCACCTAAGGACGTCTCCCTAGCTCTCAAAGCCTACCAACTGAGCTTACTAAAACTGTGATTCAACACACACAGCTGACAGCAGCAGTCACCTCTAGGTTGGGGAACTAGTTTAGCAGGAGAGAAACTTTGTTTACCAAGTGCAAGCATCAGGACATTTTTTTTAATACTGATTCAACGTAAAGGCTCAAATTTTACAACGTTAGCACTTGAAAAGCACAAACGTACATTCCCTGATTCATTATTACACAGACATCAAATACAGAATTATGAAAACTTCTTAGTGGTGTAGACTAACGCTAAGCGAGACGAACAGACTAACAAACCAAACGTAAATACACCCTGAGGTTAACTGTGTCAAACGCGTGCGCAGAGGAAAAAAGGAAACGTACTAAACGCAGCAGCTGCCAGCTCACCGGTGAGCTCCCTTTCGCAAGACGTTTGTATTTGCGCTTGTCTTACTTGTACAGCAACATTCTCCTCGAAGTGCCAAATCACATACCACGTGAAACCTTACTGCTCTGCGTACAGTCCACTCATAGACTCATCGGAGAGAACTTCACTGGCACAAATCAGGTTGAAGACTCTCGGAAAATCACGTAAATGTACTTCTCAGAGATGTGTCTCCAGTCCCTACCAAGCTTCCCTGGAATTCATCAGTCGTGCAATTTCCCTTTCCTTTTACTTAGCAAACATACTCCAAATTGAGTTAAGAGTGCTGAATGACCCCCCCCCGCCCCCGCCAACATGCCTATCCACACACCCCAAGGACACGTGTGTCCTCCTACAACCTGGCCAGCAGGAAATAGAGCCAAGTGTGGCCTCAGCTTCCCCTAGAGCTCAACTCACAGGTCACGTCTGGGGCCCTCCTGCGCCCGCCTGTCCCACGTGAGGTTTTAATACTGGTACCTTCACCAAGAACGTCTACCCCAAGTCTGGCTATGACTTCTGAATGATTCTACAACAAAAACGTTCAAAGGATGAAAGCGCTACAGTTCTTCAGAGGGTAACGTGAATGGTCAAGGGTCGAGCTCTTCGAATTCCCGAGGGTCCGGGCCGCCTGTCTGCTCACTTGCCCCAGGTTCTAACCACCAGGGCAGCTCCTCTTAACATGCACCGCGGGCCACAGAAGGCAGCTCACATCTCTCCAGCATCTCACCACTCCAGCCCCTCCCCATCACCCCAGCACACCGCAGGCCAGACATCTCTTTTTCTGGTGCATTTTTCTTAGGAAGGAAAAAATAAACCAAAACAGAATTCCCCAACCCGGAACACATCACTTTCTTGCTAACCACAAATTCTGGCAAAACGTGTTCTACGTAATAGTGATTCAGTTCCTCTTTCTTCAAATGGACACCTTTTACCTTGCAAATTGTGTGTGTGTGTGTGTGTGTGTGTGTGTGTGAAACGGAGAAAGAGACGGAGTTCAAAGACCATTAACACCGATTTAAATAATATCTGCATAGCCACCATTGTTACCAAACTAAAATGTGATTCTATCCTAAAAACACTGACAATAAAAATGTAATTCTAGGGCTTCCCTGGTGGTCCAGTGGTTAGGACTCCGAGCTTCCACTGCAGGAGGCCCAGGTTCGATCCCTGGTCGGGGAACTAAGATCCCGCATGTCACGGGGGAAAAAAAAAACCTGTAATTCTTTTCCAACATCAGAGCCCTTTCCACAAAGCAGACACTATTCTAGCTACTGGGATGTAAAGAAAAAGACTGGTTTCTGCCGGTCAGGAGTTGACAACGGCAATGTGTGTAACGGAGGGAGAGGAATGGACAGGAAGGTTTTTTGCCCCGATGCAGATGGTACTTTAAGCGTATAATTTAATCCGTCAAACGCACGCATCTCAAGTGACAGCTCACGACTTGCCTAACAGACGTGTACAGGCAGAGCAGCAGCAGCGAGGGTGGTGGCGGGAGCACAGGGGCGGGGAAACCGCGCAGGCCCGCAGAGAGGGTGCGGCCGGCCACGGAGGCGCTCAGGGTGAGCAGAGGTCAGGCCTGACCCCACAGAAAACCAGGCGGCAGCCAGAGGTTTGGGAAGACAAACGGCTCAGAGCTTCCTAACCGAATGGGATGCATGGAGTACCGTCCAAGGAGGCGCTCCAATGGAAGTGAAGATGATTCTCCCTTGTTCTAACGACCAAGTTTAGGGGACTTCCCCGGCGGTCCAGCGGTCAGGATGAGGCACTGGCACCGCCAAGGGCTCGGGTTCAATCCCTGGTCAGGGAACAAAGATCCCCCAAGCCGCACAGAGTGGCCAATGAATAAATCAATCAATAAATAAAAACCAAGTTTAGGTCTGCAGGGTTGTAGGAAAGCAGGGCTGGGATACACAGTGGTAACCTGTCTATATTTTTTTTATCCGTGTATGATGCAATCGCAAAAATCAGATTAGACAATCAAGCACATATCACACTCATTCTTTGTCCCTCTAAGGCACAACCATTGAGCTCTGTAACCTCTAAACAAGCCCTGAAATAAACTCTCCTGCTGCACAGTCAGAAAACAGAGTGTTCCAGTCAGATATTTTGATAGTTAATGATTTTAATATAAAACCCACCACAGGTTTATGTCCAAAATACAAAAAGAACTGCTAAAAATCAAAGAAAAAAAACAATCCCTTAAGAAAATGGGCAAAAAATAAGAACGATCGTTTCAGAAGGCCACACAAGGTCAAAGTATTATAAGAAACTAAACCTCACTGAAAATCGAAGAAATAGAGATTAAAACAAAAATAAAACACGTTCTTAATTTCTCCAATGCTGAAGGGAGTTTTTTTAAAAAATGGTATGAAATGGTGACGAGGTTATGGGGAAAAGATGCACTGCTGTTACAGGTATAAATTGGTAATAGCCACCAGAAAGGATAATTTGTAAGGATTTGTTAAAACAAAAAATATGCAACCCTATGACCCGGCAATTCCACTCCTTACGGGTATCTAAGGCAGAATAATGGCCCCTAAAGGTACTCACCTCCTAAGCCCTGGAACCTGTGAAGCTGTTAGATTCCACAGTAAATGGGCAATTAAAGGTGTAGATGAAGGCTGCTAATGAGCTGCCGGTGAAAGGAGGGCAAAGGATGTGGATTAGCAGCTGCGCCCAATGTAATGCTGGGGTCCTTCAAAGTGCAAGAAGTGAACAAAAGAAAGAGAATCAGAGAGGTGACAGGACAAGAAAGGTGTGGCCACGGTAGCTGGAGCCAGGGGATCCTCCAGCAAGGAATGCGGAAGGCATCTGGGAGCTGGAAAAGGCCAAGAAACGCCTTCTCCCCGAGGGCCTCCAGAAGGAACGCAGCCCTGTCCACAGCTGGATTTTAGCCCAGGGAAACCTGTTTGGGGCTACTGACCTCCAGAACTGTAAGATGATAAATTTTTGCTGTTTAAGCCACTATGTTTGTGGTAATTTGTTACAGCAGCAGTAGAAAACTAACACACTACACTAGGGAAACACGGGCACAGCACACAAGGAGGTGTACGTTGTCTGAGTACACATATGTATAAGACACGAAAAGAGCGATGAGAGGATGCATCCCAAACTGGTAAGAGGAGGTGATCGCAAATGGGGTGAGACTTTAATCTATAATGTTCTGGGTGTTTGTCCACGTATTGCACAACTGAAAGTTCAATTTGTCAGGAGGGAGTTATCATTTATAGCTTAAGCTTCCAGGGATTAGAATATGATATAAAAGACCCTTAATTTAAGGCTGAAAACCACAGTGAACACAATTTTTCCTGACAATCCCAAAGCTGCTACAAAGACCTAGACCCCCGCGATCCCCACGATTAACACTAACGGTGGGCTCTGGCTGTGTGGACAGAACACCAGAGAAGAGGAAATTCGCTGTATACCCATAAGCCACTGCTTCTTCAACAGTCAAAAGTAAACCTTTGCTAAAGCATGAGAGATACATATATCATCTCTGGACAAAATTCATTCTCAAAGACTTGTATTTTCTGACTCCAGCCCCTCCAAACACCACCCACACCACGACATGCCCCCTTAACACTGCCCACGGTGGACAAGTCACTTGCCTCTGGGTTGTAGAGTTTTGGGGGGTTTTTTTCCTCTACCATTTCACCTGCCATCCAGGATGGCTAATAAAATCACCACGGCCCCAAGGAAGGCCCGCTGCCAGTCTCGGAGAGCTGTGGTAGATGATACCACAATAGCAAACAGGGGGTGAGCCCTGCAGGAACAGTCAGGGCTGTCCCTGTACCTGCAAAGAGACCCCTGAGTAACCATCACATCCAGGAACTCTGAGCTGCCTTACAAGCCTTGGGGGAAGAACCATTCCTACCCAAACGCTGGGAGCCCAGCGTGCGGCCCTGGTACAGGAGGGCCGACTGGCCCACCTGGGCTCGAACGTGTGACCTCGTGAACGCAAGTGTTCTAACCACGAGCAAGAGCCATCACATGCTTCTCCTTACACAGTTACATGAGAAAGGAAAAGTAACTGAAGACCAATGGGGGTGGCGGGGTGGGGACTGCTCCCTAGACGCAGACTCACCAAGGGACTTCATGCCAATGGGGCCACTCCGGCGCAACGCCACCCCTAACCCCAGCAGCTTCACTCCACTTCTGCCTCTTTTCTCCCTAATGAATCCAGTGTCTAGCAGCCCTCCAGAACTCTAAGCATGGCCTCCTCAGGGACACCTCGCCAGACGGCCCAGCCGGAGCTTCCAACCTTGGGCCCCCGCCACCCCCCAAGAAGCAGCAGTAACTCACGCCAACACCCACCTTCATCTATCCTCCAGTTAGAAGACTAGAGGGGGTACCATTTTAAACAGGGACGTCCTAGAAAACGCACGCCTCACGCTCATCCGCTAAGAAAAGCACTCAGGGAGAAACACGAAAGGCTGGCGTTCGAGAACACTAAAGTCCTGAGCGGCCAGAGTTCTTGCCAAGACCCGGCAGGTCCTGGGACTGCGCCCCACGCGGCGGGCAGGCCGGCAAGGAGGAAGCGCGGGGCGGGCGGGCCCTGCGGCCCCCAGGGACCCGGACAGTCCCGGGGAGACGCGGGCAGAAGCGCGCGGCGAGGCGCAAACCCGGACAGGTGCTCCGGCCCTGGGCCGCGCGGCCACGCGCCCTCCTGGGCGTGGACGCGGGAGTGGGAGGGGGAACCCGGCGGGGCGCGGGCCGCCCGCCGACAGGAAGAGTACCGAAGGCCTCAGGGTCTCGGGGGGCGCTGGCCGGAGCAGCGCGGGGCCTGGTGGGTGCCTGCCATACCTGCCGCCGGCGGGTCCGCCTCCTCGTCTGCCTCCGGCTCAGCCGCTGCAGCTGCTGGCGCCGCGGGTAGCAGGTCCATCGCGCCGCCAGTCATGTGAGCGCGCGCCACGTGACTTCCTCCGCGCCCGCCAGGGCTCTGCCTGGCCTCGCCCCGCCCACACCCGGGCCTACCGCGCCCACTCCCAGCTTATCCCCGCCCTCCAGGGCCTGCCACGCCCACGCCCGACCTCGCCACGCCCACTCCCATCCTCGCCTCGCCACGCCCACTCCCATCCTCGCCTCGCCTCGCCCCGCCCCGTCCCGCCCCGTCCCGCCCAGGCCACACTGCCCCGGGTAGGGCAGGTGGCGCGGTCCGGGCGCGCGCTCAGCCTTCCCGCGTCCGCCGCTCCGGCCCGCCTGTTAGCTGCCGGCACCCTCGCCCACTCGTTCAGTCCCCACCTGCCCTCACTCAGGCAACCCACTCATTCATTCATTTATTCACACGCGCACCCTCTCGTCCGCCCACTCGTTCACCCGCTCATTCATTCACCCACTAGCTCATTCGCTCATTTACCCACCTTGTCATTCAGTCGTTCGTTCACTTACCACCCTCTTACTCATTCACTCACTGGCTCACTCACTCAGGTCTCCTGACTGTCGCCTGGAGGCCAGGCGGGCCCTGTGCCGGGTGCTGAGGATACAAAGATGCATTTGGTACTTTCCCCGTCTGGAGGACAGACGGGCGACCCGAATGGATCCAGTGTCCTGACTTCCAAAACAAGGCTGTGGGAGCGCCGTACAAGAGGGTTCCCCCGGCCCTGCCGGGGTGAAGGGATCCCAGGATGAGTAGAGCCTGAGCTGAGGCTGGAGGAATGAGGAATTCAGCAGGAGAAGGAGGAAGTGGGTCCCCGCAGGCACGAAGGCCCTGAGGCATCACACAGCTGCAAACGCTGTGGTCTTCCCGAGGCTAAAAGTGGGAGCAGAAGAGGAAGCTGGAGCGATTGGTAGGGCTCCATTAGGGAGGGCCTGGTTTCAAAAGGACGGACCTCGGACCTCCTAAAACTGGGACACCTATAAACACCCAGGGAGTTGGTAACTGCGATCGAGAGCCCAGGGTTCCTGTCAGGGTCCTAGGAAGGGCCCCAGTCTCCCCAGGTAGTTAGTCCTCCTTGCTATAGCTACCGGACCTCTTTGTGGGCCGGCACCAACAACGATCCTCGGCCCCAGCACAACTGAGGAAGCGGTGTACCTCTGCCACAGGTGGGCATGCAGCAGCTTTCCCAGGCCACAGCGGGATGCCGTTTCCTCCTGCCACCATGGGCTTCCTTTAGGCTGGTTTTGCATCGAATGCTGTGCACGGCACTTTCTCCCCTCCCAAGCCTGGGGCACACACATTCCCCCACCCTCCCACCCCACCCCACCCCCACCCCCCACCCCCACCCCCACCTCCCTCTAACTTCCTGGCATTATCTGATACATATCTCTGTCCCCTGCTAGACTAGAAGATCTTTATTAAATGTTTAAACATTCACTGCACCTTGAAAGCTGTGAAGCATTAAACAAGTGTAAAGTCAGACATTACTCAAGAATAACAGCACATGACATTTATTATTTTACTTTAACACCCCTGACATATGGTCACACGGCCTCCAGTTCAGTGGTCCTGCATCTTGGCGGCACTCATCACCTGGGGAGCATTCAAATATACTCGGCCTGAAGCCCACCCCCAGGAGTTCTGATTTAATTGGTCTCGGGTATGGCCCGGTAACAGGATTTTTTTTTTTTTAAAGTTCCCTGGATGATGCTAAGGTGCAGCCACTGCTCTAAGTTGAAAGTTTGTTTTATTCTCACAAACATTTCCTGAGCATTTGCTAGGTATGGAATTTTTTACGGCATGAGAGAGGAGAGTAAGGGACGCCACACAGAGATAGCCAGGAGACATCCCCACCCTCCAAAGTTCCTGCTGGAATTGAATGGAGAAGCAGAACACAGGATTCTCACACCACACACAGTGCAGTGGGTGTTGGGGCTGGAAACGTGGGTGCTGTGGAAGGAAAAAGGAACCACTGGTTCCGACGCGACTGGTTGTGAATGCCTCCAGAAGGGGGAGTTCAGTCCTTACAAGCTGTGGGCTACACTGCCAGATATCTCTAACGGTGAGAGAGCGCTTGGGAAGCGTGTGCACTGAAGTATGCCTGCCTGTAACTTCTTTAGATCCTCGCCAGAGAAGCCTAATCCTTATACTATTTCTGTTTCATTCAGGAAATGGTAAATAGAAAACGGAATTTCTGATTTTTAAAATAAATTTATTTATTCATTTACTTATTTATGGCCATGTTGGGTCTCCGTTGCTGTGCGTGGGCTTTCTCTACTAGTGGCGAGCGGGGGCTACTCTTCGTTGCGGTGCGCAGGCTTCTCATTGCTGTGGCTTCTCTTGTTGCAGAGCACGGGCTCTAGGCACGTGGGCTTCGGTAGTTGTGGCTCGCGGGCTCTAGAGTGCAGGCTCAGTAGTTGTGACGCATGGGCTTAGTTGCTCCGTGGCATGTGGGATCCTCCTGGACCAGGGCTGGAACCCGTGTTCCCTGCATTGGCAGGCGGATTCTTAACCGCTGCGCCACCAGGGGAGCCAGGAATCTCTGATTTTTAAAACCCTTTGATTAGTGGCAAGAATCCAATTACATTAAGACTGTTAATGTTTTCGCAGTCACTTTTATTGCTTTCCATTCAGGAAAATGAGAACTCTGTAAGCAAACTGACAGAACTCGGAATGCAGAGCACTGAAGTTGGGGCGCACTACACAGGGGGTCATGCCGATAGGGGCTACCGTCAGTTATCCTACAAAAATGCAAGCATTTCCAAGTCCTACTAAGGACCCTTCAAAAGAGTTACTAAATGCTTTGAGGAGTATATCCTAGAAATATTAACAGTAGTTCACATGTTAGTCAGGAGAGGCTCAATCATGCTGCAGTAACAATCTCAAATCTCAGAGGCCTGAGACAACGAAGGTTTATGTTCATCCTCGTCAGCCCGAAACCCAGGATAAGGGGGCAGCCACCATCTGGAATTTCTGCCATCCTGACAAAGGGAAAGTACTCTGGAGCATTGAACTGCTCTGGCCCAGAAGTGACACACAACGCTTCTACCCAAAATTCATTGGCCAGAACTTGTGTCATGGCTCTAGCGAGCCACAAGTGGGACACTACCATGTCCCCGGAAGACAGAAAGCCAGGAATGTCTGATAAACGGCACTGAATACTAAGCACACTGACGTTTACTGAATGTGCCTGCTACGCACTGAGCACTCTTATACATGCTTTTGCTTTAGAAACGCATCAACTCCCCACGATAAATCTAGGAAATAGAAGTATGATTATCTCCAGTTCAGCCAGAGAGCTTCAACACACTAAGACCCCAGAGCCAGGCGACAGAAGGTCTGGGATTCAGATCCACGCTGTCCGGTACCAGAGACCATCCCCATAGCCCCTGTGGCATTTCCCCTGTGCTACAAAGCTAGCAATTTATCTTCAAAGTCTTAATCAGGATATTCTGGTCCACCCATAACCTCTTATTTATTTATTTATTTATTTATTTATTTATTTTTGGCTGTGCTGGGTCTTTGTCGCTGCGCGCAGGCTTCCTCTAGTTGCAGCGAGCGGGGGCCACTCTTCGTTGCGGTCCGCGGGCTTCTCATCACAGTGGCTTCTCTTGTTGCGGAGCACGGGGTCTAGGCGTGCAGGCTTCAGTAGTTGTGGCGTACAGGCTTCAGTAGTTATGGCTCGCGGGCTCTAGAGCGCAGGCTCAGTAATTGTGGCACACGGGCTTAGCTGCTCCACGGCATGTGGGATCTTCCTGGACCAGGGCTGGAACCTGTGTCCCCTGCGTTGGCAGGCGGATTCGTAACCACTGCGCCACCAGGGAAATCCCCACCCATAACCTCTTGTTTTAGGAGGCTTGGTAGGGAAGCTGCTTATGGCTCTGTAAATCATACTGTGGGGAAGGGGAAGGACTGTAAAAGCAGAAAAAAATACAATAATTTCATTAATAATATCAAGGGACTTCCCTGGTGGTCCAGTGGTTAAGACTCCGCACTTCCATTACAGGGGGCACAGGTTCAATCCCTGGTGGGAGAACTGAGATCCCACACGCCATGGCCAATAAATAAATTAATTAATTAACTAATAATATCAATAGTCCCAAACTTTATTTTGGTTTTTGGCCATGCCACACGGCATGCGGGATCTTAGTTCCCTGACCAGGGATCGAACCCGTGCCCCCCACAGTGGAAGCACTGAGTCCCAACCACTGGACCACCAGGGAAGTCCCCCAAACATTTTTTTACCACTTACTATGTTACAGGCAGTGTGCTAAGTGCTGAACCAGTATCATCTCATTTAATACTGTGAAGGTCATGAAATCAAATCCTCCTGTAACATTATGAGTTACCTTCTCAGGCAGTACCTCTCAAATATCCATTCTAAAATTCCTACCTGGAGTAAAGGGGTTTGCTCCCATCCTTCATGAGCCCCAGGAAGCTTTAAATATCTCAAACATGTTGGCTGTCCGAATTCGACTTTGGACAAGCTACTTGACTTCCTTCAGTTTGCTCACCTGTAAAATGGATATATCAATATTACTTGCTCCAAAAAGCTGTCCCTCAAAGGTAAAGTTCTAAATCAGAGACTTCTTGTGATGGTCTGAACTGATGCAGAAGTATATTCACCCTCTTCCCCAAACATATAGAAATGCTAGGTAATATTTTACCCCCAAAACTGTTTTTAATACATAGTTGCAGTCAAAAGCAAGAAAAGGTGCCAGATATAGCGGGAACCTTAAGTTACAGGGATGAACAAAAGCTGAAGCTAACAGCTCACAGGGCTTTCAGAAATAATAAAGGTCTTAGGAACTTGGGTTAAAGCAATAGGAGAGGAAGGCTTAGGTCCTGGGAATGGACCTGAACTTCCTAGATAAAATCAGGATTAACGAAGGGATAACCTACCAGCCTTTAGAAGCAGCTTGGAATCTGGCTGTGTCCACAGTGGACCAAGAGTGGGAAAAGAATAACCCTTGAGGAAATCCCACTCCCAGACATTTACCCAAGAGAAATAAAAGCATATGTCCACCAAAAAAGGCTCATTCCTAGAAGCCACATGCAAATAGCTGAAAACTGGAAATAACCCAAATGTCTATTAACAACAGACTGGATGAACATATTGCTATAGTCAAATAATAGATTGCAACACTGCAATGAAAAAGTACAAGATACTGATACGGGTGGTGGGAAGTGGGGTATTGCTATAACAAATATCCAAAAATGTGGAATTGGCTTTGGAATTAGGTAAAGACTGGAAGAATTTTGAGAAGTGTCATAGAAGATGCCTTGATTGCCTTGAATAGACTGTTACTAGGCATATGGATATTAACTGTGGTACAGAAAACCTACATCATTTTAGATGGTGGTACCTAATTGTCATAAACAGACTGTTGGTAGCAATATAGACATTAAAGTCACCTCTGGGGCTTCCCTGGTGGCGCAGTGGTTGAGAGTCCGCCTGCCGATGCAGGGGACACGGGTTCGTGCCCCGGTCCGGGAGGATCCCACATGCCGCGGAGCGGCAGGGCCCGTGAGCCGCGGCCGCTGAGCCTGCGCGTCCGGAGCCTGTGCTCCGCGACGGGAGAGGCCGCGACAGTGAGAGGCCCGCGTACAGCAAAAAAAAAAAAAAAAGTCACCTCTACGGAGGGCTCAGAAGGAAATGAGGAACATGTTGTTGGAAACTGTATGAAAAAGGGATCTTGCTATATAGTGACAGAAAGCTTAGCTAGACTGTATCCTACAGTTATATGAAAAAGAACCTATCTAGATTGCAAAAGATGGTAAAATTAGGAGACTGTCAGGAAAGCGTGCTTTGAAGAGAAAGCCAAAGGTGTGGCTGAACAACATTTTTCTGGTGCCTAGAGAGGAACAAAAGGTCACAACATTTGGTGACACAGAGGGCTCTTTGAAGATTAGGTGTGTGCCGTCTCCGTAGAAGCAAAAAACAGAGATGGAATTATTCAGGAAAGACCTGTGGATGAGAGCTGTGATGACGTACATGGGAGATCCATAGGTTTTTGAGCATGTTATATCAGCAGAAACACTGCCAGCTTCGACTGACAAGGACAGAGAAAGATGAGATGAAAGAAGGCTGTCTGACCCTCAAAACTCTATAGGCAGGAAACAACCTCATACTACTATTCAGCTGCAAGCCTGTGCTACCCGGGATGAAAAAGGAAGAAGATTCAGGGTGGAGCTGTGGGCCCAGAGGACAGAACATTAAGCCACACAGGATAATTCCTTGAAACCTAACTGAGGGAATTCCCGGGCGGTCCAGTGGTCAGGACTCGGCTTTCACTGCCGAGGGCCGGGTTCCATCCCTGGTCTGGGAACTAACGCCTCACAAGTTGTTCGGTCAAAAAAATATATATATTAAAAAATATTAAAAAAGAATAAAAGAAACCTAATTGAGTTTGCATCACTGGATTTCAAAATTGCTTGAGACTGCAATTTCTTTGTCCTTCCATTTTCTCCCTTTTTGAATGGGAATGTCAATAACTGTTACCCCATACCTATCTCACTATTGTATTTTGGGATTAGATCATTTATTTTCTAAGTGTACAGATGAAGAGGAACTTTGCCTCGGGATGAATCACACATAGAGTCAAACCCACACCTGATTTACATTATTCGGACGATGAGATGTGTGACTTGTGAGCTAATAAGATTTAGATGAGATGGTGGACTTTGAGTTGATGCTATACAGGGTTGAGATTTTGGAGGATGTTGGGATGGGATGAATGTATTTTGCATATTGGATGGATGTGAATCTTTGCGGGGCAGAGGATGGACTGTGATAGATGGAATAATAACCCCTCAAAGAATAATGCCCCCTCAAAGAGGTTCTAATCTCAGAACCTGTGGATATGTTACCTTACGAGTGCCCTGAGTGATCTGGGCGGGTTCAATGTAATTACAAGGGTGCCGCACAAAAGGAATCGTCACAGACGGTCAAAGTTAGGGACAAGGCCATGTGCTGTTGAAAACAGAAAGTCAAGGAATGCATCCATCGGCCAAGGAACGCCAGTAGCCTCTACAAGCTGGAAGAGGCAAGGAATGGATTCTCCACTGGAGCCTCCAAAAGGAGCCCGTCCCACCGACATCTAGATTTTAACCCTGCTAGGTCTCATTTCAGACTTGTTACCTTCAGACCTGCAGGCAATACATTTTCATTGTTACAAGCCATTAAATTCGTGGCACTCAATGCCATTGAACTGTACACCTAAAAATGGTTACTGGGACTTTCCACGTGGCACAGTGGATGAGAATCCGCCTGCCAATGCAGGAGACACGGGTTCAAGCCCTGGTCCGGGAAGATCCCACATGCCGCAGAGCAACTAAGCCCATGCGCCACAACTACTGAGCCTGTACTCTAGAGTCCGCGAGACACAACTACTGAGCCCCTGTGCCACAACTACTGAAGCCTGCGGGCCTAGAGCCCATGCTCCACAACAAGAGAAGCCACCGCAATGAGAAGCCTGTGCACCGCAACAAAGAGTAGCCCCTGCTCGCCGCAACTGGAGAAAGCCCGTGCAGAGCAATGAAGACCCAACACAGCCAAAAATAATTAAAATTAAATCTTTTTTTTTTGCGGTACGCGGACCTCTCACTGCTGTGGCCTCCCCCGTTGCGGAGTACAGGCTCCGGATATGCAGGCCCAGCATCCATGGCTCACGGGCCCAGCCGCTCCGCGGCGCGTGGAATCTTCCCGGACCGGGGCACGAACCCGTGTCCCCTGCATCGGCAGGCAGACTCTCAATCACTGTGCCACCAGGGAAGCCCCTAAAATTAAATCTTAAAAAAAAAAAAAAAAAGGTTACTGTTATGTGTATTTTACCACAATTTAAAAAAAAAAAAAAAACCTTCCTCACAAAGAAAACTCCTGGTCCAGATGGCTTCTCTAGTGAATTCTATTGAACTTCTAAAGGAAAAAGTAATAGCAATCAGAGCATGCAAGCAGAGCATATGCCAGGAATGTAACGTTGGTTCACGTATTTGAAAAATCAGTGTAACTCACCATTTCAAAAGAACCATATGATCATCTCATCTGCAGAAAATATAAATTGCAGAAAAAGATAAATAAATGCAGAAAATTTTTGACAAAATGTAATACCCATTCACGATTATAACTCTGCAAACTAGGATTATAAGGATACTTCTTCAGCCTGATAAACAGCATCTCTGAAAGTCTAATGCTGACTTCATACATAAAGTGAAAGACTGAACATTCTCCCCCTAGGATTAGCAATAAAACAAGATGTCCACTCTCCCTTCTACTCAACGTTGACTGGAAGTCCCAGCCTGTGTAGCAGGCAGGGAAAAAAAGGCATAAAGATTGGAAAGGAAGGTGCATACGGAAATATATGAAAAACGCTAAGAAAACCCAGCTAGAACTAGAATAAGTGAATTTACCATAGTTGCAGAATGCAACACCAATACACATATATCAATTGTATTTCTAGACAGTAGCAACAAACAAACGGAAAATTTGAAAACAAAGCCATTTCCCCAGTTCATCTAAACTCATTGAATAGAGAAAAACAAGAGTGAACCCTAAGGCAAACCACTGACTTTGAGGGATTATGATGTGTCGATGTAGGTTCATTCCTGGTAATACATGCACCACTCTGGTGAGTGATGATAAAATGGGGGAAGCAATACGTATGTACGGGGAGGGGGTATATGGGGAATTCTCTGTACCCCCCTCTCAATTTTGTTGTGAACCTTAAACTTCCCATAAGAAAGTCTTAAAAAAAAAAACTATTTCTCCAAACTCTTTCTGTAAAAGTTTGATATCAAAATAAGACAAAGACGGGCTTCCCTGGTGGCGCAGTTGGTTGAGAGTCCGCCTGCCAATGCAGGGGACACAGGTTCGTGCCCCGGTCCGGGAAGATCCCACGTGCCGCGGAGCGGCTGGGCCCGTGAGCCATGGCCGCTGAGCCTGCGCGTCCGGAGCCTGTGCTCCGCAACGGGAGAGGCCATAGCAGTCAGAGGCCCGCATACCGCAAAAAAAAAAAAAAAAAAAAAAAAGGTAATGTACATAGTAAATTCTCTAGTATCCAGAAAGGTTACTAGAGATAGTAACTAAATTAGCAAGGTTGCAAGATACAACATCAAATATAAATATCTATTGTATATTTATATGCTAGCAATGTACAACTGGAAAATAAACTTTCTAAAAATACCACTAATATACAAAATGGAAATATGTAGGGATAAATTTTTAAAGATATGGGCAAAACCTCTAAGATGAAAATTATGAAACATTGCTGAGGGTAACTAAAGAAGACCTAAATACTTACATTGACATATTGTTAGGATGTCAATTCTTCCCAAATTGATGTATAGCCTCAATGGAGTTCCAATCATAATCCTAGTATGCTTTGTTCATAGAAATGTATATGCTAATTATAAAATGTATATGGAAAAGTAAAGTAAGATAATCAACACAATTTTTAAAAAGAACAAAGTTAGAGGCCTCTCACTGACTGATTTCAAGGTTTCTATAAAGCTATAGTAATCAAAGTAATGTGATATTGTCATAAGGAAATGCAAATAGATCAATGCAACAACACAGAGAGCCCAGAACTTAACCCACTCGTATACGGTCAATTGATTTTTTTTTAAATTATTATTTACTTATTTGGCCGCACTGGGTCTTAGTTGTGGCAGGCGGGCTCCTTAGTTGTGGCAGGTGGGCTCCTTAGTTGCAGCTCAAGGGCTCCTTAATTATGGCTCATGGGCTCCTTTATTGTGGCATGTGAACTCTTAGTTGAGGCATGCATGTGGGATCTAGTTCCCTGACCAGGAATCAAACCCAGGCCTCCTGCACTGGGAGTGTGGAGTCTTAACTACTGTGCCACCAGGGAAGTCCCTGGTCAATTGATTTTTTTTTAATATTTATTTATTTGGTTGCACTGGGTCTTAGTCATGGCGGGCAGGCTCCTTAGTTGCGGCATGTGGGCTCCTTTGTTGTGGCATATGAACTCTTAGTTGCAGCATATGGGATCTAGTTCCCTGACCAGGAATCAAACCCGGGCCTCCTGCATTGGGAGAGTGGAGTCTTAACCACTGCGCCACCAGGGAAGTCGCTGGTCAGTTGATTTTCAATAAAGCTGCCGAGGTAATTCAATGAGGAAAAGAGTAGTCTTTTTTTTCTTCCAGTTTATTGAAATAAAATTGACATACAGCACTGTATAGGTTTAAGGTGTACAGGATAATGATCTGACTTACACACATCAGGAAATGAATACCACAGTAAGATTAGTGAATAGCCATTATCCCATATAAAATTAAAGAAACAGGGGAAAACATTTTTCCTTGTGATGAAAAACCAAAGATTTGAAAAATATCAGGATGGTGGTTGCCTACCATGGAAAAGGGCGGGGCGGGGGGGGGAGGGAACTTCCCTGGTGGCGCAGTGGATGAGAGTCTGCCTGCCGATGCAGGGGACACGGGTTCGTGCCCCGGTCCGGGAAGATCCCGCATGCCGCGGAGCGGCTAGGCCCGTGAGCCATGGCCGCTGAGCCTGCGTGTCCGGAGCCTGTGCTCCGCAACGGGAGAGGCCACAACAGTGACAGGCCCGCGTACCGCAAAAAAAAAAGGAAAAAAGAAAAGGGCAGGGGGGAATTTTGTGGGGTGATAGAAATATTCTATCTCAATAAGGGTGTCAGTTACACTGGTGTAAGCATTTGTCAAAATCCTTTGACCTCTAATACATAAGCTATGTATGTAGGCTTTACGTAAACTACACCTCAATAAAAATTAACAAACTGCTACCCCCAAATCTCCTATATATGTGGAAATGTAAAATAATATATATATGCAGAAATGTAAAATAATTCATAATGAAATAGATTATTTGGAATTGACAACGAAAGCACTACTTATCTTAGAAGTAAACAAGGCAATCAATGTTTAAAGGGAAATGTATCATCTTAAATGCACACGTGAGAAAACATGAAAGACTGAAAGTTAATTAGCTAAGGAGTCACCTCTAGGTGTTAGAACAGAGTAAACCCCTTTATTACTTAAAAAAAAGGCAGTAAGAATTTACATCTGCTTCTACTAGGTACCTAGGCAAGCTACCAGTCTGAGATCACTTTGCTTCTGAAGCTTAAGGCTGTGGGCCCCCCAACCTGAGCTACAGATCCCTGTAAGGCAGGGTTTCTGCTACAGTGTCTCAGGTAAGCCTCCCACATCCCAGCACTATTCTGTATCGAGTTAACCTTCCTTATAACCCCCTGCTGTGGTTGGGACAGGCAAATGTAACTTTGCTGCCTCTTACCCTGAGGACATAGCCTTTGGGTTCCGGTTTTAAGGGACAGTGGCTTCCTATTATATTCCCAACTTTGTACAGACCCTGGTCTTTACCTTCTTCCATGTATTATGAGGCCATCAGCTGAGCTCCAGTTCACCAGGTTGGCAAATGCCTCTAGCGCTCTTCTTACTTTCCCTCAGATTTTAATTCCTTATTTATAGTGATGATAACTCTTATTTGCAGCAAATCTTTACTATCTTGTCAGCTCTTCAATGATTGACTCAGTGTTCTTTTTTAACATTTTATTTCTTTAATGTTGTATCTATTTTATTCATTTTTGGCTGCGTTGGGTCTTCGTTGCTGCGCGCGGGCTTTCTCTAGTTGTGGCGAGCGGGGGCTACTCTTTGTTGCAGTGCGCGGGCTTCTCACTGTGGTGGCTTCTCTTGTTGCGGAGCACGGGCTCCAGGCGCGCCGGCTTCAGTAGTTGTGGCATGCGGACTCAGTAGTTGTGGCGCACGGGCTTAGTTGCTCCGAGGCATGTGGGATCTTCCCGGACCAGGGCTCGAACCCGTGTCCCCTGCTTTAGCAGGCAGATTCTCAACCACTGCACTCCCAGGGAAGCCCCAGATAGTGCTTTCATTTTATCCAGCATTTTAGCTGTTTTCAGTGGAAGACCTGATTCCAATCACACATCTGGCCATATTCTCAAACCAGGGAGGCACTCAGAAAAGCACAAGTACAAAGAAAAATACAGATAATTTTAAGTGCCAGCATGATGAACCTGCATGATAAAAGACACCATGAGGGAATTCCCTGGCGGTCCAGTGATTAGGGCTCAGCGCTTTCACTGCCGAGGGCGCGGGTTCCATCTCTGGTCAGGGAGCTAAGGTCCTGCAAGCCACACAGCATGGACCAAAAACAAAAAAAAGACACCAAAAACAAGGTGAAAAGATACAGCACAGCCCAGAAGAATATACATACTTTAACACAGGTAATAGGCTTAAAGATTATAATTCAGAATTTACAAAGAGCTCATCCACTTCAACATGGAAAGACAAACCACCCCAAAGAGGCAAAGGAGACTCACTGAAAAGGAAATCTGAGTGGCCAATAAACATATAAAAGATGTCCAACCTTACTGTCGACTGGGTGTGCTAGACATGTCATTTTTTGACCATACCGCACCTGCGCCTTCCGCCCCATGTTTGGGGAATCCCCTCCTTTGAGACTGTCCTCCTACCACGTGCGGGTAAAAGCTGTCAGACACTCAGCCCCAGCTGCACCCAGCCGCGCTGACGTGAAGCGGGGCCCTGAGGCCGAGCGGCCTGCACGACCTGCCTCACACAGCGAAGGGGGGTGGAAGCTGGGGGCTTCCACCAGCATCCAGGGGCTGCTGTCAGTGATGCTGCGGTGCCAGCTCCAACATCTGGGACCCTGCGGCTGCTGTCAGTGATGCTGGGGTGCCAGCTCCAACATCTGGGACCCTGCGGCTGCTGTCAGTGATGCTGGGGTGCCAGCTCCAACATCTGGGACCCTGCGGCTGCTGTCAGTGATGCTGGGGTGCCAGCTCCAACATCTGGGACCCTGCGGCTGCTGTCAGTGATGCTGGGGTGCCAGCTCCAACATCTGGGACCCTGCGGCTGCTGTCAGTGATGCTGGGGTGCCAGCTCCAACATCTGGGACCCTGCGTTGTCTTCATGCTGTTGTCACTGCCAGCTCTTGGCCTGATCTGCACAGTTCTGTCTGCTCAGCTTTAAGCCTGGTTTCCCAGCCCTCCTGGAGATTTTAGCTGCTTTTAATAATTTCCTTTTCTGCTTAAATCAGAAATCTACTTGTATCAGGGAAATGCAAGTTCAAACAACCGTGAGATGGATACTCCTTCATGCACAGGAGATGGAAAGAAACAGAAATACCCCTACACTGCTGGAGGGAGTGCAAATTGATGTAGATGCTTTGGAGGACAATTTGTTAATGTCTAATAAGTTGGAATGCAGACACCTTATGACCCCGAGATTCCTCTTCTGGTCATATCCTCTAAACTATCGCTGGGGGTGACAAATGCAAGTCTCTTCATTGCAGAACACACACACACACACACACACACACACACCCCTACTACTTTGGTATCCACGTGGAATGAATGATAAATTGTAGTATATTCATACAATGCATGAACTAGAGCAGTAAGCACCAAGATGGGTAGATCTTGAAAACATCATTTTGGGTGAAAAAGGATGTTGCAGGACATGCATGGTATACCACTGGTGTACATTTAAAGACGTAACACACAAACAGAAAAGAGGATGGGTAAAGCAGGAAATCTGAATAAAACAGGTGAACTGTCCCAACGTCTACATCCTGGCTGCGATATTCTACTACAGTTTTGCATCATTAGGAGAAACTGGGCAAAGTGTTTTAGTTCTTACAACTGCATGTGAATCCACAATTAAATCAATAACGATTGCATTAAAAGATACCGAACAATGTGTGTATTACTTATAGATAGATATGTGATGGCTTCTTCTGGGGTGGGGAGAGGGGAGAAGACGAAATTTAGGAGAGACAGAAAGGGGACTTCAAATCTTTTTTTTTAAGATAAATCAATTTATTTTTTATTTTATTATTTGTTTTTTGACCGCACCAGGCGGCATGTGGGATTTTAGTTCCCCGACCAGGGATCAAACTTGAGTCCCCTGCATTGGTGGTCTTAACCACCTGACCACCAGGGAAGTCCCAGAAAGAAAACTCTTGAGGCAAATATGGCAAAATGTTAACATTTAAAAATCTGGATGTAGGTGAATGGGTGTTTATATACTACTCTGTACTTTTCTTTGAGTTAAAAAATGCTGAAAAGATTAAATGAGACAAATTTACAAAGTACTTAAGGTAGTGCCTGGCTTGTAGTAGGCACTCTTGATAATTACTGATACCGTGAGTCAGGGAGGGGAAGGTTTGTCATAGCTCCAGAGAAGTATCCTTTTCTCAGCTCATCCCCCAGTTCTTCCCTCCTGCTCAGGGTTACAGCATCACAAACTCCACTTTCCAATTCTTATCACCCTCTTCTCAAAGGACCGCAGTGAAAGAATCCACCTCAAAAAAAGGGAGATGGCCCAACACAGTTTAGTGGAGCACGGCCTCTGAGGCCAGGAGGCTGGCTGGACCGCCTCCACCCCGGTGGGGATACCAGCATCCCTGCCTCGGGGGTTGTCCTGAGGACTAAGTGAGCACTTGCTACAGGGCCTGGCAGCTGGGCTCAGTTACCGCAGGACCGGCCAGGACCAAGGCAGACACGCTGCCCGCTCCATGGACCCCACGATCTTGTTTCAAAGTCAGGGTTCCTGACCTAGTTCACAGCTAGGAAGCAGCTCAGAGAAGACGGATAACTCGCCCAAGGTCTCGTGGAGCTGAACACGGACTCTGACTCCTGACTGCGCCCCCATCGGAAGATTAGCCTTGGTGAAGGCGGAGGTGGGCTCTGTCAAGAGATTTGGGGGATCGGGGCCATATGTGACCCTTCGACTCCATCTTTCAGCCCCGTTCAGATACAATACCCTGGAGAAATGACTGCGAAACTCACCTGAGAGAAAAGTGCTTCCTGGGCTTCCCACGAGGTTAGCAACTGAAAAAGGAAACCCCCGTTACCTGGACCGAAACGGGTGGGCCGACAGCGCCACCTGCAGGCGACTCGTCTCTCCGCCGACTCGAGTTCTTCCCGCGATCCCGACAAATCGCCCCTCCAGCGGGAGCATCAACCTCCCCACCCCTCCCCACGCAGCGCCCACTTCTGGCTTCCCAGGTCCCAGCTCAGACGTGTCCTCTTCAGAGGGCCCTCCGTCTGGGGCTGCCTTCATTCTGCCCCGTCAGCCTCTGTAACAATAAATGCCCTTTATCCCCCACTGCCACGCAACCACTACCCATCTGTCCACTGTCCGTCTCCCCAGCCAGAGTGGCAGCTCCGTGCGGGCAGGGAGGGACCTTAACTCAGCAACTCGGACAGGCCTGCCTCTCGATGAATACTTACTGATTTCACTGCATACAATGTGGTATATATTTTTCCAGTGCCTATACTAATGCTTACTTATTTCGTATTTGAAAAAAACAAAAATGGGATAGATTGCACGTATGATTTTGCTACTTGATGTTCTCCTTTAACAAACGTGCCTTTGACTAAATCTGAAACCCTTACGAGAGGGCGGTCTGCTAACCAGCCTAGCTCCACTCACGCATGCATGCATCCATCCATCCATCCTATTTAGGGAGCACGTAGCCCCTCGCCATCCAGCACAGCACACACCAGCCACAGGTAGCTAGTATAACTGCGGAACTGAAGTTTTCATTTTATTTCCTTTAAATTGATTTAAATTTAAAAGCCATACTCATTCAGCTATTGGAAAACTTTCAAGTATGTTTGGAACGATTTGGGTATATAAATCTACCTTTTCAACTGTAAATTTTATGAAATCAAAATACAGAGCAACTATTTCGATGAAAATTTAGTGATTGAATTGAGAAGTGCAGTAAGTAAGGTAAGTGTTGGACTGCCAGGACTTCAAATGAAAAAAAAGAATGTAAAAATACCTCAATGATTTTAATATTAGTTATATGTTAAAGTAATACTATCTGAACACGTTGGGCTAAATGAAATACAGTATTAAAGTTGACTTTACCTATTCTTTTTACGCTTCCAAGGTGGTCACTAGACAGTTCTAAAATTATAATACATATATGGCTCACATTGTATTTTTATTGGACAATGTGCTGGGATCTACTCTGTTCTGGGGGTGAGACAGGCCATCACTCAAAATCAAACTTCACGAAAAGGTCCATGTTAACACAAAGAGTTCTCTACATCTATGCCCAGCCGAGGTATCACAGCCTTTATTTATTAACTTATTCATTCGTTCATTTATTCAATCATTTGTTCTTTCGGCAGACATCTCCAAATGCCGTGTCAAGTCCTAGAGCTCCTAGAAAAAAACTGCTGTGCTTGTTCCCAGTCTTCCCCGAGTTTAGGAGGTTTTCTCATCTTTCTTGTTCACTGGTATTAACATTTTACCTGACATGCTTCATCACTTGCAATCCTTATTTATACATTTGAGAGTAAGTTGCAAGCATCCCAGCCTTTTACCTCGAAATACTTCTGGATGTAGGATGATTTATTTATTTACTTAGCTGCTCCAGATCTTAGTTGTGGCATGCATGATCTTTAGTTACGGCATGCGGGATCTTAGCTGAGGAATGCAGGATCTAGTTCCCTGACCAGGGATCAAACGCGGGCCCCCTGCATTGGAAGCTCGGAGTCTTAACCACTGGCCCACCAGGGAAGTCCCAGGGATGTTCTTTTATATCACCTAGTACAGCTATCAGCTTCAGCAAATTTAATCCTGATAATATATCTGATCTAATCTACTGTTCATATTCCAGTGTTGTCAGTTTCACCAATTGACTCAATAATGTCCTTCAAAGCATGTTTCCCTCCAGTACAGGACCCAGCCAAGATCAGGCACTGGAATTAGCTGTCATGTTTCTCTAATCCCTGAGTCCCTTTGAAGCAGGTATTTCTTTCCCATTTTACCGGTGAGTAAACTGTGGCCACAGAAGCATAAAGATCCATCCATCCCAGTCATTCACCGGGTTAGTAGCCTAGCTGCTGTAACTTGTCCTGGTCAGCCACTGGACTCTAAACGTCCAGTACTGAGCTACAGCCTCTTAACAACGATATCACTATAAGAATTTCAAATTTACACACAGCGATGGTAGAAACTTTCTTCTGGGGTCTCCACAGAAAAAAGCTGACCTGGTTACATACCTATCCCTGGGAAAAATTTCACACCATCTTGGAAAGTCGAAGAGGCCCCTACCCGGGAACCATCCATTCCAGTCCTAGGTGTGTTACTCAGTCTTCAGATAAACTCTTGCATGTGTGTAAGAATGTTCTTACCAGCACTGTGCGCAACACCAAAAACCGGCAACAACTCACGCTTCCACCGACCATTAAAGGATAGAGAAACTAGAATGTAGTCTACAACGGAATGCTATTCAGCAGGGAAAATAAATCACCTGTAGCTTTGGACATGAAAATGAATTAATCTTATAAACATAATGGGAAAAAAGCGCAAATTCCAGAATCATACATACAAATAAGATTGACAAACATGCATTGTTGTTTGGCAATATATATATATATGCTAACTGTATATTTTTATATTATTTATGCAAACTAAATATATATGTTTACCATGACTGTTTTTCTTTATAGATTTATAATTTTACTATATATAGTATTTCATTCCATATATAATATACATAATTTATATATACAAATTTTGTATAACATAAAATATATATTCACTATAGTGTTTTATCTATATTTCTGTATATTTTACTATATATTTAACTATTTATCTATATATACTATATATTTACTATATATAGTATTTATCTATATATATTTTATAACCATATCTTGAATACTACAAATACTATAATAGACATACAAAATATATTATTTACATGATTATTTTATTATTTATATAATAAATACTATATAAAATACTATATAAAGATAAAATATTTTCTATCTATATAGTAAAATTACACATCTATAAAGAAAGACAAGGGCATGAGAAACATAAAATTTATTGCCATTTCTACACAGTTTCAAAATGTTTTAACAATTAGAATCATACATATATGGACTCCCCCAAAGTCAGGCTGCCTGTGGAATTCTAGCACCCTGAGGACCACGGTTTGAGAACCATGGGGCTGGCAGCCATCTAAGATTCTGTCCACTGAGGTTCTATTCTTTCTAACTCGATAGAAAAATCACAAAGAAAACGCAAATCTATTCTAAAAACCCAGCTTCTCTCCAAAATGTATACACACACAAAGCAATTTTGCAAACAGAAACTTGGACGGTACCCTGCTGTTTCTCAATTTTCCCTCCTAAATCACTTGCTTTGTTTTTGTTTATTTTCTTTTCCCACCATTTAGATTCCTCCTCCCCCAAATCTGTGGTGCCTGGGTTGGGGAAAGAGGAGAGGCTGACCTGAAAAAAGGCGTGAGGAAACTTTGGGACCATGACATGCTCTGAGTCCTGACCGACCACGGGGCCATGGTTTCCTGGATGCAACTTGTGTATCTGTCAAAGTTCCTGCAAGCTGTTTGCAGATACGGGGTTCGGAGCCCAGCACGCAGCATGTCCTCATAACCTGGGTTCCCCACCTGGCAGCACTTCAAACACAGCAGTGGGGCTGCCATCCACACAAGACCAACAGGAAGACCCTCCCTGACTCGCCTTTTTGATTTGTCTCCTTTCCACCTCATGTTAGGGGAACACGGCATCATTTCCCACATGGATGGCTGACGAGAATAAGCTACAATGGGTGCCGTTCTGCGTTTTCCCCAAGACCTCCCTGTCTGTGTTCCTCCGATTTCCTCGGGTCAGCCTTCCACAACCACGGCCAGGAGCAGGCGTGCCTCTCACCCAAACGCCACAACCACAAAAGAGCAGGCTAGCTGGATAAGTGTAGGCGAAATCAGGCCATCAGAGCTACTAACGAATGCCATGTCCTGGGCACTCACGATGTGCAGAGATCTCATTTCTTCCTTTTTCTAAATCATGATAAAACTGACAAGAAGCCTCCACGCACCTGGCTAAGATGAGATTCAATTTTACATTTTTGGGGCTGTTTGTTTTTTCAAGGGTGGTCCTTCAGGCTGTTAAGTTTGGGCCACAGTGCTGGCAAACCCACCCAGGCTGGCCCCTGGCTGGGAGGTGAGGTGGGGAGGCTGGGCCTCTGCTCACACCATTACCAGTCAGTCCACTCCAGCCCAGCAGGGTTCCCGAGACCCTGCTCAGGCTGCTAGGCTGCAACAAAGCTGCCCAACACCCACGAGCCACCCCGCTGGAGAGCCTGACACCCTGAGACCTCCAAGGGCCATCCTAGGTCTCTGCTGCCTCATCCACTGCCCTCCAGGCTCAGGGACTGGGCACTCCCAGGTCTGAGCCTCCTTCTAAACACCAGGAGCGAGAGGACAGACAGCAGAAGCAAGAAGAACTACAATCCTGCAGCCTGTGGAACAAAAACCACGTTCACAGAAAGACAGACAAGATGAAAAGGCAGAGGACTTTGTACCAGAGGAAGGAACAAGATAAAACCCCAGAAAAACAACTAACTGAAGTGGAGATAGGGAACCTTCCAGAAAAAGAATTCAGAATAATGATAGTGAAGATGATCCAGGACCTTAGAAAAAGAATGGAGGCAAAGATCGAGAAGATGCAAGAAATGTTTAACAAAGACCTAGAAGAATTAAAGAACAAACAAACAGAGATGAACAATACAATAACTGAAATTAAAAATACACTAGAAGGAATCAATAGCAGAATAACTGAGGGAGAAGAATGGATAAGTGACCTGGAAGACAGAATGGTGGAATTCACTGCTGCGGAACAGAATAAAGAAAAAAGAATGAAAAGAAATGAAGACAGACTAAGAGACCTCTGGGACAACATTAAACCTAACAACATTCGCATTACAGGGGTCCCAGAAGGAGAAGAGAGAGAGAAAGGACCCGAGAAAATATTTGAAGAGATTAGAGTCGAAAACTTCCCTAACATGGGAAAGGAAATAGCCACCCAAGTCCAGGAAGTGCAGAGAGTCCCAGGCAGGAGAAACCCAAGGAGAAACATGCCAAGACACATAGTAATCAAATTGGCAAAAATGAAAGACAAAGAAAAATTATGGAAAGCAGCAAGGGAAAAACAACAAATAACATACAAGGGAACTCCCATAAGGTTAACAGCTGATTTCTCAGCAGAAACTCTACAAGCCAGAAGGCAATGGCATGATATACTTAAAGTGATGAAAGGGAAGAACCTACAACCAAGATTACTCTACCCAGCAAGGATCTCATTCAGATTCAATGGAGAAATGAAAAGCTTTACAGACAAGCAAAAGCTAAGAGAATTCAGCACCACCAAACCAGCTCTACAACAAATGCTAAAGGAACTTCTCTAAGTGGGAAACACAAGACAAGAAAAGGACCTACAAAAACAAACCCAAAACAATTAAGAAAATGGTAATAGGAACATACATATCAATAATTACCTTAAACGTGAATGGATTAAATGCTCCAACCAAAAGACACAGGCTTGCTGAATGGATACAAAAACAACACCCATATATATGCTGTCTACAGAGACCCACTTCAGACCTAGGGACACATTCAGACTGAAAGTGAGGGGATGGAAAAAGATATTCCGTGCAAATGGAAATCAAAAGAAAGCTGGAGTAGCAATACTCATATCAGATAAAAATAGACTTTAAAATAAAGAATGTTACAGGAGACAAGGAAGGACACTACAAAATGATCAAGGGATCAATCCAAGAAGAAAATAAAACAATTATAAATATATATGCACCCAACATAGGAGCGCCTCAATACATAAGGCAAATGCAAACAGCTATAGAAGAGGAAATCGACAGTAACACAATAATAGTGGGGGACATTAACACCTCACTTACACCAGTGGACAGATCATCCAAACAGAAAATTAATAAGGAAACACAAGCTTTAAATGACACAACAGACCAGATAGATTTAATTGATATTTATAGGATATTCCATCCAAAAACAGCAGATTACAATTTCTTCTCAAGTGCGCATGGAACATTCTCCAGGATAGATCACATCTTGGGTCACAAATCAAGCCTCAGTAATTTTAAGAAAATTGGGCTTCCCTGGTGGTACAGTGGTTGAGAGTCCACCTGCCGATGCAGGGGACACGGGTTTGTGCCCCGGTCCAGGAAGATCCCACATGCCGCAGAGAGGCTGGGCCCGTGAGCCATGGCCACTGAGCCTGTGCATCTGGAGCCTGTGCTCCGCAATGGGAGAGGCCACAACAGTGAGAGGCCAGCATACCACAAAAAAAAAAAAAAAAAAAAAAAATTAAGAAAATTGAAATCATATCAAGCATCTTTTCTGACCACAACGCTATGAAATTAGAAATCAATTACAGGGAAAAAAACGTAAAAAACAAAAACACGTGGAGGCTAAACAATACATTACTAAATAACCAAGAGATCACTGAAGAAATCAAAGAGGAAATCAAAAACTACCTAGAGACAAATGATAAGGAAAACACAACGATCCAAAACCTATGGGATGCAGCAAAAGCAGTTCTACGAGGGAAGTTTATAGCTATACAAGCCTACCTCAAGAAACAAGAAAAATATCAAATAAACAATCTAACCTTACACCTAAAGGAACCAGAGAAAGAAGAACAAACAAAATCCAAAGTTAGCAGAAGCAAAGAAATCATAAAGATCAGAGCAGAAATAAATGAAATAGAAACAAAGAAAACAATAGCAAAGATCAATAAAACTGAAAGCTGGTTCTTTGAGAAGATAAACAAAATTGATAAACCATTAGCCAGACTCATCAAGAAAAAGAGGGAGAGGACTCAAATCAATAAAATTAGAAATGAAAAAGGAGAAGTTACAACAGACACCACAGAAATACAAAGCATCCTAAGAGACTACTACAAGCAACTCTATGCCAATAAAATGGACAACCTGGAAGAAATGGACAAATTCTTAGAAAGGTATAACCTTCCAAGACTGAACCAGGAAGAAACAGAAAATAGGAACAGACAAATCACAAGTAATGAAATTGAAACTGTGATTAAAAATCTTTCAACAAACAAAAGGTCCAGGACCAGATGGCTTCACAGGTGAATTCTATCAAACATTTAGAGAAGAGCTAACACCCATCCTTCTCAAACTCTTCCAAAAAATTGCAGAGGAAGGAACACTCCCAAACTCATTCTATGAGGCCACCATCACCCTGATACCAAAACCAGACAAAGATACTACAAAAAAAGAAAATTACAGACCAATATCACTGATGAATATAGATGCAAAAATCCTCAACAAAATACTAGCAAACAGAATGCAACAACACATTAAAAGGATCATACACCATGATCAAGTGGGATTTATCCCAGGGATGCAAGAATTCTTCAATGTATGTAAATCAATCAATGTGATACACCACATTAACAAACTGAAGAATAAAAACCATATGATCATCTCAATAGATACAGAAAAAGCTTTTGACAAAATTCAACACCCATTTATGATAAAAACTCTCCAGAAAGTGGGCACAGAGGGAACCTACCTCAACATAATAAAGGCCATATATGACAAACCCACAGCAAACATCATTCTCAATGGTGAAAAACTGAAAGCATTTCCTCTAAGATCAGGAACAAGACAAGGATGTCCACTCTCGTCACTATTATTCAACATAGTTTTGGAAGTCCTAGTCACGGCAATCAGAGAAGAAAACAAAATAAAAGGAATACAAATTGGAAAAGAAAAAGTAAAACTGTCACTGTTTGCAGATGACATGATACTATACACTGAGAATCCTAAAGATGCCACCAGAAAACTACTAGAGCTGATCAATGAATTTGGTAAAGCTGCAGGATACAAAATTAATGCACAGAAATCTCTTGCATTCCTATACACTAATGATGAAAAATCTGAAAGAGAAATTAAGGAAACACTCCCATTTACCACTGCAACAAAAAGAATAAAATACCTAGGAATAAACCTACATAGTGAGACAAAAGACCTGTATGCAGAAAACTATAAGACACTGTTGAAAGCAATTAAAGATGATACCAACAGATGGAGAGATATACCATGTTCTTGGATTGGAAGAAACAAATATTGTGAAAAACAATATAGTGAAAATGACTATACTACCCAAAGCAATCTACAGATTCAACGCAATCCCTATCAAATTACCAATGGCTTTTTTTTTTTACAGAACTAGAACAAAAAATCTTAAAATTTGTATGGAGACACAAAAGACCCCGAATAGCTAAAGCAGTCTTGAGGGAAAACAACGGAGCTGGAGGAATCAGACTCCCTGACTTCAGACTATACTACAAAGCTACAGTAATCAAGACAATATGGTACTGGCACAAAAACAGAAATATAGATCAATGGAACAGGATAGAAAGCCCAGAGATAAACCCATGCACCTATGGTCAACTAATCTATGAGAAAGGAGGCAAGAATATACAACGGAGACAAGACAGCCTCTTCAATAAATGGTGCTCGGAAAACTGGACAGCTACATGTAAAAGAATGAAATTAGAACACTCCCTAACACCATACACAAAAATAAACTCAAAATGGATTAGAGATCTAAATGTAAGACTGGACACTATAAAACTCTTAGAGGAAAACATAGGAAGAACACTCTGACATAAATCACAGCAAGATCTTTTTTGATCCATCTCCTAGAGTAATGGAAATAAAAACAAAAATAAACACACGGGACCTAATGAAACTTAAAAGCTTTTGCAAAGCAAAGGAAACTACAAACAAGACAAAAAGACAACCCTCAGAATAGGAAAAAATATTTGCAAACGAATCAACAGACAAAGGGTTAATCTCCAAAATACATAAACAGCTCATGTAGCTCAATATTAAAAAAACAAACAACTGAATCAAAAAATGGGCAGAAGACCTAAATAGACATTTCTCCAAAGAAGACATACAGATGGCCAAGAAGCACATGAAAAGCTGCTCAACATCACTCATTATTCGAGAAATGCAAATCAAAACTACAATGAGGTATCGCCTCACACCAGTTAGAATGGGCATCATCAGAAAATCTACAAACAACAAATGCTGGAGAGGGTGTGGAGAAAAGGGAACCCTCTTGCACTGTTGGTGGGAATGTAAATTGATACAGCCACGATGGAGAACAGTATGGAGGTTCCTTCAAAAACTAAAAGTTGAATTACCATATGACCCAGCAATCCCACTACTGGGCATATACCCAGAGAAAACCATAATTCAAAAAGACACATGCACCCCATTGTTCACTGCAGCACTATTTACAATAGCCAGGTCATGAAAACAACCTAAATGCCCACTGACAGATGAATGGATAAAGAAGATATGGTACATATATACAATGGAATATTACTCAGCCATAAAAAGGAACGAAATTGGGTCATTTGTAGAGATGTGGATGGTCTAGAGACTGTCATACAGAGTGAAGTAAGTCAGAAGGAGAAAAACGAATATCACATATTAAGGCATATATGTGGGACCTGGCAGAACGGTACAGATGAACTCGTTTGCAGGGCAGAAATTGAGCCACAGATGTAGAGAACAAACGTAAGCACACCAAGGGGGGAAAGCAGCAGCGGGGGTGGGGTGGTGTGATGAACTGGGAGATTGGGATTGACATGTATACACTGATGGCTATAAACTGGATGACTAATAAGAACCTGCTGTATAAAAAAATAAATAAAATAAAATTCAAAAATTCAAAAAAAAATAATAAAAATAAATAAATAAACAAAAACCAGGAGCATCCTCCACCCTGCAGAACGAGGTTGGCCCTCTTGAAAATACTACTCATTCTTTTCAGATAAGCCTACAGGAAAATAAAGGTATAATTCATCCACCTGATCTTACCGGACCTCTCCTCTCCCAAGCCTGTGAGGTAAATATTACTATTGTTATTCCCATGTCAGAGATAAGGAAACTGAGGCTTAGAGATGACAAACAAATTGCCCAAGGTTATCTAGCAACGGAGGCAGTCTCTCCCACTCACTCAAGTCCCAGGCTGCCCAAAGGGGCAGGGAATGTGGCAGAACATCTTCCTTTTTAATAGTTAGTTTAATAGCCATGTTAATGTAATTGAAACACCAGTAGCCATCAAACTCACGATTTCAATGGGAACTCTAAATTTGGCCTTAAGATGATTTTGGTTTTTTTCTTTCTTTTCTTTTTTTTTTTTTTTGGCCATGTCTCAATCTTAGCTCCCCAACCAGGGATTGAACCCAGGCCCACAGGAATGAAAGTGCCAAGTCCTAACCACTGGGCCGCCAGGGAAGTCCCAAGATGATTTTGTTTGTAAATAGGTTTTTGATGTGTTGAAATAACTTTCTCGGCTCAAGTTGGAGCTGCTCCTGCCAAGGGTGCCATGTCAGTAAACCAAACGTAGATAAGTAGTCCCCGTAAATGCTCTGCTTGACCAGAAGTGCAGGATATGTGTCTGCCAAACCCCCCACGCCAAGCCAACCCCCGTCTCTACACCTACTTCCTTATTCCTTCTCACCCAAGCAAGGTTGACTCTTTGGCCCCATTCAGATCAGATATTTTCTCTTTTTCTCCTCCTTGTTCTTTATTCTTTATCCTAAGAAAGCATCCTGCTTTCTGGCCCCATTTTGCAGTGGCACCCTGGAGTCTAAAACTCCCACGGAAACTGTCTTTCTGGGCAGAAGACCTGGGGAAAGGTATGCCTGAGGTCTAAAGAGTGTGCATGGGGGGAAATATCCATTTTTTCTCTCCTTTTTCGTCTCCTGGCTGTGCCCCAAGGGCAGCCCTCGTCACAGAACTGTGCAGTGGCAGGTGGGCAGCTAAAGCTCCGAGGAACCCCATCTTTCTGGCCAGAGCACCAGAAAAGGGGCCCCTGTGAGTCAGAGGATGTGGGGAGAAGCCCGGAGAGGAGAGGGCTGAAGAAGGGACGCCTGATTCTGGAAAGGAGTCCGTACCACAGCCTGGGCTCACGTCTCTCTGTGCACACACATCCCAGACCCAAATCACCACAGCAAAGCCGGACACTGGAGCCACCACCCACAGAGGCAAAGCGGGACTTGCAGTCTGAGCTGTTCCAGGGCAGCTGCCACTAAAGCAGCCCAAAAGTCAGTATGTTCCAGAGGATTCTAACAGGACTCAGACCCTGAACAACACAATATTCAAAATGTCCAGGATACAATCTAAGATTACTCCACATATAAAGAGTCAGGAAAATTGACCAATTCTCAAGAGAAAAGACAATCAGCAGATGCCAACCTGGGGGTAACCCAGATGTTGGGATTGTCAGACAAAGACTTTAAAACAGCTGTTTAAAGTTAAGCGCCATGATGCAGGGGTAAATATATTTGAAATGAATGGAAAGGTAGAAGTTCTCAGCAGAGAAGCAAATAATTTAAAAGGACCAAATGGAAAATTAACCATTAAAAAAAAATACATGTCCTAAAATTAACAATTCTCTGGAGGGCCTAATACCAGATGGAGATGACAGAAAGAAAAAATAAGGGAACTTGAAGACAGATCAATAGAAATAATGAACGGAGAGGATAAAGGTTGAAAAAAACAACATGGACTTCCCTGGCGGTCCAGTGGTTAGGACTCTGCGCTTCCACTGCAGGGGGCACAGGTTCCATCCCTGGTTGGGGAACTAAGATCCTGCAAGCTGAGTGGCGTGGCGAAAAAAAGAAAAAGAAAAAGATAATATGGACAGTTTGAGCATTGTGTCATAGGAGTCCCAGAGATGAGAAAAAGATTGGTGCAGAAAAAACAAAAATACTTGAAGAAATAGTGGTTGAAAACTTCCCACGAAGCTCAGTGAACACCAAACTGGATAACATAAAAATTAAACAAAACAGAACAAAACCACAAACCTCTACACATCAAACTCAAAGTGCTGAAAACTGAAGATAAAGAGAACATTTTGACAGCAGCTAGAGAAAAATGATATATTACATGCAAAAACACTTGGAATGATCACAGATTTCTCATCAGAAATTAAAGAGGCCAGAAACAGTGGGAAAACATTTTGACAGTGCTGAAGGGGAAAAAAAAAGAACTGTCAACCCAGAATTCTACATGCAAGAAACCATATTTCAGGAATGAAGATAAAATACATTGCAGAAGGAAAACAAAGAAAATTCATCAATAGCAGACTTGCTCTAAAAGAGAAGGTAAAGGAAATTCTTTGAACTGCAGGGAAATTATACCAGAAAGAAGCATGGATAGGACTTCCCTGGTGGCACAGTGGTTAAGAATCTGCCTGCCAATGCAGGGGACACGGGTTTGAGCCCTGGTCCGGGAAAATCTCACATGCCGCGGAGCAGCTAAGCCCGTGGGCCACAACTACTGAGCCTGCGCTCTAGAGCTCAAGAGCCACGACTACTGAGCCCATGAACCGCAACTACTGAAGCCGGCGTGCCTAGAGCCTGTGCTCCACAACAAAAGAAGCCACCGCAATGAGAAGCCCGTGCACCGCAACAAAGCCTAGCCTCTGCTCTCTGCAACTAGAGAAAGCCCGTGTGCAGCAAGGAAGACCCAACACAGCCAAAAATAAATACATAAATAAATTAATTAATTAATTAAAAAAAAGAAGCGTGGATATTCAGGAATGAAGAAAGAACAACAGAAACAGTATATATATAGGGAGACTATCTTTCTCCTCTTAAGTTCTTTAAAACAAGTATGGTTGTTGGAAGCAAAAGTTATCACATTGTCTAATGGGATTTTCAATGTATGCAGATGTAATATATGCAGTAATACAACATAAATGGGAAGATAAAGGCACCTAAGTAGTTGTAAGGCTTCTACATTTTACATGAAGTGATAAAATATTAACTTTAAGTAGACCGTAAGATGTTAGTAATGTATATTATAATCTCTAGAGCAATCACACACAGAAAATAATACATAGAGATGGAACCAAAAAGCCAACCGATGAATTAAAACGGAATTCTAAAAAATATTTGAATAACCCAAAGGAGGTAGGAGATGGGGAAGGGAGGAATGGAAAACAGAGGGACAAACAGAAAATAACAAAATCATGGACTTAACCCAACCATGTCAAAAATTACATTAAATATAAATCGTCCAACAATATCAATTAAAAGACAAAGTTCATTACACTGGATAAAAAACAGACAACAACAAAACATAAGACCCAACCATGTTCTGTCTAAAAAAACCTCACTCTAAATATAAAGACATAGGTAGATTAGACGTAAAAAGGTGGAAAAAATATATACCATGCAAACACTAATCAAAAGAAAGGTGGTTGGGCTTCCCTGGTGGCCCGGCGGTTGGGAGTCCGTCTGCCGATGCAGGGGATGCGGGTTTGTGCCCGGGTCCGGGAGGATCCCACATTGCCTTGGAGCGGCTGGGCCCGTGAGCCATGGCCGCTGAGCCTGCGTGTCCGGAGCCTGTGCTCCACAATGGGAGAGGCCACAACAGTGAGAAGCCCGGGTACCAAAAAAAAAAAAAAAAGGAAAAAAAGAAAGCTCGTGTGGCCATATTAACTTCAGACAAATTAGACTTCAGAACAAGGAAGATTACTGGGAATAAAGGAGAACATTACATAATTGTAATGGGGTAAATACACCAAAAAATGACACATTACATATAGCAAAACAGTTTGTATGACCACATATATATCACTATGCACGAAAAAGACATAAAACTCCTAAATGTGTAAGCACCTAACAACAGATTTTCAAAATACATGAAGCAAAACCTGATAGAATTGAAAGGAAAAATAGACATTCTATTGGGGAGTGGGGGAGGGGGAAGAAGGATAGGAGAGAACAGAGAGAAATAATAAAAACAAAACAAGTATGTGAAATAGTATGTCAATGGTGGTGGGCGCTAAGCAGGACTCATGATCTGTGGGTATGGGTGTGGCATATGTGCCATTCTGTAGAGTGGTCAGGGAAGGCCTTGCTGAGCAGAGGATGTGAACAAAGTCCTAGAAATAATGAGAGCTGATCCACGGGTATCTCTGCTGGAGGAGCGACCCAGTCTGGTGCAAAAGCCTGCAGGTGAGAATGTCCTTGGGAAGCCAGGACAGCTGAGCCCAGGTAGCAATGGGAGCCCTGTAGGAGGGGAGGGCAGCAAGCATGCAGGGCATTGGAGGGCACTGCAGGCCACTGGGAGGATTCCGGCTATCATTTTCAGTGATGGGAAGCCATTCAACGCTTTTGAGTGGAGAAGCGACCTCATACGACTTCCGTTTTTTGTGTTTTTTAAAATTAATTAATTAATTTATTTATTGGCTGTGTTGGGTCTTTGATGTTGCACACGGGCTTTCTCTAGTTGCGGTGAGTGGGGGCTACTCTTCATTGCAGTGCGCGGGCTTCTCATCGTGGTGGCTTCTCTTGTTGCGCAGCACGGGCTCTAGGCACGTGGGCTTCAATAGTTGTGGCACGCAGGCTCAGCAGTTGTGGCTCACAGGCTCTAGAGCACAGGCTCAGTAGTTGTGGCACACGGGCTTAGTTGTTCCGTGGCATGTGGGATCTTCCCAGACCAGGGCTTGAACCTGTGTTACCTGAATTGGCAGGCGGGTTCTTAAGCACTGCGCCACCAGGGAAGCCCTGGAGTTTTTAATTTTACGTCCAACTTGCCAATGTTTTTTCAAAGATTGTGCTTTTGGTGTTGCACTTAAAAACTCATTGCCAATAAGTCAGACAAAGACAAATACTAGATGTTATCACTTATACGTGGAATCTAAAAAAATAAAACAAAGGAATGAATATCACAAAATGGAAGCCGACTCACAGATATAGAGAACAAACTAGTAGTTACCAGTGGAGAGAGGGAAGAGGGAAGGGGCAAGACAGGGGTAGGGGGTTAAGAGATTCAAACTACTATGTATAAAATAAATAAGCTACAAGGATATATTGTACTAAACAGGGAAAATAGCCAGTATTTTATAAAAACTATAAATGAAGTATCCTCTTTAAAAATTGTGAATCACTATGTTGTACAGCTGAAACTAATGTAATAATGTAAATCAACTATACCTCAAAATAAAACAAAACAAACAAAAAAATCTCAGTGTCAAACATGAGATCACCTAGATTTCCTCCTATGTTACCTCCTAGTTTTTTGTTTTACATTTAGGTGGATGATCCATTTTGAGTCAATTTCGTTTCAATTGAAGGACAATGTCTTGACTTATTAGTCAATTTCGTTTCAATTGAAGGTCGAGTTTTATTGCACATGGAATGCCTAATTGTTCCAACATCCTTTGTTGAAAAGTCTATCCTTTCCTCACTGAATTTCCTTTGCTCTTTGGTCAAAGATCAGTGGAATGTATTTGTGCGGATTGATTTCTGGGCTCTCTATTCTGTTCCCTTGACCTAGTTTGTCTGTTCTTTCACCAATATCTCACTGTCTTGATTACTATAGCTGTATAGTCTTTTTTTTTAATAGCTTTATTTTATTTATTTTTTTTGGCTGCGTTGGGTCTTTGTTGCCGCGCACGGGCTTTCTCTAGTTGTGGTGAGCGGGGGCTACTCTTCGTCGCAGTGCATGGGCTTCTCATTGCAGTGGCTTCTCTTGTTGTGGAGCATGGGCTCCACGTGCGTGGGCTTCAGTACTTGTGGCACGTGGGTTCAGCAGCTGTGGCTCATGGGCTCTAGAGCGCAGGCTCAGTAGTTGTGGCACACGGGCTTAGTTGCCCCATGGCATGTGGGATCTTCCCAGACCAGGGATTGAACCCATGTCCCCTGCATTGGCAGGCGGATTCTCAACCACTGCGCCACCAGGGAAACCCCAATAGCTGTATAGTAAGTCTTAAAGTGAGGTAGCACCATCCTCTGACATCGTTCTTCAGTACTGTGCTGGCTATTATGTGTCTTTTCTGTCTATATAAAATTCATTAAAAACTTGTTGATATCTACAAAATGATTTGCTGGCATTTTGATTGGGATTGCACTGAATCTTAAGATCTTTGTAGGAAGAACTGACATCTTAACAATATTTAGAAACATGAAATATCTATCCATAAAGACGAAATATCTTCATTTGTTTAGATCTTTTTTCCATCTGTTTTGCAGTTTTCCTCATAGAGATCCTGTATTTTGTTACATTTATACCTAAGTATTTCCCTTTCCCTCTCTCTCTCTTTTATCTCTATTGTGCTTTTTTTTTTTTTTTTTTTTTTTTTTTTTTTTGGTGGTACGTGGGCCTCTCACTGTTGTGGCTTCTCCAGTTGCAGAGCACAGGCTCCGGACACGCAGGCCCAGCAGCCACAGCTCACGGGCCCAGCAGCTCTGCGGCATGTGGGATCCTCCCGGACCTGGACACGAACCCGCGTCCGCTGCATCGGCAGGTGGACTCTCAACCACCGCGCCACCAGGGAAGCCCTCTATCGTGCTTTTAATTTCAAATTCCAATGTTCACTGTTGGTATATAGGGAGTCAAAGGACTTTTATATATAAAAATTGTATCCTGCAACCCTGCTATAATTACTTACTAGTTCCAGGAGTTTTTGTTGTTGTTGTTGCTGTTGATTCTTTGGGGATTTTCCTCATAGACAATTATGTCATCTGCAAGCAACAATTTTATTTCTTCCTTCCCAGCCTGTATAGCTTTTATCTCCTTTTCTTGCCTCATTATTAGCTAGGACTTCCAGTACAATGTTGATCAGAAGTGGTTAGAATGGGCATCCTTCCTTGTTCATGATTTAGGCGGAAAGCACCTAGTTTCTCTCTGTGAAGTGTGATGTTAGCTGCAGGTGTTTTGTAGATGCTCTTTATCAAGTTGAGGAAGTTTTCCTGTTTTTTTTTTTGGCCACTCTGCATGGCTTGTGGGATCTTAGTTACCAGACCAGGGATTGAACCTGCACCCCCTGCAGTGAAAGTGCAGTGTTGTAACCACTGGACTGTCAGGGAATTCCCAGTTTTGTTTTGTTTTTTAATTGAAAGATATTGGAGGACTTCCCTGGTGGTGCAGTGGTTGAGAATACGCCTGCCAATGCAGGGGACACAGGTTCAATCCCTGGTCTGGGAAGATCCCACGTGCCGTGGAGCAACTAAGCCCGTGAGCCACAACTACTGAGCCTACATGCTGCCACTGAAGCTCGCACACCTAGAGCCCATGCTCCACAACAACAGAATCCACCACAAGGAGAAGCCCTTGTTGGACTTCCCTGGTGGTGCAGTGGTTAAGAATCCGCCTGCCAATGCAGGGGACACGGTTTCAAGCCCTGGTCTGGGAAGATCCCACATGCTGCGGAGCAACTAAGCCCGTGTGCCACAGCTACTGAGCCTGCGCTCTAGAGCCCACGAGCCACAACTACTGAGCCTCTATGCCACAACTACTGAAGCCTGTGCGCCTAGAGCCCATGCTCTGCAACAAGAGAAGCCACCACTATGAGAAGCCCGCACACTGCAACGAAGAGTAGCCCCTGCTCGCCACAACTAGAGAAAGCCCACGCACAGCAACACAGCCAAAAATTTTTTTTAAAAATGAATTTTTTCATTTGCTTTTTTCTGCATCTATTGATATATGATTTTTCTTCTTTAGTCAGCTGATGTGGATTTCAGTAATTGATTTTCAAATGTTGAAGCAGGCTGCACACCTGGAATAAACCCTCCTTGGTTACGCTACATAATCTTTTTATGCATTACTGCCTTCAATTTGCTCACATTTTGTCGAGGATTTTTGCATCTATATTCACGAGATGTTGACCCATGGTTCTCCTTTCTCATAATACGCTTACCAGGTTTTTGTATCAGGGAAATGCTGGCCTCATAGAAGGAGTTAGGCAGTGTTCCCTCTGCTTCTATTTTCTGGAAGAGACTGTAGCAAATCGGCATCATTTTTTTTTTTTTTACAGTTTTTATTTATTTATTTATTTTTGGCTACATTGGGTTTTCGTTGCTGCGTGTGGGCTTTCTCTAGTTGTGGCGAGCAGGGGCTGCTCTTTATTGCAGTGTGCAGGATTCTCATTGCGGTGGCTTCTCTTGTAGTGGAGCACAGGCTCTAGGTGCACTGGCTTAGTAGTTGTGGCATGCGGGTTCAGTAGTTGTGGCTCGTGGGCTCTAGAGAGCAGGCTCAGTACTTGTGGCACACAGGCTTAGTTGCTCCACGGCATGAGGGATCTTCCCAGACCAGGGCTCGAACCCATGTCCCCTGCATCGGCGGGCAGATTCTTAACCACTGCTCCACCAGGGAAGTCCCCAGCATCATTTCTTTCTTAACTGTTTGACAGAATTCACCAGTGAAACCATCAGTGCCTGGTGCTTTCTCTTTTGAAGGATGACTAATTAGTGATTCCATTACTTCAATAGCTACAGGCCTATTCAGATTATCTATTTCTCCTTGTGTGTCTTTTGTTAGTGTTTTTGAACAATTGATCCAATTCATCTTAGTTATCAAATTTGTGGGCACAGAGCTGTTCATAATATTCCTTTGTTATCCTTTTAATACCTATAGGATCAGTACTGATGACCCTTACTTCATTTCTGAGATTAGTAGTTTGTGTCTTCTCTCTTTCTTTTTCTTGGCTATCAAGGCTAGAGGTTTATCAATTTTATTGATCTTATTAAAGAACCAGATTTCATTTTCACTGATTTGCTCTACTGATTTCCCCCCTTTTAGGGGACACAATGCCATGCACACACTAATCAAAAGAAATCCGGAAGTTAGCCAAATTAGTATCAGACGTAGTAGACTCCAGAGCCAGGGATATTATCAGGAATAAAAAGAAATATTTAAAATGGCAACGGGGCCAATTCATCAAAAAGACAAAGCAAAGCTAAAGGTACACGTACCTAATACAGAACTTCAAAGTACATGAAACAAGTGATAAAACGGAAAGGAGAAATTGTCAAATCCATCATTAGAGCTGGAAGTTTCCAACATTTCTCTCTCAGCAATTGATAGAACACAGGAACAGAAAATCAGAAAGGTTTTAGAAGATTAGAGCAATGCCATCAACCCACTGGACCTCAGTGACATTTCCTGAACACTTCACCCACAGCAGCAGTTCAAGAACATGCACCAAGGGAGTCCACATTCTCGGCAACAAATCTCAATAAATTTTAAAAAGCACAGAAATCACACAAAGTATGTTCTCTGGGGAATTTCCTGGTGATCCAGTGGTTAGGACTCTGCACTCTCACTGCAGAGGGCCCAGATTCTATCCCTGGTTGCAGAACTAAGATCCTATAAGCGGTGTGGCCAAAAAAAACACAAAAAAACAAACCAAAAAAAACAAAGTATGTTCTCTGCTCACAACATAATTAAACCTGAAACTAATTTTGGAAACATATCTGGAAAATCCTCAAATATTTGTCAATTAAGACCACATTTCCAAATAAACTATAGGTCTGAGAAGAAATCATAATGGAAATGAAAACATTTTCAACAGAAAACATATTATAATTTGTGGGATGTAACTAACGTAGTGCTTAGAGGGAAAATTATAGCCTTAAATTCAGATGCTGTCATCCTTGTCCCTCCATTACACAGTTCCCTACCAACCTCTCACCAATGATTTCAGGATCATTGCTTAGAAGCTTACTTCATAAGGTTTGGAAAATGTTGCTTCTCTAATTTTATTGACCCTTCTGCATGTACTGGCTAGAATTCTTTTTATAAATAAGTGCTTTCCCTCATCAACTATTTGGTTACCTTGAAATGTAAGGGTAAAATAAGAAAGGCAAGACTAATTGTTTTGCTTGAGTCTTTTATCTATTTTCAGAATGAGACAATGCCCCAGCAATATTCACCTGTGATCAACAGGATTTCCAAAAATAGCATTATGAAGAAATGAATTTAAACACATCGATCATATACAGCTTTTTATTCCTTTTGAGGCTCAAACTGTTCCAGTAGGGGGCCTCTTGAAGTTCTCCCCACCCCAAACAACTTATCATAAAAATTTGCCAACATACAGAAATGCTGCAAAGAATTTTCCAGTGAACAGTTATAAACCTACCACCTAGATTTCACAGTCAACGTTTTTCTCTGACCAACACCACCAATACTACTTACTTTCATCAAACTCTTTTCAGTCTAATGTGTATCCTTCTAGGTCTTTTTCTATGTATTTCACATATTTCCTTAATGTATTAGTCAGCTCCAGCTGCCATAACAAAATACCACAGACTGGGAGGCTTAAAACAACACACATTTATTTCTCACAGTTCTGGAGGCCAGAAGTCCAAGATCAAGGTGTTGGCAGGTTTGGTTTCTCCTGAGGCCTCTCTCAAGACATGGGCCGGGGCTACAGCCACCTAAAGACTGGGACTGGAGGACCTGTTTCCATTTCAGATGTCTGGCAACTTGGTGCTGTTGGCCAGGAACCTCAGTTCCTCCACACAGGGGGCCCCTCCACAAGCTTGAGCGTCCTCAGGACACGGTGGCTAGCTTCTTTCAGAGCCAGTGATCCGAGACAGAGAGCCAGGTGGAAGCTTACTGTTTCTCGGACCTACACTTGGAAGTCACATAGCATCACTTCTGCCACATCCTGTTCGTTAGAAATGAGTGATCAAGTGCACCCCCTCTTATGGGGGGCAGGGTATGGCTTCCCTTTTGAAAGGAGTGTTGAAGGATTTATGAACCTATCCCAAAGGTACTTTTACCCTCACTTCTGTGATGTTTTGATTCTTGAAAGTTGTTCCCACCACACTGTATGTAATTCTAAGACACTAAGAATCATAATTCCTTCTGCACCACTGCATCCCTCCCCACACAAGAGCCTCTTACTCTGGCCCTGACATACTCTGAACTTTAATCACAGCACTCCTCAGACTTTGGAGGGTGGAAGAACCGTTGATGGTCTTGGTGCTCTCGCCAGAACACTTATGAGACGTAATTTGAAAATATACATTGAGCATTTTTTGCATCGTGAGCACATTCATAATTTTACCTGCAGAACAGGATATGACAAGTCCCTTCTCTGGGAAACAGTAATGAGTGGCTACTATTTACAACACCTGCACGCTGGAGAAGTCTTCCCTAAGAAATATATAGCTGCCAGACTCAAGTCAGCTGTTTTCAAGCTTTTCTGTGAATAGCCACTTCTTTTTTTTTTTTTAATCAATTTATTTATTTATTTTTGGCTGTGTTGGGTCTTCGTTTCTGTGCGAGGGCTTTCTCTAGTTGTGGCAAGCAGAGGCCACTCTTCATCGTGGTGCGCAGGCCTCTCACTGTCGCGGCCTCTCTTGCTGCGGAGCACAGGCTCCAGACACATAGGCTCAGTAGTTGTGGCTCACGGGTCCAGTTGCTCCGCGGCATGTGGGATCTTCCCAGACCAGGGCTCAAACCCGTGTCCCCTGCATTGGCAGGGAGATTCTCAACCACTGTGCCACCAGGGAAGCCCAATATCCACTTCTTATTCATTGATTTGTCACCAATAGCACCTTCTAGAAGAAAACGGCTGGCAGAGCCCAACGATCTATGAAAATTGCAGGTGAAGCTAGAAATTAGGAGGATAACTTCGACAGCCAGGAAAATTAGTTTGCCTTTGGGAAGCTGGTCCACGGGCCACGCACATAAAACGGGCTACCCCTCATTTTACAGGTGGGGAATCTGAGGCAGAGAGACCAAGGGGCCTGCCCACAGTTACAAAGGTGAAAGGAAGACGGGGAGGATTCAAACCCAGAGGTAGGCAACCTAAGAACCCTGGTTCTTTTCTTTTTTTCCTTTCCACTGTGGTAAAATATACCCAACATTCCATTTAGCCATTTTTCAGTGTATAGTCCAGAGGCATTAAGTACATTCAAACTGTCGTGCAACCGTCACCCACTATCCATCTTCCCAAAACGAAACTCTGTCCCCATTAAATCCTAACTCCCATTCCGCCTCCCCCAGCAGCCACCGCGTTCTTTTTTAGAAAGATTAAAGCATTTACACTGAGCGGTGGCCCTCATGCTCGGCAAAAACCAAAATACAAACACAGAATACCTTCCGGACGGAGCAAACCAAAGCCAGAGTCGCTGCGCCCCTGCGGCTCAGGTACTGCGACACCTGTGAGCGCGGGCCTCGCCGGCCACGCCGGCCACGCCCTCCCGCGCTGCACCCGTGGCTGGTCACACCCCTCTCCACGCGCCCGCGGTTGGCCCCGCCCCCGCCCCGCCCCCGTGGTCCGCACGCTCGCGCGTCTGGGGGCGGAAGCCCGCGCGGGCCGAACCATGGTACCATCAGAATGGGGAAAGGCGGAATTACAGCCGCCGCGGTGAGCTTGGGCGTAAGTGATTAAAGCACCTCTCATTCACTTTTGTATTGCGCCAGGCAGTCGTCCCTCTAGTAGCCTTAGCCTTCTCTGGCTCTCCAGGAATTCCGTCTGTGTTTTGGAATCGCCCATTCTTTTGCCCAGTCAGTAGACGAGTCTAAAAGCCGACATGTGGAGGGGGAACTTAGTAACGTAAGTTGAAATATTTGGTGAAAGACTAAGATATCCTAACCAAAATAGTCTGTTGAACTTACAGTTTCCTCTAGTATCAATTTTTAAGTAAATGATATTTTCACGCACTTCCGTGTACTGAGATGATTTCTGGTACCTCCTTGCGGCTTCACAAATAGTTTATTCCTTTACCGCGGGGCCCGACGGGAGAAGGAAGGGAGTGGCTGCCATGTTGGAGGAACCATCTGCTAGTTTAGGTGGGGTAGCGTAGTTCCCAAACAGTTTGTAGATTGACCGAAGCAAGTGCGGTGATTAGAGTGGAGTACGCACTTGTCACAGGGGCGCTCTCGGAATCGCTGGTGGGCACATTTCTGCCCTGTGAGGTTTTCTGGGGGCGCGGGGCTGCAGCAAGGCGTGGGCGCCCCCCTATCCCCTTGGGCGCCCCGCCGCACGCACATGGCCCGGCGGTAGGCGCGCGGTGCGGCCTGGGAGAGTCGGAAGCGCGACGAGGCCCGGCGAGGCGGCAGCGAAGGGCCATGCAGGACGCGGAGAACGTGGCGGCGCCAGAGGCGGCCGAGCAGCGGGCCGAGATCGGGCAGCAGCAGCCGACCGTCGAGCCGCCGCCGGGGGAGGAGCCGGCGCGGCCCGGCGCGCAGGAGGCGGCGGGCGGCGAGGACGAGGAGGCTGGGCCGGGGCCTGATCTGCCGGCCGAGCCCGCGGCGGACGGGGAGGAGAAGGCCGATGCGACCCACGGCGTGTCCCCGCCGCCGCCCGAGGATCCCCCCACCCCGGCCGCGGGCGAGGCCCCGGCGGGGCAGGCGCGGGACTCTGCGTCCGAGACCGGGTCCGAGGGATCGGGCGGGGAGCCAGGCGGCGCGGCGGAGAACGGCGGCGCGGACGAGCCCTCCTTCAGCGACCCCGAGGACTTCGTGGAGGACGTGAGCGAGGAAGGTGAGGCGGCGGGGCCGGTCTGCGCCGAAGTTCCCGATCCTCGAACGCGGGAGGGGTGCCCGCCCTCTGCCTGTCGCCCCCACGTAGGGAAGGTTTCCGTGAGCGCCTGGATCTTGTTTTCTCCGAAAGAAGAGGAGGGCAGGGTGGAGGCAACTTGGGGAACCAGCCACTGGCACTGCAGCTTGGAGTTTGGAGGGTGGTGAAGGCAGACGGCGTGCACGCGGGAGCCGTGGTCGAGTGTGCAGTGGTGTGGCCATTAGGGTCGAGCCGAGCTGGACACTCCATGTGCTGCACGGTCTCGGGTGACAGTTCTTCGTCTGCAGTCTGGGTGCCCCGAGTGACCCGCCAGACTTGTCAGAGGCCTGAGACTGACTCGGGGCCGACTCCTTAGGGGTGGATGGACGCTGTCCCTCGGGAGTGGGGAGAACAGGGTGGCCAAGCTGGGTTCCTTTGCCCCCGCTGTCCCACAGCAGCGTCTACCCCAGAGAGTTCCTTGGGAGGACAGTTTGAGGCCGGCTCTGCCCGATTCCTGTTTGTGTCTCTCTTTTCCTAAGTCTGTAGGCATACCGTCATCCTTCTGTTGGCAAATAATTTTCTCGAGTTGTAGGATTGATTATCGCTTACTTTGCCTTTCTCTTTGCCTTGGTTCGACTTACATGCATTATTTCTGCTTTTTGCCTGAGAGAGCCTGGCTCCTAACGTGACTTCTGATGATGGCTGATCTCGTTTGTTTTTAGCCATTTTATCTTTCCAGGCTGGGAGCATATAAGTGGATTCCTCTGCATATTGACCACCTTATAATAAAATGGGAAAAATGAATTAGACACCATAGAGGTAGCCAACTATACACCAGCAAGATAAGATGTTACCACTTAAAGTTAGCCTTTTTGGAGATGTGTCTGATCACTCTGAGAATGAGTCAGAATAATAAAGGTTATCACATAAAACGGAAAAGAAGGTTTAGAGAACCGACAGAGTTGTTTGACTTTGAAAGATAAATTTATTTTTTAAATTTTTATCAAATGCTTTTGGTTTTTTTCCTTCCAGTTTTACTGAGGTGTAATTGATGTACAGCACTGTGTAAGTTTGAAGTGTACTGCATAATGGTTTGACTTATTTGAAACATAATTTTAAAGGGCTACCTGTTATTGTCACTGTTGTCTTTATTTCATGAGACAAAAAACATTTCAGCATGAAAAGCAGGAAAGGCTCCACAAGCTAGTGAGGACTTGGAAGCCACTGATCCAGTCAAAGCCCTTCACCTGTAAGAAAATGTGTTCCTTGTGGAGTAGGTTGCTGGGAATTGACAGAGAGGCTGTGTTTCTGGGCTCACCCCCTTTCCCCTACCCCCCAGCCTAGACCAGTGTTCTTTTCTTACCACACCAATTTATCTTCTATTTTAAAATTTGAGTTTTGATTTTAAAGCCTATTTTGAGCCCTTAGGTGTTTATTCACAACTGATTTTTTTTAAGCATTATTTGAGCACACCTAATTTACACAAGATTTCTAGTACGTGACTTCCGATGTGTGACAGGATACTGACGTGAGCACAGGCCATTCAAGCTAGGTGACTGCTGGGAGGGCCTTTGGAAGCCCCTGTCATCCTGATATTTTGCCAGAGTGACCTGTGAGTCTCCTGGTCCTGAGGAGCAAAGACTGAGCAAGCTGTCAGTTTTCTTGAGGCCAGTAGCTCACATGTGTTTTCTGGTGCGTGAGAACTGCCCTGTAGGGCAGGAAAGTGATGCTCAAGGTGCTGGTTCTTTTGAAAATGAGCTGAGTCTGATGACGAGCCCTCCCGTAGGTGCCGCAGCCCCAGTGCTGTTGTCTTGCCTCCTTCCTCTTTGAGACAGGTGAACTCTCACACAGTTGCATCTTTTTTTTTTTTAATTAATTTATTTTATTTTTGGCTGCGTTGGGTCTTCGTTGTTACACGCGGGCTTTCTCTAGTTGCGGTGCGTGGGCTTCTCATTGCGGTGGCTCCTCTTGTTGCGGAGCACGGGCTCTAGGTGCACAGGCTTCAGTAGTTGTGGCATGTGGGCTCAGTAGTTGTGGCTCACGGGTTCTAGAGCGCAGGCTCAGTAGTTGTGGTGCACAGGCTTGGTTGCTCCGCAGCATGTGGGATCTTCCTGGACCAGGGCTCCAACCCGTGTCCCCTGCGTTGGCAGGCGGATTCTCAACCTCTGCGCCACCAGGGAAGCCTGCACGGTTGCACCTTAATCAGTTTAATTTTTCAACTGCCTTTGGTGCTTGGCCAAGCAAATATGTGATAATGGTTTTAACTGAGTGTCTTCTTTGCTACTTAGTCTTGAGAACTGTTTCTTTCTTTACTCCCTGTAGTCAGAGTGGGAACCTGACTGTGTGGGCTGGTAATGATGGAGGAAGTGTGTTTCTTCCTGTGTAGTTACTATGCTTATTCCCTTCAGGGTGTGTGGGTGGGTTCTTCTAAACCAGACACAGTTTGTAGGAAAGCTGAGCTTTTTATGTTTGTAAGTTTGGGTCAGGCGTAACAGGCCTTGTCATTGTTCGGTACGTCAGCTTTAAAAGGAACCCAAGGGTTTGGCTTCAGTCTCTGTAGGGAAGATGCGATGACCTAATCTGCCTCTTCTCTTCTTTTTCCTTTTTGCTTGGCCTAAATTTTAGCTTCATTGAAATTTAACTGGCAATTCTTTTATCCAAGGTAACATTTTCAGTATCATTCGTTAAAGGTGTTGAAGTTTAATTAGAGATAGTTTATAACAGGGCTTGCCTCTGGAAATTAAAGGACTTTTTTTCTTTTTTGAAGACCTCTTAACCTTTTTCACACAAAAGTGAAGAAAATTCGTCTTAAGTTTTGAAAGTGAAATACAACAAAGAATATTTTCTGACACGTGTCCTGTATAGCATGTTGAAATACTTGAGTATAGTGCAGAGATTAGAGTGGTAATTAGGTTCCAGAACACATAGATACCTGAGTAACAAGCCATTGTTCTTCAGCTGTTGTTTAAAAATTACCTCCTACACTCATTTTGCCTGTACAGACAGCCCCCAAGTTGTGATGGTTTGAATTACAGTGGTATGTAAGTGGGTTTATCAGGAAGTAACCCCACTGTAAATCAGGAAGGTCTGTATTACCAGTGTAGTTTCGTGTGATGAGTATGCTTTGATGGCAACCTTAAAGATGTCTTTCTGTTCTAGCTCCTAACACGGTGCCTTGTAATCTTACAGCTTTCTAGACAAGCTGGCTAACTAACTGGGATTAGGATTCGTACAGAATTTGTGTTAAAAAGAGGAGGATTTGCTTTTTTCATCTGATACTCCATTTACCCTCCGAGAGCCCATCTGCAGCAGCCAGTCCAGCATTTCTGTTGGCGCTGGGGCGTTAGGGTCAAAAGGACTCCAAGCCTGAGACAGGCCTCGGGTAAGATTGCAGCGGGCAGCCCCCAGATGACATTGAATCGCCCGGAAAACAGTAGGCCGCCAGTTGGCTTCGCAGACCTGTTTGCACTGATTCCTCTGTGTTTCTTTTTCCTAGTTCGTTTTACACCTATCTTTTCTTCTTTTTCTCTTACTCTTGCTGACCATTTTATGGAAATGAAGCAATTCTGAGACGTTTGAACACTTAAGATTTGGGTTCTTTGATCTTAATTTTAAAAGCGGGTGGCATGAACATAATAGGTTTTGAGCTTTGGGCTGAAGTTATGAGAATGAGTTGATGTTGCTTACTGTGTTCCAAGCACCGTTCTAAGCATTTACAACTTAATGTCTGTGTGGCTGGTGTCTCCCAGTGACACTGCGAGGTATTTCGTCGAACTGGAAGACGCGTCACTGTTGGCTTGCTTCCGTGAGCTTCTCTAGTCTGCAGCCACCTGGTTGAAGTGCCATTCTCAGTCCCGTGTTGTTTGTAAACAAGGCTGTTTTACGGAAAGAATAGAGGGTGATGAGTTTGTTTTGTTGTAAACTGAAGACAGTGCCCGGTGGTGAATTTGTGATAGCGGTGGGTCAGAGAAGGCCATTCCTAGCTCACTTCGGGGTTTCTCTGATTTCTGGTGAAAGGCCATCCTCTTTTTTGCCTTCTTCATTATTAAAACCTCTTTGAAAACATTCATTTAAAATCTTCCATTATTGCCAGAAGTCAGTTGACATATCTTGACTGTCGGTGGGAGTGTAAAGAGTTACAATATTTCTAATTCTTTCAAGTTTAAATTTTGAGTCAAGCCAGGGCTCTGATTTCTTTTGCTCACAGTGAAAGTATTTAGATTATTCACTTTTTGCTTTTTGGAAACTTGTTCAGTGTGCTAACCTAGTGCATTAACTTGGTCAAAAAAAGTCATTCGACAAATCTTTCACTTGTACAGAATTACTGGGAGATGTACTCAAAGATCGGCCACAGGAAGCAGATGGAATCGATTCCGTGATTGTGGTCGACAATGTTCCTCAAGTGGGACCTGACCGTCTGGAGAAACTCAAAAACGTCATCCATAAGATCTTTTCCAAGTTTGGGAAAATCACAAATGATTTTTATCCAGAGGAGGATGGAAGGACAAAAGGGTGAGTCATGTTCTCCAGCACGGAAGTGTCACTTGTGTTTTCTTGGTAGCTGACAGACACCGTGAAGATGGTCGTGTGCTCAGGAGCTCACTGTGGATGCGGGAGCATGGCCTCACTTTGGCACTTCGGTCACATTTATCCAGGCCGCCCACTGCTCTGTGGAGCAGTGATTTTGGTCCTTGGGGTCATTGGAGGGAGGGAGAAGGAGATGCAGTGTGGTTCTTGAATTAGGTATTATAAGGTGGCTGCTATGCTTTTAAGAAATCAGACCTTGATCTCTTCTTCGTTGAACACTTATTGAGACAATATACATCCTGGGTAAAGGGACCAACAGATCTGAAAGTTGGCGAGATTTCAGGAAAATTTGACATGGTATTTTATTGATTCTAAGATGTGCTTTTGTCCCACATTTATCATCTCTGAAATGGAGATACTTCTTAGAATCTAGGAGACATTGTGTCATTCCGTAGTAACTTTTTTGTGGCATCACCTAAAATATTGTATCTTTTATTTATTTTTAAGTGTATTTATTTATCTTTGGCTGCCTTGGGTCTTCGCTGCTGCGTGCGGGCTTTCTCTAGTTGCAGCACGCAGGGGCTAATCTTCGTTGCGGTGCACAGGCTTCTTATTGCGGTGGCTTCTCTTGTTGCATAGCACGGGCTCTAGACATGTGGGCTCAGTAGTTGTGGCACGCGGGCTCAATAGTTGTGGCTCATGGGCTCTAGAGCGCAGGCTCAGTAGTTGTGGCGCACGGGCTTAGCTGCTCCATGGCATGTGGGATCTTCCCGGACCAGGGCTCGAACCCGTGTCCTCCGCATTGGCAGGCAGATTCTTAACCACTGCGCCACCAGGGAAGTCCCTGTATCTTTTAAAAATGGTAGCATGAGGTATGTGTCTTGCAGTTTGCTTTTTAAGTTCAATATTAGGTTTTTTGTGTTGGTAAGTGTAATTCTAGTTTCCTCCTTGTAAATGCTCTGTGCTCTGTCATATCATATGACAGTTGTCTGTTTTCCTATGGATTGACAGTGTTTTGAACAGTGGTTAGGAACAGCCTAGTGTCTGTCCTCTTCTGAGCACAAGAGAGGGTTTGGGGTGCATGAAGTGTCCCTCTTCAGAGCCACTGGCCAATCCCCGATTATGCCTGAGTGTCGCTACCAGTTTACGCTCGACCAGCAGGGATGAGAGTTCTGTTTGTTGCTCCACAAACTTATCAGACTTTCACCGTTAAAATTTCATAAAAACATCAGCCTCTGGGTACAGGCAAAATTGTCTTTATGGGACAGGAATGAGAAGGTGGTATAAACTTAATTTTTTTTTATTTCAAATTTTGGAAACTACCTAGAATAGCTTTAATTTCTTAAACAGTTATCACATGCAGGCAGCGCTTCATACTTTTTCTATTTCAGGAACTAGGTGGAAGGATAACCTTTTTTTGAGCAGTTCCTTGTGTTATTTTTGTTATAATGAAACATTCTCTGAGAGCCTTTGTAATTTTGCCTGTAATACACAGTATTAGACTACCCATGTTTTTTTAAACAGTTTTGTTGAAAGGTACTTGACATACAGTAAAATCGGATACTGTCCATGTCTCTTTAAACAGTTTTGTTGAAAGGTACTTGACACAGTAAAATCGGATAGTTCTAAAGTGTACAATTTCATAAGTTTTGGTGTATGTATACACCCATAAAACCATTACCATAGTCAAGTTAATGAACATTTTGGTTACTTAGCTGTTCTATAATTTCTGATCGTGTACTTAGAGACTTTGGATCTTTGCTAGGATTTTGTTCACGTTTAGAACTGTTCTGCTAGGGATCTGACTGCCTCCGGGACACGGCGGGAAGACAGGTCTCGGATACTCATGGCGGGTGCGAGCCCTGTGGAGGGCTGGGCGTGTTGAGCGTGCCCTGCCTGACCTTCACGTCTGCAACTTGTGCGAGTTGCCCTCTTTCTCGATGCAGGTATATTTTCCTGGAATATGCATCCCCTGCCCACGCTTTGGATGCTGTGAAAAATGCCGATGGCTACAAGCTCGACAAGCAGCACACGTTCAGAGTCAACCTCTTCACCGATTTTGACAAGTGAGTTCTGACTCGGCCCAGGAGAACCTGGGCATTTTCCTGAGCGTGAATGGCCAGACATTTCTGCCCCGGGGGGCAGTGGGTGCTTAGTGGCCTTTTGGGTAGCTGCATTCTCCCGTCAGACCACTGCAGGACCATTTCGCATCCCTGGCCAGTAGCACCCCCTGACCACCAGCGTCCCCTCACCGGTTGTGACCAATCAAAACCTTGTCCTTTCCCCCTGCGGGGAGGGCAGGGGTGCGGTACTGCCTGGGGTTGAGAAGCACTCAACCTTGTAATCATCGTCGTGTTGCTACTCTTCCAGGTACATGACTATCAGTGATGAATGGGATATTCCAGAGAAACAACCTTTCAAAGACCTGGTATGTTGTATAAAATCTATACGTAATGGGAAGAAATGGTGGCTAGCCTCTCGGCTTGAAGTGATGTATTCCTCAGGAGTTAAAGCTGCTGACTGAACTTGTCGAGTCTCTTAAGAGCAACAGTTATGTATTCTTTGGTTAAAATTAATGAAATGTTTTCAATCCCTTGCCTTTGGTTCTGTTTCTAGGGAAACTTACGTTATTGGCTTGAAGAGGCAGAATGCAGAGATCAGTACAGTGTGATATTTGAGAGTGGAGACCGCACTTCCATATTCTGGAATGACGTCAAGGATCCGGTCTCCATTGAAGAGAGAGCGGTGGGTATTTGCTGCCGTGTGGGGACTTACCTCATGTTTCCTTAACAAAGAGGAGTTTGGTGGGAATTCCCTGGCAGACCAGTGCAGTGGTTAGGACTTGAGCTTTCACTGCCAAGGGCCCGAGTTTGATCCCTGGTCAGGGAACTAAGATCCCGAAAGCCACACAGCAAAAGAAAAGAGGAGCTTGGTATAAGAGCAGGTGAGTGTCACGTGCTTTGAGGTTACGCCTCTGAGAACAACTTCTATTCTTCCAGCTTTGAAAGGCACCCTAAGAAGTGGATAGGCTTCTTGTGTTTTCTGCTAAAAGCTTGAGGAGTATATTTGTTGTAGACTTTGGACTCTGTGTTCGGCGTTTTGTTGTGTTAACATCGGCACTGATTCTTTCCACAGAGATGGACAGAGACGTATGTGCGTTGGTCTCCTAAGGGCACCTACCTGGCGACCTTTCATCAGCGAGGCATTGCTCTTTGGGGGGGAGAGAAATTCAAACAAATTCAGAGATTCAGCCACCAAGGGGTTCAGCTTATTGACTTCTCACCTTGTGAAAGGTAAGCTGTTCGAAAATTGCAAACGGAGTCGTGCCAGCCTTCTATGGGTAATTTTTTCAAGCTTTATTCTGCAGTAATTTTAAAGTTAAAATAGAAACATTATAGGAAGAGTCCAGAGGACTCCCGTGTGCTCTTGACCGCGATTCTCCAGTTAGTATTTTGTTGCATTTGCTTTATTGTTTCCTTTCTCCACACATCTGCATAAGCTACATCATCTTGCATAAGGGACTTGCGTATCTGCTGACTTTGGTATCGACCGCGGCGGGGGGGGGCCTGGAACCAGTCCCCTGTGGATACTGCACGTGACCATCTGTTCTCTTTACCTTGTTGTCTTAATTAAAATCCAAGGAAGAGAAAGTGAGAATTCCACATCTCTCATTCCGCGCGTGCACACAGCCGACTTTTGTTTGGAATCTGTTGGATCATTCCTTGTCCTGGTTTCATCAGGGAAACTTTTTTTTAACACCTTTATTGGAGTATAATTGCTTTACTCGGGGAAGCATTTTGAGGTGACCCTTGGAGCACCCTGGTGCCGAGCGGGGTGAACGGTCTGTGCCACAGTGGCTCTGCTCCGTATTTCGAGCAGGGTCTCCAGGCGGAGGACAGGGTCGGGGGAGCCTGGGGTTGGAGGAAGTGCTGCTTCCACGGGTCTCGGCTGCTGTTCTGGCGGCCTCGCTTGTGCCTGGAGAGTCTCCTTCTGGAGCGGAGGCGTGGACAGGTCCTCGCCACGCCCACACAGCTGTGACCTTCACGTGAGAGGACGTGGAAGCGTGCAGGAGATGAGTAGGTGTCCCCTCTGTTGCAGGTACCTGGTGACTTTTAGCCCCCTGATGGACACTCAGGATGACCCTCAGGCCATCATCATCTGGGACATTCTTACCGGGCAGAAGAAGAGAGGTTTTCACTGTGAAAGCTCAGCCCATTGGCCTATTTTTAAGTAAGTGGACCCGTGGTGGCCAGTGGTGACCTCTTTGCGGCCTTTTCTTCGTCGATGAGTCTGGCACTGTTCTTCTTTGTAGGTGGAGCCATGATGGTAAATTCTTTGCCAGAATGACACTCGATACTCTCAGTATCTATGAAACTCCTGTAAGTGATTTACTTGATTATCTGAAAGTGAGCTGCCCCATCAGTTGCTTGTCAGCTCCAGTCGCTTCTCGAGGACGCGGTGCTTTCCCTTAATTCGTGGTGCAGCCAGAAGGGAGAGAGACTAGTTCTGTGCCTCTCAGTTGCTCGGGTCCTGGATTTGGGTCTTGAATCTGCCGGCCCCCGCTTCTGCTGCCGCAGGGGGTTAAGGATGGGAGTTGGTGAAATGGGCTCCGGAAATGTGTCCTTCGCTGCTGTGCGTGAATTGTTCCATTGTGATCTGTCACCCTCTGCGTACACTGCTCCCTCGGCAAGCTCACGTTGTAAAAGGTTGTGTGAACCGCCGAGACATTGGCCTGGTTTAACTCCATTGTAACCTTGTTTTTCCACAGTCTATGGGTCTTTTGGACAAGAAGAGCTTGAAGATCTCTGGCATAAAGTAAGCGAATCTCTTGGCATGTGGCTTTTGCCTCCCTCCTCCGGTGCTCGGCCCCTGCACGGTTGCAGAGAACGCTGGTGCTTTGTCACCCTAGCGCCAGGGTGTCACGGCAGGCTCGTGCCCGCCGCTGCGCACTGTGTTGGCGGCCCCCGTCAGCATTCACCGTTCCTGCGCGTAGGGGCATCTTGAGGGCCTACTTCCTTTCGTGGTTCTGCCTTGGAACCAGAGACTTGGGGGCGCAGTCTTTGAGGAAGAGGGGTCTCCACTTAGTTGAAAGTCTCTGTGTCTCTTTGGTGGTCTGTGCCATGGGGTTTGCGTGGCCTCAGTGAACTGCAGCTGGTTTTCTCTGTCAATGAGGAGGCACGTTTTTTTTGTTGTTGTTTTTGCGGTACGCGGGCCTCTCACTGCTGTGGCCTCTCCCGTTGCGGAGCACAGGCTCCGGACGCGCAGGCTCGGCGGCCATGGCTCACGGGCCCAGCCGCTCCGCGGCACGTGGGATCCTCCCGGACCGGGGCACGAACCCGTGTCCCCTGCATCGGCAGGCGGACTCTCAACCACTGCGCCCCCAGGGAAAGCCCTGGAGGCACGTTTTTATTTACCTGAAATCTCTGGGGGCAGTGAAGTATCAGCAGTGCAAGGACATTCACGCCTCTTATTATTTTTATGTTTACATTCTTGGGCAAAACGATGGCTTCTAATTAAAAGTAAAACTGGGAATTAATTCTCAGTAAAATGCAAAAGTAAAGGTACTCTTCACAGATAGGAACTCATGGATTGTTCGTTACAGCACTTTTTAGGGTAATTTTTGCAGTAGAGAGAATTGCACTAATTCTTCTTTAATCCTCTTACATTTTTTGATTTGGGGTTTTCCCCCTTTAGCCCCTTAACGAATCTTCGGAAATCATGTAGCTGGGTCCATCAGCCTAAAGTTTATTTTACTTGCCTTGCGGTTAAGAGTTTGAGTGGGGTTTCAGAGCTTGGGGATTGAGTCTTGTGACCCCTGTGCGACAGTGCGTGGTATTATCAGCACCTCTCTCTCTCCTCGACGGTACAGTGTGTCTAGCAAAGCCCCCGAGTTGTTCTGCGGACGGAGCCCACGCTAGTGAGCACTCAGTGAGCGCTGGCTGCTACTAGTGTTCTTGGGGTACACGCGCCACTGCTGAGCTTTTACACAGAGAATGAGGTCTCTTGTTCTCTGCTCTCATCATTTCTTAGCCAGTCCTCGTAAGCATTTCATTTTCTTTGTTCTGCAGAGACTTCTCCTGGTCTCCCGGTGGTAACATAATAGCCTTTTGGGTGCCTGAAGATAAGGATATTCCAGCCAGGGTAACCCTGATGCAGCTTCCTACCAGACAAGAGATCAGAGTTAGGAATCTATTTAATGTTGTGGACTGCAAGCTACATTGGCAGAAAAATGGAGATTACTTGTGTGTTAAAGTAGATAGGACTCCAAAAGGTACCCAGGTAAGTGGATGCCAGTGGGCAGGGGTCATTCCTTGTACAGCTCAGTTCTGTTCGGGGGGTGTTAATGGACTTTTTGGTTCAAACTCACGACTTATTTTCACACCCACCTAACACCGAAAGATAGCTGGTGTGTCATAGCTAGAGGTGTTGTCATATTCCAGCCGAGGAGTGTAATGTTTTTCTGGAAAACTTTGAGTGGGTGATAACATTCGTGTAGTTTAGAGTTGACGTAGGTTCGCGTTCACAAGAGAACACAGGGAAATCTCTAGGCACCCACCTGCCTTCACTGAAGGAGTTAAAATGAGTAGGTTGTTTTCTTTTAGATTTTCTCTTTAAACACAGGGTAGCATGCTTGACAGTTCTGCATCCACACTTTCTGTTGGTTTGCATCAGTTAATATTGAACTTAACCAAAAAATTGCGTGATTTTTTTCCTTCTAATGGAAATATTCCTCTTCCTTTTACCAAAAAAAAGTTCTTTTAAGTGTACAGTTACTGGATTTTATTGCATTCACACAGTTGTACAAGTTACCACTGTCTTAATTCTAGAACCTTTCCATCGCCCCCGAAAGGAACTCCACGCCCATCAGCAGTCACCACCATTCCTGACATCCTCTAATCTGCTTTCTTGCTTCCTGTCTCTGGATTTCCCTATTGTGGACATTTCATGTGAATGGAGTCGTGCGCTCTATGGCCTTCTGTATCTGGCTTCCTTCACTAAACGTTTGTTCAAGGCTCATCCAGGTTGTGCCATGTGCCCGTCCCTCATTACATTTGTGGCTGAGCAGCGGCCGTTGAATTGTATCGTGTTTGTCCATTTAGCTGTTGATGGACACTTGGGTAGTTTCCACCTTTTGGCTGTTGTGAATAACACAGCACCCACTTTTTACGTGAGTGCATCTTGAAACGCACTGCAGGATGTTCTGCTGTTTTGAAATAGTTGGATCAGTGCTAGTCAGTGGACCTTTATGGCACTACAGCTGCGATGTGTATTCTTGGACCTATCTGTGCTTGAGATGACCTTTAGGGCAGGTCTTGAATAGAATCTGGGTTGGGGGTGGTGGGATCCATTAGCTCTCCAGAGACTGTACCAGTTTCTACCTCCGTCAGCTTTTTTTTTTTTTTTTTTAATTATTTATTTAGGCTGCGTTGGGTCTTCATTGCTGTGCACAGGCTTTCTCTAGTTGTGGCAAGCGGGGGCTACTCTTTGTTGCGGTGCGCGGGCTTCTCATTGCGGTGGCTTCTCTTGTTGCGGAGCACAGGCTCTAGAAATGTGGGCTTTAGTAGTTGCGGCACGCGGGCTCAGTAGTTGTGGCTCGCGGGCTCTAGAGCGCAGGCTCGGTAGTTGTGGTGCACGGGCTTAGTTGCTCCGCGCCATGTGGGATCTTCCCGGACCAGGGCTCGAACCTGTGTCCCCTGCATTGGCAGGCGGATTCTTAACCACTGTGCCACCAGGGAAGTCCCCCTCCATCAGCTTTTGAGAGTTCTTGTTTCATCGTTTTAATCACTACAGATAGTCATATGTCTTTACCAGGTGTATATGTTTAATCTTTCATTAAATTCTTAAATTGTCCTGTCTTCCTCATGCTTTCAGTTTCCAGAATGTTACCCCTTTCTTTTTCTTTTTTTTACACAGGGTGTTGTCACAAATTTTGAAATTTTCCGAATGAGAGAAAAACAGGTGCCTGTCGATGTGGTCGAAATGAAAGGCAAGTCCCATTGTCATTGTCCTGTGGTTGAGTTCACCTGTGTGCTGTCACATGTACCCTTAAAGCTTCTGTGTAAATTCATGGCCCAGGTAGAATGGCCGAGACTCGGAACCCTGATTCACAGTGAACAGCACCCGGCTCTAAGTTACAAAACATGCATGTGTTTAGGGTGTTGTCCTTTCCAACTTCAGTCTCTTAGCTTTTCCAGTTGCCAAGTGAAGTGATGCCTCCTGTTTTTCCACACCACGCGATCTGCTTATATAGCAGAGGAACAGGGGTTCTCACCATTTTCCACACTTGGGAGAGAGTGTGAAGGGCAGGCTTTCATCACATGCCCAGTGACGGCAGCCGAAGGACTTGTGCTCTTACGTGTGAAAGTTCTCAGTTTAATAGAGGTGTTTTGTTTTTTTGGTGGGTTTCTTTGGACTCATGGAAACTTCAGATGCTGTGTTTCTGTCTTTAGGTGGAAAATTTAGGCTGTATTTTCTGTTTTGCTGGGGAGAGGAGGAGGGGAAGGGGGTGAAGTGGCCGCGCTGCCTGGGTAGAGAGGCGCGTGAGCCCTTGCGCCCAGGGCCGCGGCGAGGAGTGTGGGGAGGGTTTGTCCACAGGCTGCACCGCACCTGGCCTGCCCCTCCCCGCCCCTGCGGCAGGACGGGGCGGGGCGCAGGGTGCTGTCCCTGCTGGCCGGGCGGCTCCACACAGGTGCAGCGTGCTGCCTTTGCTTCTGTGCTGTTCTCTGGTCCTTTGAATGAATTTAAGAATGTGGGGCATTTCTCTGGTTGAATAACTTTAACTGGTCAAGAGTGTTCTGTTCCTAAGTGACCAAAAGGAGCTCACCCTTCTTCCCGGTCTTAGAAACCATCATAGCCTTCGCCTGGGAGCCGAACGGGAGTAAGTTTGCTGTGCTGCATGGGGAAGCTCCTCGGATATCAGTGTCTTTCTACCACGTGAAGAACAATGGCAAGATTGAGCTCATCAGTAAGTAGGTGGCTTGCGCCCGACTCTCAGGACAGAGCTCGGTCGTCGCTCCGCGCAGAGCGCTCGGTGGGACAGGTGCGGAGGGCCACGTGGGCCCGTGGCGGTGGTGATGGCCCCAGAGGGAGTTTGTTGCAAAGGATGGGCCTTCTCTGCGCTCCCGTGGGGCCCTTGTACTTCACTGTTCCGAAGTCCTGTCCTCTCCTCTTGTGGCTGCAGCTGCCCGCTCTGGGTTGGGGTCACATGCCCGCCCTCGGTCTGCTCCTCCCTCAGGACAGGCTCCTCGCCCAGCCTGGACGCAGCGGGGCTCCCCGCTCCTTGCTCTCCTGTCCTGCGTCCTTAGTGCCGAACACAAGGCGGGTGCTCGTTGGCTGCTTCAGCGTTTCTCTTTGTGAGGACTGAGGTGGGGGACCTCTTGCACCCACCTCAAGGGTGAGGCGCCCTCAGGGTGTGCTCGCCCCACGCTCCCCGAACCTCAGCCAGGGCTTCTTGCCACAAAGGCAGGGGGGTCATCCCAGTACCTGACGGGGACTCCTGTGCCCTGGGAAGAGCTCTTCCTGAGAGACTTCTCAGGTTCACTTCCTGAAGTTTAGCAGTGCTTGTGGTAGAATCATTTCGTGGTGTTATCAGTTGGCTGTCTATCACAAAATTGACTCTTATTAATTCCCTTCGTCATGAAAGGAAGACTTCATGGTCTCTCGTTACCAAGTGGGTTACAAAAGAGCAAGTACACGAGTGCCTCTGCCTTCCGAGTGCCCCGCTCCCCTGCCCCCCCGAAGGGTCCGTGTCGGGGTCGTCGCACGCACTTCCCGGCCTCCTCGTGGTGGGGACCGTAGAGCACGTCTGCCAACAGCGTTCTCTTTGCTTTGTCTTGGTCCGAGAGTCGTGCCGCCCCCGCTCAGGGTGATGCAGCCTCACCCCCCTCCGCGCCCTGCTCCTTCCTCCTGCGTGAAGAGACCCCCAGGGCGAGGACCTGGCTCTAGCCCTTCAGGAAGTGAGTGGTTTGGAGAGATGATGGAGTTGGATGGCTTGTTAGTTAGAAAGGCGTGTGAGTCACAAGAGGAGTGGATTTTAGGCTTTTCGGGGTCGTATGCCTCTTTGAGAATCTGATGAAAACTGGATTCCTCACCCTGGTGTTGAGTCCCTGTAATCACACTAACCGTAAGTGGAGTCTTCTGTCCAGGGACATTGTCAGGTACCTTGTCAGGGACATTGTTTTGAACGGAAAATGTCATTTAAGATAGCATTGCAGCTTCAGAATCCCCCGTCCCTTCTTTTTTTTTTTTTTTTAACTGGGTCATAATTTGAGGTGTACTGAAGGTGATTTTTCTGACCTGTTTTCACAGGTAGCCAACAGGTGTGGTACCTCCGTAGAGTTGTGGTGTATACACCCATGGGGGGCAGCGAGAGCCCACTGCCGGTCCTCCCGTCTCTGCTGCAGGCTGACCTCTGACACTTTCTTTCCTTTCAGAGATGTTTGATAAACAGCAGGCCAACACCATCTTCTGGAGCCCCCAAGGGCAGTTCGTTGTGTTGGCTGGTCTGCGGAGGTGGGTTTCTGTCTGATGCGGTGGGCTTTGGTGTGGGCTGTGCAGAGACCCTGGCCCCGGGCCCGCTCCCCTGCCCCCCCAAAGGTAGGGTATGCTGGCTACCCTACCTTCGGGGGCCAGGTAGCGATGCTGGCTCTGCGCAGATGCGGTGGACGGGTTCTCCCACAAAAGGGTCGGCCCGTTTGGGTGAAGCGTTGTGTGGCGTCTCCATCCTGCTCCCCAGACGCAGGCCAAGACCAGGCAGATTAAAACAGCCTGGCCACAGGCGCTTTCGCCGCGGGCCTGGAGGACAGGTCTGCGTGGTTACGCAGGACCTCTTGCTGGTGATCCCGTTGCCATGTTGTAAGGTCCGTGTCTCCTTGTAGGCAGGATGTTCAGTCAGGCCGTGAGCCCATCTTGTCCTCTGGTTGGTGTGACCACGAGGACCTGGGCGTTACCCTCGCCCGCTCCCCCCTTAGTTGCTGTTTCCAGCAGGACGTGTGCAGTGCTGCCTCCGAGCGGCAGGACACCCCGTCTCAGCGTAGGTGCTTCTTGCTGTGGCTTTGGAGGCTTGGCCTCAGACAGCCTTCCCTCTGAGAATAATCACAGCAGACACTACGTGCTCGTGTGCCCTGTACATCTTCAGTCACAACATCCTTACGAGGTCATCGCTGTGATTATTTCCACGTCGGTGATGAGGTGGTAGTTAGGGAACCCCGGGCTCCCGAGTCTGGCCTGTACCCTCACCCTGGAGCCGGGGGCGGGCACACACACGGCTCCTGCAGAAGGCCCACCGTGCTGTCTGTTCCCCAGTATGAACGGCGCCTTGGCCTTCGTTGACACTTCGGACTGTACGGTCATGAATATCGCGGAGCACTACATGGCCTCCGACGTCGAGTGGGATCCGACTGGGCGCTATGTCATCACCTCCGTGTCCTGGTGGAGCCACAAGGTACGGGGACATGGGGAGCCTCGGTGCCACGTGGACCGGGATGTGGGGAGCCCTCTTCGCCGTGGGGAGCCCTCTTCGCCGTGGGGGAGCGCACAGAGCGTGGCATCGCATCACCTCCCCGCCTGCGTCTCATCCCTGCGGGCGATGCGGTTGATCCACTTGAGCTCCCGGCCCGGCCCAGGCTGCCCAGAATCCCTCTCCCCAGAGCCCTGAGGGCAGCCAGCCTTCTCCACGAACAGGGCAGCATTGTTTCATCTCTCTTCCTAAGTTAGAGCGCGTCTTAGTCGCTCCAGTCGGAGCCGGGCCGCCCACATCTGCCGCTGCAGCCAGAGAGGGCTTGTAGAGTGGGAATCAGATGGTACCGCTTCCCGACTCAGTTAGCACCCACCCACTGCACTGTGGGACTAAACCAGCTGCTCACTGCGCGGCTCCCCGGTGGAGGGTGGGTCTCTTCTGGTTTGCACGTGTTTTCCCAGCACAGTATTTCCCTCTTGAGGCGTTCCTGCTTCGGACCGTCAGTACTTGGTCACCCGGCCCGTTGGGTCCTCTGTGCGGCGGCCTCTGACGGCACAGCCTTTGGCTGTGCGCGTTTCCTGAGTGGAGGCCACGCTGGCCCCAAGCGCCCGTGCTCGCTCCCGCCTCGTGGCCTCTGCGTGCGTCCCCTCCCTGGAATGTCAGTTCACGTAGGTGCTGTGCTTCCTGCCATTCCGGTGTCACCAAGCGTGCATCCGCAGAGGCCCCCTCCCCACCTGGTTCCCGCGTCCTCTCACCCCGCTCTATGTTTTCACGGTGCTCAATGACATGCGCTCACCTTAGCCGTTGTTACGAGTTCCTTGTCCCCTTTTCCGGCTGGCATGGAACTTTGCAAGGACAAGGGCCTTTTCTCCTCTTCTGAGCTGTGTTCCCAGCATCTGAAACTGCTCAGCCTTCAGTCAGGATTTGCTGTCCGAATTGGGCTGTGAGAAAACGTTTGCCGTTTCTGTTTTTAACTTCTTGAAAAGATCATCATCTCTGTCGTTAGCAAAAGATTTGAGGATGTGTCAGTGGAGGTAGAAACAGGATTCTGTGATCGCAGGAGCAGGTGTGGCACCGCCAGTGAGCGGGCTTCTCGGCCTGGGGCCTCCCTGAAAGGGCATGAAGCTGTGTCTGTGCACGGGCACTTTTCTGGGGAGAGGACCCGTTTCCTCTTGGGTCTCAGGAGAGATCCATAGCCTGAGGTTCGTGGGGCTCAGAATTGGTGTCCGTACAGATCACGCTCTGTAGCGTCTGGTTCACACGTTCAGTGTTCTCACGCTGGTGGTTAAACTTGCTGAGGACTCTGCCTTGTCTTTACTGACTGTCGTTATTGATTGAGGTATTGACAGTTGAACCAGCTCGTGCATGTTTACAGACCAATTAGGGCAATTCTGTTTAACGAAGTGATGAAGTTTTAGGAACACGGGCTTTGCAAATGTCACTGGAAACAGTGTCTTGAGTAATAATCCTTGCGTTCGGATCAGGATATGTTGACCATGCCCGTGTCTAGTTTGTTCAGAGGTCGCCTCAGTGAGGCCTACCCTGACACTTTACAAACCTTTTAGACGACTGACCACGCGGTGTTAACTGCTCCCCGAGTGCTGGTCTGCAGCGGGAGTTCACCAGAGCGTAGGTTGTGGCACTGCTTCCTTTATCCAGCGGAACCGTGTTTGGTGACGTGGTTGATTTCTGCTTTGTTAGCCCTGTTCCTAGCTGCTGCGCACGCTGCGCTGTCCAGTCAGGTACGTGAGTTTAGGTGTCTCCCAAGTGCCAGCGACGTTGTTTGGCAAATTATTGGCTCCCGAACAGTTGTTGAACGTAATGGTTAATTTTGTCACTTCTGCCAGCACTAAGGATTCCAGGGCCTCTGCCTCCTGGTGGAACGTGGTACAGGGGGCAGCTCAGCGGGGCCTCTGCTCTCTTCCAGGTGGACAATGCCTATTGGCTGTGGACTTTCCAAGGCCGCCTTCTGCAGAAGAACAGCAAAGACCGCTTCTGCCAGCTGCTGTGGAGGCCTCGGCCCCCGACCCTCCTGAGCCAGGACCAGGTCAAGGTCTGGTTGTGTCTTCGTCGGGTGTAGGCACGTGGGGGCGACGGGCGCTGAAAGGAGCCGCTGCTGCTTCCTGTTACCGTTAGGGTGATAACGAGTGAGGAGCAGAAACGTGACATTTATGGGGGACCCTGTGAAGAGACGCAGAACGACTCAAGAACCAAAAGGAAAGAGTAGCTTCAGAGCGGAAGCAGATTTTCAGGTTAAGGCCACGTCGGTACCGTTCCAGGGAGTTCGCACAAACGGGCGGGATGAGAAAGGTGGCAGGGGCAATTAAAAAGTCCTGCTGGGATTTACATAGTGATGGAGAAACACGCTGATGGTATCAGGACAGAGCTGAGGGAGCCTGTAAATCCCAGGGAAGGAGGACAGGCCACTGACGTACGGACGCTGCGTTTGAGCACTCTCGGAGGCCATGCTTTGCTCATCATTGAGGAGGTCGTTCTCCACGTTGGCAGCTCTGAGGATTACATTTGTGGTTCTTGCTTTGAATATTTAAATCCTGAGTGACTTGTCTTTGTTTCAGCAAATTAAAAAGGATCTGAAGAAATACTCCAAGATCTTTGAACAGAAGGACCGTTTGAGCCAATCCAAAGCCTCAAAGGTTAGCCTTGTCCCCAGGCCTGAGGGAGGTGCCAAGGACCATCCCCTCATGGCAGAGAAGGCCGGTGCCAGGCCACGGGGACAGACTGGCGGGGGCGGCTCTGTGCCGCCGGGGCCCACCTGTGGCCCTCGGGTGGCTGGCATTTCAGACGCGGAAGGCGGGTGGTACGGGCCACGCTAGAGGCAGAAGGCGGCGAGCACAGGTCCCACCTTTGCTGCCCCCGGAGTGTGTGTAGAGTCCTTACGTCACCACGTCAGGTGGGCCTACTGCTGACCGTGTTTTCACTTCCATTTGGGTTGAGCAAAGTTATGGCAGTGATGCGAGCTGTTAGTTGTGTAAGTTCTCTGCAACCCTATCCACAGGAATTAGTGGAGAGAAGACGGACCATGATGGAAGATTTCCGAAAATACCGGAAAATGGCTCAAGAACTCTATATGGAGCAGAAAAACGCACGGCTCGAATTGCGAGGAGGTAACTGTTAGCCAGAGATGCACTCTTCCAAGCGTATGGTTAAAGGGTTTTTCCCTAGAATTGCGAGGAGGTAACTGTTAGCCAGAGATGCACTCTTCCAAGCGCATGGTTAAAGGGTTTTTCCCTAGAATTGCGAGGAGGTAACTCTGTTAGCCAGAGATGCACTCTTCAAAGCGTATGGTTAAAGAAGTGTTTTTCCTTTTTTTCATCTTAATTTCCCAGAGTTTTCAGAAAACGTCATGTGTTGTCTAAAGATTCTTAAAAAGAATCTTTCAAAGAAGACTGTGGCTTGCGGTATCTTAGTTCCCTGCCCAGGGGTTGAACCCAGGCCCTGGCAGTGAGGGCACCGAGTCCTGAACACTGGACGCCAGGGAATTCTCTCTTTAAAAGTATCTTAAAGGGAATCTTTAAAAGACTCTTGAAAAGAACTGAGAGGTTCTTGCTGCCTGCAAGTCAAGGCCATAGTCCTTTCTTTGCAGGGGACCTCGCTGTGTTCACATCGGCCTCTTGGCGGGTGCGGGACGCGCGCGCGTATGTGTGTGTGTGAATGTGTTTCACAACTTCTCGCCCCACATCTGCACACGGTGTGACACACGCACGCCCGCTGCCCCCTGCAGGTGTGGACACTGACGAGCTGGACAGCAACGTGGACGACTGGGAGGAGGAGACCATCGAGTTTTTTGTCACCGAAGAAATTATTCCTCTTGGAAACCAGGAGTGATCCGGGAGCACTGTGGTGAGCCTTGAGACGGGGAGCACACGGTGTCCTGTTTGCGCTTCCTTCCTGTTCTGCTCTCCCGCAAGTCAGAAGGCAGCTCATGTAAGGCGCTGAGTGAAGCCCAGTTGCCGGTACTCAGGGTTAGCCACGTCCTTGCCTGTGAGCTGTGAGGGGTCCAGTGCAGACCCTGGGTGTCCGGAGCCTTGCATCTGAGAGCTCTGGGCCTCAGGCTCCCGTAAAATCCAGCAGGCCTTGGCCATGGGTGAGAGGAGGGCTGGGGCAGGCACTGGTGGTTGATGCCTAGGGAAGAGGAGGGGGCTTTGCTGGGCGAAGGCCTCAGGGTGTCCAGCAGAAAGGTGGGCCTCGCCAGCCGCAGCACCCGTTCTGGTCCGTCCCTGGTTGGTCTGAGACAGGAGCCTCCAAAACCCCGTCAGGTGCAGCCGGAACGCAGGCTTCAATAACAGAAAAGACGTGGCGGCTCTGGACCTCAGAGCGGACGTGTGTGGGGGGAGAGGAGGTCCGGGGCTCCGTGTGCCTCGGTGTCCGGCCGTGCTGCCTCCGCGGCAGGGAGAGCAGGGCCGGGGACTCCGCGTCCAGGCTGCTGCTCGTCTGCAGGCGCCGGGCCGGCGTGGTCCCTCCTGCTTCCTAAGGACGTGTGCCGTGCGCTCACCACGCGTGCTCGCCTGGGGCCGAGGCCGCCGCTGACCACCTGATGTAGTTCCCTTCTTACAGGACAGCGAGCGGACGGTGTCCCCTTGTTGCAGCGTCACCGTGTGTTGTGCTGGAACCGAGGTCATCCTTTTGCGGAAAGCCTGCCCACTCCTGACTTTTCACCTGCGCTTTCTCTCGCCCGGGCTGTGGCCACGCCTGGGACTCGCCGTCTCCACACGTCGCTGTGCCTTTCAGCCCCTGGTACCCAGGGTGGGGGAGGTTTGCCGGTGCTGCTCTCAGTTTTCTCTCGCTGGGTTTCTAATCGCACCGAAGACTGGGCCCTGCCTCACATGGCCAGCGCCGTCCACAGCCGCGCAGGGTCCCTCCAGGGCTCCCTGGCCGCCAGCAGGGAAGCCGCTTGGGGCACCAGCGCGTCCCCCGCCATTCAGGTTGTGACAGGTTCTCTCAACAGGCTGAACGTGGAAATAAAAGCAAACCTGTATGAAAAAGCTGTCTTTCTCCTGTCTTTGAACGTAGATAGCAGCCTTGACCTTCATGCTTCTCCCGTCTGCCACAGTAGCAGCCGCAGCCGCCGCTGGGCTCAGCGCATGCCGCGCTGTGCTCGAGAGGCAGGGCGGGGCCGTCCGCCTCCCTCGGGCTGTCCTTCTGCGCTGCAGCTGAGCTTTGAAAAGCGATGCGTCAGCCCAAACACAGTTTCTTCTTTTTCAATTTGTTGTTTCCTGTGCTTGTGGTTCACCTGATGAGAAAGAACCCTTTAGCCTTTTCCTCAGCTACACAGGTTTGAAGACTTCCATGGACAGTTGTCACTTTAGCCACTAGTACGTGGTCCTGTTTGAGTATCTAACTCTTTCCCCTGCGGAGGAGGGAGTGAGCAAATCCAGGTAACTCAGCTCGTTTTCACCTGCAGTGTCCTGCTGCCCTCGGTGCCTTGTGAAACGGCAGCTTCCACCTCTGTCTCTTTCTCTCCTGGAACCCGAAGCTTAGTTTAAAAAGCAGCGAAGCACGGAACAGTGCGCTTGGAGCTCACAGCCGTGACCTCTGTGTACGGTGGACAGACCTAAGACGACCTTGTGGGGCAGGACGGGCAAATGTCTGCCCCCGCGGCTCGGCCGGCTGGTGCGGAGCGGCCCCGACCGGCAGCGGCCCCGCTACCTGGCCTCTCCCGTGTGAGCCGGCGCTTCGCGCTCTTCCTCTCGGGGCCTGGGCTTCCTCTGCAGCCCCTCATCCTGCCGTGTAGCTCATCCTCGCGCCCGCTCGGGGTCACAGCAATTCCTGTTTCCTTTCACGTTCTTTAAACTTCACTGTGTCGAGACCTAGTTTTTCTGATTTCGTGGCAGTAAGGAGGAAATGGCACATGGCTCTATCACGTGAACAGATTTTTAACAGAGCTTTTGAAAGATTAACTTTTCACTGTTTTAAACGGGCTAGTTGTAACTTTTACATAGTTTGTGAATAAAAATTTCTTAAGCAATCGTGCTGGCATTACCTCTCTTTTTCTGTGAACTGGGTGTCCCACCGCCGGCCCTTTGTAGAAGAATTTCCCCACCCACCCGGGGGAGGGGCAGGCAGAGTGTCCCCAGCTTGGGCATCGGGGTGGGTGCTGGGCTCCTGGCCACCCACGCGGGCCTGCTCTCCATCGTGTTCAGAGCAGTCAGGATGTGAGGGATCTGCCCTTGTGTAGGAACCTGGTGGGTCAGAGGCCTGGCCTTTGGGGGGGAGCGTGGATGTTAAAGGGGCGCCCCTTCCCCGGCCTCGTTCGTGTGGCCAAGAAGTCCTGGAGCCCAGCACTGACCTGGACGTGACCAGCACACTCCTGCCCGTGGACGACCAAGTGACCGGGTGTGGCCGCTCCCTGTGCCGGGCTGGCCGGACTGAGAGCCGTGGCTGGGGTGAATGGGCCTCTGTAGCTCGAACCATTAAGTTGGGTTTCTCAGATCCGAACTTCATGGATCTGGTGTCTCCGCGGTTTATATGAAAATGCAGTAGCAATTTACTGCACCTACACGCACCCTGGCTCTCGTGGGCGGGAGCAGTGCTGCTGTCACCTGGCGTGACGGCAGGTGCGGCCTGCTTGGTTCAGGTGCAGTGACTTCCCTGGAGACGGCGTTGGAAAAGTTGAGCGCAGCATTCAAGCAGTAAATACGCCTGATGGTTCATGGGAGTCAGGCCCTGGGTTGTGGTGCAGACTGGCAGCGTGGGAAAGGGGCTTAAAAGCCATGTCCTAAAAATCAGGAAAACCCGCAGGTCATTTCAAGTTTGCTTTAGAAATGTGTCTTTGGGGAGAAGTATTCCGAGGGGATTATTTCATCAAATGTTAGCTGGTGGCATGTGTCCCCCTTTGGTGGGGACAAGCCTCCAGGGCCAAGGGCCAAGTCTGGTGGGTGCAGATCTCAGGCAGGCGTACCTGCAGGCCAGGCAAGGCATGTAGGAACCCTGGGGTTGCCATGGCATCAGGCGAGGGGGCCCACCCGAACCACGTGGGCAGTTCCTGAGACACTTAAGGACCAGCTGGGCTCCTGGGGCCCCGCTGATGTCAGCGGGGCAGGGTGGGGCTGACAGGCAGCCAGGTCTCTCCTGCTAGCGTAGCAGGGAGCAAGAAGCTCGTGTCTCCAGCCAGCCAGCCCTCCCACCCCACTGCCGGCCCCACTGCCGGCCCCTCCCCGGCCCAGGGCAGCCCAGCCAGGAGGGAGGTGGAGCCCGAGGACCAGACGCTCACGGGGAGGGTTCTCCTCTGCGTGCCTGGCCAGCGCTCTGGCTGCGTGGCTCGGGCTGCCTGACCCGCTGCCCCAGGTGCCTGCTTGTCACAGGTCAGGTCTCTGTCGTCAGCCCAGGTCCCCGTCCAGGGCTCTGCCCCTGCTCTGCTCAGCCTTCCCTCAGGGGACCTGGTGACCCCCTGCTCCCCACCTCCAGATGTGCCTTCACCCTTGCCCTCTGAATCTCACTCCCCAGGGAGCTCAGGGCCCAGGCCACAACCCCCAGATGCAGTGGTGTAGACGCCCCCTACCCTGGCCCCATCAGGTCCCCCGAGGCCTGTCTCCTGGGTGACGTGGAAGCTCAGCCCATTAGACGGGTGAGCAGAGGCTCGGCACTCGCCCCTGACCTGTAGGCTGGTTACAGAGAGACCCTGTCGTAACCCCGTCCCCGTTCAGGGAGAACCGTAAGCTACCGTTTCTACCAGGAGGAACTTTGCCATCTTACGGACGAGAAAGCAGAGGCCCAGAAGCATTTTGCTGGCGGCTCACAGCTCAGTGACTAAGGAGGATTCGAGGCCTGGGTTGGCGCCATCCCAGAGGGTCTCCTGTGGGACTCCCTTAGAACTGGGCTGGAGGTGGGGCAGAGAATGATGGGAAACAAGAGCCCAGGGATTTTCTACTCAGAAAACCAACTTTTGCTCTGAAAGTGCTCACAGCCTGCATGAAGGTTTGGGTCCCTCGGGTGGTGGGGTAAAGGAGCCGGGGTGAGATGGTAGGACTCCTTAGCCGCTGTGTGACCTTGGGCAAGTTACTTCACCTCTCTGTGCCTCAGTCTCCCCAGTTCAGACTAAAGAGGGTGGCCTGATCACAGTGCTCCTCTCAGCACCATCGTGGGCTGTGAACCGGAAGTCAGCACCCGGTGGGGCCTGGGGGTTCAGCGGCCTTAACTGCTTCCCCAGGAGTGGGAGGCTCTTGGGAGGTGAGCGGGAGGTTGGGCTGGGGTCTCCTTGACCTGGGAGGACTGGGAGGCAGCTGCCGCGGTGTCCCGCCAGCAGGTGGCGCTTCGGACCCGCCCGCTCAGCGACGCAGACCGCGAGGAAGGGGCCTCCGTCATCGTCCACAAGGCGGGGGACCGGGTGGGGCTGTGTCACCGGTCGCGGAGCTCGCCCGCGTGCGATCGCCTCCCTCCCTCCCTCCCTCCCTCGCGGAAAACATCAGTGCTCACAGTGGCCGGCACGTCCCAGACACTGGGGTGGAGCCGGGGGGAGGGGGGACTCAAGGGCCTGCCCCCCACGGCCCCAGCTCCCTCCCTGGTGGGGGTGGGGTGGAGTGTGGGCGTCGAGCAAGAGAGAAAGTATAATGTCGGGGAGCTGAGAACACGGAGAAGAATGGAGCGGACAGAGGCGGTCACTGACGACACGTTTGAGCAGCCTGGCGCGCGGGGGGGCGGGTGGAGGGGTGGAGATCGGCGGTCTCTAGGGAGTGGCGGGCCGGAGCGGGAGGGGGCGCGGGCGCTCCAGCAGGTGGGGGCTAGGTGTGCAGTTGGGAGAGGGCCCCTGCAGGACCCCGACGGCACGCCGTCACGCCGTCACGTCGCCAAGGATTCCTGCTCCTTGGGAACAGGCTCAGAAGCTGAGCTCTCAGCGCAGAAGTGTCGTTGCCCGTGGTCGTCACTCGCCAGCATAAATGCCAAATTGGGGTAAAAGAAAATTGAATTGCATTTCCCCACTTGACACTAGAGAGGCAGCTTTACCCAGGATGTGCGTTTGCACTCCAGGGCAAAGGACCCCGGCTCGGGGGACGGGGGTGCCAGGGGAGGAGCTCGGGGGTGACACTGCAGGATGATGAGTGGACAGGACGTCTGGGGTGTGTAAACGTGCCGAGGGGCGTGGGCAAAGAGGCTGGTGTGGATTAGTGCTGAGTTCATGGAGACCTAAGCGAGTAAAACCTGTTAGGACGCTTGTTACACTGAGGGGAACAAGGTTTTGCAGGAAGGGATTTGGCCGAGCTCTGAAGAGCGTTTACGTAGATAGTCTTAACGTGGAGACGGCGTGGCTCTAACTAAATTTGTGACGTGACTGCACTGGGAGGCGGGACGTAGGGGCCGGGGACGTAGGGGCCCGTGTTCTGTACAGACAGGGCGGTCACAGCCCGAATGTCAGCCACAGGAGTCGGGGCAGCAGGGGTGGGGCAGCGGCTGCTGTCCCACAGGCTGACAAGTCTTGAAACTGTGTGCACCTCTCATTAAAACGACACAAGTTAGAGGAAGCAGGCAGTGCCCTTGGAATAACTGTTAAGGCAAATAATTTGCTGGAATCCATAGCGGCTCTCAAAGTCATCTCATCAGTCCCCAATTCTTGGCACGTCGCCCATCGTGGGGGGGGCGCTGACCTCCTCCCAGGGAGCTCTGGCAGCCCTGGGTGGAATGGGCGGGTGGCCAGGTGGTGGGGGCTCTTGCTGGGCCCAGTCCTGCCCCTAAGACTCCCTGGTGCACCCCAGGCCCCGCACCAGAGTAAACAGCTCCACTAGTCTCCAGCTGCCCTGCCCCTGCCCCCTGGGAAAGGCTCTTCTGAACCCAGTCCCCAGAGGAGCTTGTACACCTTACTGTATAATTACATACTTATGTGAGAAAGGAGAGGCCCTGGGGAGGGGGCACCCAAGGCGCTCAGAGAGCACAGAGCTGCAGAGCTGGACGGGTCCTGCCCCCTCCAGGTACCTGCGCCCCCCCGCCTCCGTTCTCCCCTTTCCTTTGGGTGGCACGGCCCCATGAGCAAGAGGTAGTCGGGTGCGAAAGGCATATCCCTAGGGCCACGTGCAGATATCGCGGTAGCAGGCCTCTGGCTAGGTGTTTTGCCCTCCGCAGAGCCCCTTGCCCACCTGCGGGTGCTACTCAGGGCGCTGTGGCCGGCGGGGCTCTTCACCCAGCCCTCAGTGCCCCGGCCGGCTGTTCAGGGGCATCCGGGCTGCCGTCCAGGCGGGGCCTAGGTATTCGGCGTTGGTTGGGCGCCGGTATGTGAGGACCGGAAGCAGAGCCCAGCCGGCCTGGGGGCTCACAGTCAAGGCTTTGGGGGTGCAGCAGCCAGGAGATGCTGCACCCTCAGATGGAAGTGGAGAGGCTGCCTGGGGGTGAGCGCAGAGGCCTGCAGCCCTTCCCAGGTCCGGGCCGAGCCCCTGGATGCCTCTGAGGGTAGAGGCCAGGCCTGGGGTCCTCCCTCCGCCCTGATTCTGTGAGCGGCCCCTCCTCCGAGCCCTGCCTCTCACTGCTCCTAGACGGTGGTGCTCATGGAGCCCGGCGAGGACCCTGAGGACACACTGCACACACACCGGTCCCGGGAGAAGACCTTCATCTTCGACATCGTGTTTGACCAGCACACCTCCCAGGTGCCCGGCCCTACCCACCACCCCACGGCTCCGCTGGGCCAGGCCCGCCAAGGGTGTCCTCATGTGGGAGGACTTGGCGGCCAGGTGACCTCATCCGTGACGTCTCACGGGGTCTCCCTGATAAACGAGGAAGTTGGTGCTCTGGGTCACTCCAGGGACAGGTAGCAGACCCCTTCCATGGATGCCGGGGGCTGCCAGTTGCCCGGGCTTTACACGCATCCTCATTTATTCCTCTGTGTGTCCATGTGTCCGTCTGTCCACCCACCCATCCATCCAACAAAGCCGTGTCCTGTCCACCACGGGGCTAGAACACACTCCCTGCCCACAGGGGCTCACACCCCAGCCAGGGAAACAGGCCCAGCTCTCTGAGCAGACAGGTTTCTTCTATTGCCGAGATCTTAATGGTGTCAGAAGTAGAAGGACCAGGTCATCGTCAATTATTGAGCAGCTACTGCATGCCAAGTGCTGTGCTTAAGTGCTTGTCACGCTTTGTCTTCCAAGCGTCACAGCAACTCTGTAGAATACACGGTGATATTATCCCCACTTTACAGGTGAGGTGCTGGCTTAAGGAGGTCAGCAACTGACCTGAGGTCACACAGCTAGAGAGCTGCAGAACCAGGACAAGGTCCCAGACAGTGTAAGTCCAAGGCTGGACGAAAGGAGCACCAGCTTTGGAGTCTGTCCAACCAGGGCTCAGATGCTTCTGACTTGTGTCACCAGCCAGGGCTTTTGGGACAGTTAAGTGAGATGAAGAGCAGGCCCAGAGCGGGTTCAGGGAAGGCAGAGGAAGGGGGACCGTCCTTTCTCTCCAGTCCAGCCAGACACCCATGCCCTCAGACACCAGCCCTGGAGGTGTCCTTCGTTGAATACCCCTGTGGACAGGGAGCTCACTACCCACACACTCCTACCGCTACGTACTGCTGCCCTAAATGAAATTCCGCCAGCCCGAAACTTTCACTTCCTGGTCCTAGTTTTGTCCCATAAGAGGAGTCATAATGCCCTTCCCGGATTCCCCAACCCCGTCACTACTTTCCAGTCCTTTGCATTCTTTTTGATTTCTCTCAATTCATGCAGAAGCCCTGGAAAGGACTCATACCTGTTTGGTACCAAACCTGTCAGGCCTCATGGTGGGAGTTATCACTTACATTCTCGTGCGATCCTCCCTCACCGTGGTCTCACCGTGGGGCTCGGCGTGGTCCAGGCGGCTGCAGGACTGGGGTGGGGCTCGTGCCGTGGCTGTGCCGGCTGCCACCGTGGAGGTCCCTGTCCGTGTCCAGAGGGAGCAGGGCGTTTGCAGGCACCACACACCTGTCCTCTCCAGACAGCCAGGTGCCCAACTCTGGTCGGAGTGTGCATTTCCCTGTCTTCCTTCCGTCTGTCCGCAGGAAGACGTGTACCTTGCCACCCCCCAGCACTAGTGGAAGGCGTCATTTCTGGATACAACGCGACGGTGTTTGCCCACGGCCCCTCAGGTGCTGCCAAAGGCCGGTGTCCCCCGGAGGGAATGAGGTTGGTGGCAGCGGAGCTCTTCCTAACAGCACAAAGCACCTCATATGTGCTGGCCTTGCACTGGTCCCTCTGCATCCGTTGGTTCCTTTGGTTCTTTCAACAGCCCTGAAAGGCAGGTAGAACGATCCCCCTGTCACAGATGAGAAAACTGAGCCTCAGAGAGGTAAAGGGACTTCCCCAAGGTTACACAGCTGGTAGGAGTGAGTGTGGAACTCAACCCAAGCCTACACTTTTCTGCCCATGAAAACCGCAGATTTCTCCTCTGCAGTTACAAGTTGGGGTCGGCAAACACTCGCGAAGCTAAGCTACCTCTGCCTGAAAACTAGAATCACAGAGGGTCAGAGCTGGACGGGCCTTAATCCCCTCCCTATACAGGTGGGGAAACTGAGGCCCTGAGAAGCCTGGTCCGAAGTCACAGCTTGTTTATGGCATTCATTCTTTCTTTCTTTCATTCAACAAACATCAGGGAGCACCTGCTGTGTGCTATGCTCTAGCAAAGGAAGAGGGCCATCTGGTCCCTCCTACAGGGCGAACCGGGAAGGAGGAGGTGAGGACCCCATGAAGCGGGACTGCTTAGAAAGCTTAACACGTACGTTAATTCTCCTATTATGAGAACAACACGAACACCTGAAAGCGAATTTGGAGAGAAGTGCAGACATCTCTTGGGCCTCCCTCCTCTGATACTGTCTGCATCTTCGCTTTGTATCCTCCCGCTTTCCCTGCCCAGGTTTTCTTCCCCAGAGTAGCCATCAGGCTGTTCAGACAGGATTTTTTTTGTTCTTGTTTCCAAAATGGAAACTGAGCATGTCAGAGCAGCCAGGGCGGTTTGCACAGTACAGGCGGCAGGTGTGACCAGGCTCTGAGGGGGCCGGAGCCCAGATCAGGAGCCCTGCTTTGGTGGGCATCCCATGCCTCCCGCAGGTGCCAGCAAGACCCACACGATGCTGTGCATGGATGCGGGGCCCGGCATCTACCTGCAGATGCTCACTGACCTCTTCCAGGCCATCGAGGAGACCCATGACAGCACGGACTGCAGCGTGTCCATGTCTTACCTTGAGGTGAGCCGCCCACCCCCTCGGCTGCCCTGTCTGCAAAACGGGCCTGATCATGAGTGCAAAACCCCACCTGTTACTGAAACCTCAGGGCATCCCAGACTTCTCTGGAGATGCAAAGCCCCAGTGATAGGTAAGCCCCTGTACTTTTGCATCAGACCTACTGCTTTCAGTGTTTCTGTCTCATCCCAGATTTATAACGAAGTGATCTGGGACCTCCTGAACCCGTCCTCAGGGTTTCTGGACCTGCGGAAAGATTCTAGGGGCAGCATCCAGATTGCAGGCATCACGGAGGTCTCCACCTCAAACACCCAGGAGGTGAGGGTCACGGGGGCCCACGGAAGGACCTGTGGCTCCTCCACGGCAGCCACGCTCACCAGTGCTCACAGAGCGGAGCCAGACACACGGCTCCAAAGCTGCTTTCGAGCTAAAGGAACAGCAGACTTCTGCACCACGTCCCCACTCTCCTCATCTGTGCTCAGGGCAGACATCACCAATGGATCACACACTCTTCCCTCTGCATCCAGACGCAGGTGGGGATTCTTTTTTGGCAGCACTCCAGGCAGTCGCAGTCGGAGTCAGCTTCAGGTCTGAAATCTGTTTGCCATCTTGATCCTAAGTCTGGCTCCCATAACGAGGGCGAGCTGTAAACATTTCTGCAGCCCTCTGTCTTTCTCTCTCCCTCCAGTCTCTCTCTGTGCAGCCCTTGGGGTGGGCCTTCCATCTGCTCAGAACATTTCAGAGGCTCCCAGTTGCCTCTGAACAGCATGGACTCCTCGGCCCCCAGGCCCTGGATAACCGTGTGCTCTAGCCATGCTGGCGTAGGCATGAGGCCACCTGCCCTTAGCACCGTCCCTCATGGGTTCCAGGTGCAGGAGGGGAGACTTCTTGCCTATTCTTTAATAACAACAACCATATGAGTCTCTCTCCACAATGCTCTGTGGTCCTAGCATGCCTGGCACACAGTAGGTGCCTAGCAGAGGCTCACTGGCTTGATTTCCACAGCTGCTTGTGCACAAGTGGATTTCAGGCCACCCACCAACTCCAGCAAATCTGTACAACTGCCTGGAGTTCCATATGGAAAAGGGCTCGGTGTGTTAGAGATGGGTAATCCATTGGTGATGTCTGCCATGGGTAGAGGAGGCAGAAGTGGTGCTATAAGTGTCAGCAATCTGCCATTCCTGCTGGATTAGTTGACTCGATTAATTAATCTCTTCATGCCACAAACCAGAAATTGCTTCCACTGGATGCGGTTCTGCCATCAGCATCCCAGCTGGGGAAGAGCTGCTCTAAGGAGCTCGGGAGGGCACGTCTCCTTCTCTTGTTCTGCAGGGAGCGTGTGGCCACTCAGGGGCCCTTGACTGTCTGCCCACTTCTGCCTCTGTCCTCAGACCATGCAGCTCCTCACCAGAGGCAACTGGCAGCGCACACAGGAGTCCACCGCCACCAGCAAGATGTCGTCCCGCTCCCACGCCGTGCTACAGGTCACTGTGCACCGGCGCAGCCACGGCACAGACGTGGCAGAGGAAGTGCACGTTGGGAGGCTCTCCATGGTGGACCTGGCGGGCTCGGAGCTGGCGTCTCAGGTTCCTGTCCTCTTCATCTCCGTTACTCGCCTTGTGTCCATCTGCCCTTTAGTCTGGGAGCGGGACCCTGTCTGTCCTTGTTGCACACTGTCTCCAGCACCTAGGACAGCACCCGGTCGAGGGGAGGTGCCCACTACACGTCTGCTGAGTGAATGAATTCTCAGCAGGTATTGGGGGTCACTCCCGCGGAGCCAGTATTTATGGAGGGCTTCCTGTGTGGCAGGCTCTCCCGGGCACCAGGGACGTGAAGATGAGCAAGCCCCAGACCCTCACCCTTGGGGGGCTCAGAGCCTCTGGGGGCGGGCAGGAGACAGATGTGTAGCTGGTAATTACAGCACAGGGAGGCCTGTGCCTTGAGATTCGGGGTCACACAGAGGCTGTGGAGCCCAGAGGAGGGTGGGGCCTCAGGGCTGAGCCTGAAAGGTCATCAGGAGTTTGGTGGCTGGAGGGAGCAGCGTGGCGGGGGTGGCTGTCAGGATGCCCTCCCAGGACCTGCCTCCTGCGCCCGCGCCCCTGGCTGGCTGTTCTTGTCGCACCTGCGGCTGGGAGTGAGGCTTGTGCTCACCGTGGCCCCAGGGGCCGGAGCAGTCTTTGCGGACAGGACCCAGCCCAGCGCCAGGAACAGAGAAGGTGCCCGATGGAGGCCAAGTCAGCACAGCAGTAATATTATCAACGAGGGACATTCTCACGTCCCTCTAATGCGCCAGGCACTTCGTGTTCATCATCCACCTAACCCCCGACACCTGGAGGGTAGGCGGCCTCGTGCCTGGTTTACAAATGCCCAGCTGAGACTCGGGGTGGTGTGATTGCACCTGCGCAAAGGTATCAGGTGGATCCGGCCTCTGGACCTGGGGGGATCTGGCCCAGGTCCGTGCCTTTCACTGATGACATTTGTCCTCCAGTTTGCAGGCTACGCTGTGAGTCCTGGGGGTTTGTCAGTCGTTGCATTGCTTCAGTCAGTCACTCATTCATTCACCTGCCCTGCACCTGGCCCTGCCCTGGGTGCCTGGGCTGCTGAAAGGAGCAGAGCCTGGCCAGCTGGCCCAGAGGCCAACAGGCTCAATGTATTGTGTTAATATGGTATGAAATTTGAGGTACAGTGAGGCCAGCAGATCAGAAGATGACTGCCATTGAAGAGATAGCTTGCTACTCACAGGTCCCAAGAGGAGGGGGCAGGAGAAGCCAGGCCGGGCCACACGGGGAAGCACCAGGGTTGGTCTGGAGGCAGAGGGAACAAGGGGAAGACACGGGCCAGAGCCTCTCTCGTGACTTCCATGGGAAGGCAGGCTGAACACTGGCCAGTTTGAATAATTCCAGCAGGCTCTGGGGCACAGGGCCCATCCCTGGTTGTCTGGTTCCTGACCTGGGTGATGAGGGCAGGTAGACAGTGGCCCAGAGTGTGGGAGCCCCAAGGAGGAGGGGGTGGGGTGAGAGCTCTGGGTTGGCTGGTTTGCTTTTGAAAGGTGTGCTCACAGGTGACTTGTTTGTTATCAGAAGGAACTGGCAACCCTGGGAGGGGCAGCAGGGCCCCAAGATGACAAAACATTAGGATGCAGAAAATAAAAGACATGGTTCATACACAGACAGATGTGGGTACAGACAGTTTCATGTAGACCAAGCCGAGTGTGATGGAGCCCTGGGAGTCTGCCCGTGCCAGCTGGACTTGGCCATGTGCTCAGGGGGCAAGGTGGAGACCAGCCTCCTCAGATCTTAGCTCTTGGGGAGGCCATTGGACAGGGGTTCAGGCCCTAGGTTCTTGTTCTCCCTCTGCTCCAAATAGCTGTCTGCCTTTGGTCAGGCCCCTGTCCCTCTCTGGGCCTTGGTTTTTAAGCTGTATACTCAGGTGGCCTAGCGGGCTGTCTTCAGGTCTGGTTGGCTATCACAGTCTGCCATTTCTTCATAGAAAATCACTCACAGAAGAGTTTGTTCCAGGGCACAAGGCCTCTGAGAAAACCCCCGAATTCTGGGGCACAGACACGTGACACGTGAGCAGCTGCCATGGCCTGGGTCATGCCGGCAGCTCCCACTCAGTGAAAGTAGCAGCTCACGTTCGCTGCTCGCTTCTGTGGGCCCATCTCTGAGCTGGCCTCTTACACACGTTGCCCGCCAAATCCTCACCATGACCACAGCAACTGCCTCTTTTGACAAATAAGGAGACTGAGACAGGCTGGGAGACCTGTCTGAGATGTCATTTAAGCCGTTCTCAAGCCGTGCTCCAAACTGGCTCTAAAACCCATGTCCCTTAAAGAGAAAACGTTATTTTCCTTGCTGATTTCAAACGTAACCAAATCAGTGCAGAAAATATGGAAAATGTGGTTAAGCCAAAGGAAGAAAGTTAAAGTCCCCACAACGGCTGCACTGAGAGGCAGTCACCCCAGTGGCAGTTTGGCGTGTGTCCTCCTAAGGCCCCTGCAGGCATCTTTGTACATTTGTTCAGTGCTCAGCCATCCAGCCACACTGTGGGCCAGACGCCCGCCGGTGTCCAGGCTCTGGGGACAGATGGCCAACCAAGAGGACAGCTCCGTCATGGAGCTTAGGTTCTGTGGGGAGCAGTCAGGGAAACAACAAACGCATACGAGAGCGAGACAGTTGCCGAGAGAGCTAAGCAACTTCAAGGAAATATACAGGGTAGCATGTACCCCCGTGGGGTGAGGGGCCCCAGGAGGACCGCTAGGCTGAGACTAGGAGGACAAGAAGGCTTCGGCGTGGGGGGACGTTCTCGCGAAAACACACGCGTTCGTATTTTTATCATAAAAAGGGAACTGTTCTGCCCAGGCATCCGTCTGAGCCCTTTTTTATCTCACTTCACAGAGAGCATCTGTTCAACATTGGTAAACAGCTCTACCTCACCCCCTTTCCTGGCTGTGTGGTATTCCACTGCAGAATCTGGTGTCCTTTCTGTCTCCAGTCCCTGGGCTGTGGGAGTGTAGTCAGGGCGTCCACCCTGAGCCTCCCAGGGTGGGGTGGGGTTATCGCATCCTCTGGACCTCAGTCCCCTGCCCCTGGGGCCTGGGGTGGGGAGGTGGCGAGGTCGGGGGGGAGGACCACCTCCCCGTCAGCTGGCTTCTTCTCACTCAGACCCAGAACCGAGGCAAGAGGATGAAGGAGGGCGCCCCCATCAACCGCTCCCTGCTGGCGCTGGGCAACTGCGTCAACGCACTCGGCGAGAAGGGCGGCAGCCAGGCGCAGCATGTGAACTCCCGGGACAGCAAACTCAGGCGCACCTGCTGAAGGTATGAGCCCCTGGCCAGAGACAGGCGTGGCTGCAGCATCTGACTGCATCTTTCAGGATTTACCTGGGCCTAAGGGCCCTTCCAGGAACCCCTGAAAGCAGGAAAATCTCTGCTTTATCTGGAGAAATCATCTCTAGTCACTGCTCGAATCCCCCCTCCATCCCTCTGAGTGTGGTCCAGCCCATGCTTGCACACTCCCAGGGACAGGAAGCTCACTACCTCACCAAGGCCGCCTGTCTCATCACAGATGGTCTGAGAAAATTCCTCTTCATACTGAGCTGAATGCTGTCACCTCTATTCTACAGCAAGGCAGGGTATAGGTAAACAGATAGGCAAAGCAACAAATAAATGGCTCTGTGAGTTTGGCTTCTTGGTCTAATCTACCTGCATCAGAGTGGAAGTAGGATGGGGCGGGCCTACAGCAGGTCCATCTCAGCCTGTGCGTCACCTCCCTGAGCATTGACCCCTTGGTCCAGCCTCAGCTGCCCTTCTCAGGGTTTGGAGCAGGAACCCCAGATGGGCTGGTCCAGAGGAGCCCGGGACAGGTAGCAGAGGGATGGCGCCCCCGGGCAGGTGGGAACCCTGGTTCCCACCATCCCCAGCTCGCGCCTTCCACTGAGAAGGATGCCCTGGGAGGGAACAGCCGGACGGTGATGACTGCCCACATCAGCCCAGCCAGCACGCACTTCAGGGAGGCGCGGACCACCCTGCTATACACATACGGAGCAGGGAGGTGTGGACACTCTGCTATACACGTAGAACCAAGAACATCAAGAGGACGGTGAGCCGCGCCCTCCCACCTTCCCTCACCCGCTCCCTCTGTTACTCTCCCGCCTGCTCACTGAGTCCTACAGCTCTCCCTCCAGAGGCTCTAGGGGAGGGTCCCTCCCAGCTCGCATGGCTCCTGGAGCTTGGCTTGTGGCCACACCCCTCCAATCTCTGCCCCGCCTTCCCCTCCTCCCTGTGCTCCTCTCTTTCTCCTCTTTTATGAGGGCAGTTGGCATTGATTTGAGGGCTCTCCCTAATCTGGGATGATCTCATCTCAAATCCTTAATTACATCTGCAGAGACCCTTTTTTCCAAATAAGGCCACATTCACAGGTTTCAGGGAAAGGACTTGTCTCTGTGCCTGGCATCATTGTAAGCTCTCACTGGGATCTGATTTACTTAATTCTCAGCAACTGGCTCCCTAGGAGGTAGGTCCCATTATTATCCCATCTTACAGAGTGGGCAGCTGAAGCACAGAGAGATAAAGCAACTTCTCTAACCTACCACAGCAGGGGCAGAGCTGGTGTTGGGGCCCAGGGAGCCTGGCTCCAGAGCCCATGCCTCACACTGCCATGCTGTTCTGTCTACACTGCTGTACTCAGTGTAAAGGATTCATCTCTCTCTTTTTTTTTTTTTTTTTTTTTTTTTTTTTTTTTTGCGGTACGCGGGCCTCTCACTGCCGTGGCCTCTCCCGTTGCGGAGCACAGGCTCCGGACGCGCAGGCTCAGCGGGCACGGCTCACGGGCCCAGCCGCTCCGCGGCACGTGGGATCTTCCCGGACCGGGGCACGAACCCGCGTCCCCTGCATCGGCGGGCGGACTCTCGACCACTGCGCCCCCAGGGAAGCCCCAGGATTCATCTCGTAAGGCTGTGTGACACTCAAGATAATACACGTTAGTGACTTAGCACAGGAGTGAGTAGTGGCCAACATACGATAGGTGTTATTTTATTATCATGATTACCATTTGTCGACAGACAAGGGATGAGCCCTTCCCAATGTCCAGCTCTGAGCGAGGCGCCACCATAAAACCATCACCAGCATTAGCGTCAGCGTCATCAGAGCTTCTGCTCCCGCACGAACCCTGAGCTTAGCCGAGGAGAAGGCAGCTAGGAGACAGGAACCCACACGGGTGAGTGTTTCATTTCCAACTGTGGCAAGTGCTCTAAACGAAAGCCACAGGGCGCCGCAAGGAGCGATCACAGAGAAGGCCGAGCTTAGAGGGGTCTTCCACCAAGGGGGACTGGCTCCTGCAAGGGAGCTGAGCTCCGAGCGCTAAAGAGAGCGCGTCTGTGCAGACTGAGGGCCAGTGTGCACATCTGGTGCAACTTAAGTGCGTGCGCCCTGCGGCCAGCAATGTCACCTTCCACGTCTACCAAAGAGAAACTCAGACCCACGTGCTCAGGGAAGTTGTGTCACAGGAAAGCCCCAAAGTGCCCGTTGAAGAGGAGGGGACAGCTGCCTGCTGTGTCCCTGTTCCGGCCCTGCTCTGCAGCTGTTACAGACAATGGGGTAGACCCATCTGTGCAGACGGACAGCCTCTAAGACACGTCGTTGGACCAGAAGAGCAAGTAAAAGTACAGCAGCTACAGTCTGATATAATTTACGTAAACCCCCCCAAAGCTGAACCCACACCCCCAAAACTCCCCACGTGTATCTCTCTAGAGACCTGTATATGTATAAAACCGCACAGAGAAAGATTCGGAAGGGCACACACCAAAATGGTAGCAGTGGTTACCCACGGGGAGGGTTTTCAAAAACCTCTTCGTGGATTGTTTGAATTTCGGGTTTTTTGTGGCAAAATATACATAACATAAAATTCACCCCTTGAACCATTTTAAACGGCCCAGTTCGGTGGCATTAAGCACACTCTCATTTTTGTGCGACCATCCCCACTGCCCGTCTCCAGAACTTTCATCTTCCCAAACTGAGACTCTGCCCCGATTAAACACCGACTCCCTCCCCTCCCCCACTCCTGGCCCCACCCCCTACTTCCTGTCTCTGTGACCCTGACGCTCCCAGGGACCACACATGTGGATCATACGGTGTTTGTCCTTCTGCATCTGGCTTATTTCACTTTTCATCATGTCCACCCATGTTGCAGCAGGTGTCAGAATCTCCTTCCCTTTTAAGACGGAATAGCACTGATTTACATTTTCCTGACGAAACGTGCTTGCGTCTTTCTGGCATAAATCCATTGGGTGACAGGTGTCCTTCGCGGGGCAGCCAGCTGGCCCTGACCTTGGCCGCGTCCCGCCACCAGGTCAAGCGCAACCTGCTGAACGTGTCCTACCACGTCGCGCAGTACGCGGACGTCATCTCCGACCTGGGCAGGCAGATGAAGCACCCCGAGGCCAAGGTGGAGAAGCAGGGGAAGGAGAAGAGAAGCATCCCAGCGGCCGGGATGCTCAAGGTAGGGCCGTACACGCACGCAGTGCCTCCTGCTGCTGGGCCGTCCGGGACACCAGAGGCCCACTGCGCCCTCCTGCCCTTCCTGGAGCGGTGTCTGCACTGAGCACCCCACCCGGGGTGACCGCCGAGCCCGGCCTGGCCTTTTTTTAAAAAATATTTTATGTATTTATTTTTTTGGCTGCGTCGGGTCTTAGTTGCCGCACGCGGGATCTTTCGTCGAAGCACACGGGCTTCTCTCTAGTTGTAGAGTGCAGGCTCAGTAGATGTGGCGCGCGGGTTTAGTTGTCCTGTGGGATGTGGGATCCTAGGTTAACCAGTGGCCACCAGGGAAGTCCCCCGTGGCCTCAGGGAGCAGCCGTCTCTCTGCTCTCTTCTAATCTCTTCCTTCTTATCTTTCTTCAGCTTTTCTTCTTGCTGCCTATTTTTTTTTCCCTCCCAAATCAGTTTTTTTTTTTTAATCTTTTCATTTTGGAATAATTTTAAATTTAGAAAAATTGGCAAAGATACTACAGAGTTCCCAGCTTCCCCTAATGTTAGCGTCTAGGGTCTTCCAAAAAAGTGCATTGAGGCAAAACTCACACCACATAAAATTCACCATCTTAAAGCAAACCCTTCGTTCAGCACATCCACCGTGTTGGGCATCCGCTGTTTCTGTCTTGTTCTGAAACGTTTCCACCCCAACGTGAAACCCATGCCCGCTAGGCAGCTTCTCTCCATCCCTCCCTTCTCCCCAAATCGGTTTGATCTAGGCCTCCTTTTGGGGTAGAGCACACCATAGTTTTACCCTAAAATTAATCAGTAAGTTTAAAAGATGCCCATAAAAAATATCTGTAACGAAGACAAGTAAACATATGTACACACACACACACACACACACACACACACACACACACGTTCTTTTGGCTTATTAAGATGTTTTGGCATAGTAAATAAAGGATTTTTGAAAATCAATAAGAAAGAACCAACAGCCCAATTTAAAAATGAGGGTGAGGAAATGAACGGGCAATTCGGAGAGTTTCTAGTGGCCATAAACCTAGGAAAAGATTCTCAATTGCATTAGGAAACAGAGATACAAATTGAAACAATTTTCACTTATTGGACTGGCTAAAATTAAAATGTCACGTAGCATTAAATGGATAATATAAAGTATGGAAGGCAGCCTTAACCACTATTATTGGGAGTCTAAATTAACACTTCTCTTTGGAGTCTGTTTTACCTGCATCTTTTCAAACTTTAAGTGTATGTGTTCTGTGCCCAGCAACTTCCCCCAAATCTACCAGGAGACACATGCGCTCACATGCCCATCAAAGGGGATGGGACAAGCTAACTGGTGGGTCCCTCCTATGGATCACCCTGCAGGTGCTACAGAGAATGGGGCAGACCCATCTGTGCAGATGGACAGCCTCCAAGACCATTGCTAGATGAGAAAAGCAAGTTAAAGCATAGCAGGCATAGCCTGATATAATCTACCCACCAGGAAACCCATATGTCTCATTAGATACAGTTATATGTACAAAACTGCACAGAGAAAGATCCGGAAGGGCACATATCAAAATGATAGCAGTAGTTACGTGTGGGTGGGGGACTGGGGTTGGGGGGAGGGCAATCAGATAGATGATCAAGTCTTGATGTATTATTCGAATTTTTATCACCAAAACGTGTTCCTGTATTAGATGTGTAAATACATCATATTCAAAACGTTTCCTGATTGTTATAGTAATATGTGTTTATCATTCAAAACTTGGAGTATGCTGCAAAGTGTAAGAAGAAAATAGAACTCACTCATAATCCCACAACTTGGAGATACCATTGTTAGATTTAGCTATTTCCTTCCAGTCTCTTAAATAATTCCATACACACATGCACAGCAAAATTGGGAGCTGGGGGGACTTCCCTGGTGGCGCGGTGGTTAAGAATCCACCCGCCAGTGCAGGGGACACGGGTTCGAGCCCTGATCCGGGAGGATCCCACATGCCACGGAGCAACTAAGCCCATGCGTCACAACTACTGAGCCTGCACTCCAGAACCCAGGAGCCACAACTACTGAGCCCACGCACCACAAGTACTGAAGCCCATGCGCCTAGAGCCCGTGCTCTGTAACAAGAGAAGCCACTGCAATGAGAAGCCCACGCACCGCAATGAAGAGTAGCCCCCACTCTCCACAACTAGGGAAAGCCTGCACGCAACAAAGACCCAACACAGCCAAAAATAAATTTAAAAAAAAAAAGTTGGGGGTTGGGATCAGGCAATGTCACACATTTAATGAGTACCTACTATGTAACAGGTGCATATCAGTGTTGGAGATGCAGGGAGGGAACGAGCCATACACAGACCTGGTTCAGAGTCGTCCAGCAGAGGAACTGCACATGCAAAGGCCCTGGGGTGGGAGTGGGTTTGATGAGTTCAGGGAGCAGAGGGTCGCCCACATGGCTGGCACCTGAGGAGAGGTGCATGGTGGGAGCTGAGGCTGGAATACGTTGAACAGGGGCCTGGGTTTATCCTGACTGTAACGGGAGGGCAAGGAGACCTTGAGCCGGACAGCAATGTGCCAGGAGCCCCCTTGAGCTGTGTATTCAAGAAGTGAAAGTGAGACTACTCACAGGGCAGGTGGGGGATTCTCCACGGCTGGGGTTTTGTGTGGAGACCATGACAGGAGTTGAGGAGGAGGCCAGGAGTGACCACAGTGGTCAACTGTGAACACCTCGTAGAGGAGGGAAGTAGAAAGCGCTCACACTTTTGTTACGAGGATTTTCCAGTACTCACAGAAGGAGGAAGAGCAGTAAAGCGAGCCCTCGTCACCCACTCTCCAGGCCTTGTTTCTTCCCACGCACTTCCCTCAGCCTATTATCTTGAAGCAAATTTCGGTCATCATATCATTTCATTCATAAGTATTTCAGCCTATAATCCCTAAAGAATAAAGGCTCTTTACAAACACATAACTACAGTATCATTTCCACACCTTAAAAAATATTAACAGGGCTTCCCTGGTGGCGCAGTGGTTGAGAGTCCGCCTGCCAATGCAGGGGACACGGGTTCGTGCCCTGGTCTGGGAAGATCCCACATGCTGCGGAGCGGCTGGGCCCGTGAGCCATGGCCGCTGAGTCTGTGCGTCTGGAGCCTGTGCTCCGCAACGGGAGAGGCCACAACAGTGAGAGGCCCGCGTACTGCAAAACAACAACAAAACAAAACAAAAGAGATTTCTGACATCGCTTAGATTGTCGGAAAGTTGAACACCTATTGGCTCTCTGGTGATACAAACACATTACTGTTAATTTTTTACCATGAAAGATGTTGGATTTTGTCAAATACTTTTCCTGTATTATTGAGATGATCATATGGTTCTTGTCTTTCATAATATTAATATGGTATACCACAATTACTGATTTGCATACGTGGAACCATCCTTGCATCCCAGAGATAAATTCCACTTGATCATGGTGTATGAGCTTTCAGTGTGCCATGGATTTTGGGTTGCTAGTATTTTAATGAGAATATTTTCATCTACGTTCAACAGGGACATTGACCTGTAGTTTTCTTTTCTTGGTGTCCTTGTCCGGCTTTGGTATCAGGGTAATGCTGGCCTCGTGAAACGAGTTTGCGAGTGTTCCCTTCTCTTCAATTTTTTGGAAGAGTCTGAGAATCGGTGTTAATTCTTCTTTGAAGGTTTGGTGGAATTCACCCCTGGGCTTTTCTTTGTTGGGAGGGCTTCGATTACTGATTTAATCACCTTACTCATTATTGGTCTGTTTAGATTTTCTGTTTCTTCATGATAAAGGCTTGGTAGGTCGTATGTTTCTAGTGATTTATCCATTTCTTCTAGATTAACCGATTTGTTGGCATAGAATCGATCATACTAATCTTATGAGCCTTTGTATTTCTGTGGCACCTGTCGTGATGTCTCCTCTGTCATTTATAATTTTATTTATTTGCATCTTCTCTCTTTTTGTTTTTTCTTAGTAAGTCTAGCTAAAGGTTTGTCAATTTTGTTTATCTTTTCAAAACACCAGCCCTCAATTTTGTTGATCTTAATTGTGTTGGTCTCTCCTGTTGTTTTCATGGATTTCTGCTCTCATCTTTGTTATCCATCACCTTCCTTCTGGCAACTTTGGGTTTAGCGTGTTCTTCTTTTTCCAGTTCCTTGAGGTCACTGCTATCATTTTGAAGTATTCCTTCTTGGATCTTTTCCTGTGCAGTGCTGTAGACATAAATGTATCCAGAGAGGTATGTGGTGTGTGTGTATGTGTATGGTGGGGTGGCTTTGGGTTTTTGTATAAATGATTTCAGACTCTAGCTGTTATTCTTTAACTTGTTTTTCTCAGCCATCGATGTGTCTTGGAGGCCGTCCATCTGCAGAGACGGGGCTCCCTCATCTCTGTAACAGCTGCAAAGTGTTCCATAGGATGTCCATACTGGAGTCTGCTTATCCTGTCCCCTTTGGGGCTTTCCAGTCACATAAACTCCTTGCGCACATGGGTGCCTATTTCTCTGTGGTAGATCTGGGGCTCAGGTTTCTGCTGGAGCAAGAGGGTGAAGGAAAATTTCAAAGAAGAGTGGTTGCTGGTGATGCCACACTGAGTCCCATGGCGCCAGCAGAGGGCTTCAGGGGCTGGTGGGAGTGGAAGATGGCATTGTTGTAGAGCATCTATAAAGCTAGGTGATGACCGGGAAGCTTGGGCTTCTTTGGGGTCAGGGGTCAACAGAGATGCATGCCATAATGGCTCTCATCCTGCTGGCCTATTAGTTATTGGGACTGGCCTTGGTGGTCTGAGGAGGTGGGCAGCGTCATGGAGGGGATGAGGGTCTCATGGTGAGCCCTGAGGGCATGAGGGGCTTCCCTTGGGTCCTGCTATGGCAAGGCTAGGGCAGCAGTGGGCAGCTTGTGTCCATGGTTCTGCCAGGATCATTCCTTTATGAGCATTTCCTAGGATATCATGTGTTCCCCAAAAGCCTTCTTTTAATGACTGCAATGATTTGGTCATCTGGATGCATCATCATTTATTTAACCAATCCCAGATGGCTTGATGTTTAGGGAAAAGGAATCCCTTGACCACTGCCCTCAAAGTCAGGGGAACCAGCTGCATGTGACCAGAGTGGAGATATCTACTGGGACAGGCAGGGAAGACCATCGATTAATCACTGGATAGATGTTAGGTAGGAACTGATCACGGGAAACAAAAAGACTTATATTCGTGGAACTTACATTCCAGTAGGAAAGGCAGGTGTTGAACATTTACCACGAAATGTTACCACATTATCGATATGAAGAAGACTGCCGAGTTGAAGGTAGGATGTTTTCAGAGTAAGTGGCAGATGGACCCAGATTGAGAGTCTAGGAAGGTTCCCCTGAGGAAGTGAGGTCAGAGCTGAGACAGCTAGCCCAGCCCCATTCGTCCTTGGATTCCTGAGACTCAAATCCATGCAACCCAACCGCAAAACGGGCAGACAGAGAGTCTAAATCCCTCTAAATTAACCATTCAAGTATCCACCCATCCACCCATCCATCCATCCATCATCCACCCATTCATCCATCCATTCACCTGCCCATCCACCCACCCATCCATCCATCCTCCATCCATTACCCACCCATCCATACACTGTATATAAAGCCTGTCCTCGGACCCGATCCTGTGTGGCCAGGCAAGCATGGATTCAACCCTGGCCTAGGTGGCACTGCTCCCTGTGCAGCTGGCTCTCTTCCTGTCCCCAGCCGCCATCCCTCCGCCCGACACAGAGGAGGACAGCCGCCTGCAGATGAACGAGATCTGGGTGCAACTCACCGGGGGCTTCAAGGAGCAGCTGGAGCTGTGACACAGCCTGGCGGAGCTGGAGAACACCAGCATCGAGCTGCATGTGGACATGTCCCACTACCTGCTGACCGTGGCAGAGTGAGTGTGCCCACCCTCCCAGGGATGGGCCGGGGAGGCCAGCAGGACCTGGGGACCCTGGGGTGGGGAGCTCCTTTTTCTGCTACTGTCCAGCCTCCCTCTACTGCCGGTGGGTCCCCAAGGGGACTTCAGCCAAGGGCACCCTCGCTGCCCTGCTCTCCTGGCCTGTGGCTAATCTGGGCCAGTGGGAGAGGCTCCCAGGCCCCTTTGACCTCCTTCTACAGGTGGAGTCCAGGGCCAGCCCTGGCAGGTTAGGGTCAACCCCATTTTACAGCGAGGATGTTGAGGTCAGAGGGGATGTGGGTTTGCCCGAGGTTGTGCGTCCACTCGGCCAGGGTCTTTCTACCATTCCGCGCGCACTTGCGGTTCATACCTACTGTGAGTGACTGACTGACTGCCTGCAGAGGAGCTGGCCGTGCACTTTGTCCCCCAGACCAGGAGCACCACAGGGTGAGGGGGCGCTGTTAACAACCATGCTGGGCTGCCAGTGGACAACCTAGGACACGTGTCCTCTCCACTTACAGGCCGCAGCGCTGGGACTTGAGTCCATTTCTTCGCCAGACCTCCCCCATTTCTCCCCCGCCTCCTTCCTTCCTGTTTATTTACTTAATCACGCAAACAGCAGGGCACCGCACTAGAGGAATTCTAATAAAGGAAGTGCTCCCTCCATCCCACCCGCTGCTCCCAGCCCTCTCTCCCTCTGGGTCCTCCTACCTTGCAGTTTCCACATGACCCTCGTTATAGTTTAGGTTCGGTCGGGCGCCCTGCGTGCACCTTTGGAGGTGTCGCCCTGAGCTGGGTCCTCCCAGCCCGACCTCGTGGAGCCCCGGCTGTGCTGCTGTCTCCAAGGTTTACAGCTGAGGGGACGGAGGAGCGTTTACGCGGCAGGCGGCCCCCGTCACCCAGACGGTCCTGGGTGGGTCGGGTTGGAGGCAGGGCGGGCACTTTGTCACTCGGCCATCCTGCCACAAATGTTTACCAATTCTTTACTTCCTTCCAGTTTTGCTCGTGAATTCCTGTTCTTCGTAAGCATAGAAGGCATCAGGTAGCAGACCCAATTCTGCCCCGTTTTCACGCCCGCGCCGGCCAGTAGACCAGCTGGGACCAATAGGGACTCTGAGACAGGAGGATGCCAGGGCTCCCCAGGCTCCCCGGGCGTGGCCTGAGCTCTGACCCCTGACCCCTCTGTTGTGGCTGCAGCTGGAAGCGCGCACAGGGACAGGCCCCCTGAGAGGGCCAAGGCGCCGGTGGAGGCCGACGGGGTTGGGGACTCGGGCAGGGCCGCGGAGCCGCACGAGGTGGCCCTGGCCAGAGGGGAGGCCCACACGCTCTGGCCGAGCAGTGGGAAACCAAGGCCCTCAAGGTGCGGGAGGGACCAGGCACGCCATGGTCACAGCAGCGCTGCTGAGAGCTGCTAACGCTTTCTGATGGCAGCCGGTGCACCAGGGGCTCCTACAGTAGTCCCCTGGAGCAGGGCCGATCACGACCATTCTATAGATGTGAAAACTGAGGCTCAGAGACGAGAGAAATTGTACCTGATCCCCAGAGAGCAGGACCCGACCTGAGCCTGACTCCAAAGTCCATGCCCCTTTGAGTTAGACTTATGGCTACACTGGGGGGGGGGGGTGGGCGCAGGGGGCCATGGAAATGGGGCACGAGTGGTGGCGTGGGGTCTACCGATACCCCCTGCCTGTCTGTAGGCGCCTGCAGTGGCCGCCGTGTGGGGAGCACTTTAGCCCTGCACGGCTCTCCACCGGCGTGCGCTCAGTCTCCCTGAGTCTGCTCTCAGGCGCATGGCACAGGGACAAGAAGCATGGTCAGAGAAAGCCCAGACTCCAGGCTCCTCTCTGGAGAAAGAGCTCTTCTCACATTCCTGTCTTCTGAGAAGAGCAGACTGTTTATATAATAGCTGGTTATCTCATAGTCTCACTTCAGAAAAATGACCGAACTGGACCTCGATGGAGACTTTGGGGAAAATGCCAGTGAAGCCGGCTACTATTTCAGCCCATTCGTTAAATGTTAGCAGGTGTACTTTCAGGCAAGTGGAGAAAACATCTGATGTCATGTTGCTAAAACAGGCAGCGTTTATTTCACTTAAAGGCTATTTGCCAAACCAAGAACCTCTTAATATTATTGCATCTGCCTGCAGCAATTTGGAGATTACTTGATCTCACTGCAAAAGTCTTCCAACATTTAAAAGTAAGAAAAACGCCTTTTTCTTAAAGAGATAATGTGCATTGGCAGAGAGTATGGCCTTCGAGAGCCAAGTATAGATATTGAGCTGTAGCCTGTAAATGCGAGTCTATTAATGAATCAGTTAGTCGACAACAAATCAACGTTTTAAGTGTCCAGCTCAGTGCCAGGCCCTGAGGACATAAAGATGAACAAGATACTCTCTAAGACTTGAGCTGTCGATCTACTGGGAGGAGACACAAACCACTATGTACAACCCAGTACGATAGCAGGATGACAGACATAGCAACAGGGTGCTGGGGAGCTGGCGGAGGGGGCTGTGGATTCAGCCGGGGGGCCTGGGAGGACCTCAGGGAGGAGAGGAGGATCTTGCTAGGGGAGCTGAGCCAGCTCCGCCCAAAGTGGTCCCCTCAGCCTTCCCTGGTGGCACAGTAGTTGGGAATCCGCCTGCCGATGCAGAGGACACGGGTTCGAGCCCTGGTCCGGGAGGATCCCACATGCCGCAGAGCAACTAAGCCCGTGCGCCACGACTGCTGAAGCCTGCGTGCCTAGAGCCCGTGCTCCACAACAAGAGAGGCCACCGCAATGAGAAGCCCGCACACCGCAACAAAGAGTAGCCCCCGCTCGCCGCAACTAGAGAAAGCCCGCATGCAGCAACGAAGACCCAACACAGCCAAAAATAAATAAAATAAATGAATTTAGAAAAAAAAAACAAAACAAAGAACAGAAAAAAGCAAAGTGGTCCCCTCTCGGTCCCAGAGGATGAAGATGCAAAAGGCTGGAGCACGTCCTCTTGGGCTGCACTGGGGGCTGTTATCTGACCTGCTTCCAGGCACCGTGATTTGGGGGAAGGGATGTCGGCAGCTGCAGCCCCAGGCGTTACTATCTGGGGGCCTAGATGGAGTTACGTGGTGTGGTGGCGATTTTAGGTGTCAGCTTGGCCAGGCCACTGTACCCAGTGATTCCATGAAATGCTAATCTAGGTGCCACTGTGAAGGTATTTGGTAGGTGAGAGGAACATCTACAATCAGTTGACGGTAAGGAAAGAGTATCTGGGATAGTGTGGCTCGGCCTCATCCAGTTGAAAGGCCTTACCAGCAAAAACTCAGGTTTCCCAGAGAAGAGAAAATTCTGCCTCGAGACTGTGGCATCAGCTCCTGCCTGAGTTTCCAGCCTGCTGGCCTGCCTGGTGAATTTTACACTCACCAGCCCCGATTCTTTAAAGTAAATCTGTGTGTGAGCGTATGTATATGTGTGTGTGTATATATACGTATATATACATATACATGCAAACATACACATAAATGTGTATATATGTGTTTATATACACATAAACATATATAAACACAGGTACATAAACATGGATAAATAGATACATGTATGTGTTTCTCTCTCCTACTGGTTCTGTTTCTCCAGAGCCCTGATTGACCCACAGAGTAAGGTAAAGGGTCCCCGGCAGACCTCACAGGCCCCCCAGCCGGTTTTCTGCAGGAGGGAGGCAGTTCCCCGTGGCTGCAGTGGACAAGCTGGTTGACCAGCAGCACATCCTAAGATCACGTGAGATAAACTGCAAGTGTCCTCAGATGGCTCCCTCCTCGCCACCTTCAGAGCCCGACCCAGCAAGGCCTCCCCCCGCCGCGCCATTTCACACTGCGACCGTGGGGCGTGTCCCCAGCGAGGGGACTGCAGACTGAGCTTATGGCTTTGTTCATCGTCTTCCCCCCGTGGGTCTACAGGTCGGAGAGCGCAGGGGTGTTTGTCGGTCTCAGTCACTGCTTTGTGCCCGGTCATTACAGCAGATGCCCAGTAAATAGCAGTCGGGTGGACGGATGAACGAACGGGTGGGCGTGACCCCGAGCAGAGACCTGGGGAAGTGGGCACCCGCGCCAACCCTGGCAGAGGCCCCCTTCTCTCCCCACCACCCCTCCCTTGCTTCCTTCCTGTTGACGATGACATCTGATTAAACTGTTCAGGGACCCAGAAAATCCTCTCACTGCCGTGTCAAGGGCCCCTAAGAGCAAAGAGGAGATGGAGGGAGGAAGGAGGGAAGAGCACGGTTGAGGAGAAGGGAGAGGGGCCAAAAGCCAGAGGGGGAACGTTCCAGAAAGGCCCGAGCTCAGGAGTTCACAGGAGACAACCCCTCACAGGGCTGTGGGAGAACAAAAGGGTAACTTCAGTAAACAAGCCGGCACGTAGTAGGTCCAAACATGGTGCATCAAACACTCATTATTTAGTCTATTTCCAGGATTCACTGGGTGGTCCCCGAAAATAATAATATTCTCTTCTCTCCGGTTCGCGCTTGAGAGGAAAACAGGCTCCACGTGCCGAGGTCGGCGGCACCTTCCCCAGCGCCACCGGGCAGAGCAGCACCGGCCCGAGCAGGGCGCCCCTCCTGCCCCGGCGCGTCCGAGGCCAGTGCCGGCCTCCCCCAGACACACGTGCCCTCCGCCGTCAGGGCAGTGACAGCCGAGCGTGCGTGCCTCAGACGTGACCGTCACCGCGCGCCCTGCCAGCGGTGGAGCTGTGACAGCGCTGCACCCGCTCCTTCCGCTGAGGGGACTGCGCGCCTCACGCGCGACTGATGCCACGGGCCCTTCCCCTGAGGGGGCACGAGTGCCTGGCACCTGTACCGGAGACATGCGTGCTCACCGCATGTCCCCTCACCTGACGAGGCTGTGACAGCGCATACGTGTCCCTTACCCGTGACGGTTCACCACACGCCCCCTCGTCTGAGGAGGCTCACGCAACAGCGCACGTGTACCTCAGACATGACCGAGAGCAAAAACTTCGAGCCCCGAGGAGACTGCAGGAGCGCGCGGTGTCCCTCAGACGTGATCGGTCGCCACGTACACCTGAGCTATGGCCGATGCCGCGTGCCGCCACGCCGGTGGAGCCGTGACATCGGTGCACGGGTACCTCAGACGTGACAGTCCAGCAACGTCCCCTCCTCCGAGGTGCTGTGACAGCGTGCACCTCACGTGACCGATGCCACACACACCTCCACGCGGGGAGGCCGCGACAGCAGTGCACCTGTCCCTCCGGCGTAGCCGGGCGCCGCGTGTGTCCTCTCTCGAGGAGGCTGTGGCAGCTAAGACATGACTGCTCACCACACGCCCCTCACCAGAGGCAGTGACAGCGGCCGTGAGTACCTCAGACACGACAGCTCAGACGAGTCCCCTCACCTGAGGTGGTGTGACACCAGACACCCGTCCACCAGACGTGACGGATGCGACACAACCCTGCGCCTGTGAAGGGGGTGACAGCAGCGGATGTGCCCACAGACGTGACCCCTTAACAAAAGTCGTCTCACCCGCACAGGCTGAGACAGTGCGGTTGTGGCTCAGATGTCACCGACACCACAGGGCCCATCACCTGAGGAGGCTCTGACAACACACACGTGTCCTTCCGAAGTGACCGGTCACCACGTGTCTCCTCACTCGAGGAGGGCATGACAGCAGCCACGGGTACCTCAGACGGGACCGCTATCAAACGCTTCTTCCCCTGACGAAGCTGTTACAGCGTCGCACGTGACTCTCAGACGTGAACAGTCTCCGTACGTCTCCTCACCTGACGAGGCTGTTACGGTGTCGCAGGAGTAGCTCACACGTGACGAGTCAGCTGTGTCTCCTACTTGAGGAGGCTGTGACTGTGCACGTTTACCCCAGACGTGACGGATATAAACGGCTTCTTCACCTGAGGAGTCTGTCACAGCAGGCGCCTTTACCTCAGATACGACCGAGACCACAGCTCTGCTCACCTGAGGAGGCACCTTTACCTCAGATACGACCGAGACCACAGCTCTGCTCACCTGAGGAGGCACCTTTACCTCAGATACGACCGAGACCACAGCTCTGCTCACCTGAGGAGGCACCTTTACCTCAGATACGACCGAGACCACAGCTCTGCTCACCTGAGGAGGCACCTTTACCTCAGATACGACCGAGACCACAGCTCTGCTCACCTGAGGAGGCACCTTTACCTCAGATACGACCGAGACCACAGCTCTGCTCACCTGAGGAGGCACCTTTACCTCAGATACGACCGAGACCACAGCTCTGCTCACCTGAGGAGGCACCTTTACCTCAGATACGACCGAGACCACAGCTCTGCTCACCTGAGGAGGCTATAACTGAACTGCACGTGCTCCTCACACGTGACCAGTCACCACGTGTGTCCTCACCTGAGGAGGCTGTGAACAACATGCACGTTTACCTCAGACCTAGCAAATCACCAGATGTCTCCTCCCTTAAGGAGGCTGTGGCAGCGTGCACCTATACCTCAGATCTGACCCACGTGAAAGGCTTTTCACCCGAGGAGGCAGTCAGAGCAGCGCACACATCCCTCAGACATGCCCACTCACCACAGGTGAGTCCTCCCACGTAGTCAGTCACCTCGCGTCTCATCACTTGAGGAGACTGAGAGAGCTCGTACATTTACCTCAGACGGACCGATACCACAGGTTCCCTCACCTGAGGAGGCTGTGAACAACGTGCACATTTACCTCAGAAGTGACAGATATCAAAAGCTTCCTCCCCTGAGGAGACTGTTACATCACTGCACATGATTCTCACACATGACTGGTCAACATAAGTCTCCTCACCTGAGGAGGCTGTTACAGCGTCGCCTGTGCAGATAACACGTGACGAGTCACCAGTGTCTCCTCACTGAACGAGGCCGTGGCAGCATGCACGTTTACCTCAGACCTGACCGATATAGAAGGCTTTTCACCCGAGGAGGCTGTGAGAGCAGTGCACACATCCCTCAAGTGTGCCCAGTCACCAGGTGTCTCCTCATCTGAGGAGTCTGTGACAGAATGCACATTTACCTCAGATAGGCACTACACCACAGGTCCACTCACCTATTAATGAAGGGGGATGTGTTCCTCAAACGGGACCAGTCACTAAGTGACATTTACCTCAGACATGACCCATATCAAAAGATTCCTCACGGGCTCCCCTGGTGGCGCAGTGGTTGGGGGTCCGCCTGCCGACGCAGGGGGCGCGGGTTCGTGTCCCGGTCCGGGAAGATCCCACATGCGGCGGAGCGGCTGGGCCCGCAAGCCATGGCCGCTGAGCCTGCGCGTCCAGAGCCTGTGCTCTGCAACGGGAGAGGCCACAACAGTGAGAGGCCCGTGTACCGCAAAAAAAAAAAGAAAAAAAATTCCTCACCTGCTGAGGCTGTTACAGCATTGCACGTAGCTCACACACGATGAGTCACTACCTGTTTCCTCACTTAAGGAGGCTGTGACAGTGCACATTTACCTCAGAAATGATGGATATAAAAGGCTTCTTCACCGAAGGAGTCGGTTGCAGCATCTACATTTATTTACCTCAGACCTGACCAGTCACCACATGTGTTCTCACCTGAGGAGGCTGTGAGAATTGCACACGTTCTTCACACGTGACCAGTCACCATGTGTGGTTGAGGAGGCTAAGAGAACTTGCACATCTACCTTAGTTGGACCGATACCACAGTTTCCCTCACCTGAGGAGGCTGTGAACAGCATGCACATTTACCTCAGACCTGATGAATAGAAAAGGTTTCTTCACCTGAGGAGGCTGTGACAGCAGGCGTATTCATCTCAGAGTTGTCTGATACCACACTCCCCTTAAACTGCGAGTCTGTGATATCAGTGTACGTGTCCCTTCGTCACGACCAGTCACCGCGTGTCTCCTCACTTGTGGAGGCTGTACAGTGTGCCCGTGGACCTCAGAGGTAACTGCTCACCACACTCCTGTCAACGGTGGAGCTGTGACAGCAGCGCACGCGTACCTCAGACGTGACAGTTCACCACACGTCGCCTCACCTGAGGTGGTGTACGGCATATGCACCTGTAACTCAGAGTCGAGCGGTACCGCACGCCCCTTCTGCCGAGGAGGCTGAGACAGCAGTCCCCGTGTTTCTCAGACATGAGCGCTCGTCGCACATGCCCTCGTCTGTCACGGGAAGGGCAGCAGTGCGTGTGCCTCCCACATGACTTAGCTTGCCTCAGCAGCCTTTTTGGCCACTGACTACTTAAGTGGACAGCACAGGTCTAGAACCTGATGAAAATCGTGCACGCTTGTTCTTTCACTCAAAAGCAGGTTTGCTTGGTTTATTTAACTTCTAGCCAAACCTCTTCCTAGCAGATTCGTAATTTTCCAAATTTGCTAGCCCTATCATGAAATTACGAGTTTACCACAATTTTGGGTGTCCTGCGTGTTAACCTTAAAACACGAGACACACGTTTGTCACTGTGCCAATGGCCCTCCATTTCTCCCTCTTCCCCCTTCTCTTATTGTCTTGTTTTTGTATGTTGAAGCAAGAACACCCATGTGTCTGGGTATCTGATCAATCCCAGTGAGGGTTTAAGTCACATCAGCACCCATGTTCATGTGATCCTCACCCCAGCTTAGGAGGCCCGTGTCGCCTGAATCCTTTCTGGGAACAGGAAACTCCCTCTGACATCGTGACACCATTTTCTCACTACTGACCCAGCATACAACCAAGCTGTCCGTAAGGATGTGTATAAATCAACATTCGGCTTAAAGACCACCAGGGGGCTTCCGTGGTGGCGCAGTGGTTGAGAGTCCGCCTGCCGATGCAGGGGACACGGGTTCGTGCCCCGGTCTGGGAGGATCCCACGTGCTGCGGAGCGGCTGGGCCCGTGGGCCATGGCCACTGAGCCTGCGCGTCCGGGGCCTGTGCTCCGCGGCGGGAGAGGCCCGTGTACCACCAAAAAAAAAAAAAAAAAAGACCACCAGGAATTGCTGGGCCTGTGCAGGAAGTTCTTCCTTATGTCTAACCCTGGTCCCTCTTGCTGTACCTTTAAGCCATTCCTTTATGTGACTGTTTCAGAAAAGGTTGAGTCTCCCATTTTATGCCCTTCTTTTTAAGGGTTCTTGGGGAAACGGTGTCAAAGGCGTTTACAAAGGTTGTGGCCAGAAGCTCCCAGACCAGAGTAGAGTGAGTAACAGCCAATTGTGCATAGGTGATTTAAACAATGTTTCTTTAAACATGAGCGATGGGAAATATTCCACAAGGATTCCCTGATCCTAACGGCATGTGTTCACCATAGTGGAGACCTTGGCTGAAGGGGTCCTGTGGGACAGGCCTGGTGTTATGAGAGGAGCAAAGGCCAGGACAGACTCAGAAGCAAGGCCCCAGGCTGGGGAGGTGAAGTCCCAAAGGCCCAGAAGGTGGCCGCGGGGTGGGCAGGGCTGGAAGGGGCAGGAGTCCACACCGGTCTTGAACTGAGTCTGGCAGGAGACTGAGGCCGAGGCCCGGGCGTCCACCCCAGGCAGGGACCAGCCAGCCACCCTAGCTGGGACTCTGGCTTTGCTCTGAGGTCTTCCCATCCCCCCCAGCGTCTACAGACAGCGGAGGCCGACGTCACAGCCCACTGTCCCCCAGCCACCCCCACAAGCACCGGGGCGGCAGCGCCACGAGGCCAAGAAGACCAGTGTACAGACGGGGGCGGGCAGGCTGCAGAGGATAAACTCGGGTACCGGGGTCTCTCTGCCCCGAAGTTGGGATTTGAGAGACAGGGGCTCTGGCAGGGACGCGTCGGGGGCAGCCCGCCCCACGCCCAGCCTCCTGCGGCCCTCTGCACCAGGTCCCGCAGCTGCCTCGTAACTGCCTCGCCAGCCACCTTCAGCAGAGGGAGCCCTTCCCAAAGGCCTCAGGCCTTTCTTGGGGCCATTCCGATCATGGGCGCTCTTCCCAGGATCACCCCACACCATGGTTTCTGCTCTGGGAGCACGTTCTCTGCGGGCTGGGACACCAGGGTATCGCCCCGCAGGTCAGGCTCAGGCTGCGGAAGCCACTGGGGTTACCGGAATGCTGCTGGTGAGAGGCAGGGAAGACTGTCCCAACCCCCAGGTAATAGCTGAGGTTCTCCAGAGAAAGAGAACCAAAGGGGTGTGGGGTGTGTGTGTGTGTGTGTGTGTGTGTGTGTGGACACAAAACAGGGAGGGAAAGAGAGAGAGAGAGACTGAGATGCACCTGAGGAAACTGGCTCACGTGGCTGTAGGAGGAGGCAGGTCTGAAATCTGCAGGGCTGGCGGGAGACCCAGGGGAGAGCTGACGCCGCAGCCTGGAGTACGAAGGCCAGCCGCAGCAGAGTTCCCTCTTCAGGGGCTCCCCCAGGGGACCTCGGGCTTCTTCCTCTTTCCACATTCAGCTGCTTGCATGAGGCCCACCCACATCATGGAGGGTCATCTGCTGCCCTCCAAGTCTACTGATTTACAAGTTGATATCGGGCTTCCCTGGTGGCGCCGTGGTTGAGAGTCCGCCTGCCGATGCAGGGGACACGGGTTCGTGCCCCGGTCCGGGAAGATCCCACATGCCGCGGAGCGGCTGGGCCCGTGAGCCATGGCCGCTGAGCCTGCGCGTCCGGAGCCTGTGCTCCACAACGGGAGAGGCCACAGCAGTGAGAGGCCCGCGTACCGCAAAAAAAAAAAAAAAAAGTTGATCTCATCTACAAAATACCTTCCCAGCAACATCTAGACTGGCATCTGACCGAACAGCTGGATACCGTGGGCCTGGCCAGGTTGAAGCACACAGTTAACGCTCTTGCTTCACAATCCCTGGCCAGCCTGAAGAGGGACACTGGTCACTGCACACAGGGGCTCCCAGGGAAACTCTCCCATCCCCCACTGCGATCTCAGGTCCCTCTCGACACCCCAGTAATGCAGAGAGGAAAACGTTGCTAATTGTTGGGAGCAAGATAGAATTGTCAGGGTACATGAAACCAGCCATGTAAATGGGGAACCCAAAAGTAGAGTTCCATTTGCATTAGGTGAATAAGCTTCAGTCACTTTTTCAAGACAGAAAAAAAAAATCGAAACACAAAACCAGAAAAGCTCTGAGCGCCACCCTGTGTGAGCTGCCTCGTCACCTTCCTTCGTTGTGCTTCTGGCACTCGAGGCAGTTTTCAAACTGGCGGCCTCATCCCTCACTTTCAGGAGCCGCCTTGTTTGGAGGTCGTGGGGTCAGCCACACCCCCTGGTGGCAGAGCCACACCCCCGGGTGGCAGGAGCCACCCTGGGCAGAGCACGTCATGGAAGGGAGGTGGCGGCCTTCATGTCTCGTGGCGCTAGTGGGAGGTGGGGCGTCTTTGCCCTTGTGTGCGCCTGGCACGTGAGGCACCCCACGAGCGTGTGAACTGCATCCAGAAGGCCGCGGCCTGGCCACCTCCTCGTAATGCCTGCTGTCAAGGAAGACGTGTTAGGGGCTTCCTTGAAGCCATGGTTTCCTCTCTGGAGGAGTGTGTGGAGGTGGAAACGTGGGTCCCATTTATCTTCAGGGCCTCTGCCGGCTGCTTTCTGCAGATCCGCTGTGTGGGCACCATCCACTGCCCACTCCCCTCACCTGGAGGGAAGTGCCGAGGCCACTGCGGGGAGGGACACCTTCTGCTTTGCTGTCCTGGCCCCAGAGCCTGGGAAGGGCAGAATTTGCTGATTGCTCCCTTTTATCTGCTTTCTTTCTTCCGTGATAATAGAACCCCAACTTTTAGCTGGCCACAGCTCCCAAAATACTCTGTCTCCCAGCTTCCTTTGCAGCTGTGTATGGCCCCCTGACTAAGTTCTGATCAACGGGCTATAAACCAGAAGTGGCTGCTTCCAGGACTCTTTATCATAAAGGATAATAAGCATGTTCCTCTTACCTCTTTTCTTCTTCACTTCCTCAATCCTGCTGCCTGGAATTTGAATGTGATGGTTGGAACTCTAGCCACCATCTTGGGGCCATGAGGGCAGAGGCCACACCCTATAGAGGATGGAGTGGGAAGTTGGAAGGAGACTGGGTCCTCAGGGAGCAGAGATGTCTCTCAGCATTGTTATTACATCCTATGACCAGACTTTAACCTGAGAGAGAAATAAACATCCATCCAAAGCCACTGTGGTTGGTGCCCCTGATCCCAAGTGACACATAAGGGGAAGCTCAGGCAGTTGGCAAGTCATGGCTGGAGAAGATCCTGGTGCTTTTGTGGAGTGACCACGGGTGATTAGAGATGGCAGCGTGGTGGCACAAGGCTGGTCTTTCTACACTCTGTCTTGAGTCAGGTGAGAAAGCTGGCCAAGAAAGAGAGCTGGTGGATCTCGGGGATAGGGTCTTCACTGTGAAGCTGTGGAGTGGCCCATGCATTAGAAGTTGCAAACTTGTCTTTCCCCAGTTACCAACGCTTGCAAACCTGGGCCCACGATGCTATGCACGCATTTTGGAGCTGTTAGTTCTCTTGACCAAATTTGTGGCATCAAATTGCCTTCGATGGCCCCACCCAGAGCCTCCTCCTCCCTCGTCCAGCGCACGATGGGTGCCTGGATGCGCAGCCTCCTTGGCGTGGCCGCCCCGCTCTGTGCTGGGGGCTGTGTCCATGGCTGCAGCTCTGGAGCCCCTCGCACTGCTCTCTGAGTTTCAGTTTTTTTCAGCTGTACAATGGGGACGCGGTTGAGACCGCGCCCTGCAACATGGCAGAGCTGCATCCCATGCATTACACGTAGGACAAAGTCAGGGGGGCTCGACATTACCCTTGAAAACCTCTCACATCACCTACATGGCGCCGCACTCATTTTGCTTGAAAGGCCGGCCCTTTAATGTAATGCAGCAAACGTGACTCAGGAAGGCAGCAGGGGAGGTGTGGGTGTTCCGGCAACTTTAAGAGAACTAGCAGGTGCTATCGGGCACTGGTGCTTTGACGGAGGACGTGTGATGACCTCTGAACTGCCCCTCACGCCTGTGGCGTGGGCCCTATCCTGGGACCTCCCCCAGGTCCTGGCATCTTGTACAGGGTAGAGGCTGAACGCACAAACGAGGTGACTCCACTGGGAATGTCCTGTGATTATCACTGTGGTTGTTCTGAGGCTTCGTTGCAAGAGGAGAGAGATGGGCAAGGAAGTAGAGCCCTTTGGCAAATGGTGGAGAGGACTATAGCCGAGTTTTCCCGGGGAGGAGAGGCAGAAGGTCTGGGTGGCCCAAGTGTAGGGAGTGAGCTTCCCAACTTGGAGGTGTGCAAGCAGGATGAGCCCCCTCGTTAAGAGCATCTTGTTGGTGACAGATGCCACCAGGTGGCAGGAGGTTTAACATCTCCCAGGCTCCTTCCTGAGAACAGCTCATTCTAATTCTGCAAGGAGGCTCGTCCTTTCTGGTTTTGCATAGAGCATCCTGTGTGGGGATCATCTGGACTCAGCCAGTGGCTTCCTCTCCAGGGGTCCCCAGGCTTCCTGTCCGTACCCCCAGGGTAGCCTTGAGCACATCGATTTGGGGGGCTGGGTTTTGCTCTTCCAGCTTCTCAAGCCAGACCAGGGTCCCCTCTCCCTTCCCTTTGGGCTCTTGCTGCCCCCAGAATGAAATGTAGCCTCTGTGGCATCTGGGCCCTACTGGCCATTCCAGCGGCCAGGAGGGTAAAGCAGAAGGTGGCAGAGAGGGTTTGCCAGGATTGGGGGGTGGGGGGAGGTGCAGGGACTTGGTGTGGTGGACCCCTGGGGTGAGGGTACCCACTTACAGCACCTCTGACGCTCCCACCTCCAGCCTGCACCCCTTTTCCTGAGTTCAAGATGCAAACATCCAACTGTTTCCCTGATGCGTGTGCTGTCACTCTGCACGCAGAATACCAGGTTCACAAAATTCGCTCCCCAAACTGTTCTCCTCTGGGTATAGTGGCACCACCACCCACTCAGATGCCCACCTAGAAATCAGGCATCACACTCGACCCCTCCCTCCCCTTCTCCCTCCATCAGCCTACCCTCTCCATTCTGTCCCCCCTTTCCCAAATCTCTCTCGATCATCCTTTTGCCCCCACCTCCTTTCCCACCACCATCTGAGCCTAAGGCACCATCATCCACGTCGGGACCACCGCAGTGCTTCCCAGCCGGTCTCCCAGCAGAAATGCCGTTAGGGGCCAGCCCTCTGCACACACCATTTCTCTCATTATGTGTAAACGCTGTGGGAAACGGGCGTCATTATTTCACGCCTTATACCGATAAGGGAACTGAAGCTCGTGAGAGGCTGGGAGACCTGCCACGTTCACACTGCTGTGTTGTAATCGCCTTAGCGTCCGGGGTGGGTTCCGACCACTTCTGCATTACTCCACACCACCCACAAGACGTCTGAAACAGAAACACGGCGGTGAGGCTGGGATAGGGCCGAGGGTGCATGAGTCCAGATTCATCAGGAAGGTTCACCTGTCCGTTCTCCTGGATTATCTTATCACCTGCAAAGGAGGTGAGGGGAATTTGCACTTCTCATACCTCTTCTTCTACTACTTATTCTTCTTCTTTCCCTAGCTGCCTCTAATGGGGGCAGCTGACATTTCCCGGCCCGAGCCACAGTTACGTCTATCTTCTTCCATTGCAACACTGCTTATGAAAGCAGAAATAGGTGTAGTCGGTACAGGACATCATGATAAACTAAGTCATGGAGACTGGGCCAGGCTGTGGTCAGCCCTTGGGAGGCTGTGGCCTTTGCAAAGAGGCCCAGGGGTCCTGAAGGTGGGCCGCAGTCAACGACGTTGCTGTGGGGAAAGATGGCCAGCTGGGGTCCACCAGCTTGAAGCAGCTCGGGGACTGGAAGAGGGGAGACGAAAGTCACAGTGGACGGGAGCTGGTCTGCTCACAAACCCCTCACAACAGGTGCCCTTTTGTCAAGGAGGTCACTGGGGTGCAGTGGAGCTCTGGCTCTGGAGCCCCAAATCTGACTTCCAGTCCCAACTCTGTCACTTACACAGCTGTGTGTCTTCTGCTAGTTGGTTAACTTCACTGAGCCTCTGCTACCCTCTAGGTAAATGAGGAGGTAATATGTAGCTATTTCAGAGAGGGTAAGTAAAAATGTAGGTTGCTAATGCAAGAACTGGTTTTTCTTTTAATGGAGGTGAAATTGACTTAAGATAAAACCAACCCTTTTAAAGTGAACACATCAGTGGCATTTAGGACGTTCGCAGTGCTGTGCAACCACCTGGTTCTAAAGCATGGCATCACCCCAAAAGGGGGCCTGGCCCCATTGTGAACTTGCTCCACCTCCCTTCTCCCCACTCCCAGGGAAGGGTGGTATTTATCTCAGCTCCAGGTCCAGTCAGCTGAGACCCTCACCCGGCTTCCTGACCCTGAGTCCTGGCACACACCCAAACAACCTTGGTGCTCTGTTCACATTCCCAAGAAGGCTTCTGCAGTGTGCGATTCTGGCTCCTGGGCACCTGAACGTCTACTTAATTCAAAGAAGCCTTTACCAACACCCCCAGGGGTTGGGCCTGGGGAATTCACGGGGAAATTCATTACAATTCACGACATGCTTTATCCTGGCAAAGGGTCTGAGAAGTCTGGCTGCAATTAAACATTTAAAACTTTATTTCCTGTACCCTGCTCTTATTTGACCAGAGAACCCTTTCATCTTATGAAGGGGGCACCCAGAACCTTCTCTGCAGGCCCCCATTTCAGGGTATACGTTGGGAATTGCTGGTCTAGTGGAAACATTAATTGAGCGCCTCTGAATGCCGTCCTCTGGGTAAATGAGTTCATCTTCATTAAGCACCACTTTTTCATAATTAGCAAAATCTTGGCTGGAGGAAGTTACATTTTAAAAGTTTTTTTTTTAATGGAGGTATAATGTATATATAAGCAAAATGCATCCTTTGGAGTGTAGAGTTTTGGGAGTTCTGACAAACATACACAGTCATGTAACCAACACCACGATCAAGATACAGAACAGTTCAGTCACAACTGAAATTTCCTCATGGCCCTTGTTAGCTTTCCCTCAGAAGGCAGCCCACCCCCACTGGGAGGAACCATGAACAACTTCACTGACAGAAAAAGTTCTGTGGACAGTGGAAACGGCTGCACAAAATGTGAATGTACTTAAGGCCCCTCGGCACACTTAAAAACGGTTAAGATGGCAATATGTTATGGGTATTTTACCACAATTTAAAAACTCAGTAAGAACCACGATGGGAGTGCTGACGACGCATCAGGCTTTACACGCTTTACACGCACCCTCTCACCTGGTGTCACTATAGCTCCCTGCAGGCTGAAGTCACGACCCTACTGATGGACTTGGACACAACCTCAGAGAGGTTCAGTCACTCGCCCAAGGCCACACAGGGCCCGGCAGCAGGATCCTCAGCAGGCAGTCGGTGCTCGCGAACGGGTCGTGTAGACAGCAGGTGCTGCCTCAGTGCTGGCCCGCCGGACCCGAAAGGCTGCAACGCCTCGCTGGTCTCGGGCGCCGGGCAGCGCAGGATTGGCCGCTGGGAGCGGGCGGGGCTCCCCGCGGCCGGGGGCGGGGCCGCTCCCGGCCGTAAATACGGCGCCACATGGCACTGGTTGGGGAGGCCCGGGGCGGTACGGAGGGCGCAGGCGCACTAAGGGGGTGATCCTCGGCCTCCGTGGCCTCTCCGTGGGCCGCGATTTCTCGCGAGAAGAGGGGCGGGGGGCGGGGCCGGTGGAGGGGCGGCCTCGAGACGGTCCGCCGTTCGTGAGGTGGTGGAGGCGCCAGCTGCGGTGCGAGGTGAGGTGAGGGGAGGTGAGGCGAGGGGCGCGCGAGGTGAGGCGAGGGGCGCGCGAGGTGAGGCGAGGGACGCGGGCGAGATGAGGGGCGCGCGGTGAGGTGAGGTGAGGCGAGGGACGCGGGGCGGGGGTCTCGGCGGCGCGGCGGGTCCTGCCCCCTCAGCCGCCTGGGCGGGTCCGGCGCGGCTCCGGGCCGATTCCCCGCGCCGTCGCTGTGTGACCTTGGCCGGGCTCGCACCGTCTCTGAGCCCCGGTCCTGTGGGGATGAGGGAGACCTGAACGGGGCGTGGGGCGCCCGGCGCGCCGCCCATCCGCGGTGGGGCTCGCGGCTGTGGTCAGCTGCCGCCGTCGGGGCTCGTCCCCGCCCGTTTCTGGCCGCCCGGCATCTGCCCTGCAGGGGGGGCGGCGGCGGGGCGGGGATCCTCCTTGCACGCTTGTCAGCTTCCCCCTTGGGCTATTGGGGAATGTGGAGGGAGGAGCAGGCGCGCGGGGTTCCGGGGAGCCCTTGGGGGGTCTCCTGCGCGGGGACCGCGAGTGGGCGCCCGGGCGCACGGGTCCCTCCACCAGCCTCGTGCAGGGGGGAGCCCCGCCCCGGTGCCCTGGCTCGCCCGAGGCCGTGGGCACTTCCCCGTCCCGCTGACCGCGGACCTATGACTGCAGACCCGGCGGATGCGGGCGCGTCCTGGAAGAGTACCACTCAGATGACCCTTTGCGCCAGAAGCAGCGAAAGGAAGCCATGTATTAGTCGCTAACAGTAGGACTTATATCTTCCATTTGGGCTCCTAGCCACCAAGACATGTCCCGCAAGCCGTTGGCTGGAGCCGAGGTTCCGTCTGGCGCGGAGCACAACAAGCCGTAGTGTTCCCGCGATTATTGAATTATTTATGTTATAATTCGACGGCGGAGAGACTCAGGAGACCCGGGATGAATGACAATGTGGGTTGGGGGCAGAGCGGATGCAAGCGCATCTTTAAGGGTACTGTCCCCACACGTGTGGGTCCGGGCAGGGGGCAGCTGGGAAACGGCTCGGCTGGTCCTCACCTGCCCCCAAACCAGGGCACAGTTTAGCCCTTCTCTGTGAACACCTGGCTTTGGGAAGGTGACTCAGGGCTGGTGTCAGTGTGAAAAAGGAGATATTAGGAAAACTTTTTTTTTTTTTAGTGGTTTGAGAGGCGGCAATTTAATTTATTTATTTGTCTGCCTTGGGCCTTCGTTACTGCGTGGCAGCGAGCACTCTTCATTGCGGTGTGCGGGCTTCTCATTGCGGTGGCTTCTCTAGTTGTGGAGCACGGGCTCTAGGCGTGCAGGCTTCAGTAGTTGTGGCACGTGGGCTTCTGTAGTTGTGGCGCATTGGCTTCAGTAGTTGTGGCGCATGGGCTTCAGTAGTTGTGGCACGTGGGCTCAGTAGTTGTAGCTCGCGGCCTCTAGAGCACAGGCTCAGTAGTTGTGGCGCACGGGCTTAGTTGCTCTGCGGCATGTGGGATCTTCCCCGACCAGGGCTCGAACCCGTGTCCCCTGCATCGGCAGGGGGATTCTTAACCACTGCGCCACCAGGAAGTCCGGGAAAACTTTAAAAAATTGAAGTATAATTGATTAGCGTTGTATAAGTTTAAGATGTGCAAAGTGTTGATTTGATACACATATATTGCAACACGATTACCTCTAAAGTGTCAGCTGACACCAACGCAAGTGTTACCTGAAGGTAGCACTACTGAGAACTTAGAGAGTGCCTGCATGGACACACATGGATGTTTATTTTTCTTGCCAGATGGTTTATAAGACTTTGGGCTGTTATTTTCAGGCCAGCAGTACTGTTCACTGTTAGTCAGTGTGCACCTACTTCATTACCTGAGCAAACGTTGAGCCTCTCATCATTTGTAAGATGCCACGTTGGGCTAGGTGCTGGTAATATGATTAACCTGACTATAATACCATGTGATGAGTGCTGTCATCTAGGTGTTTACGAAGTGTGAAGAAAGAGGGAGCAGCTAAACTTGTTTCTTGGTGTTGTAGAAGTTTCCCATAGTGGAGATGACATACGAGTTGGACCTTGAGAGACGAGTGAAGCTTGGGGAGAAGGTTCCAAGTGGAGGCAGCAGGGTATGTGGAGGCGTGGAAGTGAATGGGACGTTTGGGGGGAGGGAGCAGTGAGTCCCTGTGTTCATTGTGGGTTGGGGTTTGAGGATTGAAATGGAGGCTAAGACCAGAAAGAGGTTTCTGACCAGAGGGCCTTGAATGCCATGCCGGGGAGTTCGGACTTTTATCCTTCTGGTGAGGAGTAGTCAGGGTTTTGGGTGGGATGTGAGAGATGCGTTTTAGAAGAGTAACACTAGTGAGAACAGAGGATAGATCCAGGGTATCAGGAGATGGAGACTGAGCTGGGTACGTTTGAAGAGGGTGTGGGTCAGGACAGTGGCTGAGAGTTGAGAAGGGCGTCAGCTTGAAACAAGCAGGAGAATCCACAGTGCGGTGGCGCTCTGTGGGATGTGGTGAAAGGGAAAGGAAAACGGCAAAAGTAACCAAGGTTCTCACTTGGGTGCTGAGGACGGGGGCTGGTACCTGAGATAAGGAATACTGGAGCAGGTTTGGAGAAGGAAGGGGCTAAAATGCATTTGATTTTTAGACTTGTAGAATTTGCAGTATTTGTGGGCCATCCTGGATGAGATGTGCTCGTGGAGAGAGAGAATGTGTCCAGGGATGGAATCCTGGGGAGTCCAGCGGGAAAGCGATAGATGGCAGAAGAAGAGCATGTTGGATGGCTGATGGTGGGAATGCAGTTTACTGCCATTACCATACAGTCACCGAGGCTAGTGGGTGACTCTCTTCTAGAAGGGTCTCAAGGCTGAAGTGCCGTTCCTGGATAAGAGACTGGTTATTGATAATACTGAAACAAATGCTGCTAGTTTATAATTTGTTTTAAACTTACATCTTTAGTTTCGATTTTTCGATTGTTTCTTTATCTTTTTCTTCAGAAAGTAGTGGTTAGTTTCACGCTTACTTAGTGGGTCTGTGGCTGCAGCCAGGGCTGATGGTTCTCCAGTCATTTGCCAACACATGTGCTTAATGATAACTGACTCAGTAACTCAGTACTTCCTGTAGTTAACCAAGGTGGTGGTTTCTGTAACTGTTTAGAGAGCTTTAAAAGTATTTCAGAGAGGAATAGGAAGCACCAGGTGCAGCTGCGCGGGGCAGAGGGGCTGGACTGCTGTACTAAACCCAAGAGGATGAAGCGAATGGAGCCTGCTTGGCTCCCAGAACACTGTCAGTTGGTACTTTTCCTTCCAGACAGGAGAATGGAAGAGCCTTTGGGGAAAGTGAGTAGTCTGAGAAAGGACCTAAAAATAGTGACATCAGGGGGTCCACAGTAAGGAGGCCCAGCTGGATCACTCACTAATGAAGCTCATAATTAATAACCCCTTTCTAGGGTCCAGAGCTTCCAAGTTCTTTTAATCCCCTACCCCTTAAATAGGAATAGATAACCAAAGACAAGTGAAGAAACCTCTGATTTGGAAGATAGAGATCATAACACACACTTGGAAGCAATAGAGAGTGTGCAGGAAGCACACTTAAAAAGCATACTGTCACTAATACACACATGGAGATAGAAAATATCGCATGCAGAAATCCAAAAAGATAACACATGGATATAAAAAATACAGTGGAAGAAATAAAAACCTCAGTAGATGAAAAGGTTGAGAACTCAGGAAATAGAACAGAAAAACAAAGAGATGGAAAATGAGAGAAAAAAGAAAAAGCATCCGATTAGGCAATTGACAGCTGAATAATAACAGTTTCAGCAAGAAATAAAATGGGATAAAATCACCCGCAAAATGATAAGGGACATCCTAGAACCAAAACTTTCTGCCTTTCTGAAGGGGCCCACTGAGTGACCGGCACCACGGATGGAAATGCAGGTATCCTTCACTCACCTGTCTATTCAGTTCCCAGTTTGGATATTCAGAGTGTGGGGGGCAAGTTTGTATAGGGAGGGATACCGAGTTTCTGATAGTGGCTAGTAAGAGTTTGGGAAGCAGGTTTATTTGGAAGTGCATCTGAAGCTGTTTCAGAATTTGCATAGTGAGAGTTCGCATGGAGAGAGAGACGTGCACACTCGCTCCAAGACACGTTGTTGGGAAATTTCAGAACTCTGGACAAAGAAGATCATGCTAGCTTCTCAGAAAGAATAAAGACAGGCCACCAACAGGTCATCACGGGATGAAGCAGAATGGCTCCGAACCCATCTTTAGGAACATTGGAAGCTGGGAGACAAGAGAGCATTACTTTCAAAATTCTGAAGGAAAATATTTTCCACCTTGAATTCTAAACTCAGGCAAAGGAGGATATAATAAAGATATTTTCACAAATGCTCCAAAGATTTGTCTCATGTATTTTAAAGAAGTGACTGGCAGGCATACTCTCCCAGAATGAGGTGGTGAATCTGGAAAGACAGGCTAGAGGAGACAGGGTTAGCCTCAGAGGAGAGGTGAAAAGAATCTGCTGGATGAGATGGAGAGGCTGGGATGCCAGCCAGGCCAGGTACCAGGCATGAGAGCAGGTATCTTGGGACCTGAGCCTTGAAGTTTCCTCCAAGAGATTTTTTGGGAAATGTGAAATTGATGGGGCACCTGATGCTCTGGAACATCTGGAGAGGAGATTTAGACAGTTGGCAGAGTTGGGGCTGTATTAGTGATTAAGTACATAGAAAGCAAAGCAAGTGAAAACACAAGACTGTTAACTAGTTCCAGGGAAAATAAGCCGTTGGGCAGGAAAGAAAGATAATTACGGTGTACTGCAAGGCTCAGCTGTGAATAGCCTTTGTGCAATGATAATAATTTATGTAAACATCGAATATTGCTCTAATTAAAATGCTGATATGCCTGTCTGGAGGAGGCGTGGAGATGAGAAGGACATGGTTGTTTGGAGGGCCCAGGGGAAGAAAGAGAGACTACCTTTCTGCCAGCTGCCTGCCACTGTTTGGGGAAGTCAGTAGATGATGCTCAAGCTGAACCATCGGTTATCGCCCAGGGCTATTGCTTAGAGGTAGGTGGTGACACCAAAAGATTCAGCTAATAAGAATGAGAGAGAAAGATGGAGGTGGGTAATGAGAAAGAAAGGGACTGGGGACTGTGTGTGTAGTCAACTCCTGGGACAGTTTAATCCTTTAGCATACATGCATAAAGTTGATCAAAATAAAGACAAGGCAGTAAGCTTCCAACTCTGATGAAGACGAGGCCAGACTCTTGGCCGTTTTGTATGCAGCTAAACATTGTCGTTGTTCTCTGTATCCTGTCTCTTGCCTGTGGTCGCATATCAGAGATTTGGTGCTTTCTTTAGCTTTTTTCTTTTCTTTTAACTTGTTATAAAGGAATTGTAAAACATATCCAAAAGTAGAGATAATAGGGACTTCTCTGGTGGCGCAGTGGTTAAGAATCTGCCTGCCAATGCAGGGGACACGGGTTTGAGCCCTGGCCCAGGAAGATCCCACATGCCACGGAGCAGCTAAGCCCGGGCGCCACAGCTACTGAGCCTGCGCTCTAGAGCCCGAGAACCACAGCTACCGAAGCCTGCGCGCCTAGAGCCCGTGTTCCACAACGAGAAGCCACCGCAATGAGAAGCCCGCGCAACGCAACAAAGAGTAGCCCCAGCTTGCCGCAACTAGAGAAAACCTGTGCGCGGCAACAAAGACCCGACACAGCCAAAAATAAATAAATAAATAATATATTTTAAAAAGTAGAGATAATAGTTTTATGAACTCTTCTTTACCTGTCACCCAGTTTCAGAAATTATGAAATCAGGGTCAGTCATGTTTATCTGTTTTTGTTAGCACAGCAACTCTTTATTGAGTACCTACTGTATGCCAAGCACTATTCATAGCCTTGAGGCTACAACTATGACAAACTTTGAAGGGTCAGGTACCTCCCTTCTGAAGTTTATATTCTAGTGCAGATAGACCATAAGCAAATAAGCCAGTGAATATATAATATTGGAGGTAATGACAAATGACATGGAGAAAAAACAGCTACGGAGGATGGGGCATGCAGGGTGGGGAGTGATCAGGGAAGCCCTCACTGATGAGGTGAGCTTCAGGCGTAGATCAGAAGGAGGTGCCAGGGTGAGCCACAGGATCCCCTGGGTATGTGCAGGCCAGGGGGTGGGAGCCTGGTTGGTGTAGATGATGAGCAGCAAGGAGGCCATTGTGGCTAGAGTGGGGCCAGTGACGGGGAGTAAAGGGGATGAGAGTGTGGGATCCCAGTCATATAGGGCTTGTCATGGGCCACTGTAAGGACTGGAAATGGGAAGCTGTTGGACTCCAGAGATTGGAGGGTTTTGAGCAGAGCCATGACATGATCTGACTTTTAGCAGAATAACCATGGCTACTGGGTTTAAAGAGGATAGTATGGGCAGGAGAGTTGGACGCTGTTGCAGTAACGCAGGTGGGAGCTGGTGGTGGCCTGGGGGGCAGGGTGCACACAGGAGGTAGGGCAGTAGAGGGGTTAGGGTCTGCATATATTTGAAGGTAAAGCCCTAATCAGGTTCTTAAGCTAATCATAGTGAAATTTATTATCTATTTTCCCTTGAAATAATTTCTTTGAATTGACTTAACTCTGGGAAATGAGTTATTTGGATTCCAGGGTCAAATACCATGCAACAAGTATTTGAGTGTTGCGAGGAATATAGAAGATATAGTAGACATGATCCCTGTCTCCTAAGAGCTTGAAATCTAGTTTGGGAATATGCGACTGGTGTGCCTACACTAATACCCTGCCTACTTGTGAAGTACCGACGGGGCTTAGAGACCAGGGACGAAGACACCAATGTGAGCAGATAGCCAAGTGTGCTGTGGGCCACCTCTGTGGGAAGTTACTTTATTTCAAAGGCCAAGTTTGGGCTCAGTTTTCATTCAGGTCTTCTGGGACGGACATCAACCTTTCATTCTGATCAATGTGCCCATTTATTACTTATTTTTATTTGGATACACAGTCAGATTTAGTTCTCAGGGTTAACCGAATACAAGTGAAGTAATTTTATAAGCAAATAAACCCCCAGTGCTGGTGACACGGAAGTGAAAATATACCTTACAATGGGGGTTTTAATCCAACACCAAAGCATCAGTTGCAGGGCTGGGCCATACGGGGTGCAGAGGGTAAATGTTGAGACCACTAACAAACTTTCCAAATTTCTGTTGACTACAGTGATGAGACCCTCAGTGAATTATTTGCCTTTGCAAAGATGGAAAAGAAGTAGGTAGTTTCTGGTCTCTTTGCCAGTAGCATAAATGAATAAAACTTGAAACATTCTTGGACTTCTTAATGAAGGTCATGTCACTTGATTTAATGCTCAGAAGTTGGTTATTTGGACAAGGAAAAGCAAATTTTCTCAGAAATAAAGGTAATAAAAATTTGAGTGTCTAGAAAAACCAACCAATTCTGCATTAAATATTTACTGTAGAGGCTGGTAGACTGTAGTGTTTGGGAAGGTAGGCTCTCAAATCAGTTGTTCAGATGCCAGCTCTGAACAGTTGTAGCTGTGTACACTTGGGTAAGTTGCTTGGCTGTTTTTGTTTTTTGTTTGTTTGTTTGTTTGTTTTGCGGTACGTGGGCCTCTCACTGCTGTGGCCTCTCCCGTTGCGGAGCACAGGCTCCGGACGCGCAGGCTCGGCGGCCATGGCTCACGGGCCCAGCCGCTCCGCGGCATGTGGGATCCTCCTGGACCGGGGCACGAACCCGTGTCCCCTGCATCGGCAGGCGGACTCTCAACCACTGCACCACCAGGGGAGCCCCTGCCTGGCTGTTTTGCCCCAACTTTATCACAATTACTGTGAGGATTAAATAAGTTAAGATATGCAAGGCCTATAACAGCACTTTGGAAAACATATTAGCTATTGTTATTATTATAAAATTAATTGAAATCATAACATTCTTCTTTGCTGATAACTGGCTATTGGTAGAAAGCATGAGTAATAATAAAAATAATGTTATATTTATATGATACAAATATTTGAGGGCCAGATGAAACAAAGATAACTAAGGCCAATGGTATAGTCTAAAGAACATGCTTTACTATTTTACAAAACACTTAGCTGATATGGTCTCATTTTCATCCTCTCAGTAGCTCCGGTTAGCAGAAAGACCTTGATTGTTCTTGTTTTATAGGTGAAGAATTGAAACTCACACTAAAGAGATATCCCAGGCCACTCAGCAGAGACTGGACTGGGCCTCAGAATTCCCATCCTTTTCTTCCCGATCTCCAGATGTCTGTGTAGGACTTCAGTGCTGGTGTTTTTATCCTGTGTTGTAGAAATCAGTGACAGCTGGTTAGTTCATAGTGTTTGTGCTGAAGAGAAAAGTTTTAGCTTCTGGTGATTGACTTAATAAGACTGCTCACATATTCTTCCCCTTGAAATCAAATGTATCGAGGTATAATTTACATGCAATAAAATGCACACATTTTAAGTGTAAAGTTCTATGAATGTGGACAGATATATCTACCTGTGTAACTGCCACTACAAACAATATAATAGAACATTTCCATCACCCAGATTTCCTCCTGTCCCTTTGCAGTCTATGATTTCTGTCACTATTTTTGCCTTTTATAACCTTTGTATAAATGAAATCATGTGGTATGTACTCTTTTGTGTCTGGGTACTTTTGTTTAGTGTAATATCTGCAGGATTCATCCATGTGGTTGCATGTATTGATGTGTGAGTCTGTGGTTCACTCTTTTTTATTGTTGAGTAGTTTTCCACCGAATGAGTACACCACAGCTTGTTTATTCATTCACTTGTTGATGGACCTCTGGGTTCTTTTCAGTTTGTAGCTATTTTGAGTAAAGCGACAATGAATATTCTTGTACACATCTTTGTGTGGACAGTTATTTCATTCATGGATATCGTCTTTGATGTTGTGTCTAAAAGGCATCATAATACACAAGGTCATTTAGGTTATCTCCTGTGTTACCTTCTAGGAGTTTTATAGTTTTGCATTTTACATTTAGGTCTATTATCCATCTTGAGTTAGTTTTTTTTGCGGTATGTGGGCCCCCCACTGCTGCGGCACCCCCCCCTTCCCGCCGCGGAGCACAGGCTCCAGACGCGCAAGCCCAGCGACCACGGCCCACGGGCCCAGCCGCTCTGTGGCACGCAGGATCCTCTTGGACCGGGGCATGAACCCACATCCCCCACAGTGGCAGGTGGACTCCCAACCACTGCGCCACCAGGGAAGCCCTTGAGTTAGTTTTTTTGAAGGTCTGTGTCTAGATTCTTTCTTTTAATTTTTTTTTTTTTACACGTGATATCCAGTTGTTCCAGTACTATTTGTTACAGAAACAGACTGTCTTTGCTCCCTTGTATTGCCTTTGCTCTTTTGTTAAAAATAAGTTGACCATATGGGGGTCTGTTTCTGAGCTATCTGTTCGGTTCCAGTGATCTACTTCTCCATGCTTTTGCCAATACCACACCATTTTGATTACTGTAGCTTTATGGTAAATCTTGAAGTCGGGCAGCATCAATCTTCCAGCTTTGTTTTTCTCCTTCAATATTGTATTGGCTATTCTGGGTCTTTGGCTCCTACGTGTAAACTTTAGAAACAGTTTGTTGATATCCACAAAATAACTTGCTATGATTTTGGTTGGGATTAATCTATAAGTTGGGAAGAATGGATATCTTGACAATATTGAGTCTTCCTATCCTTTAGCACTTTGAACATGGAATATCTCTTCATTTCCTTAGTTCTTCTGATGATTTCATTCATCAGAATTTTGTAGTTTTCCTCATATAGATCTTGTACATATTTTGTTAGATTTATACTAAGTGTTTTTCTTTTGGGGGCTGCTCATAAATGGAATTCTGTTTTTAATTTCAAATTCCACTTGTTCATTGCTGATATGTAGGAAAGTGGTTGACTTTTGTTTATTAACCTTGTGCCCTGCAAACTTGCTATAATCACTTGAGCCCGTAAAATTTTATAATTGAAAAAGTATTGATAATCTAAGATTTATGTATCATATTTTGATGGTCAGTTTGGTCTTTAAATAGAGTCCCTAAGCTTTATTACAGAACATCTACTGTTATGGATCTTACAGAACCTTCCAGGAGGTTAAAAATCTGCTTGATATTTTTTAATACAATCTTTTTGACTTTTTGAAAGTCTCAGCATAAAAAAAAACTAGTCTGTATGCAAAAAAAGTTGACATTAATTTTTTTCATAATAGCCAAAAAAGGGAGCTAACTCCAAAGTTCATCAGCTGGTAAATGGATAAACAGATAGTGGTATATCCATATAGTGGGGTACTGCCCAGCAATGACACAAGCAACAACTTGGACAGATCTCAAATGCGTCTTCCTAAGTGAAGGAAGCCAAATACAAGAGGCGACTTCCTGTATAATTCCCTTTATGTGACGTTCTAGAAAGGGCAGGACTGTAGAACTATGTACTGCCTGGAGCTGGCTGTTGGGGGAGGATAAGGGAACTTTGGGGGATGATGAAGATGTTCTATATCTTAATTATAGTGTACATTTGCCCAAACTCATCAGACTGTACAGTTAAAAAGAGTACGTTTTATTGTGTATAAATCATACCTCAATAAACCTGACTTAAAAAGGAAAAAAAGCGAGGTGCTAAAGTGATTTAATCAGGAAAGAACCGTCTCTTAAACAAATGGTGCTGGAATAACAGGATATCTCTATGGGAAAAAAATGAATCTCAACCTCTCCCTCTGGAATACTTGTATTGGATAGTGGCTGAAATTCTCTGCATTTAACATTCCTTTCCACCATGGCAGATACATTAATTTCCATTTATTACCACCCACTGTTTAATTCTCACTGGTTTGATCACTTGTATCTATAATATGTAGTAAATACACACACACACCCCAGTCCATATGACAAAATAAATATTGATATATTAGTGAGGGTTCTCCAAGGAAACAGAACCAATAAGGTATGTGTGTATGTGTAAAGGGCTTTATCATGAGGAATTGGCTCCCAGGGTTATGGAAGCTGAGTAGTTCAGGGCCCGGAGAGCTGACGGTGTGCTCCAGTCTGAGTCTGCAGGCCTGAGGACCAGGAAGACTGCTGGTGAGAGTCCTAGTACTCGCCAGGTCTGAAGGCACGAGACCCGCGTCCCGGCTCAAGGACAGTCAGGTGGAGAGAGGGAATTCTCTCTTCCTCTGCCTTTTTGTTCTATTTAGGCTTTCAACAAATTGGATGAGGCTGTCCCACACTGGGGAGGGCCATCTGCTTTACTCAGCCTACCGATTCGAACATTAATCTCCAGAAACACCCTCACAGGCATACCCAGAATGTGTGAGCAAACTACCTGGGCAGCCATAGCTCAGTCAAGTGGACACGTAAAACTAACCAGCATATACCACCTGACCTTTTTGTACTGTAGTTGTCAGTTCTGCTATCAAATTTTGGGACGTGCCCTTATACGGGCCTTAGTATGGGTCTGGCCTTGTGGCCCTCTATTCTAGATATGTCAGGATGACACACATCTGAGTGTGAGGGAGGTCAGCCCTCAGCTGCATGCCACCCATCTTCCCGGATTCTTGCCTGCTATTGGTGTGAAGGCTCCTTGAGACCAGCAGCCTCATGTGGGCGGCCGGCACTGGGTGCTTGCTTCCTGGGGCTGCCAAGCCACCCTTGGCATCATACCCTGCCATGTGTCAGAAGAAATGTTTAACCCCACCTTGAGCTAAGAAACAGCTCTGCCTAGCCACAGTGTTTTGGTTTAAACCCAACCTAATTCTTTCATCAGTAGTGTTTACAAGGGCCTTTGACAAAACCCTTGTAGAAAACCAGCCCCCCAAAGATGAAACTTCTGGATAGACTTTGCTGTCAGTTCTATTGCTGCGGGCAGAAGCCTGAGACTGATATGCAGCGCCAATCGTAGATCACTTCCTCTGTGAAGGTTCTTCTTGCTCTACTTCTTCAAAACTTGGGGGGCTTTTTGTTGACTGCGTTTTGAAATAGTGGGAGATTTATGTTCGGAAACAATGCCCTTATTTTTGAATGAAAAATTACTTTATGAGGTCATCGTTATTCCCTGACATGTTTCTGAAGCAGGCTTTGGTTCTCAGCTGGCTTTCCCCACTGTGCTGCTCTCACCCCCAGAAGACAAGGAAGTGTTACCCAGACTGTCCAGCTTGAGCTGCCCAGGCACCTGGACCAGAAATTCCTAGATGTCCTACTCCCTTTTAAAAAGTAAAACTTGTTGCTGGCGATGCTATGTGGTAGTCTCGACTCTATTCTCCACTCTTCCGAGAAACTGGGAACTTGTGCTCCATGAATATTTTAAAGTAGCCACAGTCCTTTCTTCTCAAAGGACTACTCTCACAGGCCATTTAATACACTCAGACAGTCTTGTTTCCATGCTGTTTTTGTGGCATGTTTGAGGTTAGAAATGACAACACAAAGGACTGCCCTGTTCCTTGATGTTAAAAATGAACCATGGCCTCAGCTTCATCGGTAAACGCTGCCTCAGCTTGGTGTGTAGGCGCTCATCCCCTTGATTTAGAAAGGCCTGGAAGGGGCTGTGACGTGGCAGGACTCCAGGGCAAGACAAGGCTCTTGGGACCAGTCTCCCCACTGAAAAAGCAGACAGGTTTTTGGCTGTCCCAGGGGAAGACCTGTCTTGCTTTTGTGCAACAGCCCCCCAATTATAAATTTTTAAAACTTTGCTTAATAAGCAAATTCCAGGTGAAGTTGGCTTGTGGAGCTTTTGCACAAGGTTGTAAGGGTAGCTTGTGGCTTCGGCAGCTGGCTCCAAATTTAGCCTCTGTACAGCTCTCTACCATATTTAGCTTTGTTTATTTTTTACACACTGTCCTACATTTGCCTTATTCATTCAACAATACCTCTTGGAAATTCCTCCAAGTCCACTGTTACAGCTCTAATTCATTTTTTTCCCTCCAGTTTGTTTTTATTGTGGTAAAATACACGTAACATAAAATTTACCACCTTAAAAAAAAAAATTTACCACCTTAACCTTTTTTTTCTTTTTCTTTTTTTTTTTTTTTTTGCCGTACGCGGGCCTCTCACTGCTGTGGCCTCTCCCGTTGCGGAGCACAGGCTCCGGACGTGCAGGCTCAGCGGCCGTGGCTCACGGGCCCAGCCGCTCTGCGGCATGTGGGATCCTCCGGGACCGGGGCACGAACCCGTGTCCCCTGCACCGGCGGGCGGACTCTCGACCACTGCGCCCCCAGGGAAGCCCAACCTTAACCATTTTTAAGTGTGCAGTTCCGTGACATCGAGCATATTCATACTGTGCAACCATCACCATCATCCATTTCCAGAGCTCATTTTATCTTCCCAAACTGAGACTCTGTCCCCATTAAACACTAACTCCCCATCCCCCTCCACAGCCCCTGGCCCCCACCTTCTACTTTCTGTCTCTATGAATTTGACTCCTCCAGGGACCTCATATAAGTGGAATCACACAGTATTTGTCCTTTTCTGTGACTGACTTATTTCACTGAGCATCGTGTCTTCAAGCTTCATCTATGTTGTAGCAGGCGTCAGAATTTCCTTCCCTTTTAAGGCTGAATAATAATCTGTTGTATGGATGGACCACATTTTGTTTGTCCATTCACCCATTGATGGACATGGGTTGCTTCCACCTTTTGGCTACTGTGCGTAATGCTGCTGTGAACACGGGTGTATAAATATCTCTTCAAGACCCTGCTTTCAATTCTTGTGGGTATAGACCCAGAAGTGGAATTGCTGGATCACATGGTAACTTTATACGGCAATTCTATTTCTGATTTTTTGAGGAACCTCTATACTGTTTATGCAGTGACTGCAGCATTTTACATTCCCATTAACAGTGTACAAGGGTTTCACCTTCTTCTCGTCCTCACCAGTACTTGTTGTTTCCTGGTTTGGGTTTTTTTTGCTTTTGTTTTCAGTAGCCATCTTGGTGGGTGTGAGGTGGTGTCTCCCGTGGCCTTGATTTGCATTTTTCTAATGATTGGTGACATTGAGCATCTTTTCATGTGCTGATCGGCCTCAGTTTCTCAGCTGTAAGGGATTATACTGCACCCCCGCCCCAGATTGTGTGCAGAGGGCCTGCAGTAACGTACGTGTGTAAAATGCGTATCTTAGTGCCTGACACACAGTGAGAGGTCGATAAGTGGCAGCTGCTATTAAGAAGATGTTATCAATATATAGTAATTCTCCAAAAAATATTTGACCATGTCTTTTCCTTGCAATTAAATTGAATTCTTACTAAATTATTAGTAAAGAGAGTCAGAGTTTTTACAGAATGTTGTAGGCACTGGCATTTATTAATGTGCATATACTACCTCTTGGCTGAAAAATAAGTCAAGGTATTTAGGTTATCAGGCCAGGTGGTTCTGGTACTTAGCATTATAAGTATGTGGCCGAGAGCACGATCCTTGATCTGTGGCGATGCCTGTGTCCACAAGATGTAACTGTGATGCTGTATCACCTGTACTCTATTAGTCTCGATCTTAAAATTGAAAACTGATCTCTTAAATCACTTGACATTTTAAGTTACTTTTTCCCTTTGCTGCTTTCTCAGCCTTTGGCAAACTTTTTTCTTTTAACATGGTTTCACCTTCATCTTTATAAACTGTTCGCCCTTGCACATCCTTGAGAAGGGACGGTCTTGAAAACTTTAATGACCTGGGTGCTTATGATCTAGTTTTAAAAATAGGCTGTAAAATTTTGTGATCCTAACCGTTACCATTAAAAGCGTATTAAAAGCTGTCGCAGCGTTGCTTGTTCTTATTCCACTCACACCCGCGACCCACTCGAAGGGAATGAGCTAAAGTACCAGCAGCAGTTGTGCAAGAGACAGCAGGGTATTTCACGTGTAATCCTGTTTCCTGTTTCATGATGTGTGTAGTGTGGTTATTACCTTTATAATGTGTAATAATTATATAATAAATATATAACATATAATAACTATCTAGCTGTGTGACTCTAGCACATGGCCGACAGCCCTGAGTGGGTGAGAGGAGGTGTGATCGCCACCCCTCAGGGTAGGGGTCACCAGATTTTTCTGCTCTTCCTTTTTGTGGGAGCACATGACGAGCTCTTAGGGCTCAGGAAACACTACATGAAGGTGATGACCAGAGAATGTACTCTTCTCTGTCAGAGGGTCGTTTCAGCTCCTTTTGTGTAAAAGCCCACCCCACCCTTTGTCTGCTGACCTGTTTACCATAAGTATGTATTAATTTTTCCATTTAAAAAAAGTGAATTAAGAGTAAACAACAACAAAAAACAGTAAACAACAGCTGCAGAGGTGGATAGAGATTGCACCCAAATTTCTGCCTAATGGACTTTTAGGTTCATTTTATGAAAATGTATTAGATACCAGGTACATAGTCGGATGCATACGAGGAATATAGACTCAGAAGTGTACACTGGGAGAGGTCCCAGAGGGTGCACAATGCGGGACCCTCCCCTAGAACACCCCAGACGTGCTCCGTCCGTCTGTGCCCCGATGCCTGCAGTGACAGAAGTCCTAGTACGGCTTCAAAAACAGCCCGTTCTTAAGTGGTTTGGGCCCACTTATAATCATTAGTGTTCTTTCCTTAGGCTCAACTCAGTTTCTGAGTTGTATCTTCTGAAGCTGCTCTCTCTCCCATGTGACAGCCCTCCAGATAGCTGAAGCCCCGACACGAATGTCACTTCCAGCCTGCACAGCCCCTCCTCGTACAGGTGCTGTGGACCAGGAGGCTGAGAGCCGGCAGCAGCCTGCACCGCTCACAGCACGCTGTCGGCCTCACACGGGGGCCCGTCTCAAGTGTTGGTTTGGATGACGTGTGCACAGAAGAAGGGGTTTGGGCGGGAGAAGGGGTGAGTTCAGCATTGCACTGAGCTTTAACTTTCTTGTTACCGTGTTTTGTTTCGCTGCGCCTCTCCTTTCATTCTCACACCCACTCTTCACGAGGGTCTGTGTTCCCGCCCGGGGGCTGGTCTGGGTCCGGCCCCCCCCTTTCAGTGCGGTGGTAAGGGGTCTCCAGTCACCTCTCCAGTCACACTCACCCTCTGGGCCTTCCCAAGCCTCATGGGTCACATCACCTGGAGAAGCTGAAGCTCCCCATCAGGCAGCCCCCCAAAGTCCACCTCACGGAGGGTGGACGAGGGAGGGAAAAGCAGGGCCACTGGGTCTGAGACAGCAGCAGGCACCATCCTCTCAGGACCGCAGGCTGCGAGAGGACCTTAGCCTTTAACTTGGTTTCTGTTGCCTTCCAGCTTCCTCAGAGGGCAGCGTCCGGTCTCTACAGGAAGCTGAAGTGAAAGGATCCGGGGAAGAGGCCCCCGCATCCATGGACACAATGACCAAAAGCCGGTTCTTCCGCCTGTGGCTGGTCTTGGGGTCCGTCTTCATGATCCTCCTGATCATCGTGTACTGGGACAACATGGGCACCGCCCACTTGTACCTGCACACTTCCCTCTCCAGGCCTCACGTCCTGCAGCCCTTCCCCAGCCCCAAGCCAGGGGACAGCAAGTATTTCACCGCCAGCATTGAGGAGATTTTGGAGAAGCTCCTCAGTGCTCACGCGAAGCAGAACATCCTTCTGGGTAGAAAGGTGGAGCAGCCCTCCCTGCTGGCCTCCAGCAAGCCTGTGCTCAGCAACATGGAAGAGAGTGTGAGGGGCTACGACTGGTCCAGCCACGACGCCCAGCAGAGCCCGGACCCGGACAGGCGGCAGGCCGAACGGAGGAGCGTGCTGAGGGGCTTCTGCGCCAACGCCAGCTTTGTGTTTCCCGCCAAGGAGCGCTCTTTCGATGACATTCCCAACTATGAGCTGAACCACCTCATCGTGGACGACCGCCACGGGGTCATCTACTGCTATGTGCCCAAGGTGGCCTGCACCAACTGGAAGCGTGTGATGATCGTCCTGAGCCAGAGCCTCTCGGACCAGGGCACACCTTACCGTGACCCCCTGGACATCCCCCGGGAGTACGTCCACAACTCCAGCACCCACCTGACTTTCAACAAGTTTTGGCGCCGCTACGGCAAGTTCTCCCGCCACCTCATGAAAGTTAAGCTGAAAAAGTACACTAAGTTCCTGTTCGTGCGGGACCCCTTCGTCCGCCTCATCTCGGCCTTCCGCAGCAAGTTCGAGCTGGAGAACGAAGAGTTCTACCAGAAGTTCGCTGTCCCCATGCTGAAGAGGTACTCCAACCACACCAGCCTGCCCAAGTCGGTCAGCGAGGCCTTCAGTGCAGGCCTCAGGGTGTCCTTCGCCAACTTCATCCAGTACCTGCTGGACCCTCACACCGAGAAGCTGGCGCCCTTCAACGAGCACTGGAGGCAGGTGCACCGCCTCTGCCACCCCTGCCAGATAGACTACGACTTTGTGGGGAAACTGGAGACCCTGGACCAGGATGCCACCCAGCTGCTCCGGCTTCTCAAGGTGGACAAGCTGCTCCAGTTCCCCCCGAGTTACCGGAACAGAACTGCCAGTAGCTGGGAGGAAGGCTGGTTTGCCAAAATTCCCCTGGCCTGGAGGCAGCAGCTTTACAAACTCTACGAAGCAGATTTCGTCCTCTTTGGCTACCCCAAGCCTGAAAATCTACTTAGAGACTGAAGGCGTTAGGGGAAAATCCTGAACACCAAAAAAAAAAGAAAAAAGTGCTTGTGTTGTTACTTTAAACCTGAATGAAGGGCCTGTGGTACCGCGACCATCTCCCGGAGGATGGAGCAATGCGTTGCCGCATATATTTTTATATGGCTTTGTTTCTCTCCTGGTGTGACACATCGCAGAATTCCACAGTGCTCCTGTTGGCGAGTCAGCTGGAAACACCTGGAATTGACCACACCCACACTCTCGTTTGTAAAATACCCTGCGATTTTGCAGTCTAGACTTGCTGTTTACTCCCTCCCTGTATTCATTGAGTACTGTGTTAATATTGTTTTTTAAGATTAATATATTTCAGATATTTAATATGAAAAGTGGAGAAGGAAACGGTGGAGTAAAAGGTTACATCTGCTCCTTCTGCCTGCGCCTGTGGTTATTTCGTTGGAGCGACAGATGCTCATTCAGGGGCTCCAAGCGGCATAATGGCTGACGCTTAGGCCTCAGAATCTCAGTTTCAGGAAGGGAGGGTTCATGGTCGTCTTCAGCAAAAAGGAGGAACTTGAATTTGAGATCAGGCGTTACTGTGTATTTGTGCAAGGGTGGCAGACAAATCCTTCAAAAGTGAAAGCTCTCTTATTAGGTGATACATGTGAAAAGGGAAGGCTATTAATAAGGGTTTCATACTTGAGATCATATCGAAGGTAAATCGTACATCCGGGTCACAGTCACAGAGGCTGGATTTTAACTCCAGCTGCCTCCTTTCATTTGTCAGTCACGGACGTAAGGATTTGCAGTAGCAGGGACTGAGTTTATCCCTAAAATGCGTCCCCAGCATCAGCAGGGCGTGGCTCGGGTGGGAGTCTCATTGCCAAGCTGGCTGGTTCGATTCAGCTTCAGGGACGTTCCCTCGAGTTCATGACTGACACAGGGATCTTCATGTTCGATGGCCCTGCCTTGGTGAAGGTGTCTGCTAGTCCAGGAAGGCTCTTCTTGAACATCTGGTTCAAATTCCTTTGCAGGTTTTGCTCTGAACCTGTAATTGGTGAGAAGCGTGCGGTCATTTCGTGGCGTTTGGGCATCACATTTGACCGTGTCTTCTGGATCTGTAGCATTTGGTCCTAGACGCCCAGTTCCTGAAGAGCTGGCAGAACACGTGGAAGGCCTCCCCCCGGGTGTCCTTGGCGGGTGGTGGCCCTGCTTTTCCCAGCTGCGAGGTGGTGCTGTGTGTGGCTGGAGCCCGGGCCTCCGGTGCTCACCTTGTAGCTTGGAGCTCCACAGTATTAGAAACCACCACTTCCTTTGGAAGCTTCCCTTCTTTCCGTAAGACAGTCGGCAGCCGGTACACAAACTTGAGGAGTCCAGTTTCAGAGTACTTGTCTGAAGAGGCACCTGCCTCTGTTGGGAGTTTTTCACTGAAGTGTGTTCATTTCGAGAATATTCAGACAGATGTCAAAACTCATTGGGTTGTGAGCTTTTTAAGGACAGGGCCACATCTCCTTCTGTCTATATTCCTGGTTCTTTGCATAGGTACCCAGTAGGTCGGTTTCTCTGGGTGTCGGAGGCATGTTTGCAGGGATGTTCAGACCCAGGGACTGTTGGAGTGGATGCCAGCTGCATCCACACAGCCACCCAGATTCCTATACCAGGGCCCCAGCTGCTGTCTGCGCCGGGGGGACGACTCAGGATGTGATGGCAGAGAAGGTCCTCCTGGTCTGGGTGTGTGGGGAGGGGTGAGACAGGCTCCAGGAGGAGAGGGGAAGCCCGCACCTCGCCTCTTTCTGGGGCGTGAGCCTGAGAACTCATTCCTTCTGTTCTGTGCCATTTCCCTGACCCACACAGTAGTATCTTGTAGAGGAATTGGGCTCCATATTTTTTTCGGCTAAGATACTATAAAAATTTTTAAATGGATGTTGTACAATTGGACAATTTAACCGAACAATTCCATAAACTTAAAATTCTTTATTTTGCCTCCGTCTTCCGGCCCTCATCAACACATTTACCCACAGTCCTAATAACACTGTGGTTTTGTGGTACAAAATCCTCTCTCGTGTCATCTCTGAGCCTCCAGGGCGCTGCGCCTGTTTACGGTCAGGGAGAGGGCGCAGGAGGGACTCGCCCAACACGCAAGGCTGTGGGCGTCCGAGCCTGCCCTGGACTTGGGCCTCCTGACCCTGGTGCTGTGCATTTTCCACCTCACCCAGGTGTTTAGCACACTTCTTGGGCGGGGGGCGGGGAGGGTCTGTGAGAGAGAGGTACTGTTGGTCCTCTTTCCTCTACAAGTGTCTGGTACACATTTTCACGCATTGATACGGCGTATCCACCTATGGCTTCTAATGAATATTTAGGCAGTGTTCTGCCGTATTGCTTTTACCATCTACTTTTAAGGAATTTCTACTATTTGGAGAATTTTAAGCTTGTTTTTCAGCAAGGGCTGGGATCTCACTTCTCTCCCCAGTGCAGTTAGTGGGCACCTGCATCCATACTTTGGTGAAGGAGGGACTTTAACCCGACTCTCCCGCTAATGGGCAGTGAGAGGGGCTGCCCTGGCCTCCCCAGTGCAGGGGCTGCCCTTGAGCTGGTGAGCAGGGAGCACAGGGCTGGAAGGGGCAGGGCAGGCATTCCCATCCTTGGGATGGGACAGGAGCCTAAGGGAAGAAGGCTGGGCGTTTTGGGGACAGAGCAAAGCAGAAGCTGTGAGAAGCATGCCTGTCTGACCCGCCTGCCCTGGGAAGCTCCCTTCTGAAGCACATGGAGCCCACCTGAGGTTTCCAGGACTGTGCTTCCCTGGGTTTTGTTAGAGGCGAATCTCTGCACTCAAACGTGGACACTCTAACCCCTATCGCAGCTTGAGTCTCCTTCCCATTCATCCCATGCCTAGAGCAGGGCCTGGCACTCTGCGGGCACACGGTAACTGTTTATTGAGTGAGTGAGGAGATGAAAGGTGCTGCCTGAGCCTCGTTCCGGGCTGTGAGCCAGGACGGCTGCCGTCATTCTCCCCACGTGTTTAATAATAAGGTGGCCAGGGCTGGTGGCGGTTCAGTGACGGACCCTGAGTGGGCTTAGAGCTCACTCCCTGTGACTTCTAGCACTTTCTGAGCACCGTGTTGTCTGTGGGGCTCATGAGGACAGCTGGCACTATTTCTGGGGAACTAAGTGTTCACCTCTGGTTCAGAGAATAATAACGTGTTTGTATTCCCTTCCTGTATTCTCTCTTCCCTTTGGAGGGTGCTGTCGCTTGCCTTTTCCTCTCAGAACGAGGATTGCTGTGTTCCATGCTTGGCTCCCATGGCCCTCTGCTGAGGGAGGCCTGTGTCCGTCAGGAGCCGGCCAGGCTGCCCCGTCCCTTCCCTGACCCTCACCCCCCACCCCCTTGTCACCTCGAGAGCCTTCGTGGGCTGGAGACCAGAGCGGAGGAGAGAAGCAGGCTGGGCCGCCCCTGGCGGTGGCTGGGAGCTCGTGGATGTCTCCCTCGTGTGGTTCCAAGGCCCCACAGGTGAAGCGTGCAGTCTGTGAGCGTGCTGTTTCATTCCCCAACAGGCACGTGTCCCCAGACATCTGCTGCCTTGGCTGTACCTTTGTGGGGGGACCTAGCTCTGGACCAGCTGTGCCGGCCCTGTTTATGAAACATGGCACCAGATGGGTTCCCAGCAGCAGGATTTCAGGAGATGCGCCGACATCCCCAGAGCCGCCTTCTTAAGTTTCTCGGGAAGAAGTTCGGTTTCTGGTGGGATTTGCTCCTCAGCCTGTGCTGTCCCCACTTGGACAGCAGAGCGTCTCAGAGGGGTGGCGTGATGCTCTTGACAGAAGGTCCAGGATGGTCTGTTCTCCTCAACGGCCCCATCCTGCAAAGTAGCAGGCTCCCAGATATCATGCAGACCCGAGGGGGTCAACTCACCCGAGCAAATTATCCGCGGGTAATTAGTGCCTACTTATTGATCAACTACACTTCCTTTTCTGCCCACCCCACACTCCAAAACCTAAAAATATGAACAGGTAAAACTTGGATAACACAGACATAATTCATCTAAAAATGTGAAGTGCTTCTCCCAAAGGGAAGTTTGGAAGGACTCTTTCTGGTCGACGTCTGTTGTTTTTTGCCGACACAGGTTCCTCCTCCTGGTCAAAGAGCCCATCACTGTCTCCCTCACCCTTAGCCCAGGAGACTTGAGCAAGGCCATCCCCACCCATGCCTTAGCGCTGGCTAGGCTGCCAATGCATTCTGAACCCATCAGTCCCAGTGCCCTCTGCTGGAAACCTCTGGGTGGGGTCTTTACCAGACTGGAGGGACAGAAGCCACTCCTAGAAGAGCTGCACCGAGACTCAGACCGCACAGTGAGGGCGCAGGGCTGGGAGGAGTGCGGACGGCCTGGGGGACGTGCCCTGAAGCTGGTCCACCTGCGCTTTGCAGGTGTTGGGGGGCCAGTCGTTTCCACTCGCTTAAGCTCATTTGAGCCGGATTTCTGGCATTTAACGTACAGGATCCTGACTCGCTATTTAATCTCTACCCTGGATCCGACAGACGAGGGTTAAAGAGGGCCCGTTAGTGAAAAGAAACCATTGACCTTCTGAGCACATACTGGCTGCTGTTCATGTAGGTGTGAACAGTTTATCAGCATCACGAAACTTTCTAGACACTCCCTTACTCTACCAAGGCCCAGTGGCTGGCAAAGGGCCCCCCTGGGATGCCAGTTCAAACCAGCAGAGAGGTGAAGGGACCGCGGGATATTTTTTCTTTGGGGAATTATTTCATCATGCATCATCCGGACGGAAGCTAATGAGGAAGACACCTGCTTTGAACTCATCTCTGCCTTTGCCCTTGGGTACTTCAGATGCAAACCAAATGTCCCTTAGGCCTGCCCGAAACGATTCAACTTGGCCGTCCTGGGCACCATCTGGAGGGTATGTGCTCACGGTGATGGCACCATCACGCTGGCGGACAGGGGTCTGTTGGGTGACTTTGTCGGTGATGAACGAACACGCCCTGTCGTACTGCGTCTGCCCCTGACAGATTTTGAGTGTGCGAGCTTGCAGTCCTGGTTGGAGGCTGGCAGGACCGTGAGCGTGTGTGCCGGATCTGAAATGTATAGCTCAGATCTTTGGGGAGTGCTTGACCCAACTCAGAGCCTGGGCATCCAGAACTTTCCTGCTACTTCGGGGACTGAGCACACTTCGGCTGGGTGCAGGTTTGAGCGGGATGGTGCTGACCTTTGAAGGGAAGAAAGCTTCCTCGGAGGGGGAAGGGGACGTGCTGGCCCTGATGGTCAGCGGGGGTGCCTGGAGCAAAGGGATCTGCAAACTGGTCTGCGAGCGGACTTCTTATGGTCCTTTTCTTGTGTGTGGTGATATATCGACACACAAATGGAAGGTCTTTGTATAATCAAAATGCAAAAGAAGACCACTGCCGCTCAGGTAGATCTGATAGAATACACCACTGGACAGAGGCCTGGAGACTGTGCTGCAGTTCTGTGTCTCTTTGTGGCTTTGTCTTGGGCCGGGGGAGCTAACGATACATTTTGCGCTTTCATGGCTCCTATCGTGTGAAACTACCACCACTGGAGTGGTAGTGAGTCTAAACCGCTCTGAATCCTTGCATGAAGGGTGAGGCTCCACCTCTTTCCCTCTCTAAGCACCATCCAAAGCACGAGGTTGGTTAGCAGAGACATGGCGGCCCTTCCCGGATTCTGGGGCAATATTCTGCTTGTGTCTCAAGAGCTTCCAAGTGCGAGGGCCTGTGCTCAGCGAGTCCCCTGGGCTGGGTCAGCAGAGGCCGCTGGCCGTGCTCGTCTCAAGAATTCCCACAGGCCCAGAGGGAAGACCAGAGCAGGAGGGGAAGAGCGTGTGATGGCTGGGTCAGCATCCAGACCTTCCCAGATGCGAGAGGCAGGATAGCTGCCACGGGTAGCGTGCTCACCCACGCGGCCGAGCTCAAGTCCCAGCCCTGCAGGACCCGAAGCCATGTCCAGGAGGCAAGCGAGGGGCCTGGCAGGGACCTTCAGTCTTAGGGCTTCTGCCCCGGGCCAGAGTACATCTTTTAAGCAAGTTTGGAGTAGGAACCTTTAAGATGCTTTTTTCACCCAGTAAAATAAGAATGCTGATAATAAAGCTGTTTATTTTATAATTAGATGACTGGCCATCCTATATAGGAAAATGGGTTTCTCAAAAGAAAAGAGGAAGTTGACCTTGTGAATACATTTTCTTGGATGAATTGGGGTGTTGATGTGATGGTTTCAACTGGTGTTAAAATCTTTTAAAAATTGTGGTAAAATACACATAACATAGTATTTACCTTTTTTTTTTTTTTTTTCGCGGTACGCGGGCCTCTCACCGTTGTGGCCTCTCCCGTTGCGGAGCACAGGCTCCGGACGCGCAGGCCCAGCGGCCACGGCTCACGGGCCCAGCTGCTCCGCGGCATGTGGGATCTTCCCGGACTGGGGCACGAACCCGTGTCCCCTGCATCGGCAGGCGGACTCTCAACCACTGCGCCACCAGGGAAGCCTCCAGTATTTACCTTTTTAAAACCACTTTAAGTGTCCAGTTCAGGGGCATTAAGTTCATTCCTACTGTTGTGCAGCCATCACCACTATCATCTCCAGAGCACATTTCATCTTCCCAAACTTAGACTCTGTCCCCATTAAACGCTACCCCCCTCCCCCTCCCCCAGCCCCAGGCACCCACCCTTCTACTTTCTGTCTCTATGAATCTGGCTCCTCCAGGGACCCCATATGAGCAGAATCCTACAGTGTCTGTCCTTCTGTGTCTGGCTTATTTCACTGAGCAGCATGTCCTCCAGGTTCATCCACGTCAGAATTCCCTTCCTTCACAAGGCTGAATCGTATTTCATTGTATGGCTGGACCGCATTTTGCCCATCATTTGTCCATGGAAACTCGAGTTGCTTCTACCTTTTGGCTACTATGAGTAAGCAGCCATGAATGTAGTTGTGCAAATAGCTGTTTGAGTCCTGCTTTTAACTCTTTGGAGTATAGATCCAGAAATTGTAAATCTGTATTTAATTTCTTATAGAACTGCATTTCAATTCTTTTTATAGCCAAAAATGCTTACAGATGATAATACATGAGAGGAGCACATAGTAGGTACTCCACAGTTGGGTTGGCTTCCTTAAGTCCACGTAAAATTACAGTAATTAAGGCAGAGCCGCTGCCGCCGGCCTTGCGTTAGCTCCGATGGGGCGGCCCCCCCGTTCACTGCCTGGCGGGAGGGCAGGTGTGGTGCTGTGAGCGGAACACCGGTCTCATGGCCCAAACCAGGGTGGCTTCTGGTGGTTCGTGCAGAGGTCTCGTCTCTTACCCATTGAACTGCAGGCTGTGTGTCTCCTCTGAAGATGGCATCTTTGCTGCCTCATGGGGGAGAGGCCACTCCTGACACACAGATGGCTTGGGAGACCCGACCTGGGTGATGCTGCCACCAGGCTGGGAGTGCCTGGCACACCGGTGGTCTCCTGGCAGAACCGGGAAGTCTCTCCACCCTGAGAGAAAATAGGCGCTGTGGGAACACTGACGGTCAACTCCAGCCCAATGAAAAGCATAAGGAAAGTGGTGTAATTTAAAACCCAGGATGGCGACGACCCTCGGACCGCAGACCTCTCCCCTCGCTAACCAGGGCTCCCATGTGGCCCCCGTACTCCTGTGTGTCCTTCACTGCTCCTCACTCTACATCTGCCTCGGTACCACGAGCCGGGGGAGTGGTGGCAGCAAAGAGCGGAAAATGCAGTCCCCCCAGACCCAGGACACAGTGGTGTTTACTGGGCCCGTCGGAGAAATGAAAACGGTGAAGATGAGAGATCAAGTGATAGTTTCAAGTGTGGGGAGATAGGGTTTCTACTACTCATCTCTGCGTAGTCCCCGCCTTGCCCACCTGAGACCCGTGGTCACTGAGTTCTGGTACTTTGTGCCCCTTCCTCTGGCACTGAGGCTGAACAGCCCACTGGGACGCCAGAAAGGACAAGCCGCGGGCTCGTCGAGACAGATTCTGATGCGTGCTTCCGGGATGGGTTTTTCCGCCCCAATCACTAGAGGAAAACAGTATTGGGCAGAAGATTGCTGGGTGGAGAGTTTGAGAGAGAAGTGGTTAAAGCAGAAGGTCCAAGACTCCTCCCAGGATCCGACACAGCCCCTGTTTACACCTTGATGTGTGTCCTTAAGGAACAAGCAAGCACTGCTGTGAACTCAGTTCAAACATCTGAGCTCCTTCCCAGGAAAATTCTAGCGGAAACTCTGGCTTTGACAAAACCGCTTTTACTTCAAAGCAGTTTACAAAAACTGGGGGCTTAAAAACAATCCAGATGAAACCGGTTTTGCCATTTTCAATTGGTTTGCTTCCAGAGTATCTTGCTTCCAGGAGGTTTCCAGAATATTTTGGTTTCAAAACTTTGGGGCACAAATTCGAAAAGTGGATTTAAAGTGTCGGGTTTCAAAGTAGGTTGGCTTTGAAAGTGGTCTGGGTTTCTAAAAGGTTTGGTTGAAAAATGTTTTGGTTCTTCCAAAAATGTTTCCCAGAGCACAGAGCCCTCACAGCGCTTTGGGAGGGGGCAGGGGTGTGGAATGGGGACTGTAGTGAGGCAACATGGTGGGTGGACCTGGGTGAGCAGGGCCATCCCGGCCTTGGGAATTCTGTTGCTCAGCCCTCATTAGGTGGTGGAAGGGGCTGGGCACCCCTGGTCTCATGTCTGGCTCAGAAATCCGCCCCTGTGTGTCATTTCTCCTCCAGCTGTCCCCTGCAGGGCACTCTGCTAATGGGTCCTTGTCTCTCTGTGAGGGGCCCTCTTTCATCCTGACCTCAGGTGGTCCGTGGGCATCACGCTCCAAGGAGAAAGTTGCCGTGAGACTAGACTTTCCAAGGAAGGAGGACTAATTTGGGAAAAGCCATATTGCTGGAAGTGCTGGGGCTTCGTGCAAGGGTCTTGTAAAGTCGTGGGCTGAACCAGAATCCATAATCATATGGATTATCGGCACCACTTTCCAGATGGGAAAATGGGGACCCAGCGAGGCTGTGATGACCTGTTCAGGTCCCACAGTTCTCAAGAGCCCAGGTGTTGTGCCCCTAAGGCCCTGCTGAGCCCCGCCTTGCAGCGCACCGCTTAGGAGCGCTGCCTGCCGTTGAGGCACTTGGCCCAGGCCCTCCCCCACTTGCCCTGTCCGCATCAGCCACGTGTCAGTCCAGCAGGCCTTGGCGGCTTTGGTGTCAGGCCCAGCCTTTTAGAGAAAGCCAACCTAGGATGAGACAATGGCTGGAAGGAAGGTGACAGGCAGGGCCTTGGGGTGCCTTGGCCCTCAGACTGGTGACGATGGAAGAGTGGGGAGTGGGTGGGAAGGGCACATAGCTGACAGCCAGCCGCAGGTCCTGGTGGTGGAGTGATGTGGGTGACTGAGGGTTGGCAGAGAGGCCCAGAGCAGTGGGGAGGAGAGGAAAAATCCAGCGGAGTGGTCCCACCCTGGGCAGCAGCGCCCGTCTGGGGAGCCCAGAAAGTCTTTTTTTTTTTTTTTTTTTGCGGTACGCGGGCCTCTCACTGTTGTGACCTCTCCCGTTGCGGAGCACAGGCTCTGGATGCGCAGGCCCAGCGGCCGTGGCTCACGGGCCCAGCCGCTCCGCGGCATGTGGGATATTCCCGGACCGGGGCACGAACCCGTGTCCCCTGCATCGGCAGGCGGACTCTCAACCACTGCGCCACCAGGGAAGCCCCAGAAAGTCTTGCTTGAAATATGTTAATTAATTTTGGGGCCCCTTCCCCTTGAGCAGAGCTCATGCCACTTGGGTGGCAGCCAGGGAGAGCCAGGCGCGCCGTGCTCAGTGTTGCTGGTTCCTTATCTGCCGAGATGATGGGGATGTCTGAGGCCTCCGGCTCTACCTGTGGCCGTGAGCTCGCCCCAGAGCCAGTTCTGAGGCCCCTTGAGGGACAGACCTCAAGGGCATAATCAAAAGGAAGGCACTCCGGTACAAAGATCTTTGGGCAACGCCAACCAAGGGAACAGTGGGTGCCCCGCCATGTCCGCTACACCCTTACATCCTCCTGGGAAGTGGGACCCTGTGCCCACAGCCGATGAGAAACCAGGCCGCCCAGACTCTCCATCCCCAGCCCTCCCCTCTCCGAGCTGAACTTCTTCCAGCCTGGCTGATGGACCCACGTGGCATGGTAGTTACCTGGCCTGGCCTGGAGACGGGCCCGGGTGCCAGGTAGAGGTGAGATGCAAGCCTTGAGTCGTGCTGCTAAGACGGCCCAGAGACATGGGCTTCCCAAGTTCCTCAAGGCTTCGGCCACGGGGTCAAGAGGGTCCCCACAGGGCCTCCCTGCCGCGGCCCCACGTGCTGTGGGTCTGGGGCTCGGCACTGGGCTGCCTCCCCAGGTTACTAGGACTCGGCAGAGCAACTCCAGACGGCAGCCGGCGCCTTACACTGGTTGTGATCAGGGAAGCAGGGAGAACAAGCAGATCCTTTCCTCGGGTATGTGGACAGAGGCTTGGGGAGTCCACGTGCAAAGGTGAGTGCGGAGCATCAAGAGACACTGTCAGCTGAGTGAAGGCAGCCCTCGGAACGCGAGAAAATATTGCAAATCGTATATCTGATAAAGGAATAACATAGAGAATATATAGAGAACTGCGATTCAACACCAAAAAGGAGATCTCATTCAGAAGTGGGCAAATGACTCGAACGGCCGTTTCTCCAGAGGAGACACAGGAACGGCCAATAAGCGCATGAAAGCTGCTCAGCCTCACTAAGCGTCCGGGACATGCGAACCGAGACCACGGTGAGGGGCCGTCTCACACCCAGTGTCGGCGAGGCTGTGGCGAAATCGGACCCGTTGTCCGCAGTCAGTGGGAACGTAAGACGGAGCTGGTGGATCCACGCGTGCTGAGCCCAGCAGCCTGGCATCCAGGGCTCAGGAGAGGTGGGCTTCCTGCCCCGCACAGCTCAGCCCTCAGCGGTCGGGGAGGAGGTTTGTCTCTGGCTTCGCCTGTGCCCAGCCCCGCTCTGGAGTGTCTGTGGAGGCTGGCAGGGAGCCGGCGGGGGGCCGCGATGGGGGGCTTCGTCCCCCCGCCTGCCTCCAGTAACTCAACCTGGGGGCCCAGTGCCGCCCACACTCTCCGGGACGTTGTCACCAGGCTGGCTGTACTCGCACTGCCGTGTGCAACGAGGCCAAGCGTGTGCCCGGGGGTAGGGTGAGCGCTGCCACGGAACGCAGGCTTCCTCTCTAGCACTGGCTCGGCCTCCGGCGGACTCTGTGGTCTCACGTGAGGAGACCCTCAAGCCCCAGCTTCTTCACTCGCAAGCTGGCCATCACAGCACGGCCCAAATCCCTAGTGGGAGGGAGGAGGGGAAGGGCTCTGCTGGCACAAGGGGAACTGTGGCTCTAACGCCTTCTGGGAGGGGACACCTCTAGTGCAAGGTTGTGTCCGCCTGGAGCGACTCTGCCCCCCCCACCTCCTGGGGCAGCCAAGCTCTCCCCCCAACTGGCATCAGCTCCCAAGAGTTTGAGTGACAGAGCTGGGATATGGGAGACCGCTGCTGAAACCTGCTGCGGGGAAGGGGTCTGGGAGCTGCCCTGGCCTTCTCTAGATCCTGGCCTTCAAGACAGCACCACCTCCTCCTAGAAGCCTCCCCTGGTTTCTCTCCCTATTCCCCTGACAGCTGGGACCTCGCCTTTCCTCGAATCTCCCCACACTTGACCTTCGCTCCTCCACGACTTCAACTTCCACCTGTGGCTTGCCTGCCCCCATGTTGGACAGTTCCAGAACTCACCCAGGCCCAAGTTCTCATGGGGCTCCATCACTTACTTTCTGCCTGGGAGGAAGGTCACTCCCTGCTCGGGCCCCTCTTGGGTGATTCCAGATGTGTGGCTCAGTCTCCTCCAGCCCCTTCCGAGGAATGAAAGCAGCATACAGTCCCTTCTCTTTTTGTGTTACCCAGAGCACAGGGCCAGCAGGATGGGGCTGGACAGGTGGGCTGTGAGAGCAGTGGGGCTGGGCCTCCTGGTCTCGGAGGCAGTGTGGCCGTGAGGTGTGCCCAGCCCTCCCTGCTTCCCTTGGGCACAATCCCTGCCGCTGGGCCTGGGGGCACAGAGCCCCGCTGACTCACAGGACAAAAGGAGGCACATGTTCCTCAACTGGTGACTTTGATTCAAGTTTTGTTAAAAAAAAAGTTTTCATGAAAAGAAGCACAAGAATAGAATTCAGAGTTGCTCTGAGTTTTTCAGGTAAAACACAAGATTTTGAAGAAATTCCTCCTTTTAGCGGCCACTTTGTGCTAATAGGAACAGGCTTGGCCACCTTTTATCAAGGTTTACTGGTCACCAGGTACCATCTCGTTGAATCTTCCCAACAACCCTTTGGGCCTTATGTTAGTTTAAAATTTTCTGGTAACCTCCCTAAAAACTAAACAAACAAGAAGTGAAATTAATTTTAGTAATATGTTTGACTCAATATATCCAAAATATTATCATTTCAACTTGTGAATCATATAAAAATTACTTGTAAAATACAGTCTGAGTGACTGGGTGTTTGGTTTTTTGGGTTTTTTTTTTTTTTGTACTAAGGCTTCAAAATCCAGTGTATGTTTTACACTTACAGCACATCCCAATTCTGACTAGCCACCTTTCCAGTGCTCAGATAGCCACAATTGGCCAGTGGCTGCCATACTGGACCACATAACTTTGAGGAGTGGGTTCCGTAGCTATTCCAATTTTACTTTTTCAGATAAGGAAACTGAGGCTAGAGAGAGGTTTGACCAAGGTCGCACGTCCTCGAGGACTCTGCCCAGCACCTACTCCAGGATCGTGGCTCTGTCCCAGGCAGGGGCCTTCCCAGGGGCACTGTCCTGGCCCTTTTGGGGCCAGACGCTGAGCCTACCCTGCAGCCCTGGGAGTCGCCCCCAGTGCTTTCCCTGCCCCTGGGGTGGGGACCGGGCTGGTGCCCCCTGTCCCGCTGCCATGGGCACAAGGAAGATCCCCTCTGGGGAGGGGTCCAGTTCTAAATCGGGGCAGCAGCCAAGGCAGCTGGGGTTCCCAGAGGGTCACAACAGGGCTGGGCTTGCCTGGTCCTCGGCGCCTCCCACCAGGGGGCAGCCTCGGGTCAGGAATACCACCTACGGGGGGGGCCTTTGCTCGGGAATCCTAGGGCCTTTCCACGAGCGTGTCTGTGCCCAGGACTCACTGGTCAAAGGGCATGGGCAATTCCACGGCCTGGTCAATCTTCCTGCAGTGATGGGCCCAGACCTTAGGCCGCCCGGGATGAGTAGACGATCTTGAAGTCCTCTGATTGGCCAAGTCTCTATCAGGGGTGGTGGCAAGTCTCTATCAGGGGTGGGTGGGATGTGCCCTGCCCAGAAGCCAGGTAAGGAACTGGCCGGTAGTGGGCACAGGAAGCTCAGAGCCCTGGCTGGCTTTGCCACGAAAGCCCGCAGGGACCCAGTGACCCCACTGAGGGTTAGTGGGCTAGTCGCCCAGGCCTCTGATGCCCATACATCCCCCATCTTCACGGTGGATGCTCCGGGGTCCCCCACACCCAGAGCAGAAGCTGGCAGGAGGTGGCCTCCCCCAGGCTGTCTGGAGGGGGGGGTGGCCCTCACCAGGCCCAAGTTCACGTTCAGCTCCATTACTTGTCTCTCTGAGGAAGGTCACTCCACACCCTGGGCCCCTCTTGGGGGATCCTGGAGATGTGTGGCTTGGCCTGACATGTCCCCAGGACCACCAGGCCCCAGCCTGTCCTCGGGCCTCCTCTATTCTAGGGGTGACCCAGAATACAGACGTGCGCACACGTACATGACGCTACTGGGACGGGCAGGATGGGGCTCCATCCCACCCTGGGTTGGGGGACTGGGGCCACCCTCCAGCACACACTTGTCCACTTGTGGGGCCTCAAGAGAAGCGTCTCTTTGTGTCTTTTGCCCAACTACTAAGAAGATTTTTTCACGTAGAGCTTTGAGGGTCCTTGCACACTCTAGACGTGCGTCCTTTGTCAGATGTGTGGCTTTTTGCAAATATTTGCTCCTCTTCTGCAGCTGTCGTTTTGTCCTTTAGGAGGGTCTCTTACAGGCAGAAGTTTCTTTGTTTTGATGAGATTCAACTGATTTTTTTCTTTTAGAGACCATGACTTTGGTGTCCAGCCTAAGAACTCTTCACCAAGCCCTGGGTCCCGGAGATCTTCTCCTAAACTATCTTCTAAAAGTTTTGTATTTTACATTTAAATCCGTGGTTAATTTCGAATTGATTTTGAAAAATAAGTTGTGACGTTTAGATGGAAGTTTACTTTTTTGCCTGTGGATATTCAGTCGCTCCAACGTTGTTTACTGAAAAGGCAAATCTTTCCTCCACTGAATCGCTTTTGCACTCTTGTCAAAGCTGGCGGTTCCTAGGCAGGGCTTTTTCCGAGGTCTCTGTTGTTCCCTCAATCTGTGCGTCTACCCTCCGCCCACACCATACAGCACTGATCACTGTTGCTGTCTAATAAGGCTTGAAACTGAGCAGATTAATTCTTCTCACTTTATTCTTCTTTAAAATTGTTTTTTATTCTCCTTTAAACTTAGTGAGTAATTCTTCTCGCTGTATTCTTCTTTAAAATTTGAGTTTGTCTTTCCACATAAATTTTAGCATAATCTTGTCTATTTCTACAAAAAATATTGCTGGGGTTTTTACAGGAAGTGGATTAAGTTTGTATATCAGTTTGGGGAGAAATGACATCTTCACTATGCTGAGCTTTATAATCCACGAACAAGGTCTGTCTCTCCATTATTTAAGTCTTTGATTTCTTTCTTTGGCGTTTTGTAGTTTGCAGTATAAAAGTCCCAAACATGTTTTGTTAATTTGCACCTAGATTTTTTTGTTTTTGTTTTTAGTGATTATAAACGGTATTGTGGGTTTTTTTGCGGTACTTGGGCCTCTCACTGTTGTGGCCTCTCCCGTTGCGGAGCACAGGCTCCGGACGTGCAGGCTCAGTGGCCATGGCTCACGGGCCTAGCCACTCCGTGGCATGTGGGATCTTCCCGGACCGGGGCACGAACCCACGTCCCCTGCATCGGCAGGCGGACTCTCAACCACTGCGCCACCAGGGAAGCCCTGGTATTGTGTTTTTAACACAATAAAATAATACAACAAACACAGATACAATAATACCACAAAATAATAAATGTTTGTTTCTTTAAAAACAGCTTTGTTGATGAAGTAAAATTAACATCACAGAAAAATTTACCCTTTATAAGTGATTTCTAGTAAATTTACAGGGTTATGCAACCATCACCGCAATCCAATTTTGGAACATTTCCGTCATGCCAAAAGTTCCCTCGAGCCCATTTAGCCAATCCCTGCTTCCACTGGAGCCCCAGGCAACTAACTACTGGCCCACTTTCTCTCTCTATTAATCTACCTTTTCTGAGCACTTACAGAGATGGAATCATGCAGTATGTAGTCCTGTGTGTCCGGCTCCACGTAGCGTCATGTTTTTAAGATTCATTCTTTTATTCCATTGTCTGATGGACCTCGTCTTGCTTAGCCATTCCCCAGCTGCTGGGCATTTAGATGGTTTCCAGTTGGAGACTATTATGGAGATACCGCTATGAACATTCACGTACCTCTGTGTGTGGACGTATGTTTTCATTTCTCTTGGGTAGATCCCTGAGAGTGGACATTCTGGGTCGTATGGAAGTTTATGTTTAAACTTTTTAAAGAAATTGCCAGGCTGTTTTACGAAGTGGTTGCACTATTTTGCATTGTCTGCAGCTATGCACGCGGGTTTCAATTTCCCCGCATCCTCACCTACACTTGTTGGCATCTTTCTGATTCTAGCCAGCCTAGTAGGTATGAAATGGTATCTCAGTGTGGCCTTAATTTGCGTTTTCCTAATGACTAATGATGTTGAGCAGCCTTTTATGTACCTATTATCAATTCACATATCTTTGATGAACTGTCTATGCAGATCTTTTGTCCATTTAAAAATTAGGTTGTCTTCTTATTGAATTGTGTTTGTTATGTATTCTAGATACTAGACCTTTATCAGATATACGCTCTGCAAATACGTTTTTCCCAGTCTATGGCTTGTCTTCTCGTTTTCTTAATGGTGTCTTTTGAGGAGAAGTTTTTATTTATGAAGTCCAGTTTTCAATTTCTGTTATGGATTGTGCTTTTGGTGTCATATCTAACCCAAGATCACAGGGATTTTCTCCTATGTTTTCTTGCAGTTTTAGCTGTTACAGAGAGTCCTCTGATGCATTTTGAGTTAATGTTTGTATTGGGTTGGCCAAAAAGTTCGTTCAGTTAGTGAATACCTTGTTCAATACAGTTCTCGGTGAAAACGAAAAATGTCTTTTATTTTTACTTAAAACCAAACGAGCTTTTTGGCCAACGCAATACATGTTGTGAGGTTTTACTGTTTGTTCGTGTTTGCAAAATCCAATTGTCCTAGCACCATTTGTTGAAGACTATCCCTTCACCATTGAACTGTCTTTGTACTTTCATTGAAAATCATTTGACCATAAACACAATGCTGATTTCTGGATTCTCAGTTCTGTTCTGTTGATCTCTATTCCTATATGCCACTGTCTTAATTACTGTGGCTTTATAGTAAGTTTGAAATTGGGTTGTGTAAGTTTGAAATTGGGTCGTATATGTTCTTTTGTTCTTCTCTTTCAAAATCGTTTTGGCTATTCTAGGTCCTTTGACTTTCCATATAAATTTGGGACTGTCAATCTCTACCCAAAAGAGCCTACCGGGATTTTCATAGAGATTGTATTGAATATACAGTTCAATCTGGGTAGAGTTGAACGTGGACTGTCTCTCCATTTACGTAAATCTTCTTTAAGTTGTCTCAGCAATGTTTTGTCATTTTCGATATACAAGCCTTGCACTTCTTTTGTTACATATGTTCTTAAGCGTTTTGTTATTCTTTATGCTACTGTGAATGGAATTGTTTTCTTAATTTCATTTTCAGTATGTTCATTGCTAGTATATAGAAATACAACTGATTTTTCTATCTTAAATCCTGCTACCTTGCTAAACTCAGTTATTAGTTCTAATAGCTTTGGGGGGAGATTCCTTAGGATTTTATACATACAGGAGTATGTCATCTGTGAGCAATGATAGTTTTACTTCTTCCTTTGCAACCTGAATGCCTTTCATTTATTTCTTTTGTTTTATCTCATTTTATTTTTGCTCATTCCACTGGCTGGAGCCTTCAGTATAATGTTGAATAACGGTGGTAAGAGCAGATATCCTTCTTTTGTTCTCGGCGTTAGAGGGGAAATGTAGTCTTTCATCATTAAGCATGGTATTAGCTGTAGCTTTTCATAGATGCCTTTATCAGGTTGAGGAAATTCCCTTCTATTTCTAGTCTGTTTTGAGTTTTTATGTTAGGTGTTAGATGTTAGACTCTGTGAAATGCTTTTCCTGTATCTATTGAGGCGATCCTGTGGTTTTTGTCTTTTATTCTGTTAATGTGGTATATTACATGCATTGATTTGTGAATGTTAAACCAACTTTGCATTCCTGGAATACATCCCACTTGGTCGTGGTGTATGACCCTTCTTACGTGGCACTGCATTCAGTTTGCAATATTCCTGGAATACATCCCACTTGGTCGTGGTGTATGACCCTTCTTACGTGGCACTGCATTCAGTTTGCAATATTCCTGGAATACATCCCACTTGGTCGTGGTGTATGACCCTTCTTACGTGGTACTGCATTCAGTTTGCAATATTCCTGGAATACATCCCACTTGGTCGTGGTGTATGACCCTTCTTACGTGGCACTGCATTCAGTTTGCAATATTTTGTTAAGGATTTTTGCATCGTGTCCATGAGGATGTCGGTCTGTAGTTTTCTTGTGATGCCTTTGCTTTGGTGTAGGATAATGCTGTCCTCATAGAATGAGCTGGAAAATGTTTCCTCCTTTATATTGTGAAAGATTTGGTTTTATTTCTTCTTTAAATGTTTGGTAGAATTTATCATTAAGGCCATCTGGGATGGACTTTTATTTGTGGGAAGATTTTAAGTTACTAATCCAATTTCCTTGCTACAGGTCTTTTCCAATTTTCAGTTTATTCTTGTCAGTTTTAAAATTTTTAGTCTTGATGAGAATCTGTCCATTTCATCTAAGTTGTTTATTTTGTTGTCATAAAGTTGTTCATAATATTCTCTGATAAGCCTGTATTTCTGTAGGATTGGTGGTATCTCCTCTTTTATTCCTGAATTTGATAGTTTATGTCTTCTGTCCTTTTTTTTGGTCAGTCCAGCTGGAGGTTTATTTTTTTAATTGATATTTTCAAAGAATCAATTTTGGCTTCATTGCTTTTCTTTTTTTTTTAGTTATTTTTAAAAATATTTATTTATTTATTTATTTATTTATGGCCGTGTCAGGTCTTAGTTGTGGCACGCGGGATCTTTCGTGTGGTGTGCGGGCTTCTCTCTAGTTGTGGTGTGCAGGCTCTCCAGTTGTGGCACATGGGCTTCTCTCTAGCTGTGGCGTGCGGGCTCAGTAGTTGCGGGGTGCAGGCTTAGTTGCCCCGCGGCACGTGGGATCTTAGCTCCTTAACCAGGGATCGAACCCGTGTCCCCTGCATTGGAAGGTGGATTCTCAACCAATGGACCACCAGGGAAGTCCCTTCATTGATTTTCTCTTCTGTTTTTCTGCTTTCTATCATTGATTTCTGCATTAGTCTTTATTATTTCCTTTCTTCTGCTTTCGCTTTGGGTTTAATTTACTCTTCTCTCTCCAGCTTTTAAGGTGTTTTCTGATCTAGGTGTTCAGAGCTATAATTTCCCTCTAAGCATTGCTTTAGTTGCAATGCTTGATATGCTGTGTTTTAATTTTCATTCGGTTTAAAATATTCCCTGTTTTCTCTAGCAATTTCTTCTTTGACTATGTTTTCTTGAAACATGTTGTTTATTTTCCAAATATTTGAGGATTTCCTAGATTGTTTTCTGTTGTTTTTTTCTAACTTAATTCTACTGTGGCTGTAGAATATGCTTTGTGTGTTTTCAGTCCTCTTAAGTATATTGAGACTTGATTTGTGGCCAAGCACATAGTCTATCCTGAGACTTTCAGGTGCACTTGGGAGAGATGTGCTTCTGCCATTGCTGGGTGGAGTGTCTGTACGTGTCAGGTCTAGTTGGCTGCCGTGTTGTTCAAGTCTTCTCTGCCCTTCTTGATTTTCTGACTAGTTGTTCTGTTGGTTATCAAGTGTAGGGTATTGAAATCTCCAACTGCATTGTTTAATTTTTTCCTTCTCGTTCTGTCAGTTTTTGCTTCATGAATTTTGAGGCTCTTGTGTTAGAGATGCATGCACTTTTAATTGCTATATTATTTTTTTTTTTTTACCAATTGCTATATTATTATGAAATGTCTCTAGTAGTATGTCTTATCTTAATGTCTATTTTGTCTGATATTAATACAGCCACCCCAGCTCTTTTATGGACAGATGTTTGCATGTGTACCTTTTTCTGTCCATTTTCTTTCATCTATTTGTGTCTGTGAATCTAAGGTTTAGAGAGTATAGCGTTGAATCTTGAGTAAAAAAATTTTTTTTGTAATACAGTCTGAAAACATCTGCCTTTTTAAAAAATTATTTATTTATTTATTTGGCTGAGCCAGGTCTTAGTTGCGGCATGTGGGACCTTTAGTTGCAGCATGTGGGACCTTTAGTTGCGGCATTTAGGATCTAGTTCCCTGACCAAGGATCGAACCCAGGCCCCCTGCATTGGGAGTGCAGAGTCTTAGCCACTGGACCACCAGGGAAGTCCCTGAAAGCATCTGCCTTTTGATTGGGGTGTTTAGACCCAAATTCACATTTAATGTAATTATTGACATATTTAGTATCTATCAACCTAATTCTCTGATTCTCCTACTCCAGTTGGGTGTACCAAATTCAGTTCGATCCTGACACGAACCACCTGGAGTCACAGACCCACGGGTGAAGTGGACTCCATCCCATGAGGCTGCCCCCACTTCAGACACCAGTTGCAAGCTCTGGGTCCCCAGCCTGCCCTCACTTCTGTCTGACTTAGCTACACGTTCAGAGGTTCCCACAACCCCTGTCTCAGTTTCAGTAATTCACGAGAATGACTCACAGTACTCGAAAAAGCACAACAGTGAGGATTACGGTTATACTACAGAGGCTGCAACTCAGGAACAGCCAGATGGAAGGATGCACAGGGCAACATACAGAAAGCGTGGGGATGGGGGTGCGGAGCTTCATGCCTTCTCTGGGTGCACCATCCTCCAGGCACATCGATGTGCTTGCCAGCCTGGAAGCTCCCAAACCCTGCTGTTTGGGCTTTTTAGAAAGTGTTCCATTACCTAGGCATGGTTGATTAAATCATTGGCCATCAGTGATTGAACTCAATCTGCGGCCCTTTTCCCCTCCCTGGAGGTTGTGGGGAGGCGGCTGAAAGTTCCAACCCTCTAGTCATGCGGTTGGTTCCTTGGGCGCCCAGCCCCCATCCTGGAGCTGTCCAGGGCACCGCCCCATCAAGATCCACCTCATTAGCATAACCTCAGATCTGGCCCCAGAGAGCTTATTATGAATAACAAAAGGCACTCTTAACACTCAGGAAATTCCGAGGGTTTTAGGAGCTCTGTGCCGGGAACCAGGGACACAAAACAAGTTTGTGTTTTAGTATTCTACAATTAGGTTTACATTTTTAATTTTGCTATTTATTTTCTATATTTTCCTGACGTTTTTCTTCTTCGGTTCCTCCCTTATTAACTTCTTTTATGTTAAATAAATATTCTTTTAGTGCACCACTTTAATTTCTCTGTTGATTTTTTTAAACTAGATGTTTAGTTATTTTCTTAGTGGTTGCCCTGGGGATCACATATGCATCTTATCAGCATCTCCTTCTGATTAATACGGACTTAATTCCATAAAACTTATAACTCCATCTTGCCCCATTTTTTTGTGCTATTATTGTCATATGTGTTACATCTATATAGGTCATAAGTACAGTGGTAAAATTATTTATTATATTAAAAATAGTGTTATACTTATTTAGTTATACAATCTTATGTCTTTTAAAGAAGTTAAGAAATCAAAATATATTTACATGGTCTTTTACCTTAATACACATGTTTACCATCCCAGGGCTTTTCACTTATTTCTATAGATTCAAGTTACCATCTTTTGTCATTTCTTCTCACCCTGAAGGACTTCTTTTAGTATTTATTGTAAGATAGGTCTGCTAGCAATGCTTTTCCTAAGGCTTTTTAAACCTAGAAATGTTTTTGACTGTTTTGCTGGATATCGGATTCTGGGTTGATTGCTTTTCCTTTCACCACTTTGAACGTGTCCTTCCACTGGCTCTCCTTGGTTCTGTTAAGCAGTGAGCCGTCATCCTGCCGTTGCTCCTGGATATGCAAGAGTTGTTCTTCCCTTGCTGCTTTCATATCTTTTTTAAAGATTTTTAAAAAACAGTTAGACATTGGATTTTATTTTTATTTTATTTTATTTTATTTTGTGGCCACACCGCACAGCATGTGGCATCTTAGTTCCCTGACCAGGGACCCAACCCGTGCCCCCTGCAGTAGAAGCTCAGTCTTAACCACTGGACCGCCAGGGAACTCCCTGCTTTCCTATTTTTCTCTTTGTGTTTGATTTAACCTTGTGGCCACCACATTATGGCCGGTGCAAGCAGTAGACCCGTCCTCGCATCCTTCGTTCAAGACCCAAGTCCTGGCGGACATCGCCAAATGGCCCATCCTTGGCCGATCCAAGGGATGAAGAGGGGTCCAGCCAGAAGACCCTCCAGATACCTTCAGCCTCTGAGGTGGGATCTTCTGCACCCTGAGACCACATTGCGCAGGGGAGGGACAAGTCTCCAAAGTGAAGTTGCTGTGTGTTTGGAAAGGGACAAGCGAAGCTTTGTCCCTTCCCGCTGCACGGGCAGGAGTTAAGGAAGGTGACAACTTATAGAGAAGATTTGTGCCCAGGTATAGAATTGGTAGAAGGACATTTAGGCAGAGTGGTCAGTGGGAGCAAAAGCTTGGAGACTTGAGGATGTGCGAGCAGCGTGGACTCTGTCCGCCGGGGAACAGGAACTGGTGAAGCCGCCGGCGTTGGCTTGGATGTGTTCGTGGTCCAAGTCACAGTAATACTGTCAGTTTGCTGACGCTCCCTTGCAAAGCCGGGACACCCCGCTCATTGTCTGACTGCCTCAAGCCCTGACTCAGAGCCTCAGCCAAGGCCGGCCCTGACTCCGCAGTGCCCTTCTTCTCCAGGCCTCCCCACCTACCAAAGCCAGGGCCTGCTCACCGCCGCGGGGCTGCTGAGAGGCGGCAGCGTGGGAAAGCACTTGTCATTGTGCCAGCCCTGGCCCTTGCATGCTCGCCACACTCTGACTCCCAAACAATGCCAGCCTCTGAGCAGGGCCATGGGTGGGCCGTAACCATGGCGAGGGCCCTGCCAGGCAGCAGAGCCAACTGCCCGTCCAGGGTCAGCCGGGCCTGGGCCCTGGTTACCGCTTTGTCCCGCAGGCTGGAACTGGTCCCGGCTAGCAGGCTCTGAATGGCTGGCTGTCAGGGAGGGCAATGCTTACTGCAAGGAATGAAGCTCTTGGCTGGAGAGAGGGTTGGGCTTGAGGTGAGGGTAGCTGAGCTGCCTCCAGGGTCCTGAGACCACAGCCAGGTTCAGGTGGGAGCACGGCCGGGTCACCGTGCTACGGGCAGTGCCTTCCCACAGGCCCCAGGAACACCTCCACCCCTCCCCCGCCGCCACCCTCTGCGCTGCCCCCTCCACAGGCGCAGAGCCTGGTGCCCCCGGAAGGAGGCTGCCCCCTTCTCCAAATTCCGGGATGTGCCGGGCAGCTGGCCAGAGTACGCAGGGTCCCCTCCAGCCTTCCCCTGGGCGCCTTCACAGCCTGGATGCGTCACGGCCACTGGCTCTGCCCGCTTCCCACTACCTGCCTGTCGCAGTGGCTCCCCTCTCCGCCTGGCAGGAACTGGGCATGAGTGTGTGGTCAGAGTCACCCTCCCCAAACTGTGTTTACAAAACCCACATTTGCAAACTCGAGGCCTCATTTTTAAAAAAGGAGTAAGGAGAAAAGCAATACAAATAGCACTGAATATATATATATATATTTTTTTTTTTTTTCCCCAACCACGCCCACACAAATATCTAAAAGACTCGGGGACCAGATTGCCTGGGTTCAAATCCCAGCTCTGCCAAGGACATGCTGTGTGACCTCAGGCCAATGTCTTCCCCTCTCTGTGTCTGAGATCCCTCATCTATAAAAATCAACAACGGGACCAATCTCATAGGGCTCTTGTGAAGATAAGAGGGGTCAACCTCTAAGCGTTTAGAAAGAACGTCTGCTCTGCTGAGTCCCTGGAGGCCTGGCCCCATGACCCAACCTGCACAGTTCTCATACTTTTCATGGGCGAGCCCCCTCTCAGCAAGGTGAGCCCCCGGAGCTGGGATTCCTTTAACCCCTGAAATCATCGCTGAGACCCCAAGTGGGAAGGGACAGTGAACAGAGAGGGAATGAGTGTGGGGGATTGGGAGTGTGGCCCAGACTCTGGAGGAAAGCTGCCCCTCCCCCAGGGAACAGGATGTAACTGTCAGAGGTGCTACCCACCCCCCCAAGCTGGGAATGGGACCCTGCCCCACTGGAGGGGCCTCAGAGGAGGGGGGAGGGAGGGCCTCAGGGGGAGGGTTGGGGGGGTGGCCCTTGTCTGTCCCAGTTTATCTGCTCCCAGCTGTTTTCTCCTCTACCTGGAGCCGTCTCAGCCCCCCACCCAGGTGCTCTGGCCTGCTTTGCCCGTCCTGGGGAGGAGTGCTGGGACCCAGGCCCGGCCGGAGGGCCAGGGAGGTCTGGGGAGGGGACTTTCCTCCCATCTGGTCTCCCTACCCACGGGCACCGAAAATGGGGCTGGGGGGTGAGGGCTGCAGCGCAGTGACGCCAGCAGGACCCCCATCTGCAAAACAGAGGCAGTGACCCTCACCCAAAACCTGAGCCACGACCCAGACGGGAGGCTGACCCCCTTCTCCGTAGGACCCCACTGCCATGGGCCTCCCATGGGGACAAGCCACGCCCCCAGGACTTGCCGGGCTACCTGCCAGAGTGGACTCTCCCAGGGTCAGGCACCCACACCAGCACCTGCTCAACCTCCCACAGGAGAACCAGTGGACCCAGAAGACAGGGCTGTGGGGTCAATGCCCACTTGAGGAGCCCCACCTCCTACGAGTCAGCTGACGTCCATGAGACGCCCTTCAAGGAAGGGCTGCTGCTCATGGGGCTGGGGTGGGGGCTTGACCTTGCCTGGGACCCTCACCCAGGGGGCTGGAGCCGAGGGCCTCTTGGTGCTGAAAAGACAGCTCCAGCCCACGGGGTGGGGAGGCAGTAAGCTCGGGAGGGACACGCCTCTTACCCAAGGCTGTGATACACGGGGACTGGGGGGGTCGGGCCCCAGCCAGCGGGGGGAGGGGAGCTGGGACAAGCAACAGGTCTGACCACAGCCTCCCACTAGTGTTAATACCTTGCCCTGCTTCGCCACTCTCCACGGGCCAAGTGTCCTCTGCCCAGCAGCCCTGGGGCCCCCACAGGCATACAGGGATGGGTGGTTACCCCATTTTGCAGAAGGCAAAACTGAGGCTTCAATAGAGAAGAGCCCTAAACAAGTAGTGAACTTTAGTTAAGGATGTTCGTGCTGAAGTATCCGGGGTGAAGGGCTGATGTCACCCCTTACTTTGAAATGTATGCGAATCCAGGACGGATCCATATGCGATAGAGCCATGGAACAAAACGTTAACTGTTGATTCCAGATAGTGGGGACTTGGGTGTTCGCCGAAAATTATTTCAACTTTTCCACGCGTTTGAAAATTTTCACGACAAAATGTTGGGGGGAATTAAAAATGAATATTTAAGGTGGGTGCTCCAGCCTACTCCAGCCCAGCAGGTCCCGGTCACCTGCAACCAGGTTTCCCAAGTCCCTCCAGAGACGGTCAGTGCGTGTTGAGGGTCTACATAGCGATACTTTCTGTTTCACTGATGTAGCAGACCTTGCCGCATATGGGCTGCTCCCCTCACTGCTGCAGCCAGCAACCCTGTGGGACACTCACACTGTAGGCGAGTCCCTGCGTGGGACCTCTGGCCACAGAGGCCTGCAGGGCCCCCAGTGACAGGCCGCACCCACACCACTGGGAACTACGAGTCACTTCCCTCCTCCTGGGAGCTGCCTTGGGGGTCCAAGGTTTGCCACTCAAGCTCGGCTTCTGCCCTAAGCAGAGAGGAACCGCACTAAGGGTGTCACTGTAGCCCCCTAAGCATATTGCCCTGGTGGCCCCCAGCCCTCCTGGGTCAGGCTGAGACACACTTGGAGCTCAGTGTCGGCCTCTCCCGGCAGCCCCTGTGCTCGTGGTGGCCATAAAGGAGCCGTGGCAGCCATTCCTCAGCCAGAGGCAGGAGTCAGGTGAGCTGAGGTACAGGAGTTCTGGGGTGTGGTGTGGGAGGAGCCCTCAGCTGTGCCAGGCCAGGCTGGAGACGTCCACGGACCCTGGCAGGGAGCAGCTCCGGCCCGACCCTGTTCTCCTCCATGGGAGGGCCAGGGGTCACACCGACCGTGTCCTGCTGCACTTGGCAGGCCCCACCCACTATGCAGAATTGGAAACTGAGGCTCAGGGAAATTGTAATTTTCTCAAGTCCATCATTCAGCCCAGGACCAGGGCCTGGGTTCTGCAGTCGGTAGGACAGGGAGGGCCTGGCCAGACCTGATTCTCCGTGTCTCAGCATCTGGCCTCGGGCCCAGGCTCTCATTCTGCAGGAACTCAAACCTTGAGCCCAGGAATGCAGACCCCACCTGTCCCAGCCCTGGAAGTGGGTCTCTGCAACCTGCAGCTGGGGTTGAGGCAAACCCATGCCTGGCGCCCTCTGCTGGTCTGTGTGTTCCTCACGGGGTGGAGAGGCCTTAAGAATGTGCGGAGGGAGGGCAGGAAGGCAGCTCCCCGCCCAAGGTGACCTGTAACCCCGTCCTGACGGAACGAGACAGGGCAAAAGTGTTGAACTAGTCACCCCCAGGGCAGCTCGGAGGTTGATACGTTGTTTAGTATACATAGTGGCCAGTATTTAGAAACAGAGGTTATCGGACAGCAACTTAACTTCAGGTTTTTTTTAAATCAGAATATCTGCCCACTCCGGACCCACGTTTTCCTGTGGACCCACGTTTTCCTGTGCGTAATTGGAAGGAGCTGAACACAATGGGGTAAGTCCTTTCCCATTAGCCACAGGCCCCACCAGTCCCTATTGCCCTATCTGCCTCATTTAGTCACATGGCCCCATGGGCATTTGAACTCTTTCCTTGACCATCAGAGAGCCTGGCTCCTTTGGCCAGTCGGTGGTGTTGGAAGCCTGTAGACCTAACTCTCCAAGGCCCAAGCCTTCTCACCAAGGCAGCTGTGACTCCTCAGACAGGCCCAGCCCAGTGGATCTGCCCCTCATACACACTACCCAGAGAACTGAGGGGAGGACAGGTCCTCTGAGAGATTTTATTTGGCTTGCCAGGGGCAGGGGCTGCCTGGGTTCACCCCTTACAGCTCCTTTTGCTGGAACACAGCACCCTGATGATGTCCTTGGATCTCTGTAGGGTGTCAAGGAATGTGTGGGCTCCTTCCGAGGGGCTTCTGCCATGGCACAGGGGAGGGACGGGAATGCATGGGGGGAGGAGGAGAATTTGCTTCCAGTCAGCAGGGAAATGGGCTACTATGGTAGGTAGTGAGCTGCCTGTCCCTAGAAGGGTTCGAGCAGGGTGTGGTTCCATTAATTTAATAGATATTTATTCGTGCCTCCAGTGTGCCAGGCTCTGTTCCAGGCATCAGAAATCCAATGGTGAGCACATAGGCCAGCTGGCCCACATCCAGGAGCTGACTGTCCGGCTGGCAAACCTGTGAGCAGGTAGATCTGTGAACCATAATTTGCTGCTTGGGAACAAATGCAACAGCGATGGAGAATAAATTCAGCCAGATGCTAGAGGTCCCTCTGCGGAGGCAGCATCTAGAAGAGAGGCCTGTGTAATGAGAAGGAGCCGGCCAGGCTGAGCGCTGGGGAAGAGTGTCCGGGGGAGATGCCAGTGCAAAGGCCCTGGGGCAGAGACGGCTCAGTGTGTTCCAGGATTGGAAGGAGGCGGACAAACGGGGAGAGCTGGAGCCGGAGGTGCGAGGCCTTCGGGCGTGGAGGGGCGGGGTTGGGTTTGTTCTCATCTCCCAAGTGTGGGGACCACCTTAAACAAGACGGGAGCCTGCAGTAGAGGCCTTATCGGTCCACAGCCCCTGTTGGGAGGGCCATCGCTAACTTGTTCAAGGCTCTAAGTGGTTTTGTCCACGTCAATCATTCATTTATTCACTTACTTGTTCAGCAAACATTTCCAGAGCTAGATGTGCTCTGGAGCAGCTGGGGCCGGGGGCCTGGAGTGAGACCTGGTCCCCGACTTCCAGAAGAGGCAGTGTGATGAGGGCAGGAAGGAGGTAGAGGGAAGCAGAGGTCAAGGAGGGCTTCCCAGAGGAGGCGTCCTCTGAGCCGAGGGAGGAGCCGATGGTTCTGTCCAAGGGGCTGTGGTGCTGAGACGCGGCACAGTTACAGATGGGCACCTCCACTGTGTGCTGAGAGCAGTGAGGTCACGGAAGGGTTACCACGTGGCGCGTAGCCCCTGCCGCAGGACCTTCTGAGACCGTAGCTGCCTGCACCCCATTTCGTAGCTGGGGAGACCGAGGCTCAAGGACGCAGTGGGCCTGCAGCCCCTGAGGTCTGAGTTGTCCCACAGAAGGGCTGATTCGAAGCTGACTCAGCTCAGGGCCGACGTCGAGGGACGGGGTGTGTGTGTGTGCGTGTGCACGCGCGCTTGAAGCCTGTCAGATATTTGAGCTCCATCCCTCATCTGCTGAGCAGCCCTAGGCAAGTCACTTACCCTCTCTAAGCCTGTTTCACATCTGTAAAAGGAGCGTGGCTCTCCATACCTGGCCAAGTGCTTGCGAGATGGTGCTGACCCGGCCCTCAGGTGGAGCCCAGCAAAATTCGGAGTCAGTGTGTCTGCCTCTGAGCCCAGGCTGTCCGCAGGCTCAGCAGCAGCCGCCCCAAACTGAAGAAGCTAAAACCTGGCATGTTCTGTCCTTCCCCCCCTCCCACCTTACATTGCTGTTGGGGAGGCAGAGTTTCACCGGGAGGGGAGCCTTTTGTCTGCAGGGAGACCGGGCCCAGAGAGGGTGAGTAGCCAGCTCGGGTCGCAAAGCAGGGGGCCTGCACCACGAGCGGGGAAGCCCCATCGGTGGGCTCGGCGTCCCCAGGGGCAGGAGAAGCCTCGCCCCTTCCCTGCCAACCCAGTCCTTCCCAGGGCCTGGTTGGCTACCCATCCACCAGCCCACCAGCCCCCAGCCCCTCCCGGTTGACACAAAAGGCCAGGCCTCCTGCAGGAGGGGGCGGGAAGGGGCTCCTGGGCCAGCTGGGCCACGGACACAGACGGGGAAGTGAGCGGAGACAGGAAGGAAGCTGCACTGCTGGAGTCTGGGGCCACCATTGTCTCACCTGGGGGCGGGGGCACCGCCGTCTCCCCTCTACCCTGCTCAGCTGCCGCCCACCCTGGATGGTTCCTCAGCTCCAGAGGGCACTGGGTCGCTGGGCCCTCCCCTCCGTGGGCCCCACCCTGCTGCTGACTTCTTCCCCGACCCAGCCTCAGTTTCCCCAGTTGTAAAGCTTAGAGGGCAAGATGCTTGGGGCAGATGTGTGTCCTGCCAGGAATCCCACGGCAGGTGATGTCATGACGAGTGCCAGCCACTTCTCTAGCGCTTCTCCTGAGTCAGCTCCTGGAGCCTCACGGTTCCCGATGGCTTGAGGGCTCTCTTTGTGCCCAGAAGTTCAGGAACTTGGCCAAGGTCGCACATCGGGGCAGCAGAGCTGCAACTCAGATCGAGACAGCCGGTTCTACACCCCACCCTTCTGTCTGTGATACCACTGACCTGCGACTTTTCTTTAAATAATTCACTTGTAAAGGGTGAACACCGGCTAAGCCTCATCCTAAACTGTGACATCACCATTTTAATTGAGATGGACAGAGAGATGGTTGGGTGAGCTGGGCTCGGAAGCCAGGGGCCGGGGGACTCGCAGCTGTGCTCACTGTCCAGGGCTCCCTCCTCCCCCACCACACGTACAGAAGTGGGCAGGGACAGGAATTGCAGGAGGGACCCTTCCGTGTACCCTACGGGAAGTAGGGCAAAGAGGAAGCTTTGGGACCTCTCAGTAGACTGCCCTGGGCTGGGGGCTGAGGGCGGAGCCGGAGGGTGTGAGTGTCCTGGGTGAAGACCGGCTGGGACCTTCTGGCCTGTGGCCAGGAGCCCTCCCCTCCTCGGATCTCATCACCACTCCCCACCCCCAGATAGGGGCCTCCCCACAAGCCTGTGTCCATCCCAGCACCCCCCACCCCAGACCCTCAGTGTCCTGGGGGTGAGGTAAGGGGCTGGACCACCACCAGGACGTAGGTCTCAGGGACCCCTGACCCCTAGCCCAGGGGAGGGTGTCCAGGGCTGCTTCGAATGGCCCCACCCCACCCCAGCCCATCCCCCTCTCCAAGTAGCCAAGCTCCTGCAGCCTGCTTAAATTTTATTGAAGGTGGAGCTGGAGTGGGGCGCCCAGAACCACAGGGCCCTCCCCCCAGCTTCCCCAGCGTGGGTTTCACTGGACGTGGGATGGCCAATGGCCAAGGCTCGATCCTGGGACTTCAGACACAGCTCAGTAGCCCACATCCCTGCAAGCATCCAAGACATCCGCCTCAGCTCCAGCCCCACCCCTGCACAGACTCAGCAGATGGGGACAGGGCAAGCCCACAGCCCCCTCCCAGGCGAATGGGGCCCCGGGATAAAGATGCTCTGTGGGCGGGGCGGGAACATTACTCCCAGCTCAGGCCTCTCCTGGCCAGCTCCACCTGGGCCAGGCGGTGGTCGCTCAGCACCTGCACCCGGGTGATGGCGGCCAGCGGCCTGTGGCGGTGGGAGAACTGCAGCACCTTGTGCTCCTGGGCGTGGACGTGGAAGTGCTCCGCATCCGAGCTGACCTCCATCTGCGGACGGGAGGCCAGTGACCCACGGCCCGCTGGGCCTGCGACCTGCTCCTGCACTGAGCTCCAAGAGCTCTGAGTCCAGGAAGCATAGCCGGGGGCCCAGGGTTCCCTGAGCACGTGGAACCGCCGTCATGCAGGCCCGCCCCATGGGAGTTCTGAACCCCCAGCTGGGAGTCCCTCCCTCTCTCCTCAGAGGGGTGGCTGGCGGCCAGGGGGTGGGCACCCTGTTGCACCCCCCAGAGCCAGCAGTGAGACTCCCGCACTGGCCCTTTTACCCGTAAGCATCTCTAATAAGCCCCCTCCCCCAGGGGCTCCCGGTGGGGACAGCAGTGCTGCTGGAAGCCAGGGGTACAGGGAGCCCTAGATGCTACACAGCATCCTTCCCACAAAGCAGCAGGTGGCCCTGATGTGTCCACAGGCACCCCCACCTCCGCCTCCCTGCCCCTCCCCCTAGGGCCTCGCCCACCCCACCCCATGGGTTCCCCTGCCTCCCAAGGGCCTCGCCCCACTCCCGTCACCTCAAAGGGCTCCCCGAGCACCAGCGGGAAGACATTGGACACCTCCTCCTTGCCCCAGTGGCCGCCCTGGAAGGTGTTGGCCACGATGGTGGCGCTGGAGAACCGGGGCTTGATGTGGAAGACGATGTCCCCTGTCTCCGACAGGAAGTTGATCTCAAACCTGGGGGCGTCGTGAGGTTCGTGAGGGCAGCGAACGGCTGGGCAGTCGCCCACCCAAGGCCAAGGAGGGGACCCTGGGGAGGGCGCTGTCCCTTACTTGTCCTCTCCAGAGTCAGAGTGTCCCTGGACTAGCAGGTTCCAGCCCGGGGCCAGGCCCCCTGCATAGAAGGCTTCAAACTGCAGGCAGAAGAGGGGACAGAGGGCCCTGTGTCTGTGGCATCCTCCCCCTCCGGTACTCCACTTGTCCAGGTGTCCCCCAAAGTGCACGCACTTTGCCCGGACCCCGGCCCTCTGAGCAGCATTCCCTCTCAGCCTGGGGGTCTCGTGGGAGGGCAGCTCTGTGGGGGAGGAGCACAGCTGACTGGGGGACCCTCCCCGCTGGCCCTGCTCCCTTCTCCCCAAGTCCAGGTCTCACCCACCTGCAGTGTCATCTCTCCAGCTTCTGCCCGGAGCAGCGCGGGCCTGGGGATATAGGCGGGCCGGGCTGGGCGGGGGCTCGGGAGCCGCACCCCAGGGGTGGCTGGTGAGGTCACTGTGCCTTTCCCTGCCCCCACCTCTCCCTCCGTCCTCAGCCTCTCGCCCTCCCCCACCAGCAGGTCCTCCATTCAAGCTCCAGGGACAGGGCGGGCCCCCTCCCCACCCCCATCGCCTCGGGGCCTGTCTGCCTCTCGAAGTCCACCTCGCTTCTTAGGATCCTTCAGGCACCTGGGAAAGCAGCTTCTCCCCCATTTTTGTGGGAAGGGCGTGGCTGAGGCAGCCCCCCCACCCCGCCTCCAGGATCTCAGGGACCCACACCCTCCCATGTGGTCAAGCGAGGAGGGGCCGGGGAGGATGCCTACCAGGCCTGCCCGGGCTTCGGGGCCGTCAGACCACCTGGTGTCTCCAGCCTGTGCCCCCGGCCCAGCGCAGCCCAGCCTCCCCCTGCTGCCCTGCTCCAGAGGCTCAGCTGGCCCCAAGGGGCAGAGCTGGGATTAGGCTGGGCCGCTGCGGTCAGCGCATTCCAGGACGCTGGCGGGTGGACAAGATGGGGGAGGGCCTTTCCCACAGCCCCTCTCCTCTCCTGGCCTGGCTCCTGGGCCCCGGCGCGGGGGAGGGGGCCAGGCTGGGGCCCTCGGGGAGCGTGTAGCCGAGACAGGAGAGTCTCCCCAGGCTTTGGGGGCAGCCATGGGGGCCTCTTGGTTGGACTGTCCGGGGGGCCGACCCAGAGAGGAGCCAGGGCGGGCTCAGGGAGCACCAGGGCTGCTGTGTGCGGCGAGTGTGTACGGTGAGCAGGTGGGTGAGTGTGTAAGGGTGCAGGTGACGGGGGTGGTGAGCGTGGGACTGGGCGGCTGGGGAAACGCAGTGTGTGCGACAGTGCGCCCACGGCCGTGGGAGGTGTCACGTCCGAGGTAAGCGTGTGCGCTGCAGGCGCCACTGCTCTTTTCCTGCCCAGCAGCGAGCCTCGGCGGGGTGGGCATGCATCTGGCCCCCCGGGGCCTGAGGGGTGCTCGGCCAGGATTGCCAGCCCTGCGTAACCCCACCACTCCCCGCGGGCCATTCTTCCCTCCAGCCCCTGGTGTGTCCCGCCTGGCCTCTCCACCTGTGCTCGTGACAGGCGTGCGCCTGTCATTTTTGATGAGGGGGGTGATGCGAAGGCCAAGGCCGGGAAGGGCAGTTTCGGCCTCCCCGGCAGGCACGGGACAGGGCTGGCCGGGCCTGCAGGGGGCAGCCCTGGGCAGCGGAGGCGAGGCTGCCTGCTATGGCTTCCTGCCTCTGACACCAGCCTGCCTGTATGCACATCCCTGTCCCAACCCAGTGTGGCCGTCCTGGGGACTGAAGGCTGCAGACCCCTCCCCCGTGCCTCCCCCCAACGATCACAGAGAGGGGAGCCCCTGCCACAGTGGCCCAGCAGGAGGGTGAGGCCCCTTGCTGCCTCTGCACATCCCTGTACCGTCTCCTGTCCAGCTGCTAGGTGGAGACGTGGATCCTGGACTCTGGGTACAGCACTAGCCGGTGCCCAGGGCCCAGTGAGGGGCAGAGCACACAGTCAGGGGAGCAGAGCGGGCTGCCAACTGGCTGGGCGACCTGGAGCTAGTAGCCTCTGGGCCGCAGTCTTCCCAGCTGCACGCGACAGTTCTGTTCCCCGTGCCTGTCTCCTGGGCAGGGGAGGGTGGCCTGGGGTGGCCACAGCCCTGGCTGGATGCAGCAACCTGGGCTGTGGTCTCCTGGCTTTGAGGTCAGCAGGGGTTCTGGCGGAGACTCCTTGGGAGTCAGTGGCCTGCAGCCCTAGCTGGGCATCGGGGGCGGGCCCTGGCCTGGTGGGAGGAGCCTGAGGACCCCTGATTTGGGCAGGCCTGTCCCGCTGTAAGCCTCAGCCTCCCAATCAATGGGGGACAATGGGGGCTGTGTTGAGGTGGCCCACTGGGCCGAGCCTGCCTGTTCACTCCAGCCTGGAGACCTCAGAAAGCCCGACTGGGGTGATACAGCTCTGGGCCTTCACCCACCCCGTGACACCTGTGCCTGGCATGAGCCTACGCCTGGCCAGGGCTGTGGTCTCACCACCCCCTGGCTGTGGCTTTGGAACCTCTCCTACATGGAGTGGGAGCCAGGAGCACCCGAAGCTCTCAGCAGTGGGGACGGCCAAAGGCCCAGAAGCCCCCAGCGGGGCTGGGGGGATGGAGAGAGGGACAACTAGGCCACACGTGGCTGGCCCAGCCCTGCAGGCACGCCCCAGCCAGTCCTCAGGGGCCCCTGAGGCGGGGGCAGTGGGCAGTGCCCCCACCTGGAATTGCTGGCCAGCCAGGGCTGGGTGCTATGGCTTGGGGCCTGGGAGCAAACAGACCTGCCCAGCCGGACTATGCCCCTCTTCCTCCCGGATGTGCGATTTTGCCCTGGACCGTTGGTTTCCATAGGCTCCAGAGGAGGTAGCAGGGTCTCCACCCAGCTCCACAGAGGATCTTCACCAGGATGGCGGCCTGGGCTCAGAGGCCTGCCCTCAGCCCTGGGGCCACCATCACCAGGTGGCACCAGGCATGGGGCTGGTGTTCAGAGATACTCGGAAGAGAAATCCTGCCCCATGGCATAGTGATAACCACCGTCTACCCGGAGCTCACGCTGCTAGGCACTCAGCTAAGCTCTTTACGGGCAGCATCACATGTCCTGCACCGGATATAAGGGCACAGAGAAGTTAAGCAACTTGCCCAAGGTCACACAGCTAGGGAGTGACAAAGCCAGATTTTGAACCCAGCAGTCTGCCCCTGGATGTGAAGCCCTTCACCAGACCAGGATGGGAGGTTATCAGGGTCGGCTTCCTGGAGGAGGAGGCAGCTAAAGCGGGTCTTAGAGAATAAGAATTAGAAGGTGGTAGGGAAGAGTGAGAGCAGAGCACCGGGAGGCAGGGCTGTGTAGGAGGCCTGTCAACGCCAGGCAGGGTCTGACACACCTCGGTGCCCCACAGACCTCAGGCACAAGTCCCCCGGGACACTTTGACGAGGACTGCCTCATCTTTTGGGGAGACTAGCACAGCTTTCACGGGCTTCGTGGAGTCAGGCGTCATTGCGCCGACTTGAGCAAGGAGGAAACAGACAGGGGACACCTCCCCAGAGCCCCATGGCAAAGGGTGGCAGCATCAGGACGTGAGGGCTGCCTCCGGACTCCCAGCCCCATGCTCTTTCCAGCCCCCATCCTCTCTCGTCGTGAGCAGCCAGCCTGGCCCACCAATGACCGATTCCGGGTCTGGGGGGTGGTCTCAGGCCGGGCCAGGCTGCCCTAGGAGCCCTCTTCAGATTCCAAGACCCTCCCAGGACTGCCCCCCCTCCCCCTGTCCCCAGCCCATATCTGGAACCACTTGCTGACAGGTCAGCATGGAGATTCCCAGCCCCGACTTGGCAGGGAGGCACCAGCAGCTTCCAGGCAGGGGCCACACCTGGCCCGGGACACACAGCTTCGGACCAGCTCTCCCCCTGGATGGGCGCTTGGTGGCCTTTGTGCTTAGTGGCTCCCCTCTTCTCCCCCCTGCTGGGGCCACGGCGTGAGTGTGCCCTCTGGGTCAACAGGGAGAGTGAGGGCAGTTTGAAAACACCGTCCCACACAGGTGGGGAAACCGAGGCCCAGGAGGCGAGGGCTTGCTGAGAGGCAGCCTAGGCGGCAGCAGGGCCCTAAGCTCTGGCCTCTGCTGCCCCTGTGAGGCCCCTCGTAGGACCTTGGCTGTAAGGCCTGTTAAAGGCTGGAGCTGCCAGGGCTGCTTCTGGGAGAGGGCAGCAAGGTCCCGCACTCCTGTTGCTCCCTCCCCTGTCCCCTCTGAATCCTCTAACAGCTTCCCAGCCACCACCTGTCCCCAGTCCCGTTCTCTCAAAGCTTAGGCGAGTCGCTCATAAAAGCTTCCTGGGTCTGTCTCCTCTGAACCGCACTCGTTCACTCAGGACAGAAGTCGTTTTCAATCCAGGCCATTCACCGAGAGTCGTTTTCAATCCAAGCCATTCACCGAGGCCCTACTGCGTGCCAGGAGCTGCCTCGGACCCTCAGAGATCTATAGGGAAGGAGGCAGGTCTGAGCCTGATACGCGTGGGCACCTCCTCTCCCACCTCCTCCCTGCCTGCCGGTGCCCACGCAGGTCCTGGCACACAGTAGGTGCTCAAGAAAATGCCATGACCATGCGACTTGGGGCAGACAGAGGCCCCAGGCTCAGGGAAGGGAGATATGAGGAAGACCAAGGGAACTCAGCTCATCCTGGCCACGATCGCTATCACTTATCAGCTGAGCCCCTACTATGTGCTCAGTGCTATGCCAGGTGCTTGTCATGAATTCGTCTGCTGGGTGGGTTACCATCTCCACATCACAACCAGCTGCCTGTTCAGTTACTGAGCTAATGTTAGCTGAATCCTGCTCTCTGCCAGGCCCTGTGCTATGGATCACAAGACAGATAGACAGACAAACAGTCTTTGCCCTCATGGAGCTTCCAGTGTCTGAGGAAGGGAGCAAACATTAAATGACAAATCCAACGTCACGTTATTGAGTTATTATTACGATAAAAGCTCTAAAGGGAAAATATGGGTAGTGATGATCATGTACAGGGGGGACTTGTATATGATATGAGCTGGTCAGGGGAGACTTCCTGGAGGAGGTGACATTGGAGCTGAGTCCAGAAGAGAAGGAACTAGCCAGAAGAAGGGGTGGGGGGAAGAGTGTTGCTGGCAAAGGCAACAGCATGTGCTAAGGCCCTGGGGAGGGAAAGGCCAGGATGGGGAAGACAACTCCCCAGCCGACCTCTGAGGCCTGGCTGAAGTCCAGCCCTTCCTGGCCTTCCCTGCCAGGCACCACCGTCCCCTCCCTAATTTGGCCCGGCATCGTTCCTGGCCAAGCTGCCCACCCAATGCCTGGCCATTGTCCTCGTCTCATTCTTTCTGCCCCCGCATCTCTTATCATCCAGAGAATCTGCTCACTTGGGGACACACGGGGGCTGATAAGGTTTCACTGGAGCCAGCGCTAAGCAGGTGCTGTGAGATCTGACGCCGCCCCTCTCCCGGGCAGGGGGGCCGGTGGCGGCCCAAAGGACCCTTGGTGTCGGCCTGGCCTCCCTCCCGCGTGGACCCCGCAGGGCCCACCTCTTGGGGCTGCCCCTCCTGCTCTACACCTTTCCCTCCACGCCCCTGCAAACCAGAGCAGGCCCACCTACCCCTGACAGGCGGAGCGCCCTTGCCCCTCCCTGGGCGGCAGTTTCTCCATCTGAGGTTGCCAAGTGAGGCGATGAGCACAGCCTGTGAGCTCAGCTGGGGACAGAAGCAAAGCCGGACTTGGCCCAAAGGAGGGACGTGGAGATGGGGCTCTGGGTGGGCTGGGCCACGGAGCCGCCACGCAGGTGGGGGTAAGGCTGGTGTTTCTCCAGACAGAGGCAGGAGCCCCGAGGGAGTGCAGAACCCACCCCGGGGCCAGGCCTTAGCTCCGGCTGGACAGGGGGAGTGCTCCACCCCCATTCCATTTTACCAGGCATTTTATGGGTACAGCAACCAAGGCTCATGGGGAATTCGAGCCGGCCCAGGTCCATGCAGCCAGTCGCTGGTGGAGCTGCCGTTCTTAGTCACAACCCTGCAGAAGTGGGGCCAGGGTTTAGGGGGCAGGATAGAGGCCCCCCAGCTTCCCTCTGTCGTTTCCCAGCTCCCACAGCTACGCTCCCTGGCTCAGCATGTGTTAGCAAGAGCCCCTCCCTTTGCAGTCCTCCAAGTGAGTTCATGTCTGCTCGTAGCCCTGCTGGGTGAGGGCTTCCCTTCCCACTTTACAGATGGAGAGACCGAGGCCACTGTGGGCAGCGTGACCACCAGTTTCCCTGGTGAGGCGTTGCTGTGAATGACCCTCGAGGGGTCACTCGGAGCCCTTCAAAAGGATGTGCTTGAGAGACTCCAAAAGCCCTTGGTGGTGCTGCTCTGGGGGGGATGGGGGAGAGGGCTCCCTAATGGCCCTGGTGGGTTGGGACCTGGATGGACTGTGGGACTTCTTGGGCCTTGGGCCAGTACCAGCCATGAGTTATCCCGTGGTGGCAGCCATCGTGGAGGAAGCTCAACTAGCCCAGACACGCCTATCAGACAGGGGGCCACTGGCCGGGCACAACAGCCAATGAGAGGGGCTGGGGGCCAGCCGGGCTGGTCAGGGCAGGGTGGAGCAGCCCGACTGACATCTGGCCTGGAGGGGAGACTGTAAGGCTTCCTCCAGACGGGCTCTGTGCTCCGGCAGCCTCCAGGGAAGCACCCTGCGCCAGGTTTGTAAACACATGCAGCAGCAGCCCGGATCTGAGGGCGGAGGGGCTGGGAATCCTATTAGATGAGGCGGTGGCTGGGGGATCCTAGAGCTGGCCTGAAGATGGGGCTGCCAGAGCCTCGAGGACCCAGAGAGCCCCGCCCCCAGCACCGGGCCAGACGTGGGGACACAGGACAGCAGGCGTGGGTTCAGGCCCCACTCTGTAGAGAGTGGACCTCCATGTGCTGCTCTGTGACCTGGGGCCACGACCCCTCCCCGGTGAGGGGTGAGGAAAGGGGAGGGGAACCAGACCCAGGCAGCCCTCCATCACTTGCTCCCAAACATTTACAGAGCACCTGCTGCGTGGAGCTGTGGGGAGAACGACAGAACATGCATTGCGGTGGGAGAGACAGATGATAAACAGCTCAACAAATATTACACGTGGAATATTCTAGATGGTGATTTGTGCTAGGAAGAAAGTAAAGTAAGACAGTAGCATTAAAAAAAAAAAAAAAACTGTACCATCCAGTTCAATAGCCCCTGACTGCACTTAGATGTTGAGCACTTGAGATGTGAGTGTAAAAAAAACACTAGATTGGGAGTTCCCTGGTGGTCTAGTGGTTAGGATTCCGGGCTTTCACTGCCATGGCCCGGGTTCAGTCCCTGGTTGGGGAACAGAGGTCCGGCAAGCCGTGCAGCATGGCCAAAAACATCCAGAAAACAAAAAAACCCACTAGACTTACAAGACTTAGTGCAGAGGAATGATGTAAAGTATCTCATTAATAATCTCATACTGATCACTTGTTAAATGATACTATCTTGGATATACCGGGTTAAATGTACAAGATATTATTAAAATTAATTCTGCCTGTTTTAAAAACTTTTTTAACGTGGCCACTAGAAAATTTTTTTTTTTTTTTTGGCTGTATGAGGGCCTCTCACTGTTGTGGCCTCTCCCGTAGCGGAGCACAGGCTCCGGACGCGCAGGCTCAGCGGCCATGGCTCACGGGCCCAGCCGCTCCGCGGCATGTGGGATCCTCCCGGACCAGGACACGAACCCGTGTCCCCTGCGTCGGCAGGCGGACTCCCAGCCACTGCACCACCGGGGAAGCCCTAGAAAAATTTTAAGTTGCATCTGTGCCTGCATTCTGCTTCTCTGGGATGGCGCAAGCTGAGATGGTGGGAGGGGAGGCGTGGGGGCTATTTCAGCTGGAGCAGGAGGAAGCTCTCAGGGGAGGTGACCACTGCCTTGAGACCTCATGCTGAGAAAGACCCAGCCTGGGAGACCCGGAAAGAATGACCCAGGCAGAGGGAACTGTAGGTGCAAAGGCCCTGAGGTCAGAGCAGCAAGGGGGCTGGCGTGGCCAGGGTGTCGGGGGCTGGGGCGGTGTGAGGTGACATTGTGGAGATGAGCTGAGGCTACACCTGTGAGAGGGACAGGCTGGGGCTGGACCACGTGAGGAACCTCCAGCGTCCCCCTAAATGCTGGGGGCAGCAGCGTGGGGAATGCGCTGGTCTGGGTCTGCCTCCTCCCTAGAATCCTCCTGGGGCAGCTCTGGCCCAGCACAGCCAGGGAGCCCCAGCCAATGTCCCCGCCCAGGACACCGGGAGGTCAGTGTGGGCACTGTGTCCCCACACCATGCTCCCTGCAGGCCCCCCCGGGCCAGCCGCCACATGCCCCCCACCCGCTCAGGCTGACCTCCTCGAACGCTCTCGCCAAGATCATTGGGAAAGGCCCAGGGGAGCCGCCAGCTCCCAAAATAACCTCCCACCAGTTCCAGGACATCTGTGGGGGGCGGAGTCCCAGAACCCCAAGCTGAGAGCCCCGTGCAGGGTGGAGGCTGGGAATGGGGACACGGGTGGGGGCCAGGGAGGGAGAGAGAGGGACAGGGAGAGAAGAGGAGATGGACAGAGACCAGTAGAGGCGCGTGGAGGAACGGGGCCAGGGAAGGGGGCAGAGGCGATGCGTGGAGCGTGGGGCACCGGCCAGCGCTCGTCTCAGGCTGGGCAGCCCCCAGCCCCTTTAGAAGGGCGGGCCACGTGGGCCTCCAGAGGAGGGAGCGGGCTGTACCCCTGAGATGAGGTCTGGCTGGGTGGGCAGCTGAGCAGAAGGTGGATGGATGATCGGCGCCGGGAGCGGGGCCCTCACAGCCCAGCAGCCCCATCTGACCAGGTTGGGCCCCACAGGGCCTCAGAGGCTCCGAAGGACTCCTCTCTTAGGCTCTCTATTTTCCCAGGGGGAAACTGAGGCTCAGAGAGGCCGAGTATCTTGTCTGAGGACCACAGCACGCGAGAGGCAGGCGAGGGCTCTTTCCCCTCTGTGTCCTTCACGTACTTGCTCCCCACTCCCCCAGCTGGCAAGCTTCCCCTGCCCTGGGTCACTCGGGGTTGGGGACTGTCCCCTGAGCAGTGTGGCCAGAACTAGCTGAACTTGTGGAATTCCCCAGCCCGAGGAGCAGCAGGGCGGGCGAGAGCCCCGGTGGGCCGGCACCTGGGGGTGGGGGAGAGACTGTGGCGGAGGGGGCTGCCCAGGGAGCCCGGCCCTCCCCGCCCCAGGGCGCAGCCTGGAATTCTGGGAAGTGGGAACTGCGGGGTGGTTTCTTGACATTAAAGGGTCTTTACTGCAAGACCCCTAGCCCGGTCCGCACGGTTCATCCATCCATCCATCCATCATTCATTCAACAAACATTTAGTACATGCTCATTGTGTTGGGGGAGCCGGGCGGCCGCAGTGGGTGAGGAGAACAGTCTCGGTGGAAGACTGAGGCCAGAGCAGGTGGACCCTGAGGCCACGTGGACGCGGTGGGGGCCCGTGTGGGTGCACGGGGAGGTGGGCAGCCGTGGGCTGCTCTGGGGTCTGCAAGGTAAGGTCAGGGTCGGGACTCTGCAGGGTCTGGGGTGCCCCCAGCCCACACATCCTGGAGAGGGGTCGTGATGTTTTCTACCCAAAACCAAGACTGTCCATGAAATGACCCCACCTCCACCCCACGCCATCCAGGTCCTGCTTGTTTTGTGGTGGTGGGAATTTTGCAACGTGTTTCTTGGACTAGAAAAGAAAAGAATAACCACTTGTGTGTCTAACTCCAGTGGTGCTGGAGGGCCTTCTGTGCGATGGGGAAGCCCAGCAAGGGTCAAGTTCAAGAAGGGAGTGCCTAGCAGGTCCCTGAGGGGGCAGCGGACCAGGGGAGGGGCAGATCGACCCAAGGCAGGTGCCCACCTGTCCCGCGGGCCACAGCAGGACGCTCTGGAGGAGGGCCAGGGTGGGTGGGACTCCGGGGCCCAGGACAGAGGCCAGGCCACCCTCAGGGGACAGGAGAGGGCACAGGCGAATGGTGCAGAGCGGAGGGCATGGTCGGCTGCTCTCCCCATTGAAATGGTGGGAGAGGCCCCTGAGAGGGGCCCCAGTTTGACCTTAGCCACAGGAGGCCTGGGGGAGGCAGAGGGCAAGGCCGAGTGGGCGGGGAGGAAGTGGAGACCCTTGCACTCCCCTTGCCTCCTTTCACTTCCTTGGCCTCTCCCCTCCCCCGCCCCTCCCCACGGAGACACAGGCTCAGGGCCTGGGTGCAGCATGCCAGCTCACCCCAGCCGCCGCCGCCGGGCCACCAGGGCCCCTCCACCCCGTCCCCTCTCTGACTGCTGCTCCCACTTCCCCAGGCTGGGACGGGACACGAGATTCTTTCAAAAACATTTCCTTTGCAAAATAATCCTTCGAAATATGTTTTTGGAAATGAACTCCTGATCAGAACAGGAAGAAGTTAATTACAGCCCCTCCCCAGAGGGGCGCGGGGAAGGAAGCCTGGTGGTCAGAAACAGGAGTAAGGGCCAGGTTGGCGGCTCTGACGCCCCACCCACGCGTGGCCTCAGGCCCCCTTCCCCACTACCCTGCTGGCCCCTGGCCCCCCTCCCCCCTCAGCGCACAGATGGGGAGACGGAGACCCAGAGAGGCCCAGGGGCGTGGCCAGGGTCACAGGTTCAAGGCAGAGCAGGGCAGAGCCCCCTCCCCCTGCCACCACGTAGCGTCCATGTGACAGCGCGGGTAGGCGTGTGCATACGCGTGTCTGTGTGCCTGTGCGTGTGGACGGGAAGGTGAGCCAGGGCGTGCCTCATTGAGGTGGGCTGAGGAAAGCCTGCGGGTCTGCAGTGCTGGCTTAGCTGGAGCTGGGCCTCTGCGGGCCCGACTTCCTCATGGCCCCAGGCCCCCTTTCCAGGTGCAGAGGTGCTGGACTAGGGCCACAGGAGGAAGGAGATGGGGGCTGCTTTTCCGTGCCCCTGACCTTCAACCCTGAGCACCCTCCAAACAAGGGCCATCTGGGTTCCCCTAGGACCTGGACCAGGGCCCACTATGGACTGCCTCTGGGTGTTGCTACATCCCTCTCCGTAAGCTCTGATGCTCACGTTCTGGGTTATGTCTTACAGGTACTAGGGCTCTGGTTATCTTGGAAGTTTGGGGCATCTAAACCCTAACCTTTGCTTAGCCATTCGGCCAGGGGTCTCACCACCCAGCCCTCAGCACCAGGGTTCACTTAAGTGTAAATCTAAGGAATGAGCCCTGGGGGCCATTCTTCCACACACCCACTTGCCCATCCATTTATCTTATGTCCTTCTATCCATTTGCATTAGCTTCCTGTTGATGTTGTAATAAATTACAGCAAACTTAGTGGCTTAAAACAACACAATTTATCATCTTACTGTTCTGTGGGTCAGAGATGGGTCTTGCGGGTTAAAATCAAGATGTGGACAGGGCTGCGTCCCTTCTGGAGGCTCTAGGAGAGAATCAGTTTTCTGGCCTTTTCCAGTTTCCAGAGGCGGCCTGCATTCCTTGGCTGGAGGCCGTGGCCCCCGTCTTCAGAGCCAGCAGTGATGTCACTCAGCCTCTACTTCAATCTTCACAGCACCTCCGCCTCCCCTTTTCATTTATAAAACCCTGGTGATTACACTGGGTCCATCAGCGTGGCCCAGGATAATCTCTCCGTCTCAAGATTCTTCACTTATCACATCATCAAAGTCTCTTTCGCCGCGTACGGTTTCAGGGGTTAGGACGTGGGAGTCTTTCGTGGGGGAGGCACTGTTCTACCTGCCTTCTCATCCTTCCATGTATCTGAGCATCTGTTCATTCACCCATTCATCCTCCTGCCATCTACCCACCTATGCACTCTCTATCCATTGGTCCAGCCAGCCAGCCAGCCCGGCATTTGTCCACCCGTCCTTCTATCCTTCTTTCTATCCACCTATCTATCCTTTTGTCTATCCGCCGCCCCCATCCATTCATCTGATCATTCGTCCACCATCCATCTCTCCATCCCTCAGTGCTAACTTCGGTCTTTCCTTTCCATCCTGTGTCCGTCCATCCATCCATCCATCCACTCACATGCACATCTGTCCATCTGTCTGTCCAGATGGGGCAGGATGCCAAAGGAGGGTCAGAGAATCACGGAGGATGTGGTGGGGACAAAGGGTGGGGCCCCAACCCTCCCAGACTCTGCCTGGCTCGGTTTTCCTCTTCCTCACAGCTCAGCTCCTTCCTGGAACCACCAGTTGTCACCACCGCCCCCCAAATGAATGGCTTCCTCTGCCACACCCACCCGCCCAGAGTGGGGCCTCTTGAGGCCACAGCTGACCCTCCCGGTCTCTGACCCAGGCCCCAGGGAGCCGGTGGGTGTTTGCTGAGTGGATTTGGACCCGTTGTTATCAGCAGGGTGGGCGCCACCCCCTCCCATCTTCAGGCACAGCCCCAGGGGCCACAGAGGGGACCCCCTGCCTGAATGGACAGCCAGATGCAGGGATGAGCCGGTCCTCACTGCCTCCAGGCCCCGTTTCCCCTCCTGAGCTCAGCGCGGGCTGCGCCCTGGGTTCCGGGAGAGGCTGTGGGAAAGACACCTTGCAGACCCTTCTCTGGCCTCAGGGTGTCTTGCGGGGGAGTGTTGGTCACCCCAGGGCTTGGGGAGAGGGCCCTGGACCAAGCCCAGGATGACTTGATGGGGAAAAAATGCCCCCAAGAGGAGTATCAGGCTTTGACTGCCAAGACAACCGTACTTATCACAGCCTCGTCCTCCTTATCTCCCTGCTGCGACAAGGGAGGGGGCTCTGGGCTCGCTGGGCCCTTGTCCAGGACTCCGACCCAGAGGGTGGGACCCTGGTCAACCTCACCCTGCTTTCTCTGAATCTCATTGTCTCCGTGTCTCACTGTCTCTGTCTCCCACTGTCTCTGTATCTTTATCTCTGACTCCCTCCGTCTCCAACCACATCCTTCCTCTGGGGGCTTCACTCTGCAACACAGCCCTGGAGTCTCACAGCCCAGGGTTCTGCCCTTGTGGCTCCCCCAACCCTGGCCTTGGAGCCCTCCTCCCCAGGATGGCCTCCTAGTGGCTTCTACGGCTGACCTTGGTCTGGGCAGTGACCCCACACGCATGCTCCCCCAGGACTTGCATCCCCCCGCACCCGCCCCGGTCTGCCTGCCCGGATGCTGAGGTGTGGCCAGCCTGGGGTCCTGGAACAGGACACTGTGTGGTCAGCCTCTCCCGGGGTCTGCAGCAGGCGCTCAGGTAGGAGCGCTGAGTGGGTGGGTGGGTGGATGGAGGGTACGTGGGCGGGTGTGTAGTAGGTGGGTGGGTAGATGTCTGAGTAGTTAGCTGGGCTCACACAGAACGGGTGATGGACAGACAGTTCATCCCGCAGCCCGGCAATGGCGGTCATCTATGCCCAGAGCCAGTCTGCTCCCGCCGGACGGCTCAGTGCCCCAAGCTCCCCGCGTGACCTCCAGTGGCGCAGGCCAGAGAGGCTGCCGCCGGTTCCTGGCACGTGCCCTCCGGAGAAGCAGGCAGGAACGGGTGTGCCTGCCTCGTGGGCCAGGGCTCCGAGGAGGGGGGCAGGAAGGGAGGCGGGCTGTGCCGGCGGGCATCCCAGAGGCCAACCGGGAGGCAGGGCTGGGCAGGGCCAACAGCAGCTCGAGACCTCTCGGTCACCCCAGACCGCCTCCAGCCGTGCCTGGGCCCCCGGTCCTCCCAGCGGCCTCCCCCAGGGCCACCCACCCTGCTGTCCAGGACCTAGCCAGGTCTACGCCGGTCACATCCCTGAGCTCCCCTGGTCTCCAGGGGGACCTCCAGCAGCGTCACAGACGCAGTGGGGGAAGGAGCTGGACTCGGGGATACACACTGTCAGGATCTGAGCCCTGACTCTGAGCCCCCCCGTCTGTGTGACCCTGAGTCAGACAACGAAGCAGGGCTTCAGCGTCCTAATCTGTAGCAGGGGCCTGTGGCCGCCCTCCCTTCAAGGCAGGCAGGTCTCTTGCTCCCCCCCACCCCCCAGGGGTCCAGGCTCATACTGACGGGGCCTGAGAGTTCCAGCCCCCAACGGTACAAGACCTGAAGTCCCATCATTGTCGCCTCTGCTCACCCCTGGGGAGAAACACAGTCTCCTGAGGCCCCTCAGCAGGGCCCCCAGGCTAGCAGCCCTGGCGAGGCCAGAGAAGCAGTGGTTTAATGAGGAAACAGAGCAACACGGCTGTCCTGAGTCTGAAGCCAGCCCCAGGGCCGCGGCCCCAGCATCCCTGCAGCTCCCGGCGGAGCTGTGAGGTCCCCCTCCTGCTGCTGCACCTGTGAGGCTGGTGGGGCCCCGGGGCTGGGGTCCAGAAAAGGAACCAGGCTGGGGGGCAGGGCGGGGTCTGGCAGGGAGGGTGCAGGCCCCTTCTCTGTCCCCAGGCTGCTCCCTGCACAGCCCACTGCCCACACACAGCCCTGCAGCACACCGCGCACTGAAAATACTGGCTCTGGGCGGGGGTGGGGGGTAAACCCGGGCTGGTGGGGGGCCCTCTGTCCCCCTTTCCTCCCCCAGGCACCAGCCCCGCTCTGCCCCCGGCTCTCCTGCCCACGGCCCACAGTGTACCGTGGGCCTGCCTGGGCCTCAGTCTCCTCCTCTGGGGGGCGGGCTGGGCTCCCGCGTTTCGAAGGGCAGCCTTGCGTCCCCCGTCGGGAGCGTCTGGTTTATGCCCCTGCCCACCGCACCCCAGTCCCATTCTCCCTGTGGCAGGAGGAGGGGAAGTGGAGGTGCGGGGGCTACTTCAGCAGCCCTGGGGGCTCCTGGCCGGAGGCGGGGCTGTACCGCAGGCCAGGCCTCCTCTCACCCGCTCAGGCTCTGCACAGGGTGAGGGCTGCGTCCTGTCAGTCTGTCCATGCTCCTAGGCCACCAGGGCCTGGCCATCCCACCCCCACTGCAGAGGGGAGGAGCCGGGCTGGTGGGGGGAGGGGGAAGGAGGGCCAGACCTGTTAACAAGCTTCTTCCCAGCCCCCACCCGCCTTAACTCCCCAGGCCCTTCCCAGGCGGAAAATTCAATTAGTTTCGAGCAACTGCTTTGCTGAAGAACCAGAGAAAAGGGGCAGGAGAGAAAGCGGGTCCCCCGGCGGCTGGTGTGTGTGTCAGGGGCATGGGGGAGGGGGACACGGGCAGCAAACAGCCCGCTTAGGTGTTTCTGCTGAGCCTCTGTTCTGTGTGTCTCTAAATGCGACTCTCCGTGTGATCATGGGTCCCTGGGTCCCAGCGTGCCCACGTCTGCCCCCTGCGCAAACACGGCCTTCACAGCCCTCGGCACCCCGACGTGTGCCCCCCCACCTCAGCCATGACTGCAGACCCCCACCCTGAGTCCACTCCAGGCTCCAGGTTCTTGAGGGAGAAGGCCTCCCTCAAGAGGAACGGTGCACACAGAAGGGTAAGAGGCCCCCCGTCCCCCGGAAACTGCATCCTGCTCACCTCCCGCTCACAGTGTGTGGTGTGCCCCCACTTCCGTCTCCACACTGACCTCTTGTCCTGTCCTCGGATGCTCTAGCCTCCTAACCACAGGGCCTTTGCACATACCATCCTCCCATGCCTGGCAAGCCTCCCCTGCAAGAAGCTTGCCCCAGTGTGGGTCAGTCCTTTTCACTCTCCCACCATCCCTGGCTTCACAGCAAGCAGCCAAAAGTCTCCCTCTGCGAGGGAGTGGGGAGCAGACCTGTTTGGATCTTTCTCTGTCCTGGCGCTCAGCATGGGGCCTAGTACACGGCAGGTGCTCAAGTAACATCGGCTGAGTGAATGAAGTACCAGGCCCACGCAGGAGTTTAGAAAACAGTGAGTCCTGCAGCAGACACACCCATCTCTGCTGGCGAACTCCTATGCACCCTGCTATGGCCTGGCTTCCAGGACCCCCTCCTCCAGGATGTCCAGAGCGCTCTGAGGACCAACAAGAAGGAGCATCGCATCTTAGCCCTCAGCCTGGGACCCACTATTCCTTGTCTCTGGCCCACGGTCTCCCTTTACCCACCCAGGTAGTCCTTCATGGCAGGCCTCCAACATCACCAGAGTGCACGATGGGGGCGGGGTGGCCCCTCATCCTGGCACCCCTGGCCCCACTGTCCAGCTGGACTTCTCCCTCCTGCCTCCCTCCTGCTCCCCACTCAGTGCCAGGGCCTCCCTGAGCCCTGTGTGGGGGTGGAGAGGTGCCCACCTGAGCCGGGAGCACAGCGGGTAGGCATGACGTGGAGCTGCTGGGGGACCGGGTGGGGGGAGGGAGCGCTGCCCCTCTGAGCACTTCCTCGTGGGGACCCCTAGTACTGCCAGGGGAGGGGTCCCTGCCACAGGTCCAGGTCCGCGGTGGGGTGCGGGCCCCAGGGCCTGCTAGGGAACAAGGGAGGTTTGGGAAGGCAGATGTGGGGAGGGGCCCGTGTGGAGGAATGTGGGCTGGCCCCTCCTGGTTCCCCCGAGGAAGGACAGAGGCAGATGGCAGCTGGGGGCCTGAGAAAGGAGGGGGAGGCCCGGCCAGCCCGGCCTGAGTCTCTGATGGGCGCCTATGGCCCCTCCTTGGGATCTATGGGGGATGCAGCCTTCTCAGGTTCCCGGCCCCCCACTCTTTGCCAGCTGTATGCAGCTGGGGCCTCGCCCGGAGAAAGCCAACGCTGGTGGGGGGGCGGGGGACCCAGGGCTGCACACGGGCTTCCCCATCAGGGCCTCGGGCCATTTGTGACCTACTGTGTCTGTCATCAGCAAAAGGGGTGACCTGTGAGCCAAGCCCAGGGCTAGGCAGGGCTGAGGCTTGGGTACAGCGGAGCAAGGCCCTGGGTCTCAGTTTCCCCGCGATTGTACCTCCAGCTCCTTTCCCCCCGAGGGCACCTCACCACCTCCCTGAGGAGACAGGGCGAAGCCCTCGACCCTCTCCCCATGCTGGGATGCGGGGCTGAGGCTTGGGACACACCCAGTTGGGGGGAAGCGAGCTTTGCCTGCAGGGGCCAATGCAGAGAGCCGGCCTTCTCCTGAGCCCCGCCCTCAGGCTCCCCACACCCCCAGTGCCCTTGCCCACCACCAGCCCACTTTGCAGACAGGGAGACTGAGGCCTCAAAGGCGCCCGCTGCCCAGAGCCACCCTGCCCCAGCGCTCTGGGTCCTGCCCAGAGCCTGGAGGGAGGGGGCCGAGAGGGGAGGGGCCATCACATGCCTGTACTCCCCCCCGTTGACAGGGGCTTAGACACCTGTCCAGCCCCCAACCCCGCTCCACGGGGGCCGCCCCAGCGTTTCTGCACATCTCCACGTGCAAGGGGCTTTCCCCGCTCAGTGAGCGGGGGGGAGGGCGGTTTCTCCACCACCCCCGCACCGCCCCCGCACCGCCCCCGACATGGTTCCCGCCAGACTTCCTCCAGTCCGACCTCACAGACGGTCTCCGCGCTGCTGAGGGCCGTCCTGGGAACGAGCTGGGTGCTGTGGCAGGTCACTCGAGTGCATTTTCGGGACTGGCTCAGGGCTGGAGATGCCCTGGTGTTCAGAGCCGGCAGCCTGGGGTAGGGTGCAGGAGAGGCTGGGAGATAGAGGACAGAGCCCTGCCGAGGGGCCAGGGCAGGGGGTGCCCCAGGGGAAAGGGCCAGGGTGACGGGAGGGCACACTGCTCCCAGTAGCCAAGGCCAGCCCTGAGACGGCCTCCCAGTGAGGAGACAGGTCACTTCTGAGCTGGAGGCAGAGCTGGGATGAGGGCAGGCGGCCACGGCCCACACCTGTCCCCACTGCTCCGTCCGGTGTCCCCTCCAGCCCTGAAGTCTGCGGCTCAGGCCAGCACCTCAGACCACGTGGCCCCCTCTGACTCCCATCAGCCAAGGCCCAACAGACCCTGTCCAGTGGGTGTCTGGCTAGGGAACTCTTAGCCCGCCCAAGCCCGGGCATTCCTGCCAGGACTGTGCACACAGCAGGGCTCACTCAGCTGTGGAGGAAGCAGGGCAGGAAGGTGGGAGCTCATCCTCGTGCTGGCCCAGCACCTGCCCCTGCTTACCCACCCCACCAGCTCAAGGGGCCCCCCTCCTCCCTGGCTGCCTCCTTTAAGGGTCCGACAGGCCTTTTCAGGGCTGACTGATGGCAGGTCTGGATTTCCATGTCAATGGGCCGCCTGGTAAGCTGGTTAACAAGCCCCCAGCCCCATTGAGGAGTCTGTGGGGAGGTGTTAACACAAGCTCCATTCTCTGGGGCTCCGTGGCCCTGTGGTTGCCATGGCGCCCTGCGTGGCCTTTTGGGCCACGGCTAATCCTTTCTCTGGGCCTTTCATCCTGGCCGTCCCACCCCCAGGCTGGTCGCTGGTGACTCGGCCATGCCCAACAAGGCTGGTTTCTCTGCCGGGGTCAGAGGAGGCCATAAATCCAGCCCCCTGTCCCCCAGCCGCCTGGCCCTGTCCCTGTGTCCCTAGCATTGTCTCTAAGTCCCCAGCCCTCCCCCTCTGGGAACTCCAGTGGCGGGAAGGCAGCGTGTGCCAAGTGGTCAGCTCCTGTCCGGGGGAGTGGAGGGTCCCCAGGCCCATCCTTGGCCCTGTCCTCTGCGTGTCCAGCCTCTCAGCCGCATCCTCATCTCTGTGTTCCCTTCCCCTGGGCTCCCCCACCTTCAGCCTGGACTCCGTGCTTCAGCCTGGCCTCCATGCTGTTCCCGGGATGTGCCAGGCCTGCTCCTGCCCCAGGCCCTTTGCTCCAGCTGTCTGTTTTCTTGTCTGGAATGTCCTTCCCTAGATGTCTGCGGTGCTCCCTCTGCCCGCTCACTTTCTCCGTGAGGCCACAGCCCTGCCCCTCCCGATTCCTGCACCAGCTCTGTTTTTCCTGGAGCCTCGTCCCTTCCAACAGGCCTTGAGCAGCCTCGGGTCCTCCCCGCTCCAGAACGCCAGCCCCGTGAGGGCAGCGACCCAGCACCACGGATGGGCCTGGCTCATGGCAGGGGGTGGATGCTCTGCATGAAAGGATGGGGAACTCTCAGCTCAGAGAGGGGCGATCTGAGCCCCAGGGATGCACAGCTCAGGAGGTGGGCAAGGTCCCAAGTCTGGGCGTTCCGACGGCACGCTGGAGGGCTTCACTGTCCCATCTACCTCCTGGAAGCAGAATCTCTCCACAGAGACCTCCCTGCGGCATCCTCTGTCCCCAGCAGACAGAATCCTGGAGTCCTGCAATTCCAGGATTCAATTAGCCCGGCTGCCAGCCCCTTGCTTGTCTCCCCACGGCCCCTCTCCTGCCTAGCTTCTGCTTGCATGCATCCAGCGATGGGAAGCTCACCACCTGGGCGGTGCAGCTGGGGAGAAGGTGCCTCTTTGCACAGGTATGCTCCCAGTTCTGGGTTCCAGCTCAGATGGCAGGGAAGCTCATCTTGGACGGACCTTGCCAGGGGCTCCTGTCTTGTGGTACATGGGTGACCGCTCCCTGGCTGGGCCGTGGATGAGTGGCTATCAGCAAGGATTCAGGCCTGATAGGTCCTGAGCATCCCCTGAAATTGGCCCATCTCTCGTCACCCTTCCTTCCACAGCCGGGCCCTGGGCCTCTGTCGCTCTCTGAACCTCACGACAATCACGTGAGGCAGGAAGGACTGGAAATGGCTCCATTTGACAGTTGAGAAAACTGAGTCTTAGGAGGAAAGGTCTGGAGCCTCCTGCGGGGAGACAGAGCCTGTCTTCTGACCCCAGGGCCTCTCCCTAGGTCATGTGGCAAAAGGGGGCGACAGCCCAGTCTCAGCGTCTCTCGCTGAGGGACCTCACGGGACGAGGCAGCTTCCCGAGCCCCCGCGTACTTACTGAGTGTGAGACGCGTGTGACCCAGGCCCAGGCCCTACTCCCACTCCCACCCCCGCAGGGCTCTCGGCTCCCAGGGGCCACAGGGCTGACTAGGGGGCCGCCTACCCAGATTCCTGCCCCGTACCAGCCTGGCTGGGGGCAGCCGCAAAGGTGGAAGCCGTCCGTAGGAGGCCCAGGCGGCGCTGGGGCTGAGCGGACCGCTGTGCAAAGGCGGGGGTGAGGGTGTCAGCTGGGCAGGGCCCCCAGGAAGACGGGCAGTAGCGATGGAGGCCGAAGCTCGGAGCGTGTAGTTGGTCAAGGGGTTCAGTGAGGAAAGCCAGCTGCGGGAAGGCTTGGGGGCCTTGAGAGCCTGTGGCCCACGTGGGAGATGCCCCGTCCGCCTCAGTTTCCTCACCTGTCGCAGGGACTGCGGAGGGGAAAACTCCCCCCCCCCCGTCCCCCAAAGGTGGGAGCGGGTGTCGGGGCCCGAGAGGAGGAGGGGGGAGCAGGGGCTGGGGATCCTCTGTCTGCAGCGTGTAGGCGGGAGCCGGATTCCGGAACTCCCCAGGGAGACTGAGGAAGCTCCAGCTCGGCTGCCATTGGCTGTGCTGCCGGGGGCGGGGCCGGGGGCGGGGCCGTCCCCACCCTGCACTTCCTGCCCCGCGCTCCTCCCGGAGGCCCTCGGCGGACAGGTCGTGGGGGTCAGCACCTCTTGCCGTCCGGGAGACGTCTCAGCCCGGAGAGGACCAGAGGCTTGCAGGCGAAAACCGGGACCGTCCGGGGGACGCATGAGTGAACGAAGGTCCCAGCGGGGTGCAGGGCAGAGGGACACCCTGGAGGAGGCGCGGGGCGTGGGCATGGGCTGCACCTGGGGGCAAACTCCAGCTTCAGTAGCCTCTCCCCACCCCCCGCCAAGTCCAGCCTTGGGGTGGAGGTGGCAGAGCCAGCAGCCCTCACCGCAGCCCCCCGGACGCTGGCGCTCACCGAGGATGTCATAGGCCCCGGTGGGGGGCACGGGGGCACATGGGTCTTCTGCCGTGTGGGCGCCCGCAGCCTGGAGCAGTGCTGGTCGGCGAGCCAGAGCGGGCCCGGCCGCCTGGGAACCCGCCCAGCTTCACGCCGGCAGGGGCCCGAGACCCCCACCCGCCAGCTCTGCTTTCCTCCATCCCCCCCAACCCCGGGCCAAGCCCCCAGCCCAGGCCACCCAGCGGCTCCTCGACACCAACCCAAACTGGGGTGCCCTGGTTGAGAGGGTCCGCCTTCTCTGGCCTCAGCCTCCTGACTTGCAGCACGTACGTAAAAGCAGCCACTGTGCGGGGCCCAGAGGAACCCCACAAGGGCTCAGGCAGAGGGGGTCTCCTTGGAGAGCCAGGCAGAACAGGGGAGGCCACGGTCTCTGGAGTGAGGCGGATTTGGGGTCACACTGCTGCTCACAGCTTAAAAACATTCCCTGAGCGTAACCTCTGGGCTGAGCCCAGCGATTCCGCAGTGACCAAGACAAGACCAGGCTCTGAAGTTCTCAGTGCGGCAGGGCCGGCCTGACCATGACCGTGGTGACGGTGGCAATAGCCACATGGGCCTGTTACTGCCCTCCCCGTGTGCCAGGCCTTGTGGTCAGCTCACGGGACCCTCACAACACCCTTTGAAGCGGGCTTCCTCATTGCTCCCACTTTACAAGCTGAAGAAACTGGGGCACAGAGAAGTTGAGGGGCTCGCCTGAGGCCTCCCAGCTGATAATTAGCAGAGCGAAGACTCAAAGCCCAGCAGCGTGACTCCAAGAGACAGGTGAGCTGGGTGACCTGGAGCAAAGCACGTAGGCCCCCTCGCAGCCTCAGTTTTCCCAAACTCCCTGGCTTGAGGTGAGGTCCCACCCATCAAACCCAGGGCAGGTCTGGCACAGGCGGAGGTAGGAAGTGGCCGGCAGGGCGTCCTGGACGCAGGCTCGGATGGCTCTCAGGCTGTGGGACCCCCTCCGCTCCGAGCCTCCCTTTCAGTACCTGTCAGATGAGATCATGACCCTGACCCCCCAGGAAGGACCGGGCGGCTGAGGAGCGCAAGGCCCTCATCAGGGGAGGTTTCCAGCTCTCCATCTGGCCATCTGTAGCCGGCAGCCCACCCCACTCCCCTGAGCCGCTGAACCCCAGACGGGCCCTGCACCCCCAACCAGAGCAGGCTAGGGCTGCAGAGCCAGCAGCGGGCGTGGACCATGCCCTGGGGGACGGCACAGAGGTCGTGGGAAGGGACGGCGAGGGAGGTCCCTGTGGACACACCTGGGCGGCCCAGCCTCCGGGGGGACATGGAAGATGCCATCAGAGCCGGCCTGGCCCCCCCGAAGCCAGACGGCCCCCCCGCCCGCCGTCCTTGCTGGCGCCCCTGGGGAGTGACCCTCCCCCTGGCTCCACAGAGGCGAGGATGGGACAAGGCAGAGGAACCGGCTGTGCGGGACACCTGAGCCCGTTGACCAGGCCTCCCAGGGGGCGGCCGCCGGGGGGCTGGGAGGCTGAGACATGGCCCGTTCCCACCGCCTGCCCCCAGAGGGCCTGGGAGGAAGCAGGTCAGCAGGTGGTGGGCCAGCTGGGACCTAGGCCTGCCTCGACCCACTTCTACTGGTCAGGGGAGACCAGGCCAGGCCCCTCCTGGCCTCAGTTTCTGTATCTGTGACCAGGGACATTGTCCTGCCCCTCCCAGGTCCCTGGGAGCAATACAGATGTGCAGGATCCTTACCCCATGTTACGCTTGGGAGGCTGAGACCGGAGCAGGGTGTCTCCAGGGGGGCCCCGTGGAGCTCCCAGCTCTGCTGCTGCAGGGCCAGCGCCCAGGGCCAAGGAAGCCACGCTCGGCATGGGTGCCCACAGACCCAGCTTCAGTCCCGGCTGGGCGAGCTCAGAGCCAAGTGTCCACTTGTTGTAAAAGGCACATTGGAAGATCAGCTGAGCCTGTGTCTCGGGACGGTGATTACAGGTGGAAGCCGCCTTCCTCCGGTGAGACAATCGCAGGCGGCAAGCTCTGGGCCTCACTGGCCCAGGGCCTGGTGGCCACTCACCCAGCGCTCATGCCCAGACCTGAGGCTGAAAGAGAAACGTCCTGCTAGGGGGAGGCCCAGCAGAGCGCCGGCCGTTAAGGGGTTGTCGGCCCATCTGCATGTGCCTCTGTCCTTATGTGGGGCAGGTGCCTGGGGCCCCCAGAACCAGCCGGGGGCACAGAGGCAAGGAGGCGCCTGTCTGTCCACCCATCCTGTGTGGAGGTGGGGACCGCAGGCCACATTCCCGGTGGGCAGGCCTGGCACTGCCCATTCTCCAAGCCACCATCCCCGCTTCCATCAGCTAGGCTCTCTGTCCCTACTGACTCACACATGTCCAAGGGTGCCCTCCGTGGCCCCGAGGCTGCCGTGAAGAAGTGCAGGGGCACTGGCGTGGCCGTGAGGGAAGATGCAGCCTCCCAGATCCTTGGCATTTAAGGGTATACTGGGTTGAATGGTAGCCCCTCAGAAAGATAGGTCCAACTCCTAACCCGCGGAACCTGTGAAGGCGACCTTATTTGGAGAAAGGGTCTTTGCGGATGTAATGAAGTGAAGGACATTGGGGCGAGGTCATCCTGGATTTAGTGGGTCCTAGATCCAATGACAAGCATGGAGCAGTGCAGCCGCAAGCCGCGAAGCGCCAAGGACCGTGAACATTCCCCGCAGCTGGAGAGAGGCCTGAGCAGAGCCCCCGCTGAGCCTCCAGAGGGAACCAACCCTGCCACACCTTGACCTCCGACTTCTGACCTCCAGAACTGGGAGACAATAAGTACTTGTTGTTTTAAGCCAAGTTCATGGTCATTTATTACAGCAGCCCTAGGACACTAACACAGGAGAGAGGGGGTTCTGAAAAGGCTTATCTCCCAGAACCTGGGTGGGCGTGGACAGTGGTAAGGGCCTGGGAGAAGGCCCGGCCGGGGGACCGCTTGGGCAAGCCCTCCCTGACACCTTCCATGGACATGAAGGGCTGCTCCACAGACCCCTGAACCCTGGCTGGGGTTTTCAGCTCAGGTGGGCTGTAGGGTGATCTGGGATCAGCCGTCCAGGTACAAGTGTGACTGCCACCGTCCCAAGGGTCCTGAGCTGGGCTCCCCAGGGTCCAGCTGCATCCTTCCAGAGCTGCTGTGTGCCCATAAGCAAATTCTGCCTGTCTCGGGGTCCCCGACCACTCCTTAGGGCAATAAGAACTCGGGAAGTATGTCTCCTGGGGTCCCCGGGCTCTCAGGGAAGCAGCGGTTCAGCCCAGGAGGTGCTGGGGGGACGTCGAGAGGGCCGAGTGTCCGCCTGCCCTGAGGTACTGCACTCAGGCCCCCAGGGCAGATGAAGGAGTCTCCCCACTCGCCCTGGGACAAGGCAGCTGGGTGACAGCCTGGAGGAAGAAATGGTAGAGGATTCGGATGAACTCTGGGGGAAGCTGACTCAGCCTCCAGAAGCCCCACTTCTCCAGGCAGCGCCTTCCTGATGGGGGCCAACCTTCCGTCCAAAGCCGTCACCACCGGCAGGACAGGAAGCACGTGGTGCAGGCCACACCCCAGCCCCCGCCCCTGCCCGGCACTCTGGCCTGGCCTCGGCCTCCCACCTTGGCCCGGCCACCTCTCTGGGGAACACGGCTGAGGCCGGCCCAGCCCGTCTCCTCCTTCCCGAGTCTGCAGCTGCGCTGGAGGAAGGAGGCCACGCAGGCCGCCGGGGCCAGCTCTGGGCGCGTGTACACGCAGACACACGTGTCCCCCGTGCCCGGCCATACACTGGCCAGCTGGCACGTGCAAACCTGGAGCCTCCACGGCCCCCACCCCCAGCCAGCGCACACAGGCCCACCGCACGTGTGAAGGCACGCACACATCGGCACACGTGTGTCTGGGGCACTCGGAGGAGTACAGCTGGGCCTCTCTCTGCCAAACTGCACCGTGGCCCTAAAAAGCAGGTCCTCAGGACCACAGCTGGGGAAGGGTGATGGTGACGGAGATGCGGCGTGTTTGGGCCCAGCGGCTGAGGCATCCCACTCATTTCGGCCCTACTCGCTCCCACACTTGATTCTTCAAGGAGGAAACACGAGACCTTGCAGTTAGGACCTGAATTTGTCAGCCTGTGGTCTCCTGCTTCCTCCTCACCACCAGCAGGGACTGACCTGTGACTGTGTCAGCCAAGGATGAGCCTTGCAATCTGAGCAGGGGGCTGGGGGAGGACATCGGGTGAGAAGAGGCTGAAGCAAGCCTTGGGAGAGGTAGGGAGGGCCTGGGGACAGTGCCCCGGCTGCTGTGCACGTGTGTGCGGGTCGTGCACTGAGCAAGGATAAACGACTAAAATCCCGCTCGGCTCTGCTCCCCAAGCAGCAGAGAAGAAGCACCTTTTCCCATACAGTGGCCCTAAGGTTCTAAGGACCCAGTGTGTACACATCTCAGCCTGCACGGCCGGGTCCGTGTTTCCCCGAGCCCCCGTGTTGACGCAGGGCTGTGTGTACGTGTGTATATGTGCCGGCGTGTGCTCCTACCCTGGAGGATGCCCAGTCAGCCCCCAGGCCAGGCTCCCGTGGGCAGGGCGGCACATCCCTGTCTGGCCCAGGATGCTGCGGTTCCCACGCTGTCACAATGGCCACACAACCGGGTCCCCCCCCACCCCAGGGGACGGAACCTAATCTCAGCCTATTGAAGACCTGAAAGCCGTGGCCCCTGCCCCGAGCCAGCAGACGGCCCCGCCCGGGACACCTGATCCACCGCTGCCCTCGCCTCAAAGGGGGACACTGCCCCCCCAGGGTCCCCCGCCCCTCCGGCATAGACGGGGAGAAAAACTGGGTCGCTGGGATAGAGTGACAGCAATGGCAGGCAGGGACAGGGCAGCGGTGGGGGGTGGGGGGTGGGGGGTGGGCCCCCCCCCCAGGCGCAGCCAGTCCCTGAGGATGTTCTAGGCCTGAAGAAGATCTGCCCCAGGGCACCCAGCCCTGCCGGGGCAGGGGACTGGCCTCAGATCACCAAGGAGGGGCTCTAGTTCGGCAGCCAGCTGAGAAGAGAGAGAAGCCACCTGCCTAAGACCCCACACTGGGTTGGGGACAGAGCCAAGGCTGGGGACCCTCCCTTGTCCCACCTAGAGGGGTGCCCCTGGGCTATGCCGCAGGCCGGGAGTCTGGGGCCTGGGTCTGGGCATAGCTCAGGCCACCTGCCCCCGCACCTCCTGGGCCAGGCCAGCCAGCAGCGCGGGCCTGGGTATGTCCACCTCCTATTCGATCTCCTGGCGGGACAGAACTACCCAGGGGCAGCCAGGGAGAGTCAGGCCTGGCCAGGAGCTCCTTCTGGGAGCAGCGTCTCAAACCGTCTCTGACCAAGTTCTGTTCACCACTGCCACCCTGTCTGTACTCTGAGTACTGGGGCCTCCTGTAGACCCGTGCAGGGGAGGGGTCCCTGGAGCCTCAGCCCCCCAGGACTGCAGGATTTCCTGGGGTGCAGGAGACACACAGGAAGTGAAGCCCACAGATGCTCACTCTAAGGGTGGCTGCAGATGCGAGCTGACTGCTCTGTGACTCTCAGGGCCTCTGTCTCCCCACCTGTGAAATGAGACTTAGCTCTTTCAGGCTCTTCTAGCTCTTGGTACACCCAGCAAACTCAGCTCTGTTGCCTTGCCACTGTCACGTACTCTGGGTGCCAGGATGTGTGCTGGGGCTGGAGGGGACCCAGGATCGACAAGAAGGGAGTAAACCTGGAAGACTTCCCCAAGGAGGGGGCAGCTGAGCAGGGAGGCTGAGCTGGAGGTGGGGTGGGACACAGGCAAATGTGCCGGCTGGGAAAGCGGGAGGAACGTGGGTTGGCTGAGCCCCGGGGTGTGTAGGGGGCAGACAGAGATGCGGGGATGTGGGCAGGCCGGCCCTCCCGAGAGGGTAGTGAATGGGGAACCAAGGAGGGTGTTGGGCCAGAGCGCCATTTCTAGGGTTCAGGGGCCACCCGAGACCACACTGCCCGCTCCACACTCTGCTCCAGCGCCGGGCGAGGACTTGAGCATCTGGGGCTTGGAACCGGCCTGGAATTATGATCCACCTCCCACCCCAAGTGTCTAGGGAAACTGGGCCAGAGAGGTGCGTGGGCTCTGCAACGTGGTCCACAGGGTGGGCTGGCTTCAGCCCTGCCCCCGAACTTTGGTCCAACCGAGTCAGGTGCTTGAGAGGAGAAAGGGGCCACGGGGCCTTTGCAGGGCTGACATCACTGTCAAGCTAAGTGGCCCTCCAGCCGACCCCAGAGGTTGCCCGTGGGCCACCTACGGGCTCACTCCTTCCTGTGGCTTCCTCTGGCAGTGGGGAGATTCCTGACGTCCGCAGCGGTTGCTTGGCAAACATTCATGGTCACTGCAGCTGTGCCAAGCCGGGAGCCAGACCCTCCTCTCCGGGTGCACCAGGGAGGGGGTGTCGGACAGGAGGGCGCTCCGGGCACTGATCGGGCCCTCCTTTCCTGCTTGTCAGATGGCGGTGGTCCACAGCACCACACCCGAGCGTGCTCTAGAACTGGGGTGGGGGCTCCGGGCAGACCACCGCGCCCCAGCACCGTGTGTCGCAGGCCAGCTCACTTCCCTCTCTGAGCCTCAGCTTCCTCATTTGCAAAATGAGACCGGGAGACACACCCTACGAAGCCTGTGACCCCGCAGGCCCTCCACTTTCCTGCCTGCCCCCCTCCGCCGGCTCCCACCCCCCCCTGCAGCTGGCAGGGTGGACCAAGGTGCCCTCTCCTCAGGGCCTGGTTGGCAGCAGGCAGCACGGCCGAGGGGCTGTGGGCGGGGGTGGGAGCATTTGCACTTGGGGGCAGGTTCGGCGAGAAGCCCCCGGCGGCCTGGGCGCAGGAGCCGGGGCCTCAGGAGCTTAACCTGGCAGACACATCGGCAGTTCCGCCTGCTGCTTCTGTCAATACGAGCCTTCCTGTTTTGGAGATTAAACCTCGGCTGAGCAAACAGCTTGCAAGGAGGCCTCTCCCGGCCAGCTCTCCATCCCCGGCCTGTCCCGAGGCTGGAGCCACCTGGAGTCTGTGAGGGGTGGCAAGGCTGGGAGGGAGCCCCCTTCCCTGCGCCAGGCCCTGCACCACAGCCCAGGCCGCCCCCAACCCCTCCCCCACGCCCCACTGACCCCTGCCCAGGCCTCCACCGGAAGCCCCCTGTGTAATCCTTCCGCTCCGGGGCGGGCGGGCGCACTGTCCCAGCGGCCGACTGCCGCACCCTCTGCCCTCATATAACCTCCTGCAGGCAAAGGGGGAGCAAGCAGCTCCTTGAAGCCTCACCGCCAGGCACATGCCCACCCGGGGCGGACCCCGGGCCTGGCAGGAGAGCCCGCCCCGAGCGCCCCACGGAGGCCGGAGCCTGGAGAGAGACCTGTCATTTCACTGGCGACTGCTCCCCCTCAGCCTCTTGGCACTGTGGGCTGGAAAATTCTTTGTTTAGGGCCTGTCTGGCATGTAGTAGGACGTTTAGTATCGTCCCTAGCTTCTACTGACAAGCTCCACTAGTACCGCCTGACCCCAGAGGTGTGACAACCAAAAATGTCTCCAGGCATTGCCAACTACCCCCGGGGGCCAAAGCCACCCCTAGTTGAGAACCCAGGGGCAAGCCCTGCAGACAGTGTACAGACAGCTAAACTGGGGTTGCAGAGGGAGGGCAGAGCCGCAGAGGCCTGGGCCTCCCTCTGATGCTGGCCTCAGCCCAGTCTTTGTCTGGTCCCCCTGGCCTCCCACCTCCCTTCCCACCAGGGTCCACCCACCTCTGAGCAACCTGGCCCCGCCCTCTTCCGAAAATCCTCCCCAGACTCGGCTTTACTGTTGGCACAGGCTCCCAAGGAAGGGAGGAGGGAGCACGAAGTCCGACGTTGCCCCCAGACCCCTCCCAGCTTCCTCGCTCTCTCGCCGCAAGGACACAAGGCCCGGAGGGACAGGCAGACAGATAGGGAGGCTCAGGGTTGACTCCTGGTGATTGAGCTGAAAGGCGGGTTGCTTCTCCTTTGATAAAGCAACCTAGACCACGCCCCTCTCGCTCACAAAACTTCTGTGGCTCCCCAGTGCCTCCCCAGTGCCTCCCCAGCCCCTCCCCAGCGCCTCCCCAATGCTCCCCAGTGCCTCCCCAGCCCCTCCCCAGCCTGACCTCCTGAGCCTGGGTCCTGAGGCTCCTGTTCACCCCTCTCCAGCCTCAACTCTCACTACTGCTCTCCCCACACCCCCATCGAAACACACAACCTCTCCAGTCACCCCCGACTGCCTTCCCATCCACCTCCGCCTGCCCAAACCCTCAAGCTACAGGGTGACAGTCACCATCTTTTCCTGGAAGCCTCTCCTGAAGCCTTGTACCCCCAGCCCTGGCACAAGGTGGATTCTCCCTTGCCCAGGCCCCTGGCACACTTGGACTTGACCCATCTTCCAGCCCCTACCACCCTCTGCCTGTTTGGGGAACATCTGGGTGCTGGAAGAATCCTCGCCAGGAGGCCGTGAGCCCCCTGGAACCAGGGGCTGTGTCTGAGTCACCGCCTACACTCCCCTGGAGCCAGAGCTGGGAATGGAGAAAGCGCCCAGGGATGCTACTGGATGGGTGGGTGAACGGACAGCTGGATGGACAGACAGACAGATGGGTGGATGCGTCCACGGTGGCGGCTTATCTCTCTGGGGCTGTGACTACCGCTCCTGGGCGTGTACCTCCCCCCAAGCTTCCAGGGCAGCCCAGAATATCAAGGGATGCCACGTCCTCCCCCATGCCGGTGAGCAACAGGGAGGACAACGCCATCCCGTGTTCCAGATGGAGGAGGGGCCTGAGGTCAGGGAGACAGAGGCAAGTTCAGGCTCACGCAGGAAGCGGGGCTCCCTGGGAGCCAAGACTCTGACCCCCGCTACCCCATCCGGCCCGGAGCCCCTCCTCCCACTGCTCCTGGGGTCTGGTCCCATCCACTTGGGCACAGGGTCATGACTGGGGCGGGGGATCGAGCCTGGAGCCTGGCAGGCACCAGCACAGCCACGGCTCAGCCCTGCCCAGCACAAGCTAGCCATTCTTGGGAAGACGAGGGCCAGCTGGGGCACAGGGGCTCTGGTGTCTTCCTGGTGGGAGTCTGGCCCCCGCAGGACGTCAGTAATGGGTTCTGGCGGTGGGGCTCTGCCACCGGGGGCTGCAAATCAGATTAGCTCCATCCAGCCCCGCGGCCCAGATGGCCCCAGTGTAGCCACCAGGAAGAAACACAGCTGCCAGCTCTAGGTCTGCCGCCCTCACTGTGTGCGCAAACCCTGGTCCCGGGGCTGAGACACCCTGACCTTCCCGTGGGGTCAAGGGCATCCTTTTTCCCCCTCTCTGGACCCCTGTGTCCCACGTGTAAGACCAGTGGTTTGAGTGGGACCTTTTGAGGCCTTCCTGAGGCGGCACAGAGGGAAATGCCCATTTCCCAGTGTAGGGCAGACACATAGCATGCGGTCATTTTCATGGGGGTCAGCTCTGCCCTGAGGCCCCATCCCCACTGCCAGCTCAGAGTTCAGTGGGCAGCCCTGCCAGGCCTCCTTTTACTCTGAGACCCATGTTCACCTGAGCGTGGGAGGGGGCTGGGGGGGGGGGAAGAAGTGCTCTCTTGAGTCTCTGTATGTCCTCATCCATCCGTCCATCCACACTCCCCGAAGCCTTGTTCAGCCATCCAGGCCAAGTTGGCCTGGCTGCTCTGACCACACCAGGCCCCAAGGTTCAGGCCAAAGGGCCAGAGGCCACCAGTGCTCATTGGTGCTATCCGTCTGCAGAGTACCAGCCCCTAGCCAGCCCAGGGTTGGCAGGACGGGGCAGGTACCAGCTATATCCTTATTACAGATATCTCAGGATTGTAAAATCCTGAGACCTACAGAGAGAAGGGAACTGGCCCAAGACCACACAGAGCGTGGGCCGGGGGTGAGGGGCTCCAGGCAGAGCGAGCCGGCAGGCAGGGGGAACTGGGCCGGGGGCTCATTTGCAGCTGTAGGCTGTCTGTTCTCACGGGTGCACTGCCACCCAGACCATCAGTAATGCAGATCAGCTGCCGTCGCCTGCTGTGCCCCCTCCCTTCTGCGCTGAGCTTCTAAGCCAAACCCTCTCCATTACCTCGCCTTCTGCCAGCACTGACTCTTCGTCCAGAAGCTTCTGGGCCACCGCGGGCATGCCACTCACTGCCCCTTAGGAAGCCCGTGGGCACCCTGGCATCTGGGGCTCCCACGCTGTCACTTTTCCTCGGACGCCCTGATGGCGGCCTTGAGGACAGGCTTCTCATGTCTGTGTCAGGTGGGGCAGCGTGAGGCCCCTGCCCGGCTCCACCTGCCGACCACCACCTCGTGGGGGTGGGGACCATGCCATCCTTCCCTCTCTGGGCTCTGCTGCTGGGTTGGGAAAGGCTGTTCCCGGGACACCGAGCAGGACTGCCTTGGATGACCTGCTTCGAGTTAATGGGTCACCCATTATGTCTCCTGGATCTTCCCGGGAAAGAGACACTCAGGGGAGGCCAGCCCCAAGGCTCCAGGAGCCGGTGAGGAAGGGGCTCCTAGAACCCGCTGGGGCTGATTCCATTTGCGGGAGGCCCCAGAATGAGCCCCAGCCGGGAAAGGGGGCCTGAGCTCGGACGGGCACACAACACCTCCTCTGAGCCGACAGGGAGGCAAGGAGAGTCCCCTGGGGCCTCGCTGGTCATGTGGGCCTCCTGTCCTCGGCCACCTCTCCATCCAGCCTCGTTCGGCAGTTCTCAAGCCATTCTGCCACCCGGCTGCCCAGGAGCCCCACTCGGGGGCTGGTGGAGGGGCCGTGCCATGCTGAGCGGAGGTCGGCCGCCCAAGAGGTGCACACACCCATGTCCCCGAGCCAGAGGGCCAGACCGCCTGCTCGGCTGACTTACTGCCCGTCGGCACCTTATAAGATGAACGACAATGGCATCCTCGTGTTATGGGTGGTGAAACTGAGGCTCAGAGGAGGAATGTCCCAGGTCCAAGGTGATACAGCTGAGAAGTGGCCCCTCTGGGATTGGAAAGCAAGTAGCCTGGCTCCAGAGGGCCCAGCCCCGGGGCTGTGTCCCACACCTGGGGAGGACCCCGACACAGCCTCTCCCCGACTCCCCTTCCCAAGGACCCTAAGGCCTCAAGGGGTTTCCTGCCAACCTGCTCAGCCCTCCCCATCCCTTCCCTGGGTCCCCATTTCCTGTCCTGGGCCCAGCACCTCCTCCTCTCACCACCCCCCCTCCTCAGAGCTGTTTGGCCCAATGGGTCCCTGGAGGGAGCCTTTGGGTCTAGGGTGAGGGCAGGGGAGGGGAGTGCCTCAGGCTGGAGCTGAGCCTAGGGAAGGGGGCGGGGGTGGCTAGGCCGCCACCCCCCTCCAGTTTTCAGACCTCAAGGAGTCACCACGAAATTCCATTCTCCTGACAGCAAAGAAATTGAATCACTCTTGCCAAAGCCCATGGCCCCCACAAGAATGCTGCAAAGCTTTGTCCTGCTGTTCCCAGACAGGAACTCACACCCAGGTCCCCGGACTCCCACCAAGCCTGGCTGCAGAGAGGTGCAGGAAACCTCCTGCTGGCCTCTACACCGTGCCCCTGCCAGGCTGGGCCACTGCCCCTCTCTACAGTTGTTCCTCCTCCTTGCTCCCCGAGTACAATGCAGCAGTGCTTCTTGAGCCTCAACTTGCTTTCTGTACAATGGGCACATCACGTCTGCTGTCTGGTGCGTCAAAGGCACAGCAGCCAGGACTATGTAGCACGAACCGGGGAGCACGAGTCGGAGAAAGCAGGGATGCTCTGGGGTGCAGAGCAGGGGGTCCCGCCCCTTGGGGAGGGGCCATGGAGGGCTTGGCTCACAGAACCTCCTCAAGTGGGAGTATGGGGTGGCATGGCTTCACGCTGCTGTCCCTCCTATCTCTTGCAGAATTCTTAGCACCTAGTGGGTACCACTTAATATGGTGCCGCTGACGGAATCCCAGGTGCGGGCACAGTTCATGCAAAGATTTGGGGGCTTGACGGTTCGGGGGCTGTTAGAGAATGGGGAGGCATTGCAGGGAGTAGCAAGAAATGGAGCTGGGACCCATTTGGGAGGTACGTGGACACGAGGCTAGGACTTGAACTCAGGGGCCATGGGAAACCATCAAAGATTTTGACCTGTGAGTGAGTGTGTGTGTGTGTGTGTGTGTGTGTGTGTGTGTGTCAGGGGCGTGGGGGTCTGATTAAGCTGTGTGGTTTCTGAGTGGAGAATCAATAGAGCAGGTAGACTGGGGGCAGGGAGACCAGGGTGGAGAGGAAAGTCGTGGAGGAGGCTCCCTCTCAAAATAGCCCAGAAATGGTATAGACAAGCATCGGTGGTAGGGCGAGGGAAATGGGGCACAGAGACCCTTCAGACAGGAGGCTGGAGCTGTGCTGGGGCTCAGCTGACTGTTTGGGGGTGGCCCACCCCGCCATTGGGTCCATTTCCCCCCTGCCCACCCCCACCTCTCCAGCCGACTAGAGGCTCCAAGGCGGGGCTCTGGCCGATGGAGGAGGGGTTTATGGCAGGAGGTGACTCCATGGGGGTCTTGTCACTTGGGCACAGCTAGCACCATCTGCTCAGGCATCTGCCTGCCTGAGGTGGCGCCTGCTAATTACCTTGGGGGTGGGTACAGGAAGAGGCCTGGGAACTCCCATCCTCCACCGCACCCCATCCCAGAGGGGCAAGAGGTAGGGCCCCAGGGCCCTGAGAACAAATGAGCCAGGAGAGAGTTTGGAACCCGGGCCAGACACTTACACAGCAAGTCTTTATAGAGCACCTACTACATTCCAGGCCCTGTTCTCCGCAGTTGACATTCAAGTGGAGGGAAAGGGACCATGAAGGGGTGCCATCGAGCAGAGGTAAGCGCTGTGAAGAAAACGGGCCAGCGGGCAGAGTGAGCGCTAAGGGGGGGACCAGTTTAGCCGCGGTGGTCGCCTAGGGCCTCCTTAGGAGGGGATGCGGAGGAACTGAGGAGGGAGGGGAAGGAGGCAGCCAAGCGGAGAGCCGCCCCTAGCCGCGCTTCCGGAAGATGCTGCGGGCGGGCGACTCAGACTTTGATTTCGCCACGGGGAGCCCTTGGCCACTTCCTCGCCCCTCGTCCCTAACCCTCAACCCAGGCTGTCGGCGCACATTCCTGCCGCCCCTGCTCGTGCGGTGGGCTGGCCCAGCCCGTGGGAAGGGCCGGGGGTGGGAGCCGCCGTGTGCCGGGGAGGCGGGGCGGGGGCACAGCTGGGCCACATCTGGCCCGAGAGCAGAGGGACCAAATGGGACAGAAGGCGGCCTTTCATCCCGCGCGGGGAGGGGCGATCTCGGTTTCTTCTCGGGGCGCCACGGGGCGCCCGAGGATTTCGGGGAACCAATCCTCTGCCCTCCGACGTTGGGCAGAGACGAGGAAATTAGCTCGCGGGCTAGGGATGGAATTTGGTAAGGTGCTTTCTCGCTGGAACCTCGTGTCCCTACCTGTGGCTCAGGTGGCTGAGCACCTCCTCGATATTAATAAAGGGTACTCTGGACCGAGCGGTCAGGTCCACCCAGGCACCAGCCCTGTTACAAGGCCTGCGCCGTCCCTAGGGCAGGAAGCCGGGTTCGGGGAGGGGAAGTGTGGAGCGAGGAAGGAAGGACGTCCCCCGCGGGACGATTGAGCCCGAAGTCCCTGTCCCAGAATCCCCGTCACAGCGCCGAGGGCGCGCCCCTCCTTATGTCAGACGCCGGGTATATCTCCAGCCGGCGCTGGCCAGCCTGGGTTTCCCCTTCAGGGCCACTGGGGCGGGGCGGACCTACATCCCCACGCCGCCCCGCTGCCCGCCGGGGCGATCCGGGCGGGGCGGGGCGGGGCGTGCACGTGCGGACCGGGGGCGGGAGCCCAAGACGCCCGCTCGGCAGTTCCCAGACCCCCGCCGCGGCCCCACGTGGGCTCTGCAGAGCATCTGGGGCAACCTGGAGAGGCCCCGCCCCAGGGCCCGGGAGCCAGTGAGCTCGTGCTGAAGGCGGGGCCTCACGGAGGGCCCCGCCCCCCGGGGCGGAGCCAGGCTTGGGCGGTTTAAGAGCGCGGGGCGCGGGCGGTGCATTGCTGGACCTGCCGCGGGACCCCAGATCGTCGGCGCCGGAGTGAGGGGCAGGGCGCACCGGGCAGGGCGCGCGGGGCTGGGCGCACGGTGCGGCCGCCACCCCACCATGCTCAAGCGCTGCGGCCGTCGCCTGCTGCTGGCGCTGGCGGGCGCGCTGCTCGCCTGCCTGTTGGTGCTCACGGCCGACCCGCCGCCGCCCCCAGTGCCCGCTGAGCGCGGTCGGCGCGCGCTGCGCAGCCTGGCGGGCCCCTCGGGGGCGGCCCCAGCTCCTGGGCTGGAGGCGGCGGCGGCACCCGGGGTGCTAGTCCGCGAGGTGCACAGTCTGTCCGAGTACTTCAGCCTGCTGACCCGCTCTCGTAGAGACGCGGGCCCACCGCCCGGCAGCGTCCCCCGCCCCGCAGACGGCCATCCGCGGCCCCCGGCCGAGCCACTCACGCCGCACGACGTCTTCATCGCGGTCAAGACCACCAAAAAGTTTCACCGCGCGCGCCTCGACTTGCTGCTGGAGACGTGGATCTCGCGCCACAAGGAGATGGTGAGCCCCCGCAGCTTGGGCAAGTGGGCAGGGGAGAAGGTGCCCTCTTGTCCAGCTGGTGGCAGCATCCGATGGGCGCCAGGCTGCACCTCTGTACAGCCACTGGGAGTATCAGGGGGAGTGATGCCGGTCTGCCCCCTTCCAGCCCAGTTTTCCTGGTGGGGCCACTCTCCCCATACGGTTGTGGAATTGCGTGCTGGGGACCCATCCCCAGCCAACTTCCAGGGCCCTGGGTGGCCTGCACTGACCCCACACCAGCCACCAGTGCCTGGGGTTGGTGCCCTGTGATGCTTCTTGCCCCTCAAACACTGGAACTCATTAACGGGGCGTTATTGTCCCCAAACCTCCCCAAGGCAGATTCTGCATGGGCGTCACCCTGGGCTCATGCCCTTCCCTGGGAAGAAGACTCTTTCCTTAGAGGCGGAGTGGGGGGTTAGGACCCCTGGGCTCAGGGCCAGGCGCATCCCCATCCCAGTCTTTGCAATGGGACAAGTCACTGTAGAAGATATTCTGAAGTTGGGGGTGGGCGTTAGTGGGCCCTGGGGAGTCCATCTCAAAAGAAAGAGAGCACTGGGTTTCAGAGTCTGTTCGGCGGTCCTCTCTCCACAGTGCAGAAGTCTCTGGAGCCTGGAACCTTGTGCTCAGTACATCCTAGCTGAGCATCGACTTCCTCCACACACATAATAAAGACACACCCCACTTTGAAAATCTCCCTCCAGGCTGCAGCAGGACGGCTGGGTTGGGGCAGGATGAGGGCAGAATGTGAGCCCTGTGGGGGTGTGGGGTGGGGGGATATCCCTGAGCTGGGAAACTCAAGGGACAAACTGGGTATCCGGGATGAGGGTGAAGGACCCTTGACCAGGCTGGGGGCTCAGAGAAGAGCCCACACCGCTTCCTCCCTGTGTCAGCCCTCGAGGTCTGGGGGCCTTCTGGCCTGGCTGAGCCCTGTTTCGGGGCAGGGCCATGATGGGGTCCTGATGGGGCCTGGGGGGGCAGGGTCCTGTCTGGTCCAAGCGTGGGGAGGGGGCCCTGGGAACACAGCGTCCCTTTCGCAGGGGCTCAGCAGCCTGGCGGGGGGGGGCAGCGGGGGCTGCGGGTTTTGTTCGGCTGCTGGGCCGTTAGGATTCCCAGCGCCGGGCGGCTCTCACGCCGGCCGCTTGGGCAAGGTAACAAAGCCCCTTTCTCCAGTGGAGAAAGGCGTCCGGCCTCTTGTGTGCAGCTATGTGCTCCATGGGAACGCCGCCGGCGTGCTGGCCACTCAGGTTGCCTGGCGATGAGGGCCTGTGGGGTCCCCCACATCCCTGAGTGACAGCCCTTGTGGGGCACCATCCCCCAGGACTCTGCCTCCCTGCTGTGTGACCTTTGGCAGTGTTCAGCCCCCTCTGGGCTGCCACCAGCTCTGAGCACCCCTCGTCTTGGACTTTGGGGGCTTTCTCCAGCGGAGGGAATATGGTCAGGGGGGTCTCAGGTACCAGTCCCAGCCAAGCTAGGTGACCTTGGGCAAGACCAAGGGCCTCTCTGACCCTCAGTTTCCTCATCTCTGAAACAGGGAAAGCATTGCCCTTCCAGTAGGGTGTCGTAAAAGAGGACTGGCAAAGCCTAGAGATGTAGGGAATGAGCCCAGGGAGTACTCAGAGTCGGGGTGGAGGCCGTCCCTCCCCTGGACCCTTTGCTCCCCGTTGAGGGGCCACTTGGGTTTCCTTCTCACCCTAGGGCCCTCACCCAGGAGAGGCCGAATCTGTCCCCAACAATCGGTTCATGTGTCACAGCAAGCAGGAACCCCTCTTACGGTGTCCTGTGGGGGAGGGGTCCTCGAAACTGTTTCAACAGAGAGACCTCCTTTCCCAGCCCTGTGAGGGGTGATTCAGACCCAGTCCGATGGGGGAGACTCAAGGAAGTCAGGGCCGCAGGGGGGGAAACCCAGAGAGGCTGTGTGAGCTGAAAGTGGGCATCTGACCCGTGTTGGGGAGGGAGGGACTTCCTGGAGGAGGTGCCATTTGAGCTAGACTGAGAGAAGAAAATGCCCTGAAAGGGCAATTGGGCATCTCGAGCACAAGCATGGGGGGTGTGCAAGAAACTTCCAGCAACTGCAGTGACTTGGGTGGGGGTGGTCAATAGAGACCACACTGTGGCGGGCCTTGAAGTCCAGGATGAGGGGCTGGGCCTTTGGCCCACACTTTCCTCCCCCATCCCTCCCGGAGTGGGCCAGGCTGCAGCGGCTGCCACCGCGGCAGCCACAATTGTTGGGGGGAGAGCTTGGCATCCTGTGTTTCTTTGAATCGCAGCTCCAGGAACAATGCCGCTTCCTGTGGGTGTCCCCCCCGCCCACCCACAGCCAGCCCTGCGGCCCTCGCTGCCCAACTCTTCCTCCTCCAGCCCTGTCGTTTCTGGGGAAGTGGGGAGGGGTCTGGGCGGGGGGGGGGGGGGGGGGGGAGGGGTGTGTGTCTTGGTCCCTGGAAGGCGTGGCTGGGGTGGACCAGCACAGCCTCTGCCCCGGGGTGTGACCGCAGACTGGGGGCTGCCCCTCTCTGGGCCTCAGTTTCCCCACTTGTACACACTCGGGTCGTAATGGTGCCCTCCTCCCAGGGCCATTAGGGAGATGAAAGAGGAGAACGCATCGGAGCACCCTGCCCTGGGCACCCGTGAGCTCTGGTTCCGCCCATTGCACAGAGGGCGGAAAATGAGGCTCTGAGCAGTGCGTGAGGCCCGCGGCCGGGCAGCCCATCCCCTCCCCTCCTGATTGCTCTGATGTGGGGAGACCGGAGGCCCGGCACCCGCACACCCCACACCTCACGCCTCCAAGCACTCCCCTCTGAACAAAGGTGACTTGAATCTCCGTAGCCTTGGGCTGGGTTTTTAGGGCACCACCAAGCGCTCGGGAGAACAGGCCTCCCTTGATTTCATTAAGAAAGCATTTTCCTTTTAATCCAGTGGCGGCAACGGCAGGTCTGCACGGGCCGGCCTCGTCCTCCCACGGCATTCCAGGGCTGAGATGCTGGCGGGGCGGGGGTGCTGGATGCGAGTCTGTGCGTGCGGGCTGCCCTGGGGTGTCTGCTCTGGAAGGAGGGGGTGCGTGCGTGGAGAGGGTGTAGAAGGAGCCTGCCACCTCCCTTAGCTCTCTCTAGGCCCAGCCAGCTTGTGACCTCACTGAGAGTGTGCCCGGGTCTGGGCTCAGGCTGGGCAAGGAGCTGGAGCTGCCAGTTGAGGGTGGGCACTGCAGGTGAGTGCGCCAGGTCGCTGGGTTCGTGCTGTATGCCAGGCCTGCACACGCCGGTCCCTCCCTTGCACCCGTTTGTACACAGAAGGAAACCAAGGCCTGGTGGGCACGGAGGTGGGGGGTCTCTCGCTGCCTGTGCTCCCAGCACCCTCCACCGGGCCTGGGCTTTGCACTCAGCCATGCCTGGGTGTGCTGGGCGGCACGCGCTGGGCGGGCCGGGCAGAGGTAAGGGAACATTCCTCCCCGTGTGCCGACGGGCCCAGGCGGGCGCTGGCAGCTCCTGGCCCCTCCCCGTTGCCCCCCACCTCTTCCGCGGAGCGATCCCGGCAGGGGTGGCCCCGTGCTGGCACAGGTGGAGCCCTGAAGTGGCCTTGAGCAGGGCACGCAGCAGGCGGGGCTGCTAGGCTGCATGGATGCTGGGGGCACTGATTCCTGCACTGGGGCACGTGAGGTTTCCCGCCTCAACCCTGCGGACCGTGTCTCCTTAGAACCCTGGAGGCTGCTTTGGCTCAGAGAAGGTGACCGGCTGCACTGGCTGGTCACGCAGCCAGGGGTGCGAGGGAGGCCCCGGTGTTGAGGGCCCAGCCCGGAGGACTGCAGGGCTGTGGCCACACCCCAGCCCGCCGGACCTTGTGCCCAGCCTGGCCCAGTTAACCAGGCCAGCTGTATGGTAATGGGCTGTGCGGCCACTCCCGCTTAATGCGGCCGAGTTCCCCTCACAGCGCGGCCCAGGACAAAGCTGGCGGACAACGCCTGGTGATTCATCCTCCCTCCGGGCCCTTTGTCCGCCAGTGCTTGGCGGCCGCCCAGCGGAGGCCTTTGTCCCCGACTGATTGAGACTTGGCTTCCCAAAGCGGACCTCCTCCGCCTGCCCCCCCCACCCTCCGCCCCTCCCACAGGCTGGGCACTGTGTCAGTAAGGGTGTGTGCCTCGCCAGGTGTGCAGGACAGCCGGAGCCGGTTACCTGGCGGGTGGGCGGGGCACCGCACCTGGCTCGTGCCGGCGCAGCTGCCGGCTGACCTTGGGCCCAGCTGTCGAGGTAGGGGGGGGGGGGTGGTAGGGGGTGGGGTCTTCCTGGGCCCCCAGCCCACTCCCACTCAGGGTAGGCACTTGAGCCCCACTCTGCATGTGGGGAAATTGAGGCTCAAAAGTGGGGCATGGGTGTGACTGCAGGATCCCTGTAAAGCCGCAGGGTGCCCAGCCCTGGACCCCACGGTGGCCGGGGCACAGAGCTGCCTGTTCAAGGCCGTATTTCTCCCTGCAGACGTACATTTTCACGGACGGGGAAGATGAAGCCCTGGCCAGGCGCACGGGTGAGCCCTGGACGGGGGGAGGCTCGGGGTGGGGGGCTCCCGCCCAGAGGAAACCCTCCCCTCTGGAGAGGTCACCGAGGCCACGGGCCTGGGAGGGCCGTTTACTCAAGGGGTTTGCTCAACGCTCCGCCCCACCACTCGCCCCCCCCCGCCCAATTCTCATGCAAATGAGGCCCTTTCAGCGCCCGGGGCCCTTTGAGCTGGTGTGGCGGCAACAGGTGGCTGGTGCTGGGAAAAAGCCGCCTGAATGGGCAGGGGCGGGGCGGGGCGGGGCCTCTAGGAGGGGGTTGGGCTGGGGGGTGAGATCGTCGGGCCTGGGTCCTGTTCGAGGGAGGGGTTGAGGGGGAGGCCATCGTAGGCACGGCTTGAACCCAGGGCGCCCCGAGACAGACCGCCACCCACCCTCCCTTGCTCTGCTCTCACGGGTCTTGCTGTGTGACCCTGGGCCAGGCCGCCCTCGCTGAACCATCTTGGACCCACTCACAGCCCCTCCCCTCGTCCGCAGGCAACGTGGTCAATACTAACTGCTCGGCTGCCCACAGCCGCCAGGCACTGTCGTGCAAGATGGCCGTGGAGTATGACCGCTTCGTCGAATCGGGGAGGAAGTGAGTGCTGGCCTTCGGCTGGGGCCCGGGAGCGTCCCCTCCTCGGGCTGGCTCCCGCCCTGGCAGTCCCCGCCCCCCGCGCGCCCCCCTGACGGCCCTGCCTCCCCGCAGGTGGTTCTGCCACGTGGATGATGATAACTACGTGAACGTGCGGGCCTTGCTGAAGCTGCTGGCCAGCTACCCGCACACGCAGGACATCTACCTCGGCAAGCCCAGCCTGGACAGGCCCATCCAGGCCACAGAGAGGGTCAGCGAGAGCAAGGTGGTGAGTGTTCCGCCCACACAGGCCTGTGCCGAGCGGGGAGGGGCTGGAGGTGTCCCTGCAGCCTGGGGGGAAAGGTCTGGGAGCCTCACCATGTGCCCCCTCCCGCAGCGGCCCGTCCACTTCTGGTTTGCCACCGGCGGGGCTGGCTTCTGCATCAGCCGGGGGCTGGCCCTGAAGATGAGCCCTTGGGCCAGGTGAGTGGGTGCCTTGGGGCACAGGCGAGGCTGCCCCAGACCGCAAGGTCCCCCCACTGGGGGCCTGGCTTGACTCATCTTCCCAGCACCAGTGTCCCCAACCTCACGTGTACTGGCAGGGTGAGTCGTCCCACCACTGCCCACAGCCACCAGGGTGGTCAGCACCCAGGTTGGGCAGGACCCCTTCCTGCGTCCGGTAACCCCCAACTCACAGAGAATCATCTGGCTGGTACGGAGGAGGGGGCTGTCCTGGGGCTCAGGGAGGTGGGGGGCTGCCAGCGTGAGAGCCCGTTAGGGACACAGGCCGGGCACGTGCACCTCCTTCTTGGGCCCGGCCAGGGTGACACTGCCTGGTGGGCTCCTGCCCAGCTCCCGCCTTGGCTCACTCCAGCCCTCCCACAGCGGAGGCCACTTCATGAGCACGGCCGAGCGGATCCGGCTGCCGGACGACTGCACCATCGGCTACATCGTGGAGGCTCTGCTGGGCGTGCCCCTCATCCGCAGCGGGCTCTTCCACTCCCACCTGGAGAACCTGCAGCAGGTCCCCGCCTCCGAGCTCCACGAGCAGGTGCGCTGCCTAGCAGCCCAGGAAGGGATGGGGACGGAGGAGAGCGGCTGGGAGAGGAGGGAAGGGGCAGGGTGGGGTGGTATCGGCACCCCTCCCAGCGTCACTGTGTCCCTACCCCTGCAGGTGACCTTGAGCTACGGCATGTTTGAAAACAAGCGGAATGCTGTCCACATTAAGGGGCCCTTCTCAGTGGAGGCCGACCCATCCAGGTGAGGAAACTGAGGCCCAGATGGGGGCGGGGCTCACCTAGGGTCCCTTGGGGTCTGCCGCAGCTAAGAAGCGTGATGAAAGAGTACGACCAGGAGCCTGCTTGGGTGCAAGAGGGCCCCCGGCGCTGGGAGCTCAGTACCCGCACCCCACACGGACCAGCCCCCCACTCTGTCCCCACAGGTTCCGCTCCATCCACTGCCACCTGTATCCGGACACACCCTGGTGTCCCCACACTGCCATCTTCTAGCAGCTATGGCTGAAACCCTGTCCCCGGGCACCCCTGGTATCCAAAGGGCCCGGGGACCCCTGTTGTGCCGCCCTGGCCTTGGCATTCGAGGCTCCCCCAGGGCTGTGCGTGTGTGTGTGTGTGTACTGTGTGCCCATCCGTGTAGCAGACTGCTGGGCGGCTCTGCTCTGCCGAGGAACAGGCAAGGCACCGCCTGTCTGTCTGTCCATGCTCCACCCCAGAAGGATTTGTAAGTCAGAGGCCACTCTGAGGGCAGGTTTATTATCATTCTGGGGTCTTTGGGCAGCATGGGGACCAGGGGCTGCTCTGTAGCGATGTGCAGGTGCCTTTCCCTCCTGCCGAGCGCAGGCCCAGCGCTGCAGGCGCCTGCCCCCTGGGATCCTGGCTCCTTAGAGTCCCCAGGACAACTCACCCTGCTCAGTGCTGCGAGAAAGCTGGGTTTGGGGGGTGTGGCCCGAGTCCCCTCCTCCCACTGAGCTTTGGCCTGGGTACCTGGGGAACAGCAGCCCCAGTGGCCTTGCCGCTGGGTGGAGTGTGGCACCATCCCGGGCAGGGGTCTTCCCCGCTCTCTTAGCCATCTTCCCTTTGTGACGGGGAGTCAGCTGAGGATCTTATCTCCTCTCCGAAGTAGAGAGAAAGTCACCCATAGTGGGTGTGTCTGTAAATATTGTGACAGTATTTTTTACTGTGCTTCTTTTTCGAAAGGGGGTGCGTACAAAGTAGGGTGTTTTTGTCTGTGTTTTCGGGGGGTTGGGGAGGGCGCTATTTTATCTTTTCTGTGGATCAGAAAAAGCAGAAGCCAAACTTGGGATAATCTTTGTTGTTAAAGCTGATGGAAATGTCTAACACTCTATGTATTTATATGTCGTGGTATCTGGCCTCTCCCTGCCCACCTCCTGCATAGAACCTGTCTCCTACCAGCCCAGCTCGGCGCACCTGACCAGTGAGGTGTGTTCTGTCTTCTGTGTTTCCTTCTGCAAAGACATAGCTAGGAAAGTGAACGATAAGGGAAAAGTTCTCAGGGAATTGAAGTGTGTTGCTATGGTGACGTCCTTTGCTGCGAATAAAGATGCTCTTTGGGGCAACATGGGCATCCTGGTCTCAGCTGGAAGTTGGGCCTGAGCTGCAGGTTCATGGAAGCTGCACCAGGGGGGCTGGGGGCTTGTTTGCACACGTGTGGGGGAGGTGTGTAGAGACCTCCAAGCCCGCTATTGTGGGAAGGGAACTTGGGATCTAAATAGCAACTTCCAGGTACCTGAGAGGCATGCCCAGCCCAGGGCACCCTCGGACATAGGGGAGACCTCTGTGGATGTACAGGTCTCACTCCGACAAGCAACTCTAAGACTGTAGCCCTGATCTGTGCTGGCCTGCCCCTGGACAGCTGCCAGAGGGTCCAGCCCTCCCTTCAGGAGGACAGGGGCTGGCTGTGGCTTGACCTCCTTACCCAGCTTCATCTCTGTCACAAGCCCATAGAGGCTACATTCTTGCCCCATTTCGCAGATGGGGAAACTGAGGCTCGGAGCAGGTGATGTGATGTCCAAGGTCAGGCAGCCGGGCTGGTGAAGAGCTCAAACTCTGAGATCAGGCTGACCTTGGATCCTGGCCTCACCCCCCCCACCCCATGCTGTTGACCCTGGACGGGTCCCAGGAGCCTGTTGACCCTGGACGGGTCTCTGCCCTGTTTTCTACAGAAAGCAGCTCCTCTGGCCCTTCCTCAAATCAAGGCTTTGTGATGGCAGGAGCCGGGAGGGGCTGCTCTGGCCTCAGCTGGGGAATCCCCTCCTCCCACGCTCCCAGGCAGCCTGGGGCGGCCCTCAGTTCCTCTTCCTCACACTGAGCCTGGACACACACACCCTCCCCCTGCACCTCCCCCTCCCCTCCTCCCCCTCCCCCCTCCCAGCCTCCAGCTGCCCCAGCCCCACCCCCGTGGGTACTTGCTAGGACCTGGGGCTCCTTGTTCCCTATGACCTCCTCGCTCCCCACTGCTCCACGCTTAGCCCTGTCCACACATCAGAAAGCAGACAGAGTGGTTTGAAGAGCGCCTCACTTCCCACCCCTGAGCTGGGGGCAGAATGCCAGCCCCTCTGGGTCCAGTCACATACTCAGCGCCCCCAACAGGCTGGAGAGGACCCCTTCCTCACAGCCCTTGCTGGTGCCTGCCCTGTCCTGGGGAGCAACTGGCCAGGGCCTGACCCCAGCTGGACCTTGCATGGCCCTGAGTCAGCAGCACGGTTTCCAGAGCAGCTGCCCTGGGGGTGTGGCAGTGACTGGGACAGTGGGAGGGAGAGAGGGCCCCTCACCATCACACTGACCCCTGTCTGCGGGACACCCCCAGACTCCCCTCAGCACCCACTGTGTGCCAGGCTGGGTGGGGGCATGGCAGGGGAGAGGGGCTCACAGCAGCACTGCTGCCACCTGTGAGCAGAGGCCATGGGCCTCCTTCCTGCCAGCGTGAGTCACAGGAGCCTTTGCCCTGGCAGCGTGTGGAGCCCGGGCCCCAGTGCCCCTCCTCCAGCAGCTGGCATCGCCTCTGCACAGAGCTGGCGGGACCCCGGGGCAGGTGGAGTCTGCATCAGAGTTGGGGCCATCGGTAGGTCACAGTTAGTCCAAGCTGTCCCCGCATGGGTTGGGGGCACCGAGCAGGGGGACAGCAGAGCAGAGGAGCCCAGTGTTGGGGGGCAAGCCCCGCCCCTCCCGGAGCCTCGACCTCCACCTGAGAAAGGGGGATCAATGTAAGCGGCGCTGAGTCCCCGGTGCTCTGGGCCTGCAGGGGTCACAGAGGGCCACAGACTAGCGGCACCTCGGCCCTTTCCTCTTACACAAGAAGCTGAGGGAGGAGGGAAGTTCTCCCTCCTCAGAAGGGGAAGCAGGTCCAGGAGGCCTTATAGGAACCGGGCAGCCTGACGTCTTCCATCCGCCGCCCTCAGGGGTGTGCAGGGGGTGCTCTCCCCCCGCCCCAAGATGAGTCACGGAGCAGAAGAGGTGACCTCCCTTCTGCAGGCACGACTGGGGGCAGCCCTGCCTCATTCTCTGGTGGCGTCAGCGCCCCTCAACCACACGCCGGGCTAGTGGCTGGTTGGGGAGGGTCCTGGCTGGCTTGAGGGGCTCCATATCCCCCACTCTGGCCCTCCCAAACCGCCCATCACTTGTGGGCTTTCAAAAATAAAAAGTAAAAGCGCAACCACTGGGGCTGCTGGGTGCCCCTCCCCCCCGCCCCCCCAGCTACCCTGCTGCCCGCGGGTGAGTGCCGGGGTAGCTGGCCAGAGCAGAGGCTGAGCCAGGTCTTGGAGGGGCTGAGAAGGGTGCCAGGGTGGGGCCCCTCCCTGCTCAGTTTAAACGAACTTCCCTTCAGCTGGGCCATCACAGCCAACTTCCCCCGAAGAGGCACATCTGAGCTGGAGTGGGAAGCAGAGTGGGGAGAGGAAGATGTTCCAGGTCTTGGCACAACCTGGGCAAAGGTGCAGAGGTGGGACTTGTCAGCATGCCTGGGGGGCTGGGAGACAGGACGGCCTACAGACTTGGGTCTCCACGACTCTCCTCCACCTGTTGCAACCACTGTGGAGCTTTCCATAGGCTCCATCCATGGTTCGAGAGGCCTGACCTGCTGGAGGCTTCAGCCAGTCCTGCCCTCTCTGGGTCTGGGGTCAGAGCAGAAGTGGTGCGGGGGAAAACCAGTGCCAGCCTCATCTTTTCGTCTGCCAGACCAACTGGCCGGTCCTGCTGCCACCTCAGGCCCAACTTTGCCAGATGTTCTTGGAGGTGACCCCTTCCCCAAGTCCTTTCTGAGCCTAGGGCTGGGCACACAGAAGGCACTTAAGTGGTCCAGCGCTAGGAGGGGCCCAGGGCCCAGGGGGCTCCTCGTCTTGGCCCCTGGAGGTTGCTGAATTTGGGGGCTCAGAGCTGTGGCTGCTTCCCTCCTCATATGCCCCCTACTGCCCCTGCCCAGGCCTCAGGGGCCCACCCCCCCATGTATAACCCACCATAGTCTTTGGGCACCGCCTGGTGGCCAGAGCTGGTGGTTCCTCTCCCAGCCTGAATCCACCTTTCCCGGGACCCTGACACGGATCTAGGGGTGCAGCCCCCGAGTGACAGGGAGGGGGGGAGACCGTCTCTGCAGCCCCTTGCTTGCTCTAAAAAGTTCACATCATGAATCTTTGGTTATTACCAATAGTTGGTATATTACCAATATTTTGGTAATATTGGTTATTATTTGGTAATATTTGGTTATTATCAATATTTTGTTGGTGCGGTATGTGTGATGTCAAGAGGCAGGCTTGAGCTGGATGCTGCAGGCCACCCCAGGCCACCCATGTCACTGTCCTGTCCCCTGGCTCTGATGCAGGGCTGGCCACATCTCCTCCCGGCTCATCCCAGTGAAATCCCCAGATCCTTGCCAAGTGATCGCTCACTTCCTGTTTGAACGTGGTAGTCACAGCTGAGCCCCAGGTCAGCAGCCGGCGGTCACTGGGAACTTGCTGGGAACGCAGATTCCTGGGCTGCCCCAGCCCATCTAGGACTCCAGGTGGGTCTTCCAACAGGGTCCGTCCGGCCCTGCCCGTAGCCTCTCGTCCTCTGCGGACTGAGCGCCCCCTGCCGGGCATCTGCCCTCCTCACACCTCACTCCTGGAGATGCTCCGGCGGCCACTTGCAGACCCTTCTCCCCGGCCCCCTGCCCCCTCCCCCAACAGGATCACAACATCTGCTGCCCCTCCCCCCTCGTCCTGGGGGCCACTTTCTCCCACACTGCTCCTGGTGACTTGGTGTCAGTGACCCTTCCCACACCCTTGGCATCCCCTCAACCTGCCCCCCTACAACCTGCCCCGCCCCCGCCTTGGTTGCCCCTCCACAGTCACTCCTCACACTTTGCCTACCCCATGGCATCCCACTCTGCCTCCACCTCCTATCTTTCCAGCTCACTCCCTCCGATTTCCTGACCCCCACTGGACCCCAGATCCCTCACCCCTCAAGGGCTTGTCCTCCCCTGGCTGAAATCCCAGGGTCCAGTCATGCCCTTGAAGTCGCCTTCACCTCCCTTGGCCTCTCTCGCTTCCACATCTTCTCTTGGCCAAGCCCGTAGTCTCTGACCTGTTGCATCCGGCCCTCTTCCTGCTCACTACCCACACCTGGGTGGCTGGAGGGACTGCCTTCCCACCTGGTGAGTCTCGCCTGAGTTCCAGACCAAGTGCCTCAGGGGCCCTTGGGGAGGCCCACTGCCCCTGCCCCTGGCTCTCCCATGGCACCCCGCTTCCTCTCCAGCCTCCTCTCTACTTCATAAGACCTTCTGCCACCCCAGCCCCAAGCCGCACATATGCTCTCATCACCGGGCCAGCAGGAGGGACCGCAGTCCTGTTTATGGCCGGCCCCTCCACTGTGACCTAGGTCCCAGCCCCTCCTGGTGATTCAGGAACATCACTCCCCCAACGAACTCTTCATCTTCCCTGCTGCAGCCATTTTCTCTGCTTACGGGACCATTACCATCAGCCTTCACAGCATGCTGTTATTTCCCCACCTTAAACACACACACACACACACATACACACACACACACACACACACTTCTCTGGGCCATGCCCCCTCCAGCTATAGCACGATTTTTCTGCTTGGCAGCTAAACCTAAGACGAGAGACAATTCATGCTGTCCCCACATGGCACCGCAGAAGCATGGAGCCCCAGATGCCTCCACTCCTGGGTGCTTAGCATCCCCCCGTCAGAGCCTATGTATCCTGGGCCCCCTTCCCCAGAAGCCAAGTCAAAACGGAAACCACTGGACCAGGCTGCTGGTGTGTGCTGGAGGCAGAAGCTCCGCCCTGTGCCCCCGCCAACCCAGGCACTCATAGCGCCGAGAGCCAGGAACCTCGGCGCCAGCAATGCCACGGGAGCCTGGTGTCTTCCACCGGGCCTCGCAGCTCCCTCGCCCACCTGTGCACCTGGCATGCAAGACAAACACTCTCCTGGGCAAACGTGCCTCCCCCCATTCCACGGGTCCTAAGGGTCTCCCTGCGAGGTGGGCGGTGTGTCTCCTGCCACCCAGGGTGATGTGCTGGGTTATGTGGCCTCCGACGACACGGCGCCTTCCCCAGCCCGCTTCTCAAATGAGAACAATAATGATCCTTCCTACCTCGGCAGGCGGCGGTCGAGTTGCTGCTCAGACCACTGGTAAGGACTCCAGCGAGGCCAGTGGGCAGCGAGGCGCCCGGGGAAGCACTGGGAACCCCGCCTGGGGTTACAGTGGGGACTCAGGAGATGCTCGTCCTGGAGACACACCATCCTCCCATTTGGCCTCTCTGACCCGCTCCAACAGCCCTGCCCAGGGCCAGGTCTGTCACCTCTCCTGCTGGCCAGAGACGGGGCCCTCATCACAGCAATCCGCGGCTCCTCAGGCCCCTCCAGCGCAAGCCCAGATTGCAAATGAGGCTTTCAAGCCGTCGAGACCACCGCTCCCAGCGCCAGCCGCTCCGCACACCTGACGCCCCGCCCCGCCCCGCCCCGTCAGGCCCCCTCTCCCGCGAGACCCCGCCCATCAGGGTCTCCCAGGCTCTAGTGGCTCCCGGCACGTGGCCGCCCTGCCCACAGACTTGGGCGGGAGCCAAAACAACTCAGGGAAAGAGGCCTGTTTTTTAAAATTTGTTTATTTTAAAACATGAAACCCAAGCTGAATAGAAACCACAGAAATTACATTGACGAGATTTTTAGTATTTGCCAAGAAAAATAAAGCCCCCAGAGAAATAAAAATCAAACCCCAAACCCAGTTAAAAAAACAAAAACAAAAAAACCCAGAAACACAGCGACAGCAACATACAGCCATGGCCCTACGGAAGTTGGAGAATGCCAAGCGGTTCAGGCCTCAGTTCCCCGCTCGGGACGCTAAATCACCTTGTGGGTGGGATGCAAGGGCCAGGAGAGAAACCTGGGAGGGGGAGTCTTAACAAAATTACTTCGAGAGATATATGTAACAAGTATAAAGTGGTGCGGTACACAACCATTATGGTTAAAAAAAAAAAGCCCGCCCAAGAGGCCCTGGTCCCCGCTCGTCCCCCCATGTAGGGCTGTCACCCCCGCACCCCTCCCGGCCTGGGCGGGGGTCCTGGGGTAGGGAGGGAATGGAGCTTGGACTGGGATTGCATAGTGAGATGGGGTGGGCGAGGAGGGGTATATAGGATCAGGGCTTCCGATCAGGCCCTACCACACCAGGCCAGGGGAGCTGGGGGAAGCGTGCGCCTGCACAAGGAGCCCCATCGCCGAGCGACCGGACTGGATGGAACCCCTCCTGCCCGCCTAGCCCGTCAGGGGCCTCGGGGCGTCTCCCTCCCATCCACGTGGTAGAGGACCACTGCCCAAGATGCTGCAGGGCCTGCCAGGGGCAAGAACCACAGGTGCAGGGGTGGGAGCGGATGAGGGTAAGTCACCGGGACGGGACGGGTTAGGAAACGGCCTGAAAACTTAAAACAGCAAAAAGAAAACCAAGGGCGAGATGCGCTCCCCCTCCAGGACCGAGGCTTGGTCTTGCACCCCTTTTAACCTCCCCCGTTTTCCTTTCTTCCGCCTCAGTGAGCAGAAGGAACTGGGCGGAGTCACAGATGGGCGGGCAGACACGCACACGACGCACGCACGGAAGGGCTCCGAGCGGCGCAGGTGCCCGGCGCCCGGCTCTCACGCTACGTACATTCACATTTCGGCCTCGCGGGCCGGGCGGCCGTTTGTGCTTCCGAGCGGCGCCGCAGGCAGCACAGCCCGACGCCTCCCCTCTGATCCGAGGCCGCGCAGGAATGCTCCGCCCAGGCGGTGGGGCCCAGAAAAACTTGTCGGTTGGGCTGTGGTACCGCCATATATGTATATGTGTGTGTGTGTGTGTGTACAGTGGGGGGCCTGGAGCACAAGGTGCCTTTCAGTGAGGTTTGGCCGTGTGCAAAGGCTCAGATGCGAGGCTGCGGGCCCTTAGGCCCACCTGGAGCACCCCCGTGTTTGCCTACTCACTCCCCCAACCCCGTCCAGGGCAGAGGCTGCCCCAGGAGCGGGGGAGATGTGACCTAGTCCCAGGCCCACGCATGCTTTTGGTCCCAGATACCAGCACAAAGAAGGGATCACAGAGGAAGGTGGCCTCTTCCAGGCCACCCTGGGGAAGGGGTGCCCTGCCGCTCTGGGAGAAAGAGCCCCCCATGTCTGTAAACTGCCGGGCCAGCTGCTATCTGCCCCGGCCTGGGCCCTCGTGTGGTGCCAAGTGGCTCTCTGCTGCCCCTGGACTGACACAGGGCAGAGGCTGCACTTGGCCTCTCTTGCTTCAGGCTGGCTGGGCAGGGCTGGGACTGGCAGGGGACTTTCCAACTTGATTTGGGGGTAGCACCCCCACCTGCGGCAGGAAACACAGCAAACATTGTACACTAAGCCAAAAGCACCTTAGGGAAGCCTTGTTCCCGCTTCACAGGTAGGGAGACTGAGGCCACAGGGACCTCAGTCCTACAGCCCAAGGGACATTCATTCCTGAGGACACGGTCCCCTGGCGCAGCACCTGCCCAGGGAGGGGTCTCCAGGCCCTTGGGCTGCCTCTCGGTCTTCGACACCCCCCAGCAGCACCACGAGAAGAAACACCTTCTCCAGCCCGACTCCCAGCTGGCTATCCTGGGACTCAACTCCGGCCTGGACTCGGCGTCACACTGGCGGGCTTTGGGTTGGCCAGGGGTGCTTTCTCTCGGAGGCTGGAGTGAGGTCAGTGGTTAGTCCCAAGAGGGGCGGCAGGGGCCAAGGGCACATTCACAGCCAGCTCGGGTCCAGTCCCCCAGCCGGCTCTGGGACACTGTGCCTGTCCTGGATGGAAAGGGAACCGAAAAGGGGGTGCCACTCGGCCCGCCACCCCGCCTGCCCTAGAGATGACAAATGTGGTTAGTGCAAGAAATGAACCGGATGAAGCTGTCAAGCCTCTGGGGTGGGGGAGGGGTCTTGGCACCAAGAGGGCGGCCAGCACTCGATGAGCAGCCTGGGCTCCGCACGGCACCTGCTGTCTCCTGCCGCCGGGGAGGGCTGGGTGCCACAGGCGGGGTGGGTGCTGAGGGAGAGAGCGCTGTTGGGAGGGAAGCAGAGAAAGTGGGGACCCGATGCAGAGCCTGGGGTGGGGGGCGAGGGAAGGAAGGAGTCATAGATGCCACAGAGGCACGTGAAGGCGCCACAAGAGGGTCTCCGCGCGTGGGAGACAAGCAGGCCGTGGGTCCACACGGCCGTCCCTCCAGATGCCCAGCGCACGGGGAGCACCGCGCGGCCTATGAACTAAGAGGTGAGGCACAGAAACGTTGAAGGAGCAGAGAAGCATCAGAGCTGTGGGAGGGATGGGGTGGGGCAGCTGCCAGGCCAGGAGACGGCAGGGGTCCGCAGGGACAGCACCAGCACGACACATCTGGCCCAGCGCAGGGCTCTGCAAATCCCCGAATCCTCGGAGGCAGAGGGGCACGGGGCTGGGGGCCAGGAGGGCCCGGGCGTCGCTGGCAGCACCCCCAGGTGTCCAGGCGTGTGAGCCAAGGAGAGGGTGCGGGCCCAGAGCCCCTGCGTCGCCACCAGCAGGAGCCCGCCGGGCATCTCCACGCCCCTGCAGGAAGGGGAGGAGGGGGCGAGTGGCCACAGTGCGCCGGCAGCAGGCCCGGGGTGGGTGCGGAGGGTATGGCAGGCAGCCGCGGGCGTAAGCAGCCAGGCCGGCCCGGGGAGGAGTGGGGCGATTGGCACGTGGGGCGGGTGGCTGTCGGGCGGTCTAGTGCCCGCTGCTGCTGGAGTTGGGGCGAGGCTGGCTTGTGGCGAGGTACTTGGCTCTCATGCTGGAAGTGTACTGCAGGGAGACAAGGGGAGGGGGCAGGTGGTCAGCGGGCACTGGGCACAGCCGGGCAGGGCCTCCATGGGGTGTGCCGGAGCACCCTGGGGTGGGATGGGGCAGGACCACGTGGCGGCACAGCTGACAGAGCCCTGGGAGAAGGGGCTCTGGGAGGGGCCCGCTGGTCCAGGGCCTGGACTCCTGAGCCCTGGCCGGGGCTGGGGGCAGTGACAGCCCCGGGGGGCAGAGGTCTGGCCGCCCACTCCCCAGGCTCCGGACGGGGACCAGCGTCCTCTCCCAGCGAGATGAGCACAGCAGCCCCTGCTCCCGACTTGGGCGTGTGGCATCAGGCCAGGCAGCACTCTGCCCCGGCAAGAACCAGAGCTTGGAGGCTCCCCACTGCACCCAGCACGGGCCCTCCTCCCCCTGCGGGATCCTGGCCGGGCGGCCAGGAGGAGTGTGTGGGCTCAGGCTGTGCCCAAGGGCCCAGAGTGGCGGACACCACAGGTCACAGGGTTGAGAGGCCTCCACAGCGGCTCTGCCCCGTCACCCCAGGGGAGGACCCCGAAGCCACCAAGGCCCCTCAGGCTGGGGTGATGCTGCCACCCATTCAGATGGGAACCAAACTGGGGGTTCCTTGTGGGTCACGGACGCAGGGACAAAGGCAGCTGGGGCGGGGACAGCCAGCACATCTCGGCCACTCTTGTCCAACCTGAAGCATGAAGGCCTCACTCGATACACATGCATGTGCACATGTGCTCACAACGAACACACGTGGAAGAGACGTGTGCTAAAACCAAGCAGTGTGCAAGGGGCCACACGCCCGTCCGGGGGACAAAAGCCAAGGCACGTGCCGAGGTTGCCAGCGGGAAGGAGCCTGGCAGGCTGACCCTGCAGCCACAAGCCCCCAGCAATCCCTGGGGGCTCCGAACCCGAGGCCACACACTGCAGTGTGCGCATCAGGACAGACGATCTCCCCTGGGCCCGAGAGCCCTCCCGGGGCTCCCGGAAGGGGGAAGGCTGTGAGCGCCCGTCAGCGGCCACGAAGGCGAGCTGGGAGGAGGATGGGCGGGCACTGGGAGCCACGTCATTCCAGGGGCGTGCAGCATGGGCTGGGGGACGGTGGGCAGCAGCCCAGACCGCTGACGAACCCGAGCAGGCGCGCGGCGCCGTGTGAGGACCGCGGCGGCTTGTGTGCCCCTCTGCACGCAGCTGTGTGCACTTCCAGACACGTGGGGCGGCCCTTCGAGGGCCGGGCCTGCTGGCCGCACCCCAGGGTGCCAGGCACAGGCGTGCACGCGCACACGGGTTTGGGTGGCCGGCTCGCTGGGAGGTGACAGATGGGCAGGGGCCAGCTGCAGCTGGGCCAGGGACGAGGAGGGGGCTCTGTGCAGGGGCTCACTGCCCCTGATGCGAGGGTGACAGCCCAGGGCCAGGGTCTCTGTGGCTGGGCTAGGGGCCACAAAGCCCACCCACCTGCACTGCCGCAAGCTGGCCCCGTGGGCGCTGAGCCAAGACAGCGCTGGGACCTGTCTGATGAGCCAGCGCTGGCGATGGGCTAGCGGTGAGCAAAGGGTGTGAGGCACGGAGGTATGGGTGCGCAGGCGGTGCAGGGCAGGGGACCCAGGTGGGCCAGTACCTGTCACTCAGGACACAGCCACCACAGCGGTCAGGCGCTGCTCATGGGCTTAAACTGCCAACCCGTGTGGCCGCCAGCGTCCAGGGCAGCCAGATAGCGCTAGGAGGGCCCGGGGTGGGAGTGCAGGAAAAAGAGAGAGAGAGGGCGGCCTCAACGCCAGGGTGAGGGCCGGCCCACAGCAGGCCTTGCGTGCAGACCAGAGTGCCGACAGGAGGGTGGCCCGAGCATGACACGGCCTGAGAACCCGCACAGCCTGGGCCAGGGCACCCCAGGCCTGCTCTGTGCCGCAGGGCGTGGCGGGGCCGCCCCACGCGCAGGCGGGTATTTCTGAAGCAAGGTGGCCCTCAGCCTCTCTAGCCCTGTTCCTTGAGGCCCACCACCTCCAGGAAGCCCTCCAGGGGCCCCGGCCTCTCTACAAGCTCCTTTCCCACCCTGTCCCCTTTCTGTGTCTCATTCCCAAGACCAGAGGGGACACCAGGCACAGATGGAAGAGCCAGGAGACGAGACCTGGGTTGAGTCCAGGAAGTTGAGGAAGGAAAAGAAGAGGAAGCAGGGCTGGGGTGGGAAGAGATGCAAGGGCCCTCGCAGGAGCTTGTGAGCTCACCCAGCCCCGTCTACACAGGCCAGATGCCTGCCTGAGAGCCCTGGCTGGGACCCACACTCAGCCCTGGCACTGAAGGCTCGGGGCCGCGTGCAGGGCCTGCACTGCCTGTGAAGACCACAGCAGACACGAGGCGGCGGGGTGGGGCCCCTACCCACCCTCCGGCCCCAAGACTTACTGAAGGCGGCGGGGACTCGCGCCCGATGAGAGGGGTGTTCTCACAGCGGGGATTCTGGAAATTGGCATTCTGACTCCTAAGGTGAGAGGAAGGGGGGGCTGTGAGTGCCCACTGGCCATGGCAGTCCCAGCCCTGGGCCAACGGGGCCCGTCCTGGAGCTAGCAGGACTCCATGCATCTTCCCCACCACTCTGCATACTGCCTGCCAGCAAGGGCCTGGGGTCCCAGGAACCCGGCACACAGTGAGGGGCTCCGAGCAGGCCCACGGTGGCCACCTGCCAGCCTCAGCCCGGCCCCGCCGGCTGCCTGCCCACCACGCGGCCAGGCCCAGGGCCCTTGGCAACGTCATTCCCTGCACGAGACGCAGATGCTCCATCTGACAGAGTGGCCTCCCATGGCCTCCACCCAGGCATGTGGGAGCAGCAGGCCAAGCCTACCCAGAGCCCGGACGGCCCCCGGGGAGGCCCCACCCCTCCCCACTGCAGCAGCTCAAGTCCCTGCTCCCTGTGGTGGGGCTGCATCCCCACTCCAAGCCACGGCAGCCGTGCATGCCAGCCACACTGAGCCCCAGGCAGCCTATCCCAGGGCTCGGGTCTGCCGTCCCAACCTGGGCTGCCCCACCCGCTCCCAGCATGCCTCACTCACATATACTCGGTGACCGGGGCGTTGCTGACAGTGTGTGCTGCGGCCGGGATGCTGGTCTCGCTGCCATAGCTGCTGCCGCAGCTGTACAAGCTGGGCATGTGGACGCGGTAGAGGCTGTCGTGTGCCGGCCTCGGCCCTGGGGCGGCCTCCTCCCCCCCATCCTCATCAGGGCCCCTGCAGGGAGGGACCCAGCACAGCTTCAGGCCCTGGCATGAGGCAGCCAGCCACAAGACCCACAGGGGCTCAGCTCTTGTGCAGACACAGCTGGTTCCAATCCTGGTTCTGTCACCTACCCACAACGGGACTGTGGGTAAGTGGCCCGGGGACACCGAGGAACCCGCACCTCAGCCTATGCACACGGACACCGACTGTCTATTAAAAAAAGGGGACAAGGCCCCTCCTGCGGGAGCACAGAGGGCCAGGTGCCTGCCGTCCCAGCCCGCCCCGAGAGGCCTGAGCCCAGTCCTCCAGACTCCGCCGCCCCCTGGCTCCCTGCCCGCCACTCCAGCCAGGCCACTGCAGGGCGAGCCCAGGGAGCCGTGGGCCGCGCCTCTGGTGCTCCGGTGTGTGGGGCCTCACGTTCTGCCTGGTCTGGGTGGGACTTGGGACTGGGCTGCCTGGTGGTGAGGGTACAGGCCAGCCAGGCCTGGGCTCACGTCCCACCTCCCCACCACCGGCTGGGTGGCCTTGAGCAGAGGGTCCCTCCACCGTGCCCTCGTAGTGAGACAAGTGGGGTCGCAGCAGCGACTGACCAAGTGCCAGTTCCCAGCCAAGCCCAGGGCCGAGCGCTTGCATGCAGTGGTTCATCTAGGGCTCACGTCACGCTAAGAGGTTGTACTCTTCTAACCCCCATCCTACAGGCAGGGAGACTGAGGCCCAGAGTGGTTAAGTGACTTGCCTATGGTTACCCAATGAGCAAGGGTACAGCTGGGATCTGAATCCAGGCCATGAGGTTCCAGGGGTGTGCTCTTAGCCACTCCCCTACAGCTGCCATCTTTACTACCGCCCCCATCACCACTCCCATGAGTACCACTGTCATCACCATTCTCACCATCTCCACCACCACCGTGACCAGCACCATTGTCACCGTGACCGCCACCGCCAGCACCAACACCATCCCAACAGAAAGTAGAGTAGAAATCCAGACGAAAGGAAGAGATCTGAGCTGGCCTGCTCGCCAAACGGGCTGGGCCACCAAGAGACAGCCACAGCCCAAATGGGAGACACACCACAGGGGCTCGAGGACGGCGGGCCTGGCATACCCATGTACCATTCAATCCAGTACTGACTGGGGAGACTGAGGCAGGGGCCACCAGGACCACTACTTCAAAGATAAAGACACAGTGGCCCATGGGAGGTAGCTGCCATCCTGGTCACCCAGCTGAGGGGGCCACGGAGGCCAGGGCCATGTGGGGCACTCCCTGCAGAAGCTCTGAGTCCCGCAGTCAGCTGGTCTCCCCCCTCAACAGCACTGCACACCTGCACCCAGGGGTGGGGGGACGGATGAGACATCCAGCCAGTCAGAAGTGGGGACAGCTGTGGGCACAGAGCCAGCAGCAGCAGGCAGGGGACCCCGGTTCTCCCTGCCTGCTCCGGACTCGAGTGTCGCCTGGACCGGGACCGCCTCTGGGCTGTTGCTACAGAGGCCCCGGGAGTGTCAAGAGGTGAGGAGGCCTTCCTGCCTGTCTCCTGGCTACGACATGGGGTGTCCAGAAGACACGGCCCCAGCTGCTGTGTGGCCTGGGGCAGGTTCCAGGACCTCCCTAGCCCCTCACCTCTTCTGCTGCCAGGTGTGTGGGACACTGCAGACGATGGAGCTGAACATGAGGGCTGTGACAAAGGAGAAGAGGGCCAGGTAGATGAGGCCCTCGACGCCATCGTAGCAGAAGCCTGTGAGGGCCTGCACGTAGTCCTGAGGGCAGGCGGGAATGGGGACGGGGACACAGAGAGAGAGACGGGGAAGCACAGGGTGAGGTGAAGTGTGCACAGGGAGCCCCCAGCAGCCTGCACTGCCCCCACTGGAGGCTGGGCAGAGGCCCTGTGACTGCTCCCCTCCCCCTCCCCCACGCTCCCCCTAGCTGCTCCCCTCCCCTGCCCCCACCCCTCCTAGCTGCTCCCCTCCCCCACCTAGCTGCTCCCCTCCCCCTGCCCTCCCCTAGCCACTCCCCTTCCCCTTACTCCGCCCCTAGCTGCTCCCCACTGCTCCCTGCCGCTCCCCGCGCCTGCTCAGCCATGGGCCGGCTCTAGGAGACGGCTCTCACCAGGTGCAGGCTGCGGCAGTCCACCAAGGCGGTGAGGTGCTGCAGGTTCACCTCCGTGCCGTTCAGCGCCTCCTGGACACGGAGCAGGGGGTCCTGGAGGGCGTGGACCATGCCAGGTCAGCACTACGTTCCGGAAAGGGTCCTGAGCCAGCCGCAGGCCTCCCTCCACCCCACACCCTGCCGTCGAGACCCCCTTGACCCCCACAGTCCTGGCACAGGCCCTGAGGACCCTTGGCTTTGAGAAAGGGGGCCCCCCAAGTCTGTGCCCTGGTCTCAGGGGGCTGCTGAAGACGTGAGGGGGACAGTGAGATGGGACGCACAGCACCTGCCCACGCGGCCACCAGGGCAGGGCCTTCGTTGTAACGGGAGAAACAACAAACGCCCGCGTGTCCCTGACACGGGCCTGGTTCTTTTAAAAATCACGTTTTAAGGAACAGTTTAAGACAATGGAAGTTTTCAGAATATCTTAAGGGACAAAACACTGTCCAAGATACTCTGTGCAGAGTGAGGCTGGTCCTATAGTGTATGTGTGCATGCGTGTGAGTGTGTGTGTACGCGCGCGCGTGTGAGTGTGTGTGTGTGTGTGTGTGTCTGCCCTGTAAAACCTACCAAAAATCCTCGGGGACGTGAGGGAAGGATGGCAGGTAGGAGAGAAGGCCAGACCCCCCAGCAGGGTCCTGCGGGAGGCAGCCTGAGCAGTGTCTGCACCCCACCTCCCTTTCGTGATGAGAAGAGGGATCCCACTGGCTCCACTGACCACACCCACAAGCCCTCACCTTGGTGGCCGGGTGCTCCCGCGGGACGGTCTTCAGGAGCTCAGCCACCACGTCCTGCATCTCCACCAGAGCCTTGTGGCTGCCCGACAGCTTCTGCTCCACAGAGAGGCCGGCTGATTCCAGCGGGGGTGGGGGCAGCCGTCTCTCCCTCCCCGAGGTCCCCACCCACACGCGGCGCAGGCCAGCTCCAGGGCCTTTGGCTTCTGCTGGCCCAAGGGGCGTCCAGCCTGTGAGGCCACGAGCTCATGGAGTGGGATGGCTGTGCCCGGCAGTCTGCTCTGTGGGCCTGTGGGACACCTTTTCTTGGCCCCCCAGATGACCACACACCCCAGAGGCCACACAGTGAAAATACAGCGTCTTTAGAGCAGATAAACAGTCCTGAGGACCCCAGAGGGCCGCACAGTTATGTGGAATGACAGGCAGTGGGCTACATGGCTTCCCTTCAAATTCCATCATGACAACATCCATCTGGTTATTCCACAGAGCAGGCACAGGACCCCTGCTTCCATGGGGCATCCCTGGGCTCCTCCCACACCTGCCAGACAATCGGCTTTGCCCTACAGAGATGGCTGGGGCAGCCTGAGAAATGAAAGGAGTCCCAGGGATTCGAGGGCATTAAGCAGGCCACCCCAAAAGGCTTGTGCTGAGGCTGTCAGGGTGGCAACCCCGGGGACAGTTAGCAATGTCAACGTGGCGTTCGCCCAACTGCCTCCCGACAGCTCCTGGGGCCCCAGGGGCCTGACGAGGTGTGAGAGTGGGCCTCGTGGTCTGTGGGCACCTGGGGGCAGGGGCCAGGGGACCAGGTGCTCTGCGGGGCCGGAGCAGCCGAGTTCTCACCTGCTGGAAGGGGTTGGCGGCACGGGGCGAGCAGGCCAGGTAGTACTGAAGGATGTCTGTGGAGAGAGGTCAGGGCGGCTGAGCCACTCCAGCCGTCCGCGTGTGCCTGTGTGTCTGCTTGTGATGTGTATCTACACGTGCGTGTCTGTGTGTGTGTATACGGGTGTCTCCACACCTGCGTGTGCACGCATCTATCTGCATGTGTACGGCTGTGTCTGCATGTCGTGTACGCAGGTGTATCTGTGAACACGTGTATGTCTGCACACGTGGGTGTCTATGCGCACGTCTGCATATGTTGTGTGCGCATTTACACGTGTGCACCTGTCTGTATCTGTGAGCGTGCAGGTGTGAGGGGGCACACGGTCTCCAGGGAGCCTGGGGCCAGGGCCCAGGCCCTTCTGCTCTGAGCCATGTCCCTGAAATGTGCACAGTTCTCTCTTGGGGGGCGGCCTCATATCTCCCCTCCCTGGGGAGCAGCAGACAGGGCACTGGGGGTGGGCAAGGAGTCAGAGGTCACCGGGGCGGGCATCTGCTCCCAGGCCAGTTGGGCAGAACAGTTCTTAGGCCAGAATGTCACCCCAAAAAGGGGGCACGAAGCCGGAGCGTGCAGGTGGCCTACTCATCCCCATTAAAACAGGTGTTGATTCAGCGTCCAACGTTCAGAGATGGGGATTCACTTATAATTCTGATTTTGAAAACCTAAGATTTTTCAAGCCCAGCCAGAGCTGGAAAAGAAGCCTTGGACCCCAACTGCCTAACATCTGCCCCCCACACCCCCGCCCTGTGCTCTCTGGTCTCTTCTTGGCGGCTCTCTGGGATCCAGTACACGATGCGGGCCAGGCGTAAGGTCCATCACGGCCCAGGGCAGCCTCCTCGCGCCGCACCCATACTTGGCTGCCAAGATCTGGGTTCCCACGGAACTTATGTCGGAAACATAAGAAAGCCCCACACTTGACTTTCGCCACCAGTCAACAGAGCCAGCGCAAGGCCTGACCCAGATGGCCTGTGGCCCTGCAGGCAGCAGCTGGCACTCACGTGTGGCTGGGACTGCTGGGACACAACTGCAGACTCACCCCCGCTCAGCACCGAGCGCTCCTCCACCATCCTGGTCACGTAGGTGTCGGGGTCCACGCAGAAGTCGCTGGAGCCCTGGGGTGGGTGCAGGCAAGGAGGATGGGATGACTGAGCTGGGCGTCCGCCCGCCCCAGACCCCTCAGCTCTCAGGGGTGGAGCCTGGTCCCCCAGGGTCTGCGTTTGGCTCAGGAAGGTGGCGTGAGTCTGCGGGCGGCAGGGACTGACGGGCCGTGCGCCCGTGACAGGCCCCCAGGGGAAGAGGGGAGGGGCGATGAGTGTGGCATCCCCCACCCCACCCCCCGTGCTCGGCCAGCAGACGGGGATCACCTGTCCTCTCCATCACCTACCACAGACACGGCCAGCTCCAAGCCCAGTGCGCCCCAGCTGATGATCAGGGCCAGGACCCCCAGCAGGCAGACCCTTGGGGCAAAGAGAGTCAGTCAGCACCCTCCAGGCCGGGGTGAGGGCTGCACCCCACGCCAGGCTGGACCCACAGACAGGAGGGTGGGACAGGGCTGACTCAGGGGACACGGTGCTGCAGGTGCCCCACCCCCTCCCCCTGCCCTGAGGGCCCACAGACTCACCCGACCAGGATCCCCTTGGAGCTGCGGATGAGGCCGACCAGTACCAGGAGGCAGATGGCCACGTCGAACAGCAGCAGGCCCAAGTAGCCCAGCCACCTGGGGGCACAGCGTACACGTGGGCCGGGCACGGGGGGCCCAATCCCAGGGCAGCAGAAAGGGGGTGCTGGGGCAGAGCCAGGCAAACAGCCCAGAGGAGCTTCCACAGGCAGTTCTGGGATATGGAGACTGCCCTCGCTCTTGTAACGTATGTCCCCGTGGGGGACTCCTGCCGCAGTGACCACCAGAGGCCCCAGCCCCTCGCCCCAAAAGACCTCAGGCACTGGGAGCTGGGCGCCGACTGGCCCATAGAGACTAGTGGGAACCGAGCGGGGCAGGAAGGAAAGAGGGCCGCACCTGTACCAGTCATAGAGGTCCACCTGCTCGGCCAGCGCCTCCAGAGACACGGCTGGGTTCCTCCAAAATGGGATGGCAGCCGTGTAGCCCAGCAGCGTTTCGAGCAGGCTCTGCAGCCGCTGGACCGCCCGCAGGGGCTCTGGCCGGGCGGCCAGCTGCCGCTCCAGGCTCTGCAGGCTGGGCTCCGCCGAGCGGTTCAGGGCAGCTGCGGTGTCCCACACCTGCGCCAGGTTCGGGGTGGCGTGAGCCGGGGCACGGGCCCGCTCCCACACACGCCCACGCCTCGCTCCCACACACTGGGGCACACGCGCACACACGCAGTTTAGGAGCAGGAAAAGAGGCCCCTCCCATGCGGCCACTCACGCGGTCCTGGACCCCCGCCACCGTGCGGTTGGCGTGGCGGAGCGAGTAGGTGGCCCGATGTATGCCGTCACTGGTCTCCCCATTGCCGTAGAACCCCACGGCGATACCGGCGCTGGGACAGGGCGGGGCCGCATGAGGGCACAGGCCCGGGAGCCCCGGCCCGCTCCGCCCCCAGCTTGCCCCGCCCCCGCCCCCGCCCCCGGCCGGCCCACCCGGCCCCTCTCCTCTCGGCCCAGTCACCCCTCTATCCTGCCCGCCCCCCCACTCTAGCCACGCCCCTCGCCGACCACGCCCCCCGGCCCGCCCCGCGCGCTCACCTGCAGACCAGAGTGGCGATGATGACGCACCAGGCGGTGCAGCAGCAGTCGGCGTCCAGGTGCTCCTCGCTCTTGCGCCGCCGGCAGCACAGCCAGAAGGAGTAGACGAGCAGGAAGAGGAGGTCCAGGGCGAGGCAGGCCAGCGCGGCCGCCCCCAGCAGCAGCAGCGCCTGAGGGAGGTTGGGAAGTGGTGCTGGAGGTGTGGACCCCCGCCCTGGCTCTGCACCCAACTGCAGTACCAGCGAATTCCACCTGCGCCTGGGCCACGGGACCGGCGCGCTCTCCCACTGAACCCTCCCCCAGCCCTGGGGATAGAGGCTCCCAGCACCTGGGTGATGTGCCTGTGGTCACCCAGACTCAGGACCCGAGACTCGGGACCCCTGACTCATGTCTTCACTCCTAGACACCAAGACTCTGAGCCCCACTTGGAGGTGGACAAAACCATGGGATCCCCTCTCCTAACCCTGCCCAGGCCCTGTGTGCTCCCCATGGGAGCCCACCACCTCCTGGGCCCCAGAGCCCAAGGCACATCTCTTTGAACAGGGATTCTGGCCCAGGCGCTGTGAGGAGGTGCTGGCGGGGGACCCTGGGCAGGGCCAGCACAGTTGCTAACTGGCCACGTGGCCAGGGAAGGCCCTTACTCTCCCTGAGCCTCAGTTTCTCTTTTGTAAACAGGGGGTGATGCTGCCTCCCCACAAGAGGTAGGCACAGAGTCTCAGGGAAGGCCACCCACACCCGCTGCAGGGCCCTGGGTGTGGGGCCATCAGCACCGTCACCATCCTCACCCTGAGTGCTGAGACTACTCTGGGTCTGACCGCCTCTGTGAGCCCCTGAGCCTCGGGCAGCCTGAAGGGCCAGCACGCTCCAACCACATCCCAGGAGGCACCGGGGGACGAGGAAGTGCCCCCCAGCACCCTTCTGTCACTGAGGCCAGCGTCCCCCACGGAAAGCAGCTGACTGGATCCAGCGGTGACACGCGCTGCGGGCTCAGTCCTGGGCTGGGGCCTCAGGTGGACAGAGTAACAGGGACACAGCCCAGAGCCTTCATCTGTCACAACAGGCACCAGCCCGGCCTGGCCTGGGCACCACGCTCTTCAGTTTTCCTGGCCCAGTGCTTCACCACCACTTCACCAGTTAAAAAACCAGCCTCAGAGGAGGTAAGGAGGAAGAACCCATGTGCCCACATCACAGCCTTTCTGCCCACACGTGCTTTGCTGGGTTGAGAGTGGTAGCTGACGCAGGGCTGCAGGGCAGCAGGCTAGCCCTGACCATGTACACCTCATGGGGGGGTCCAAGTAAGTACTGCAGAGAGGTGCCCGCCCCGCGGTGGTGCGACCATGGACACCCCTTAGCTGCCCCTGCCGGCACTACTACAGAGACAAGCAGACCTCAGGGGGACCTGGAAACACCCTCTTCGCGTCCTGACACTCAGCGATGTGGCCGTGAGCCTAGGGAGCCACCGGGGGGTGGAACGCCCAGGCCCGCCTGCCCCCTGCGGGGCCCCCTCGGGACCAGAGGCTCAGCCACAGAGGCACTGGGACCGCGGGATCACAGCCCTGGTGCCCAGCGGCTGTATCCCAGGAGCCAACTGCCAGGCGGCAGATGCAGGACGGTACCCTCTGCCCTCCCAGCAGCCAGCCTGCCCAGCCCTCCATCCCTGATGACCCCCACACCCGAGGCAGGGCTCTCCCACCTTCCCCCTGACCGGGGCCTGCACCTCCAGCCACGATCCAAAGCCACGCGGTGCCCTGGGAGCCAATGTGCTGTTTGGAGGCTGGGCCTCTGCCCTCCTGCGTGAGGCCCAGCGTGGGGCCCCCTCTTGGGAAAGGCCGGGGCACCGCCACGAGGCTGCAGCACAGGCAGGAGGGTCTGACAGGACCTGGCCACCCTGGCCCACCAGCTGGGTGGGGGAAGGGAGGGGGCCCAGGGTGCTGGCTCCAGAGCACACCTTGTCAAGGTCCCAGGGTGCTCGCGTCACAGAGGGGACCCCGAGGCCAGTGGCGGGGGGAGAGAGGTTGTCCAAGGTCACACAGGGACACCAGCCAGGCCACAGCAGGGGGTCTCCGGTGGAAATCAAGGGCCGTCACAGGGACAGGCGCCAGTCATGGGGGAGGGGACTCACCTCAGGGGCCTAGTGTCAGCCACAAACCCCGCCCCACCCCACAGCACACAGCAGGGTGCGAGGAACAGCACCGCCTAGTGGGCTCCGCCTTCACACGCACGAGCTGGAGACCAAGCACAGCGGCCGCAGGCCCTGCCGCCCCCGCCTGCGGGCTGCTCCCCTAAATCCTCAGTCGGACCACGCCACACGCCTGCCTAGACATCTCCACCAGCAACGAGCCCCATTCACCAGCCTGGCCCCCGCCAGCCCCAGCTCGGCCGAGCGCTGGCAGCGACCGCTGCCCCTCCTGCCGCAGCCGGAGCCCGCCTACCACCCCCCACCTCGCGCCACCTCCTCTCCTGCCGGATCCCCTCACCCGCCACCACGTGCGGAACACAGCGTGCGTGGAGCTGATGCTGAAATCAGTGCATCTACGTGCACCCCCTCAAGGAAACCCCTCTTGGAGTGAGGAAGCCGGGGAATCGGGCCCAGGGCAGGCGGCACCCCCTCTGGGGCCCTGAGTCCACCCAGCCTGGCAGCGCACGAGGCCAGGGCTCACACGGTCATCGGGGCTTGCCAAAGAACTCGCGGGCCTAGACCACCGCCCGGGTGGCGCCAGGACCCCCACTCCCGTTCGCCAGATGAGAAAACTAAGGTAAGATAAGCGTCACTGGCCAAGCAGGATCCTAGCGCCTGGGGCAAGGCCGGGGTGGGGCACAGCTGGGCTCACCGCTTGTCTGGGAAACGTGTCAGGTGCCAGGGCCTGGCAGGCGCCCGACAGGCAGAGCCCCCGTCCTCGGGGCTGCCGGGCTGCTGCAGGAGGCTGGGGCTGGGGCCTGCTGGACGGGAGCCGGGCCATGAAAAACAGAACAAGCAGAACAGGCAGGAGTAGCAGGGCGAGTCTGCAAGGGCGCATCATCATCCAGCAGGTCGGGGAAGAGCCCTCTGGGCAGAGGCCACCACAGCTGACACTGCCCAGAAGGCGCCGTGCCAGGCCTGGGCACCCGGGAGGCGCACTTGGATCTCCTACAGCTTTGATTTCGTTTGTTTTTTGTTGTTGGGTTCTTTTTTTTTTCTTTTTTCCTTTTTTGGTTATCTTTTTTTTTTTTTTCCCCTAAACCACGAACCACACTACCTTTATAATTAAAACACGAACCCAGAAACCTGTCAGTAGCTCTTTTCAGCCAGCCGTGGGAGGCCCCTGGCCTGCTCCCAGCTCTGCCACGTGAGAGCCAGTGCGGCTCCCGCAGGCCCTGCTTCCTCTTCTGGGAATGTGACATTTCCCAGTCCCTCCCAGCTGTCACGTGGGAGAAGGGCCGGCTTATGGCGATGCTGCAGTCCCTGCTGGTGCCCAGTCCCCCCGGGAGCAGAGGTCGAGGGGAGGGACACCCCGGGTGTCACCACCAGGAGGCAGCCTGCTGCTGGACAGAGGTGTGAGGGAGTGGCTCCTGCCCAGCCCAGAGGGGCGGCTAGTCTTGAGGGGAACCAGGGGGCTGGGGTTCGAACGCTGCTTTGCCTGGTTCTAGAATGTGACCGTGGGTCAGTGTCCCCGTGCCTCAGTTTCCCCGCGTATAGAACAGGGACAGTGGCGTCACTCCCTTACCTAGCAGGGCTGCTGTGAGATGAAATGAGCTAACGCCCATAAAGACTTAGAACAGTGCCTCCGTGGGGAGCCCTCGGGGTACTGCTCCCAGGCCAGCTCTACCCATGCAGCCACGTGGGCTGGGGTAAGGGAGCCGCCGTCCCAGCTGCTGGGGGGGAGTCCGGGCCACTCGGGGACAAAGTGGGCGTGTGCACGTTCACGCCCACCCACGCGTATTCATGCCCACACGTGTTCACATGCTCACTCACACCCACACACGTGAAGCTGCCGCCCGAGCTCCCAGCAGCAGTGCCAACAGCAGCCTGTGTCTGCGAGCGCTGTGGTCCTGGGGGGGCAGGCGGGGAGGGGTTCCCGAGCACCTGGGCATCGGACCCCTGCCAGCGACGGGGAGCCGAGAGAGGCCTCACGCACAGGCACAGCCACCTGCCTGGGGGCCCTAAGAGTCACAGCCCTGGGGGAGGAGCCTCCTGTTCCACCCCTGCCTCACGGGCCGAACGAGTGACAGGCAGGGGCAAGGCAGGCCCAGCGCCGGGGAGCCCTGGGTCCAGGGCCTTGAGGGTGAGAGTGTGTCCCGGGGCTCCAGGAGGGGTACCTGAGGGCAGGAGAGTGACTTCCAGAGGCTTCCCTGAAGGCAAGGACAGGCAGAGACCCAGGTGCTATATGTCACCCCTTTAGCCCAACACACAGGAAGCCAGGCGTCCGGGCAGCTGGGGTTCCGCCCCCTCCCCTCCTGTGCTGTCTGCCCAGCTCCAGAAAGCCCTTCCTGACCGTGATGACAGGGCTCTATTGCCACCCTTTAAGCGCCGGGTCTGTCTGCCCACACCTCCCCTAGGGGGCGTTGGAAAGGCCTCGCTGAGCTCACCAATTTAGCCGGGGTGGTGCCCCCCCTGGCCCTGAGGCCTGGCCCACAGTGGACACTCAGAAACACGGGGCCCCTGCCCCCACCCCAAGCTCTGACAGGCTGGGGCAGCTTTCTCTCTGGCAGGACGGCTTTCTCCTGGACGAGGCCAGCCTTAAACCTGGACCCCACTGGGCTGCTCGTGGGCCCCTGGCACAGCCCAGGGAGGCAGGCTGCGGGGCCTCCACCAGGACAGCCTCACTCAGCCCTGTGGGGAGGTGACAGCACCCTCTTCCTGGATGACACAGGGCCCCAGCCCACTGCTGCAGAGCAGCAGAGCCCACGTGGGTGCCGGAGCCAGGCCTGGGGCGCACGGCAGTGGGCAGCTGCTTCCTCCCGCCCAGGGGCCGGGGGGCCTGACCCCTGCCCTCGTCCAGAGAACAGCCTTCCCCTGGCGTTCCCGTGGCGGCCCCGCCTTCCCTTTCAACAGCCTGGCGTCCCCTCTGAATGGGAAATGTTTGATCAGCATCTGGGCTCTGACCAAATGGAATTTTCCGTCTGTGATGGAAGTGATGTCAGCACTCAGTCAGGCGAGACAAGGCGCTGGGGCCCGTATCCTGACCGCGGGCCACAGCGCTGGCCGCCCGCCACCTGAGCGCGCCTCAAGCACTGCGCTGTGAGGACTTGGCGCGGACACACGTGCACGGGGCTGGGGGCCCGTCCACCCACCCCTCCCGGCCCTACAGCTGCTGTTTCTCAGCCCCAGCCCACCCCACCGGTCCCAAGGCCCTGCAGCCCCGGCCGTGGAATGTATCCACCAAGGAGGCCCCTGCCCGGCCCTGTGTCCAGGCGCTCCCCCCAGGCCCTAAGGCCCCCACAGTCCCCACCGGCTCTGAAAACACCTGATGAGCCACAGCTCAGGGTCTGAAGCCTCACTCCGTCCCATTTCAGGCCCAGGCCCAAATCTGAGGCCTATCAGGGGACCTGACAAGTCCCTGGCCTCCAGCGGGTCCTCCCAGCGCCGGCGAGGGGACGAGGGACAGGGGCCCGAGGGCAGAGGTGGTCTCTGTGTGAGCCTCAGCGGGCTCCCTGTGCAGGCGGGTGGTCCCAGCAGGGTGGGCGGATCCCCAGCTCAGCCTCAGACTTGCTGGCAGTCCAGCTACAAGGGGGCTATCCAGCCGGCCCTGTAAGGGGAGGGCCGTGGTGTGTCACCAAATCTTACTAATAAAAGCCCGTGCGGCAGAGGCTGAGCCCCATCGCATCCGGGAGGCCACAGCGTGAGAGCGCACAAGGCTGGAGGCCTGTCCCCACCACGACCTGCTGCGGCCCCCCCCCCCCCCGCACCCGCTCTGCCCCTTTGGCACAGCCCAGATGTGGGCTGTCAGCGCACGGGTATCCGCACCAGGAGGCCCCAGGCCACCAGGCCGGCAGGGCCACGCGTGACCCTGGGGCAGCACCTCCACGTGTCACCTGCACAGGCAGCTCAGCTAGGCGTCCTGGCAGCACGTGGCACGGAAGCCTGCGAGGGAGCACGCCACACGCGGGGAGCACATCAGAAGCATGGACACACTGCCTGCTGAACACGCACCCCTGCCGGCAGAGCCGCTGCCGTGCCATCAGCAACTGACCCCGAGAGCTGGCCTGTCCACTCGGCCCCTCTGCAGGCCACCAAAGCCCGCGGCCAGGCTGGGGAGACGCCGCCCCACCGGGAGACCCTCACGGAGGTTCTGACGGGAAGTGTGGGCCCATGGCTGCCCCAAGCACAGCGCCAGAGGCCGCTTCCCCGCCACCCTGCCGTCCCAGTGGCGGGGCCTCCTTGTGGGAAATCACGTGCACCCAGGCGCCGGTGCTGGCAGGGAGACTTGGGACCGGCAGTCCAGGGGTGACTTGGGTAGGCTCCAGGAGATCGGGCTCTTCCTTCAGGTCATGTGCTAGTGGGGTGGGGTCGGGATCCCAGCCCGGGGGCGTGACCGCAGCCTGAGGTCCCACCGCTGCCGGGCGGATGAGAGGGACTCGGGAGGGCTGTGTGCCTGCCAGAGCGGGAGCCCCTGGAGAAGGGCTGACCCCCTCCCCCTGTACCAACTCTCCGGGGGAGGTGGCCTGGCCAGCTGGTAAACAGCAAGCTCCAAAGAGGAGGCAAGTCCAAATTCCACCAGGGACCTGGGACCTCACCGGCCCGCACTCCCGTGTCCTCCTGTCGGTCACACCAGCCTCACCACGCACAGGGCCTCAGGAGCTGGCCCGACCGAGGACCACTACACACAGGGTGTCCATACTCAGCGCCAGGCCTGGCCCTGGGGACGGGGCATGGGACCCGCAGACACAGCTCCTGGTGGGTTGGCATCTCCCAAGACCCCAGCAGTGCAGGCCTGGAAGCACAAACTGTGGGAACCAGGGAGATCGGGGGAGGGGTGCAGGAGCTTCCGGGGGTGCCCTAAACTGCCATTACAGGGTCAGCGGGTGCCAGCAGGGCACGGTGAGGTGTGGGGTGAGCACTCCCAGAGAGGGACAGTGTGAGTGAGGGCCCAGCACCAGGTCCAGGCTGCAGACCTGCGTCCTGGGAGGCCCTGGCAGCTGTGACCAAGGCAGCGGAGCGGGGATGGAGTGGGAAGGGGGAGCCATGGACCCCTCCAGTGCCTCTGGGGCTTGTCCACCTCAGCCCTGGGGCTGCCAAAGGCCCTTCTCCAGAGGAAGAGACCAGGTCAGGGTGTCCAGGAGGCTGGCAGCGTCCCACACCCCAAGGCACCCTCTAGGAACCCAGAGATGTCCTGGCTGGAGCCCTGGGCCTGGGAGAGGAAAGGGGAGGGGCACCAGGCTGAGCTGCTGCCACAGCTCCTACGTCTGGGGTCTCCCACTGGGAAGGACGCACCCCACATGGCACTGCCCCCTCCCCTAGCGCTGGCCCTCTGCCTCAGCACCCACTGTAGCCAAGCTACACACACGGCCTTGTTGGTCCCCAGACCACCCAGGGCAGGGGTGGCACCCATCCCCCAGGCCAGGGGTGGCACCCATCCTCCAGGGCAGGGGTGGCACCCATCCTCCAGGCCAGGGGCCTGGGGCCAGCAGGGACACCCAGGGCCCCCACACTTGAGTAATGGAGACAGGGTGTGGGCCAGCACAGGCCTCCTGAGGAAAGTTCCAGAAGAGGCCCCCTCACCCCCGGGCCAGGCTGGCTGGGTGCTGAGCCGGGTGTGCAGCCCTTTGCTCCCCAGCCCGAACACACTTGGCTGTGGCTCCCAGATGCCGGCCAGAAATTAAAAACAGATTTTCCACCGAGCCAGGCTTGGGTTTCACAAATTCCATGATGGTGAGCTCGTGGCCATGCCTGGAGAAAGCACAGCCAGTGGCCAGCATGCAGCAGCCCGGGAGGGGTCCAGCTCTCTGGCCGAGTCCCCTCACCCTGAAGTCCTAGGTCCAGGCCACCAGGCTTCACAGACACACTCCAGCTGCACCTCCATCCTCACGGGCACACACCACCCTGCCCCGCCAGGAATCACCGGGACACAGGCCCAGCGAGGCGGGACTTGGGTGAAGCCCCAGAGAGAAGCTCTGGTCGGTCATCCCCCAGGCTCAGCACTCCTGCTGCCCTCCAGGCCTGTGGGCCACGTGGAAGGACACCGAGGCCCCGCTCTCCCACTGCCCACGCCCCGCCTGCTGGCGGAGGGAAGACACCAGAGAACACGGCGCCGGCGCGGCCCTCGAAGCTGCGAGCGTGTCTATTTCGGTCCGATGCCCTAACACGTCTCCCAGCATGACACCCAGAAAACTCCTCTGCTCTTCACCAGCCTGTCTGCAAGCGCCTCTCCACCCGCCACTCCTGGGGGCGCACGCGACAGGCCTCAGATGTAGCCAGGAGCTACCAGACGGGCGGTCACATCATCATCCAGACCAGAGCCCAGCCCAGGGCTCGTCTCCACCCTGGGGCACAGCCCAACCCGACTCGGGGGTCAGCAGTCTGAAGGGCCTCCTCACAACGGTCAGGAACCCAGCCCAGGGTGCACGGGGCCAGGGCAGGGGAGCGGGGGAGCCGGGCAGAGTGGCACCACGCCTGGCGCTCTTCTCAGAGGCAGAAGCAAGGGGCCACTCAGGCTTTGGGCAGCCCGGCCTCACCCCATGCCCTCGGCCAACACAGGACACGCCTGGCCCTAGAGGGTGGTGCGGACAAAACCAAGCACCCTTGGCACACCTACCGTTCAGAGCCCACCCGCCCCTCTGAGGGGACCCAGCCTCAGCCAGCCACCTCCCAGGAGGGGGAGGGGCGCACCAAGCGGGGGCTGCAGCCTGCGTGTGTGCACGAGCCCAGCGGCACATGAAGAGCCCAGGCCCTGAGTGGGGGGCAGTGTGAAGGGAGGCAGCGCCCCCCCGGAAGCCTGCCCAGCCCACGTGCAGACCCTGGCACCCCTCAAATCCACCAGGCCCAGCCCAGGAAGTCACTCAACCCTCCCCTGGCCCTGCTCCCTGAGGGCACACCGGACGCCTGCCCCGACTTTGGACAAGAACCCGAGCAGTCTCAGGGCCAGCTGGCACCAGGCGCAGGCCCTGTCCTGCCCCTGACACTGGACTGGGGGCCTGGAGGCCCACTGCAGCCTCCAACAGCCCCGTCCGTGGCACGAAGGGCACCCGCTGCCTCGGCAGATGTCAGCGGTGCATGGGCCCCTCGGGAGTCCAGCAGGGCAGGCGCAGATCCAGTTCTGGGGCATCTGCATCCCCTCTGCAGCAGGGACCCCGGGGCAGGCCTGGGACCCTAGCCACGGGTGTCCTCTGCAAAGTACCTCCCACCTCTGGCAGCGTGTGGCTCCCTGCTCTGGGCGACAGGGCCTGGTGTGTGCCATGCAGCAACCCGACCGTGGGTCTGGGTCCTCACCCTCCCCAAGACCCTGGGAAGCCCCTGAGAGCCGCCTGGGGGCCATGTGTGTGTCCCGGCCCAGCACAGGGCTTAGGGTGGGCTCCCCGCAGATCCAAGGAGGCAGCAATGGGCACAGCCAGGCGCTCCTGGGTCCTGCTGCACCCGCCCTCTGTCACGTGCCCCAGTTCCTCGGGGGCCACGTGGGGCACTTTCTCTCTCTGTGATCCAGTCCCTGGGCTGCAGATTCGGCTCTTCCTCTCCAGCCAAGGACTCAGCAGAGCTGCCTTGGCCAGTGGGGGTCTGGTCCCAACACCCTCTGAGCCTTCCTGGACTAGCTCCTGCTGGGGGGACCAGACTCGGAAAGCGCACAGGGGCTGTGGCCGCAGGCAGGGCAGCGCTGGGCTGGAGCTGGAGCCTGTCCGTGTCTCCCAGCCCACTGATGCTGGCTGGCCAGGGGCCTCAGTTTCACTTCTGTAGTGTTACTGTTTGGCTTCCCAGAAACAAACAGCTTACTAAACAAACGCCATGAGCCTCTTCGGTAGAGAAGCTGTAACTTGGGGGTCAGAGACACAGAGCACCCAGCCCAGAGCCTGACCAAGAGCCCCTGGTCAGAGCCAAAACAGGCGCCCTCCAAGCTGTTCTGTCCCCCAGGCAGGGCAGTGCAGTGCTGGGGACAGAGCTGGTCACCGCATCTTCAGACCCGAGAAAACCAGGAGCCCCAGAAAGGCCCAAAGATGGGGCCTGGCGGCGCAGAGCCCACACCAGCGCCAGGCAAGAGTCTGGCCCCAACACCTACCTCTCAGCGGGTGTAGACCTGGTGGCAGAGGCAGCCAGCAGCCTCACCTCCCAGCCAAAGGGCCACGTGACAGTCGGTTCTCCCCAGTGCCGGGGCACTGGCTCAGAGCAAAACAAAGTTGATTTCGCCTAGCAGGGGCTTCCCTGCCCCCCCCCCCACCAATGCATAGGCCCTGCACCCTCACAGCTGCTGTCCACGCAGGGCGTGCTCTAGAAGCTTCCACGCAGCCCCTCGGTGTGCTCTGTTACGTTTGGCACGTTTCTGTCACTTGCAGCCTCAGAATCCTGGTGTCGCGGGATGCTGGGCAAGCACCAAGAGCCATGGACCAAGGACATGGTCCAAAAGACATGATGTTTAAAAGCCGGTGACAAATTCTAGTCTTAGGTGGCACCCCTCCCCAGGTATAAGCGCATGGACAGACTCCAGCTAGAGGGACTTTTTTTTCCTGTCTCCACACTCTTTCCTATTTTCCAAGTGTTCCATGAATGTGTCTTACTTTCATAAACAAGAAGAGAGGCGATAAATGCTGTTTTTAACCAGAGTGAATTTCCTCCTGATTGTGGAGATGGTGCCAACGGAGCCAGTCTCATTCACAGGCACACGCTGACCCTGCTTGAGTCACAGCATTAAACCAGGGTGCTGTGGTCTCTGCTAGGAGACTACTGGCTCCTGTGGGTCCTGCCTAAGTGGCCTTCCAGGCTGGCCTCACACAACCCCGGGCACAGAGCACTCACCAGCTCTGAGGCAGCACGTTCAGATCAGAGGGACTCCCTTATCTTGGGCTGAGGCCCAGGCTTCTCTCTGCCTCAGGGCCTTTGCACGGGCAGTTCCCAACGCCTAGAACTCTCTCCCCCAAGGTCTCTGCACAGCCACCTCGGTCTTATCTTTAGGGTCTCGATGGGAACATTCAAAGCACTCAGGGCCCCACACACTGGGCCGACGTGGAAGGTGAGCTGCTATGTCCACTGCACGCCAAGCTCCAGGCAGGTCCTCGCCTTCTGGTCGTTCAGAGCCTGGCTCACCGCCTCCATGGCAGGCAAGGTAGCGCCTCCTACAGGAAGCCTTCCCTGACTGTTGGACTTCCGCAGGCCTAGCCCTGACCCGATCGCAGCACCACCACACCAGCCTGTACTGTCCTCCAGCTCACAGCTTCCAGTCTCCCCTTAACTGGGGGAGACAGTGAGTGACAACGAGAGGGACTGAGGGCAGACAGTGAGTGTGACCTCGGCCTCAGGACACCAGGGGTGTGGGAGGCCTGGGAGCGGGGAGTCGGGAAGGGCTGGTAGGAGTTAAGGGGGCAGATCCCCAAGGTGAAGCCCAGAGAGGTGGATGGACCCACCCAAGGTCACACAGGCGGGAAGCTACAGAACTCGAGCCCAGGCTGGGCACCCCGCAGCCAGGCACCCGCACGCCGGTCTGCAGAGAGGGCTCTGAGACTCTCCCCCCACCCGCCGCCTGCAGCCATGACAGCCCTGACCTTCACCCCGGAGGACAGACTGGCCTCAAGCCACATCAGGTCACAGGCTACGCAACCACCGGGGAGTCTCCTCCCTGTTCTGGGCCTGCGACCCCTCCCCTGTAAAACGAGCATCCCGCCCATCAGCTGCCCCAGGTTTGGGGAGCTCCTGGCATGCTGGGAACAGCCCAGTCCCAGGGGAGCCAGACCGGCAGCCAAGCAGGCAGGTGCGGGGGTGGGGCGGCACACAGCAGACCCCAGAAGCCTTCTGCCCCTTCCAGCACCTGCCAGCCCGCACATCCCGTCAGGCCCCACAGAACGCGCAGCAGCACCGTCCTGCAGTCTGTCCGCTCAGCGAACAGCATGGGCCCCCAAGAGACAGAAGTCGTGGCCAGGGAGCCCCTCCTCTCCAGGGTGGAGGCCTCAGGAATTCGGGGCCAAGAGAAATCACAAGCCTTTAGGATGCAAAACCCGATCCCTGCTCTTGCAGAGGCTCCAGGCCCCTAGCACAGGGCCAGCCAGGGCTCTGAGAGCCTGCAGAACAGCCTCCCTCAGCACCTAATCCCTCAGTCGTCACATCCCCTGCAGGGGGCCAGCCGTCGGGGACTCAGGAAGCCCCTGTCCCCCAAGGCTGACTCTGGCTCCTAGGGGGGCAGGGGCAAGGGGCCTGAAGCAGGATTCCGGCCCTACCACCCACTCCCTATGTGATTCTCAGCCAATCTCCTCTTTAAGCCTCAGTTTGCTAATCTGTACAATGGAGACGACTGTCCTCATCTCCCAGATTTGTGTGAGAAAAGGCTAGCGATAGCTCCAAACAGCACCCCCAAACAGGGTCTGGCCCATGGGGTTTCCAGTGGGTTTCACCGGGCTCCCAGCAGTGGATGGTGTGGGCAGGAAAGAGCGAAGGTTAACAGCTGGTCTCCCCAGGCCATACCACCCCTCTACTCCTGCACCAGGGCCCCTGCTTCCTCTGGGCGGCCTGGGAAGCAGAAGCCCCTCCCCGGCTGGGCCCAGCCCACATGTGGGGCGAAGACTGCCAGGCCCCTGCAGCCCAGGTGGGTGCCAGACACAGACAGGCTCCCAGGCCAAGAGGGGTGCCCCAAGTCAGGAGGACACGGGGCCCACCACCCACCAGCGGGATGAGGGCGGCCATGCCCCCACAGCTAGGCATGCTCCCCCAGGGGAGGCAGGAAGAGGCCCTAGGCCAGGGCCCACGCCAAACCATCGCCCACCCACCCAGAAAGGGCGCTCTTCAGGCTGCACACCCAACACAGAGCAGGAGCGCGGGGCCCTCACTTCCCGACCCGCCCTGCAAAGACGGCGCACCGGCCCAGATTCAGGAATGAGGCAGTGAAGGCTCAGAGAGGTCAAGTGCCTGCCCAAAAGCACCAGCACAGGAGGGTAGAGGCAGGACGACTCCCAGGTCCTCCCTGGTCCAGCTAGCTCCACAGCCCCGAGCCAGCAGCGAGGTGGCGGGGGACGGAGCCAGGCTGCTTTCCACACCGTGAATTATTCAGCAGCTAATTCTGCTCCGCGGGGAGAGGAGGAGAGAGTGAGTCAGAACCTCCCCCGCGGCAGAAACCAGGGCCCTCTCAGGAGCAAAGGGCCCTGCGGGAGGCTGGGCTGAGCGGAGAGGGGCCTGGCCACCACTCCCGACGCCTCCACGGGCTGCAGGCATCGGCCCCTCGCTCACTTCCCACCACATGTCCGGGCGCCTCGGAGGGCAGGAGGGATGGTAGCCAGTTCAACCGTGGTGGGCAGCATGGGCAGGTGGCAGCCCACGGGCCAGCAGGAAAGCCCCACGTGGGCCACAGACACCCCGGGTACCCCTGGAGCTTCAGAACTGACAAGTGGCAGAGAACTTGCTAAAGTAAAGTACACTGTCCTGTCCTGTGGAAGCAGAGCCCCGGGGACAGGTGTGGCAGAGCCACCCCAGGTGAAGTTCGTGGAGTGCACGGAGAAGCGGTGTTGCCCTCACACTGGTCAGCCCCCCAGGGCTGGGCTTCTAGAACACGGGGGTCCGGTTTTATAAGAATCCTGCTGTCCCTGGGTGTGCGTGGGCCAATCCCTAGCCCCCTTTCTAGTCTGCTTAGAGACAGATCAGCAGGGCTGGGGGACCGGGCACCACGTGAGCACTGAGGCTGGGGCGGCAGGCTCCCCTGCAGAGCTGGGGTGCTTCCGGTTCTCCACCTCTGGACAAGGGAGACCAAAGAGGAAAGAGCTCTGAACTGGAGAGGGGTGACACGGTCCACGGATATCGGACTCCCAGGCCATCTTATGAGCAAAGTCGTTCCCACCCCACCCTGGGGCTCTGCATTCATCACCAAAGAGGAACTCAGAGGTGTTCTGGGTGACCAGGCACCCCAGTCACTGGGTGTGTGGAATCCGGATCCCCAGGCAGGAAGGAAATGTCCACAGCCAGGTGCCCTGCCCTGCACTCAAACAGCAGTGGCTCAGTGGCAGGGGTGGCTCTTGGGCTTGACATGACCCCAGACCTAGGGCTCCACTGGTACAGCCTGGTTACTCGGGGAGAGGGCTGCGAAGGGTCCGTGCCACTCCCCAGCTCTGCCCAGGCGCAGCCCCTTTTCCAGCCTTCCAGACTGAGGCCAATCTGGCGTCCCTGTGGCCAGGCCTCCCTCCCTCAGGGCTACAGGCAGCCGGGTCTCTGGGCAGGCACCGTGTGTACATCCCACAGCTTGGCCGCCCAGCACGGGGTCATTACCAGCCAGGGAGGGCTGGCACCTACCCAGACCACTCACCCACCAAAAGCTTGGCAGTGAGTGGGATTCCCCAGCTGGGGGTGAGGGGTAAGGAATCCCCACCTGGCTTCACCCAGTGTTCCCAGGCATCGGCTGTGGTCTCAGGGCCCTGGGTCCTCTGGGTAGGGAGCTCTGCCTGGCAACACCCCCAGGCCGCCCCTGGTCAGGAGCCTTAGCAGGCACTGACAGCTGGCAGAGGGGTCTCCGTGGAGGGCAAGGAGGCAGCTCCTCCCAACCCCAGAAAGGAGGCTCTTAGTGGCTCCAGAAGAGAAGGCTAGAATCAGCAGGGCTGTGGACCCTCCATGGGGAACTGTGTGTGTGGCGGGGGTCCTTAGACTCTCAAGCAGGGGAGACCTGTGACCCAGGAGGAGGCTCTCCAGAAGAACGGGTGCTATGACCCACGAGAAGGAGTGGGCCATAATCCTCCATGGGGGGTGGGGAGCCTTTAGACCCTCAAGGAGGAGGGGACCATGACCCTCGGGGAGTGGGGCTCAGGACCCACGGAGGAGGAGGAGGCCGTGACCGTCGGTGGGGGATAGGGAGTCTTTAGACCTTGCAGAAAGAGGGAGCCGTGACCCTGGGAAGGGGGAATCGTGACCCGCAGGGAGGGGGGCCGTGACCCGAGATCTGACCTCCGACCCAGGGGGCCCGCGTCACCTGCTGGTAGTCGGTGTCCTCGGGCCGGAACTGGCTGCTGGTGGTCTCCCAGTGCAGGTTGAAGTGGGGCAGCCGGTGCAGGAGGCTCACCCACCAGGGCGCCGCGTAGCTGACCCCGGCCATGGCGGGCCGGCGGCTAGAGCGCGCGGCCGCCGCGGGGCTCCCTGGCTGGCCTGGGGCGCAGGGATCAGGGGCCCGCCGACCCCGGCCTGGCCTCCCGCATCGCCCGCGCGCTCCTGGGTCCGGCCCGGCCCGGCTCGGCCCGGCTCGGCCCGGCTCGGCCCGGCTCGGCCCGGCTCGGCTGCGCTCGGCTCCGGTCGGCCGCCCGCGCCCGCCGCCTCTTTGTTCGCCGCCGCTGCCGCCGCCGCCACCGCCTCCGCGCGCCCCCGCCCACCGCCCGCCGCCCGGCCCCCGCGCCGCCATTGGCCGGTCGCCCGCCGGCCCCGCCTCCCGCACCCTCCCCACCCGGGCGCCCCGCCCCTCCCTGCTCCCGCCCTGCCATTGGCACGCTGGACGAGGCTCCGCCCACTAGGGCCCCTTCCCCAGGCCGAGGGGCGCCTGGCGGGGAGGTCGTTGAGGACCCGCAGTCCCGGCAGCGGGCTCTCCGTCCGCTGCACGTGGAGCTGCGCTTCACCCGGGCGCTCGCTCGTTGGTTGGACCATTGCACGTTCACTGAGCTTCTGCAGGGACTGCCTGGAGGGGCTGGGCTGGCTCCTCAGCAAGCAGCCGTGGCTCACACGCAGACTGCGGCGCCGGGCAAGGGACCCAGTGGCCTGTCTGTAAAATTCGGATGATTTGGAGGCAAAGCCTGGCTTGGTGACCTAGAGCTGTGTGATCTTGGGCAAGTCACTTAACCTCTCTGTGCACCAATGTCCTCGTCTGTAAATAGGGAATACAATGACATTAAAATGCTCAGAGCATCAGAGTGTGACCCAGTCCCAGTAAATGGCCGGGGTGAGGGGTGGGCGTAAACTCAGTTCCTACCGGGGCTTCCCTTTGGGGAAGGTTGGGTCTTATATCAAGACCTAGAAGAAAGACAGTGCCCTGTCCTGGCCTCCTTGAGCCTAGAAATTCAGGCAGCTGCCAGGGAGGGCTGAGTATGGACCTGGAAGCCACACAGCCACACTTCCTAATGGGGCGTCTTCATGCGTGTTACTGAGATGGGGACCCCATGAACAGACAGAGGAGGCTGGAAACACTCTAGGTGCTTGGCCCAGCACACCCCTCTCTGTGTACCCCAGGGGCAATGGGTGCATCCTCTTGGCTGTGGCTCGTCACCACCTGGGGGCATTATTTCTGGACCTCCTGCATTCTGAGAAACAGGTCTCCACACCCGGGGCTCTGCCGTCTGCCATGCTTGGGCTCAGCCAGCTCTGTGGCCGGGCTGGGTTGTTGCAGGCAGGGACAGCTCTGGGCAGTGGCTTCCCAAGAGGCCCGTCTGTCTGCTCACCTGACTGCCCTGACTTTCCCGTTTTCCTGTGATAAGTCTGGGAAGCCCCAATGGGCCTCCTGCAGACAGGCAAGCATGGGACAGGTGGGAAAAGAGCCCTTGGCAATGCTATGGTTTCCACTCTCTGACAAGTCACAGACACCACCCGGTTGGGGACTAACAGCCCTGAGCTCCTTTCCACGTTCCAAGAGGCTTCACCAAATTGTCCGTTTCCCTCTGGTAGGGCCAGAAAACCAGACCCAAACATTATATGAAATGGTAACTTGGGTGTACGGGGTTGAATTATGTCCCCACAGAAAATATGTACAAGTCCCAACTCTTGGTGCCTCTGTCTGCGATCTTATTTGGAAATAGGGTCATCGCAGATGTGATCAAGGTACGTTGAAGTCATAGGAGATTATGGAGGGCCCTAATCCAATGACGGCGTCCTTATAAGAGAGACATTTGAACATGCGTTGCAGAGATACGGAGACACGAAGAAAACACCATATGAAGGCAGAGGCAGAGATGGGGGTGATGTGTCAAGAAGCCAAGGAACCCCAAGGATCTACCACCAGGAGCTGGGAAAGAGGCCTGGAGCAGATCCTCCCTCACAGCTTCAGAAGGAACCAACACTGCTGATACCTTGATCTCAGACTTCAGCCTCCAGAATTGAGAGACAAGACACTTCTCTTGATTAAGCTGCCCAGTGTGTGGTCCTGTTATAGCAGCCACAGGAAACTCATACATCAGGCTGTTCAGAGCTTCCGGTTGGCAGGCATTCTGTGTCTCTGATTGCACAACATGGCAAAGGAGCTTGTCACTGATTAATATTTGCAACGTGTTTGGTGGGTGAGACATTTTCCCACAGGGATGCATGGAGAAAGAATGATAAAGGAGGTCCAGGGTGGAGAAAAGGAGGGACCCACAACATGCAGTTTTGGAAAAGCACCGCCAAAGCCTCTACTGGTGGAGCCTGAGCCCAAAACCTACTGCTGCTTGAGGTCCAGTGTTGGTGAGAAAATCCCCGTGGAACGGAAAAGCCCCTGGAGAATTGTGCTTTCCTGTGGGTAAATAGGATCCAGGGGCCCTGGGGTCTGACGCTTGCAGCGGTGCGATCTCTGCATCTCTACTCCTGTCCTTGATCTGCAAAACGGGGTTCCTGCGGCCAGGCACCCAGGAGGTCGAGGGTTAGAGAATGCCAGGTGGCAGGGGTAGGGCGCAAGGAAGGCCTGCCGCCATCCCACGCCACCCTTCTTTTGCCTGGCACTCACTGGCTGGAGCTGCAGTGGTTCTTCCTGCCTGTCCTGGGTCCCCTGCAGCTGGAAACTGACTTTAGCCCCACTCTACAGATGGGGCAGCTGAAGCCCGGGTCCCACTCTTGCTCGGGTGGTACAAGAATCACCACCCAGTCAGGGAACCAGGACTCAGCCTCATCCTGTTGCCCGCAGACTACACGACCTGAAATAGGGCTCCAGTGGCCGGAGAAGTCGGAGAGGACTTGGTCTGCAGTGCTGGCCACTGACCAGCACGCCAAGGGACATGCCTTCAATGACCTTGCAGTGTGACTCGGGGAGGCGGCCGATGGAGAAACGGCTAACCTTCCCCCAGCTGAGGAAGCAGCCCAGGCAGCGATAAGGAGCCACAGCCTCCCATCGCCTCCACCACGGGGACCCGGAGCCGGGGAGCCCAGAAGGCCCAGCAGGGCCAGGCCTGCGCGGGCAGGAAGGCCCAGCTGAGCCACCCTCAGTGCCCACACCCACGATCTCCTCCGGCCTCAGCCAGGTTCCCACATCCCAGAGCGGGTGGTGAGGGGGTTTTCGAGGCTCAGAAGTGAAGAAACTTGCCCCCAATGGACACATTCAAGCGGCAGGCAGATGGACCTTGGTTTCCTTTATTTGAAATGGAACTAAAAATAGTCCCACCTCCTGGGGAGGTCACGCGGCCCAGGCTGTGTGTGGACAGCCATATGACCCGCTCCCGGGGTGCACCATCTTTGGACACTGTTCTTTTCTTGCTCTCACCCAGGTCTTCTCAGCTCCAAAGCCCAGGTCTTTTCCTTTCTTTACTTTTTAAATTAACTACCTCCTACTCCAAGTCACAGGGCCTCTGAGCCCCAGCCTTTTCATGGCTAAAATGGGTAGAGTCCTGCTTAGATCATAGCAACGTGAGCGTATGTAAAGTGACATGACACCGCAGCACTAACCCAAATGTCCATCAGCTGGTGAACGGATCGACAGAACGCAGCACCGTCACTCGGCGGAATATCAGTCAGCCATAGAAAGCAATGGAGCACTGGCACCCGGTACAACATGGATGACCTTGAAAACACTGCGCTCAGTGAAAGAAGCCAGACACGAAGCCCCACAAACTGTATGATTCCATCGAAACATCCGGGACAGGCAGACCCAGAGACAGAAAATGGATGAGTTATTGCCAGGTGCGGGGAGAGGGGAGTGGGGCGGGACTGCTTAATGGGGGAGGGGCTTCTTTTCGGGGGGATGAAAAGTTTTGGAAGTACGTGGCGAAGGCTGCACAGCACTGTGAAAAAAGTTAATGCCACTGAACTGTACACGTTGGAATGGTTATGCGCATCTTGTCACAGGTACAAATGATTACATGTGCAAGGGCCCCACTCAGTATCTCCCTGACCACCTTCCTTCTTCTTCCCTCCCTCCCTCCCTCCCTCCCTCCCTTCCTTCCCTCCTGTGAAGTGGAGTCTGTGAGTGAAGGACAGGGATGAAAAAGTCGGCAAGGAGAGAGCACTGAGGACTGAGCTGCTTGGAAGCATCTGGTAGAAGCATCTGGAACAAAGGAGGAGGCAAGCCAGGCCAGGACCTCCCCAGGGTCTGTTCTCCAGGCCAGGAAGGTGGCTGGGTTGAGGCTCTTGAATGGTTTGTCCCAAGACCTGTAGGCGCTGGGAGAAAGGCCAGGCTGGGGATGGGTGCCAGACCCTGGGGCGGAAGGCAGAACAATGGAACCCCCTGCATTTGGACCCTGGCCAGCAAGATTCACATTTTCCATGGAGATAGAGCTCGTGAGAACCGGCAAGGAAAAGGGAGAGCCGGATGCCGGCTTTCCCCAGCTCCCGCTGAGATGCACAGCCAGCCTAGCGCCCGGTCCCCACAGACACCTGGCCGCAGAAAAGCCACAGGAGTGCTGCTTTCAAGCTGGCCGTGGTGGAATTGCCCCGTGGCTCTGGAGGCTGGGAGAGATGCCAGCCAGTGTGGTCCCTGAGCAGGCCACGGGAGCCAGCCCAACAGACCCAGCCAGAATGGCGTGCACACCCCTGGCTTGCCTAGCATCACCTATCCAGCTGCCTCGCTTACCCAGAGAGCGCCCCCCCCCCAACCCCGGGAACCAGGAAATCAGCAGGGATGGCCTCTGACCTGCCAAGGATGCTGTGCCGAGTACCAGCAGGCACCCGTGGTCTCTCTCAGAGCCTCCTTACTCTTACTTCACACTCAGTACTGACAAGGCTGGTCCCTGCGTCCCAAGCCCGAGGCAGATCCCAAGCAGCGCCCCAGAGGAGGTAGCCCCAAAGTTACATGAAGGGAGACTGGCACTGGATGAAAAGGAGTCGCAGAGACACCCTCCCCGGGTGGGTCCCTCATCCCTGCCCACCCGCTCCGCCCAACCCGGCATCTGTGATGAGCATTGTGCCAAGCTGTGGGACCTGGGCTCATCTCAGGTTTTGCCACCAACCATGCGCCCTGTGGGGACCTATGTCGCCCTCAGGGGCCTCAGTGCTCACCAAGCCCGGCTTCCCCATCTTACAGCAGGGGAGGCTCGGGCTCCAACCCACAGCCTGGACTCGCGAAGAGAGTCAGGAGGCCGTCTTACTCGAGGGGAGAGGGTGACTGTGCGTGCACACCGACATTTGCACAAACACCTTTCGTGCCCAGAGTCTCACTCGATTCTTGTGCGAGGCGGACGACCGCAGTCCCTGTTTTAAGAGAAGGAAACAGAGGCTCAGAGAATTGGGTGCAGAGACAAGATGGAAACCCCTGTCTTTGCTTATTTCTGGTTTAACTCTCTCCCCAGTGCAACCCCCTGAGTGATGTATTTTTAAAAGGCTGATGTGTTGGTTATCTACTGCTGCATAATGAACCGCCTCAAACCTTGGTCGTTTCAAGCAACCACCACTGTGTTTGTCGGCAGCCCTGGGGGTCAGCAGCTTGGGCCCAGCTGGGTGGTTCTTATTCTGTCACCCAGAGTCACACGTGCCCCTGCAGCCATGTGGCAGCTTCACCGGGGCTGGGTGGTCTCAGCCGGCCTCATTCATGGCTGGTGGTTGGTGCGGACTCAACGGACCACGTGGCTCCAGCCAGCTACCTCGGGCTTCTTTAGCCGGCATCTCAGGGAGGCCAGAGAGGGCAAGCCAGAGGCTTGTGTCCCCTTTAACAATGCTCCGTCTCGGCCAAAGCCAGTCGCAGCCAAGCCCAGGGATAAGGGGCAGTCAGGACAGAACAAGGCAGGACAGAGCGGGGTGTGGACACAGGGCCGTGGCTGTGACCATCTTGATTCAGTGGACTTCCCAAATGGGGAAAGGTTTCTTCAAGCTGTGGTGCTCTCGGGGATGTTCTCTGGTCAGCCAGTAAGTTCCCTTCCACCCTGGCGGGCTCGGGGAAGGGGGCTGGGTGTGGGCAGCTGGGAGAGGAGGGTCCTGGAGGCTGAGGTGCGTATGGGCTCCTCCTGGCAGTCTCACGAAACTCCGCTCCATCTCCAGGAGCAGTGGGTCTCTGGCCCTCCGTGGGCTGGGGTCCGTGCCGGTGACCAAGGCTAGCTGGGAAGGGTAGACCAAGCGTTGTTCTGCTCCTGTGCTTGGGGAGAGGGGACGCCTTTCCAGGACTTTGGAAGTGGGCCAGCAGAGCAGGAGGAATTGGAGTCCCCCCATCCCACCCCATGCCTGGGGCTGTGGGAGGGACAGACGCACACTTCCCTCTCCGGAGCCCCCCCACCCCCACCCCCACCCCCGCCAGCTGCTCCCAGGTTTGGGCTGCCTGGTGACATTGTTTCCCCTCCAAGAGCGGAGACCCTTCCACCGGGCAGCTTTCCAAGCCTCGGTCTCCGCGTCCGCAAAAGGAGGACAGTCCTACCTCCCTGCCCGGTGGTCCCAGGGTCATGCTGGAAAGGGGGTGCTCACAGCTGTAGTCCAGCTTCCTTCCTTCACTGTCACCTGTCCCCCAGTGACCAGCTCATGTCACTCACCCCACAGCCGGGAAGTCTTTGCCTTGCCTGCTAGAGGCCGGCCACTGGCTCCCATGTGGGGGACCCTGGGTCCCCAGAGTCAAAGCCGGGCCTGGACAGACGTTCTTCGCACGCGGGGAGGCCTGTTTCACTGTCAGGGTGGGGTCCGGGGAGTCAGGGTGAGCCAGGGTTGCGTCCCCCTCCCCAGAGAGATGCGATCCCTGCCTGGACTCTGAAAAGGAAGCCCCTCGTCCAGGCCACCAGGAGCTCGGATGGGAAGGGCTGTGCCCTTGGTCCTGAGCTTCTCCCCTCCACCTGGGTCTCTGGGAAGGAATCTGACCGTGCCATACTCCTACTGGCCTCTCCCTGGCTCCCAGGGCCTCAGAACCAAGTGCAGAAGCACCCACATCTGTCCCTGCTGCCCCACTCTGCCCCATCTCTCCCGGAGGTGCAGGGTGGGGGGCAGTCAGGTGAGAAGCAAGGCAGAGGCTTCCAGAAGCAAAGCCATGGTGACGACCCATCACAGCTGGGCCCCAAGAGATGCTCCACGCGTGTTTCCGGAACAGACACCATCGTGGTCTTAGAGAGCAACGCTGGCCGGCATAGGCCCACCCAGGCCACCCAGAGACACGGCCATCATCACTCCCTTTTTACAGATGGCTAACAGGCTCACCCCAGGTCACCAGCCAGGATGGTTTGGACCCTCAGCCCGGATGACGTCCCCGCTGGGTCTGCAGCGTGGGCGTGGGGCTTGGGGGCAGCAGAAGGTCCCAGCGGGCTCGCCCCCTCGTCTGCCCAAGGCTGAGGCCCAGCTCTGGGGGCGCACTCTGCTATGTGATGCTTCCGCCTTCCTGCCCACTGAGGACCCCAGAGGAGGGATGGCTGGAAACGTGCTCCCCATCCGAGCCTGCTCCCGCTCCGGGGGCCGGGGCTGGCCTGAGTGCTCTCCTCTTTGGGTGGGTGGAGGGGAGGGCTGGCTTCACTGGGCTCCGCTGGGCCCTGGGTGGGGGGGCACAGGCGGCATTCACAGGGCTCCTCACCAGCCCTTGGGCCATTGTGCCGCCCTCCCGGCTGCCAGCCATCCTTCCACCTTCTGAAATGCAAATCCGACTCCGTCATTCTCCTGCCAGCAGCCCTTCCCTGTTCCCACGGCTCCTGGGGTGAAGGCCAAACTCCTCAGCAGAATGTGCAACGCTCAACCCCCCCTCCCCCCCCCCAGCTTCCCTCCTGAGCTCCAGGGCCCCGGGGGCCCCAGCTGCCCCGGTGCCGTTTCCGGCTCTGGGGGGGAGGTGGCGGCTGCTGGTTCCCTCGCAGGAAGAGCCGCCTCCCCACGGGCTCAGCCTCAGCCCCTCGTTCCTTCTTCTGGGCGAGTGGGGGGGAACAGCTTGTTCCTGACCCTGTGGCCGCTGCCCCCCGCACACCATGCCCCTGGGCCTCTCCCGCGTGGGCCCTCGCCACCCTGGTGAGGGGTGCTCGGCCAGACTTCTGCTCACTTGGGGCCCAGCACCTGGGCAGGTGGGTATTGGGCAGGGAAGGAATTTCCTCCAGGCCCACAGAGCTCAGCCTAGCTGAGAGACAGACCCGCAAGCAGATGAAATACCCCTCGATGCTGTGCACACTGTGCCATCCTCCCTCGGTGCCTGGCACGCGGCAGACGTGCAGGAAATCTCAAAGCACACGGAATGAACTCGCGTTGTGAGAACACAGAGAAAGGAGGGGCTGACTGCAAAGAGCTTCTCAGCAGCGGGGCCGTGTGGGCTGGCTCGGTGGAAAGGACATTCCTGGCTGGGAAACAGCTCTTGCGAGGGGCCAGCTGGAGGTGGGGAAGGGCCTCGTGTTTCTTAAAAGGCCGGGGGATGGGGGCCGAGCTGGGTAACGGAGGGAATGCAGGGTGCCCCGTGGAATCTAAGTGCATCTGTTGAGCAAGGGGAGAAGGTGTGTGTTCACAGAGGTGGGGAGGAGGACCCAAGGGCCTGACGCTGAGGGAGACGAGGAACAGGGAGGAGAGTGCTGGCCGTCCCACTGGAGCTATCCTTCTCTTCTTCCCTAGTAACAGGCCCTCTCACTTTTATTGAGCATATTGCCATCTAGAATAAAAGACATTTCCAGGCTCCCTTGTAGCTGGATGTGCAACTGTGTTCTGACCAATAGGATATGAGTGATGTCCTCAAGTGAGGAGATGCCCCTTTCTTCCTTCCTTCCTGCTTGCTGGAATGCATATGTTGTGGCTGGAGCTCAAGCAGCCACTTTGGATCGTGAGGCCTTGTGTTTAGGAGAGAGGAGCAACAACAAGAGCACAGGTCTTTGAAAATCATGCAGCTGCCATATTTTACCGGTACTGCTTTCCTTGGGGCTTTGGAAACTTCTAACTTGTTTGGGTTCCTGTTATTTGGGGTGTTATACTCCAGCCCGACCTAAGTCTAACAAATGGAAAGATGGCTCGGATTCTGAGGAATCCACTGAGACAGAATGCACAGAGCTTGGCTGCTAATTTGATGGGGGGGGTGCAGGGGAATGAGAAGGGAGAGTCCTATCTTGGGAGGCCGGTAGAATCCTTCACTCAACATGTATTAAGCACTTTTTTGTGTGCTGAGTACTGTGTTTGCTGTGCGAGTATACCGGTGGATCCCATGATCACTGTCTTCACGAATCTCTTGGTCCCGTGGGGGACAGAGGATACGACGGAAGAGCACCGATGGAGGGAGGTAAGCACCTCACCCAAGAGCTGCTGGGCCCCTCATTTATCCATTCTGCACAGTTATGGAGCACCTGCTGTGTACCACACACTGCGTTAGGCCTTGAGAACAGCAATAAGCACCACGAACTCAGTGTGGAGTTTACCTTAGTCTGAGAGGGGAGTCAGACGACAATCAAATAACCTTGGCTTTCCACAGAGAAGCAGAGCTCTGCTGAGTGAATCCCTGCCGCGAGCGATTATGCCAGGGACCGCAGGAGGCCCTGGGGGGATTCGTGATGCACCAGCCACATCTGGGCTGGGCATCTCCAGGGAGCAAGGGCTGCTGGCCCTCGTAGGGCAAGGCACCGTCCCCGGCACACCCACCACATTCCTGCCCCCTGACCCCAGGCAGCAGTGGACAGCAGATGGGGCCTGGCCAGAGTGAGTCTGCGCCGACTCGGCATGGGGGCGTGGCTATTCAGGGGAGGCTGAGGTGGTGGTTTGGGCCGTTGTGGGCAGGGATGGACGTGGAGAGGAGTGGACAGACGTGAGCCGTACTTAGGAGGCTGTCAATAGGATTTTTTGTTGAAGGATTGGAGGTGGGGGCGAGGGGGTCACGGACGACACTCCCCACCCAGGTGTCCGGCCTGTGCACGTGATGTTGGGGTGGGTGAGGAGGCCCGCGGGTGAGCCTGCTTGGGAGAGGAGAATTGTGTCGCTTAAAACACTTACTTTAATCGGGGTAAAATACATATAACAAAAGATTCTCATTTTAACCGTTTTCAAGTGTGCGGTTCCGGGGTATTAGGCACGCACGCATTCTCGCGCGACCATCCCCACCGTCAGCTGCAGAACTCTTCCATCTTCCCAAACCGAGGCTCTGCCCCCGTTACACACTCGCTCCCCTCCCCCTCCCCCAGCCCCGGGCACCCACCCTCTACTTTCTGTCTCTATGGACCTGGCTCCTCCAGGGACCTCCTAGGAGTGGAATCACACAGTATCTGTCCTTCTGTGTCTGGCTTATTTCACTGAGCATCCCCTCGAGGCTCCGGCTCCGACAACTGAGAGGCTGTGATCCCCTGGGGTGGGACTGCTGGCCAGGGGCAGGTTAGGGGGCAAAGGTAACTCAGAGCTGGGCTAGGCCGAGTTTGAGGCACCTGAGGCATACGTGTGCAGACGTTCACGTCGACATTTCGGGTCTGGGTGGGGTCTGGTTGGGGTCAGAGCCTTGGGGACGCCCACGTCTAAGAGACTGTAGGGGAAGGGCTGGTACAGGCCGGGAGAAAAACCATGTCAACGGGGAGGGTGTGGGGAAGGGGCCGCTGCGTCCCCAGCTGCAGAGAGAGCGACCGTCACAGAGCTGAGCGGGGTGGGGTGCGGGGGGGGCGCCCTGTGAGACCGGCTGACAGTGGATGAGGCTCCTATTAGCAGGGACAGCGGCTTTCCGCCGCTTCCATGAGCTGCGCCCATGGCCCACCTACCCCCGGGCTTCCCGGCTTTCACTCCCTCAAAGCCGGGCCGGAGGGGAGGGCTGGGGGGCTGCCCGAATGGCCGCCCCGGGGAGCTTTGGCACACATGGGGCCCTCTGCTTTGAATCCCAGGCTGTTCTGGGCTTAATTAACGAATAGCTCAGGGGCACCCCCCTCCCTGTTCAGAAAGGACACAGCACCATGGAAACGTCCCCCAGATTCCCCAGGCAGGAACTGCCTAACGGGGCCACCTTCTGGGTTGTCGCTGCCCGGCAGGGCTCCCAGGATAACGGAAGGCGCTGGCCAAAGGCCATTGGTTGGCGTCCAAGCAAAGAAACACGGACCCGTTCCTCCTCCCAACATTCATGCTCTGAACCCAACAGCAGCTAAGAGAAACCAGGGATTTGCGTTCTGACATTTTCCCCCCTTAGCCCGCGATTTTGAGGAAGCTCACGTTTAGAATCATCTTGGCGGAGGCCTGGGGGTCACTCTCGGCTACCAGCCTTTAAGGAGGCTCACGTGTAGACCAAACTGGGCTCCACCTTTGAAGTGAAGAGAGCTGCCAAGAGCAAGGAAGGCCAGTGGCAGGAGTGGGGAGAGGGATCCATGTGTTCGTGCACAAGAATGTGTCCACACGTTCACACCTTCCTGCTGGCTCTCCTCCTGCTGGGTGAAGGCCCGAGGGGGGACAGTCCTCCGTTCTCCTCTCACCAGCTCCAGCTGAGACTCTCACCCCTCCCGCCTCGAGGCTGCCTCTCTGCTGCCAGACCCCAGCCTCACGGGAGAGTAGGTGGCGGCAGGCTTGTGGCCGGGCTAAGGGTTTGATGAACCCTGCCCTCCTCTGTCACAACCTCTTCAAGGGCCAACCGGCACCTCTGAAAGTGCCAAGTCTTCCAAGTGACCCATTTGCCCGTGACAAGACACACGGTGATCCGCTCGGGCCAGTGCTGGAGCCAACAGACCAGTCCCTGTAAGGGCTTCCGACAAACTCGAGGGCCCTTGAGCAAGCAGCCGCCTGCAAACAAAGCCACAGGTGCACCTCGTGTTGCGATTTTCCAACAAAATATTGGAAAACCATTATTTTTCCAGAAGTCAACTTTTTTGGGCTCATTCACATCTGTCTGAGTCCCCAGTAAATTATTCCTTACCTGCTCCTAAAACAAAAACTAGAATTGGGGGAGATACTCCCTCGTTTTCACTTCTTGATGCTCAAGTCCTCACTGATGAACAAGGAAGAGAAATTCGAAGACAGATGCACGAGTTCCCGCACGGCGGGGAGCTGGCTGTGGGACCCTTCCCTCCGGCCGGCTCTGCGCTCCCAGGGCTGTGCTGTGAGCAAAGCAAAAGCCAGGAGCCCAGAAGCACGGGGTTTGCGTAGCATGAGCTACGGCGATGGCACACCCAGAGGTCATGAAAGGTCACGGGTTTATAGGGCAATCAAGACAGAGATCCTGCAAAACAGCTTTTATTTACAAAGGCCGACGATGAGTAGCACAGAGGGAAAACCTTATGCCTTCCAAGAGACTTGTGTACAAATTACGCATAGGTCAGAGTGTTCCTAAATACAGAGGTCGAAGACCAGCGAGTCCACCACGTCCTCCTGGAGCCACCTGATGGCTTCACATTTCAACTCCCAGATGTGGGTTCTCTCGCTTCAAAGGGTGCTTACCCGGCGTGATCAGCTGCTGACAGGCCCTTGGGAGCTCGGGGAGGTCCTCACCTGGAGCAGCTGCCGGCCGGCCCCGGGCAGGTCTGAGTGTCCACTCTCCAGTCCTCAGAATTTCTGAGCCACACGAGAGCAAACATTGCTTCCAAAACCACAGCGGGGGTTTGAATTGGCTTAGATGGCTTCTCGTGGAATTTAAATTCTATTCAGCTCTTGAAGGTGAACGGGGCTTTCTGCAGAGGGTATTTGTTACTTAAAAACGAAGCAAAGCTCTGCAGCTCTCACGCTGGTTGCTCTGAGCTAGGTGGCTGTCCTTTTCCTAATGCCATCGGTCTTTTTGCTGGGACGAGGGTTCTGGTCTGTCTGCAGGGCGGCCGGGCCCGTCCAGTGGGGCAGCACAGAGGCGGGCAAACAGAAGGCAGGCCCTGTAGGCCCCAGGCCCCTGTCCCGCCCCGCCCTGTGCTGCTCCGGCAGTCCTAGAACCCCAGCCCCGAGCCGTGGGCCCCGCAAGCACGCTGGGCACCTGGCATTCTCCAGGGAACAGATCCACACAGCGTCAGAGGGTCACAGCCTTGAGTTAAGTCATTTACTGAGGTGGCTTCAAGACTGCTTACTTTCACTAGATCAACATTGCTGGGCCCAAGGAGCACAGGCAGACAAATGTACATATCTGCAATTCTCAGGAACATTTTCTTGGAAAACTCAGGTCCCGGGGCTGACCTTGCCCATCCCAGCTCTGCCGACGGCCAGCCCGCTGCACACACGGCCTTCTCCTCCAGGACCGGGCGAGGACGTCCTGACAGTGACCCATCCGTCATAGGTCCCCAGAGCCTTGGGCTCCTGAGAGCAAGGAGTAATGCAGAAATGCCCGTTTTTGAATGGGGTTGGGGGGAGAATGACCCCCTGGGGACCTGCAGGCCGCGGGCATCGCCTTCATCACCCTCTGGGTGCCTGACTGGTGGACTGGCTCCTACAGGCCTTTAGCTGAGCCGGCACCCAGAGGAGCAACGGACCCAGTGGATGAAACAAGGCAAAGGTCAGCAGTGAGTTCACCCGAGTTAGCCATCAGTCCAGCGGGGGAAACAGAAGAAAAAACGGACTTGGTAACTCACAGGCCGAGTAAAGAAAACGTGACACAAGCCTGGCCCCCTGGCTGAACTTTTTTCAACCCACTGTATGACCGGCACCTAAGCGGTGAAAGGGGCTGGCGGGTCCCCCCGCCTGACTCCGGGTGGCCGGGGCTGGGAGATCCCTCTGCCTCTCTCACGGGACAGGGCAACATAGATCCTCCTGGCCACACGCCTCGCCCGTGCTGGAGCCAGGAGCCTCTGACCGCTGTGAGGAGGGCCCAGGAGTTTCTGAAAGAAGGACAAGTCTGAGCCGGAGCCCCTGAGGTGCAACACGAGAAGGGCTGCCGCGCCGTCGGGGCGCCGGGGGTCCCGCTGGCGCCGGGGAGGCGGAGGGGTGGCCCGGGACTGCGCTCTCCCCGGTGCGCAAGGCCCTCCGTTCGGGCTGAGGGCGAGGGCTGAGGGCGAGGGTTCTCGCATCAGCTCTCCCCTGAGGCGTGTTGCCTGTCCTGGAGCTGGTGGCCGAGTGGCGTCAGCGCCGATGAAGCAGCCCTCGCCTGCACGGCCGCAGGTGGCCAGAGGTGCCCCGAGAGGACGTGTCTCGGCCGGGCCCCCTGCTGCCCCCCAGCCCGGGCAGGTGTGTCTGTCCGGCATGAAGACCACCGGGGCGGGGGGCGCGGGCCTGCAGCCGGGGGTGCGGGACGTAGGCGACCCCTTCCCAGAGATAAAATAAAGAGAGGCATTCGGGGTTCCCTCAACAAACAAGCAAACGGGCAAAACGAAAGAGAAAAACCGGGGACGGAGGTGAGGTGTCCAGTAGGTACTGTTCTCCTCCTCACAAGACAAATTCCTTTCCGGTCTGAGTGCTTCTGTCCTCTGAACCTAACCTTGCCCGGACAGGGCATCGCCGCGTGCCGGGCGACCGCAGGGGCCTAGGGCGGGGAGGCGATTTTCTTCGTGGGCACAGGCGGAGCTAAGACGATCTCGTCGGAGTCATCGGAGTTCACGTCCTCCGCGGGCGGGGTCGCGGCGCGCTGCGGCCCCGAGGGAGAGGGCTCCACTGCAACAGAGAAGGGACGGCGGCCACAGCCACGCTCAGCGCCGTCGGGGGCGGACACGCGAGGGACGGCGCGGCAGGCCGGACGGACGCCACGCCAGGCCACGCGGCCACCCTCGTGAGAGCCTACTCGCACCCTCTGCGCTCAGCTCCCAAGCGTCGGCCAGTCTCCCCAAAGCAGAACAGCCGCGAAAGGTGAAGGCTGGCGGCACGGGGGAGGCTCAAGTGGGCGGCGGGGATTCTCTGCACGTCGCCCTCAGGGTAGCGTGCGTCCGGGAGTCTGCGGCCCGGGCGGCCGGCTGTGACTCGTGGGCAGATGCAGCCGGTGGCCCCCGGCTTCCTTGGGAGGACACGCCCCCGCAGGAGGAGGGGGCGGGCCAGGCCAGGCCAACACCCAGGGACCAGCCGCGAGCTCTCGCTCCTTTCTTCACGCACATCTGAACTCTTCATCGTAATCGACCCTAGTTTGGGATGCGCCTGCCGACCACCCTGCAGACCCCCTCCGCCCTCAGTGGCCACCTGGATGGGACGTGAGGAAGGGGCAGTTTCCCCTGGGGCCTGGGGCCCGTGCTCCCAGCCCCAGAAGACGGCCTCTGCTCTGACTGCTTCACAAAGTAAAGTGCCAATAAAAAAGGAACCAATCCCTGACTTGAGATAAAAGAAGGAAGGAAGTCACCACCCCGCGAGCTGCGGATACAGTAACTGTGTCAGCTTTTTTTCTGTAACTGTCAAGAAAACTATGAGAGTGGAAAAACTTATGAAATTAAAAACGGCAGTTTTCAAGGTTAGCTTCAGTTTTTCTTTCCCTTTAAAAACACTTTCACAATCAGATCAAACAAGGGCTCCATGTGCAGTTTTCACAGAGACCGTTTCCTCGTGTAAACAGGGGCCCGAACGAGGCCGGCGGTGGCGCTTTTCAGGCAGGAGGATGAGCTGCCACCTTGAAAGGACACGCATTTAACAGGAGGAGAAAAGGGCGGCATACACAGGCCCTTTAGTCCTGATCGAGGAATCTAAAGGCCGCCAAACGTAGGGTCTGGTGAAATCAGACTGAAACTGGTTACAGACGGAGGTTTTGGACAGAAGCTCAAAGCTCAAAGTTCGCTCTGACAAAGCCAGACAAGATGACCGAAGAGGACAGAGTACGATTTTTCACACGTGGCGGTTTCCAGGTCAGGCAAGCCCCAGAAGCGCCCCCGCGACCCGACACTCACCAGAGCAGGGCGGCGGGGCTGCCGGCGCCCCTGGCCCCCATGGCCTCGGCGCTCCGTTCCCGGGAGCCGGAGCCTCCGCGGTCTCCCCGCTGCTCCCCTCGCTGTCTTCCTGCCCTGAAACGACAGGCACGTGGGAGGCTCCCATCCTCACAGGCTCGTCGCACCCACCCGTCTTCCTAGGCGCACACTTCTGTTCAGAAAAACTGCTCCTTTTACACCTCTCCCTCGTTACGAAGCACCACGCCCTTCCTGCACCTGCCCTTCTCCGACTGCGCCTCTGCGACCTCAGAACTCAGCCTGCGCGCCACGCTCGCACGCGAGACTCAAGACTACGCTCTGTCTAGTGACAGTCCCCGACCTCACACCGCCACCTCTGTGCCACCTCTGGCGTACAGAGATGGTCCAAGCAAGTGTCCCGGTTACAGTCTGAGGGAGGAGGACCTGCAGTACCGGCAGAATCATACATTTGGGGACTGAAAGCGACTTGCAAGGGGCCTTGCCCAACCCTCGGGCTCTCGCACAGGAGGAGTGAGGCCCGGGGAGGACCCCGAGTCTGGAGTGGGGCAGAGCTGGGACCGGGCCTCACCATGGGCTGTGCGCCCCTGCCAGTCCAGGGATTTCTCCGCTGACTGTTATTGGATCTTAACGAAGCAGAAGAGGAAATACAAGCAAAGTTTTACTTAAAACCAACAAACAGGAAAAACGTTGGCCCAAAGGAGGGACACCGCGTTGCTCTAGTTAGAGCTGAGAATAAAAATCAAAACCACGAAGCTCCGACTGCGGTGGCCTGCGGTCACTGACCCCGGAACCGGCCAGCCTGTCGGGCTCCGGGAAGTCGCTTGGGGCCGGCTCTTTCCCCTACGACCCAAGGGACAGGGGACGGAGCTGTGACAGGAAGGTGTGGCCGAGGCGTTACCCAGCTCGCAGGTGGCGGCGGGAGAAGCCCCCACGGCTTTACGCGTCCCAACTTCCGGGACGGTGGCAGCTCTTTTGGGTGAAACCTCAGAAGGCCGGCTGCCCCTCGCGTGAAATCCAAAATGAAATGCAATTACCAGGAGAGGCTGCAGGGAAGGGCGGAGAGGAGGGTGCACTGTGTGGGCCCCAAGCAGGTCTGTCGGGAAACGCTGCAGTGGCAGCTCTTGGACCAGCAGCACTGGGAGAGAGAGAGAGACTAGCTGATTCTGACTTTAGGGAAGGCCAGCGTCGTGCGAGGCCGACGGGCCCAGGTCCTGAGACATCGTGCGAGGCCAACGGGCCCAGGTCCTGAGACAGGCGGGCTGTGAGGGGCCTCGGGCGTGTCCCCTGCACCCCCGGCCGTGGCTGGCTGCACCAGGGACGGGCCCCAACCCGAGCTCGGCCCCTGGCCCGCTGTAAGTCCCACTCTTTGCCCGAGGTGACTCATACAGGGTTCTGAGCCGTTGCAGCCGGGACAGTCCTGACCAAGCCCCGGCGGATCCGGCAGGCACGGTGCCACTGACAAGAATGTGTTGCTGCAGGAAGGCTTCTGACGACACCCACGTCTTCCTGAACACGGGTCACGCCACGGTGTCCTTCAGGAAGGGGCAGGGCATCGGCACAGGCCGACAGGCAGTCTGCAAACCGAGGGCTCCCCGAACCCCACGCTGTCTGACCCCTCCCATTTGTTTTCTCCCAGCGGGAGGAAACGGTCCTAGAAAGGCTTCTTTCCAAGGACCGGAGCCTGTGGCCCACCTCACCCGGGTGGGTGGGTGTAGCTTATGCTCTGGTGATACACCCTGTGCCTTTCTGGCTGGGCAGCCCTCGCAGGTGTCCGGCACTGCCCTGCAATACAGAACAGAGGTAGGCCTGCCAGGTGGACTTACCTGTGCCCGGCCCGTGCCAGGTGTGCCCGGAAGGCAGACTGGATGATGGTGATGGCCTCCTCTTGCCACGGGTCCCCCTCGGCCTGGACGACGGGGCTCGGGATGCGGGGCTCGGGCGAGTCCTGGGGCAGCGACGGTGGGGAAGAGAACCGCGTGAACCCCCGCCACCTCCTACGTGTGGACCCTCGGCGCCAGGTTAGGAGCGCAATTCCGATTCGGGTGGCTGCCCTCGTTACTAACTATTTCGTCAGCAGTTTCCTGACTGCAGGTTACTTGGACTCTAGAGATTCTTAGAATGGGTGTCTGGTGGTTTTCACAGGGGAGGGACTCCTATCTTTGCTGTAGTTTAAGCCTCTGTCTTGACCCCAAGATGGACACGGTACTCGATGTCCCAGCACCTCAACGCCATTCGGCTCCTGAAGCTCAACCCTGGGGGCGGGGGGGCACGGGTGCCAGGGGTTGGAGGGCGAGGCACACGCCCAGGGCGAGGCAGGACGCGAGGACCCAAAGGCGTCTACGCTTGTCCCGCCGACAAAGCGTGGGAAGAAATGGAGAGAGAACGTTAGGACTTGGGCCCGTGTGCAGCCCCTGAGGGTTACCTGGGTGGGAGGGCTAGGCATGGCAGGGGGGTCCAGGTTGCACACTCCACTAGACTATGGCCTCGCCCGTGCCGGATGCCCCCGGAAAGCCGCCTGCAGCACGGCAGCCTAGCGGGGGCAGCGGGGTGGGGGGTGGGGGGAGACGGAGACGGGTGTCAGTTTCCCTGGAAGACGGCAGGCACGGGTTGGGGCGTCCCAGAGGGAGACGCTCCAATGGCTTAGAAGAGGGCTCCCTTTCTGCCGCAGAATCTCGGCAGTGCCCGAAGGAGCCTCTCTCCCTCACTCGCCACAACCTCCTACAGCGAGAAGCATGCCACTGCTCTGGGGAGGAAAAGGCCCTGTTAAACGCTGTTACATTTAGCTGCAAATGTGATTCCGTATTTTACACGTAGTTATGTTTTCATGCTGAGATCGTTTATTCCGTGTTGGAATAGTTATTCCACTTCATACGCTTTCCGCGTACATCTTCTAAAGTCAAGTAGGGCGGAGCCTGATCTCAGACTATGACAAAGGAATTACGTATCCTTCGACCTCAATCTTAAATCACTTTCTTTAGAGATACACATGGATGCTCTGTAAGTTCTGAGATCAACGTTCCGGATTTTAGGGGTGGCACTTTTATTTCAGGGGTCCTGCCTCTAGTCCTGAGGACGGGCTTACGGCTCCATAACATTTAGGAGAACGACACTCTAGCACACTGAGCCCCGCCGTTGAACCTGCATTTAGAGGTTCAGATGCTTCCATGATCCCAGTCACCAAAAGAAAACACCTTTGTCTTCCTTGACCGCAAAGTGAAGGAAATGCCACAAGCAGGGGTTAGGAGACAACAAAGAGGCGAGAGGACATCCGTTACGAAGGACAAAATAACGCACTAAAAGCAAGTGAGTATTTAGACAAACCCAGAAGGTTCCCACCACGCGGCTCACAGCAAAGCCACCGCACCCGCTGGAGGGGTGAGGGTGCTGACCGAGCAGGCCAGAAAGGGGAGCAGGCGTCCCGCGCGCCATGCTGCCCACACGACAGCCCAGCCCGCACGGCGGCGGAACACCATCGACAGCACCCAGGCCCCCGCCTGCTTCATAAATGTGCTCTACGGTCCTTCCAGGGACCCTCGTCCCCTCAGTCGCTCACAAACGTTTACTGAATGCCGACCGCACGCCAGGCACCCCTCTAGGAACCAGGGACCTAGCAGCAGAAACACGGGACGGTCCCCGCGTCCGCGAAACTTACATTCTAATGGGAGAGGCAAGCAGTTGCAAAAAGGGTGAAGTATCGGGTAGGGACAGGAGCTGTGAAGAAGGCGAAAGCAGGGCGCGGGGCTGGGGAGTGCTGGGGAGTGCCAGTGGTGCGGCGTCCAGGGAAGGTTCGTGTTTCAGCAGAGACCTGAGTAAAGTCGGGGGCAGGACCTGCGAGTGTCTGGGGGAGGAGCCTTCTAGGCAGAGGGCGCAGCAGGCGCAAAGGCCCTGCGGCAGGAGCAGCCTGGATATTTTCAAGGATGCCAGAGACGCCTCCAGACTGAATGGGGCCGGAGGGGTGGCCGGGGAGCAGCGCATGCGGGGCTTCAGGGAACAGCTTTGGGTTTTGTTCCAAGTGTGAGAGGAGTCATTACGGAGTGATGTGGTTTAACATTTAAAAACATCATCCAGGTGGCTGCATAGGGAATAGGCCGTGGGAGGGCAGAGCAGAAGCTGGGGCCGGTGGGGAGGCTGGGCGAGGGTCCCGGCAGCTTAGATGTGCACTGTCTACCACATACCCTACTGTTCTCCTCTGCTCTGACCCGCATTCCGTCACATCCCTGCTCTCCTTTTCCCGGGCAAGCTACACCCTTTCCCTTACCCAGGGCTTTGTTTGCTGAATTCTCCTGCCCGGGATGCCCTTCCTCTCATCCCCAGTTCAGTGAGTCCCTCTCCTTCTCAAGGCCTGCCCCCGCTGCAGGGACGTTCCCGGCCCTGGTGAGCAGGAACCCCACAGCGCCGTGGACGTGCCCCTAAACCCCCCTTCCATCCTGGACTGGCTTGTCTGTCTTAATGTCTCTCTGTCCTGAGGGCCCACAGAACTGACGATCAATAAAAGTGTGTTGAGAGAATGATTGAATGAATTATGAAAGTGTGAAATTATCCAAGTATTTATTTGATGTTAACATCACTTAAGTATTTTAACTCAGTGTTGGGGCCTGGCCTGGGTTCGTGAAAACACGGACTCAATGACGCTTCTTGAGATCTCCGCACAGTCACTTGAACCAAAGTAAAAATACGTATTTTGAAATTAGTAAAATAAAACTGGCTTACCTCGTGCAGAACGGCCTGTTTTTTCTGAAATAAGGAGATCAGTTATGAATTAACACGAGGATGACTTTTCTGTGATACCGTATTCGTCCCTTGGTCCCTCCCCCTGCCACAGCCAACAAGCGACGCAACAGCAGTCAGGGACCCGCCCCTCGCCGACAGCCCCCTGCCCGCCACCCATACCCAAGGGGCTCTGGGAATGGCTGATGGAGCCGATGCAGACCCGCCTGCAACAGCGGAGGAGGCAGCAAGGGACCGTGACCGTGACCGGGAGGCGAATCACAGCTGAAGCCCAGGCCGCCACGGGGCCGTCTGTGGTTCCTGGCCGGCTGCGCGGCAAAGTGACTCGCAGGGACCACTGAGACGGGACTGTCTTAGGCTCCACGTGAGGAAGCCCCTCCCCCAGCCAGAACTGTCCTACAACATGCGGTGTCCTCTCTGGATGTCCACAGAGCGGCTGGACACTGCCCGCTGGTGATGCTACAAAGGGGACCCCCGTGCAGGGTCTGGGTCACTGACTCCCAAGTCTGACCAGTCATCAAAATCACGGGGTGGCGGGGGAATTTCTCCGGTGCTGTCACAGTAGTATGGTTAAGTGGTACATCCTCATTCCTAGAAGATACGCACTGAAGTCTCGTAACGTCTAAAACTTACTTTCAAACGGTTCTGGAAAGAACAGTACGTGCAGAAAAGAAATGTGGCTAAACGTGCACTGCTGTTGAAGCGAGGTGGTGGGCAAGAATTAGTACCTCGCTGAATATTAAATTCTTTCAACTTTCTATGTTTTGTAAATTTTCATCATCACAGTTGGGAAGAAGCCATGATTAAAAAAACCCTCCACCGGCGCCTCCGGAGCTAAGACCTTACACTATTCAGGCAGGTGGAGAGTTCCAGTTTCTGTTTGTCCAGCTGGGGGAACAAGGGTCGTGTGCGTTCTATCAAACGGGGGGAGGGGGCTCTTTTAGAGCATTTCGTCATCAGAGAGCACCGTCCTTTAACAACTGAGGTCTCCGCGAGCCCCATCTCCGTGAGCGCCCCCCAGGAGCTGAGGAGAGGAGCCCCACTCCTCCCCCAAGAGAGACCACGGGACATCGCAGCTCCCGGTCTGTCGTGCGCAGCCTGCGGCCCCTGCTGCCCTACTCAGCCCACCCCCGGGTCTGACACCCCACGCGCAGCCCTGCTGTCCCGTCACCCACGCCGCTGTCCCCTGAGGAGCAGCCCCGAGGCAGGTTCTCCCTGTTCCTGACAAGACGGCCATCCCGGGAGCCCCAGTGAAGGGCTGCCATGGGGCCCGAACTGCCAGGGAGACCCATAAGCTCAGTCCCGCGCTTGCAGGGGCGCTGCACCCACAGCCCGCGTCCCTGGGACCCGCCGGGAGGTGACAGAGGCTTCCAGACCAGCCACTGCCCGGCCCGCGGCAGGCACCCCCCAGCTCGCCCACACGGGCTCCAGGCGCGGCCTTCCTCTCGCCCTCGCCGCCCGAGACCCCGGGTCTCCGGAGGCTATCTTCTGCCTCCCTATGTTTTCCTACGTGTCTAGGGCGTCTGGCACGGAGCCCGCCCCGGCAAAGGGACGGAGGAAGGGCTGGTGAGCGAGGATGTGGGCAGCAGAGGGCCGGCGGGCGAGGGAACCCTCACCCGGTGCTGGTGCCCCTTCCACCGGCGCTGCAGGAGCCGGGCGGCGGCGTCTCTTCTCCCCTCGGAGCAGCCGGAGCGCGGCCAGGAGGAGCCCCCCTCGCTCGTGTCCAGCTCCGAGTCCGTCTGGGAGGGACCGGGGGGTCGGGGCGCTTCCCGGGTCTGCAGGAAGTCCAAGGTGAGAAGGGTGACTGGGTCGGGGATGGGGGCGGAGAAGCCGGCTATCAGGCCAGGAGGCAGGACAGTAGGACGCAGGCAAAACTTCTCAGACTAGACTTTAATTTAGAGGAAAAAAATCAGTGTCCACACCGCTCAGCATGCCAGACGACAAAAGAAGTCTCTGGAGAGCTAACATATTCGCTAGTAACTAGGGTGAAAGTCGGTTTTCGTTAACCCTGTAAACTCTGGGGGTAGCGCTCTCCCGCGAGGAGGGGAAGCAACGTGACCTGTGGTGTCATCAGGTAACCACAGCGCACCTTGTGAGCTCAGTCACGTCCGTGCATCAGTGCACCAATTATCTGCTTTTTAAAAAAAGGACCCGGGAGGTCCTTTTACCGGCTCCCTTTTCGTCTAATACTGGATTACAAAAATGGGACTTCTGAGATAAAAGGCAATAGATTCCTAGCTTGGTTTTTTGTTTGTTTGCTTGTTTGTTTGGCCGGACCCTGCAGCACGTGGAACTTCCCGGACCAGGGATTGAACCTGTGTCCCCTGCAGTGGGAGCGCAGGACCAGATGAATTGCAGACAAAGCCATTACTGCCAGTTCCGGTGGACGTGGAAAATATTTTTCTCCCTAAGGGAAAGCTTCAGGAATAAGCAGAAATCTCCAAATCCACGTGTGTCGGGTGCCCCCCAGGGGTCAGGGCTGCCTGCGGCAGACAAGCCACAGGTCGGTCAGCACCGTGAGCATCCCACTGGGAAAGGAGCGTCGAGGAGACAAACAGCGCAGCTCTGCCCGCCACACGCCGGGCAGTCAGCGGCCCGGCGCCACAGCCACCTGGGGCTGACAGCGTGGGCGTTTGGGTAGGTAGGGGTCTCCTGAAAAGGGCCCATCGGGCAGGGTGGCCAATTTCCTGGACAGGACAGTGCCTCTGTAGGACTCAGAACGTTATCTAAAGCACTGGAAAAGCTGCCAAGGAGATGCACCCATGCGGGTAACACAGAAAGTCTACTTTCCTGAACAACGGAAGGGACTGAGGTGGACTCACACGTCCACCCCACGAGTGGCCAGCTGGACATGCAGGGTCAAGGGCACCGCACAGCCCACGGGGCTCCAGCCAGCACGCGCCAGGAGAGCCACCTTTCCTTTGCCGAATCAGTCGGTGGCCTGGGGTTTGTCTCAACTTGTAACTGGAGAGAGACATGCTCGTCAGCTTCTCCACATTCCCTTTTAGGGCTTTTCTCTTTCCCTTTTGTGCTGGGGTTGAAGTATATGTAGCGTCAGATGCTAAAAGAGGAAGGGGCCTTAAAACAGGACTCCAGCTAAATAAGAAAACCTTGTAAGAGGGAGGCCCATCTAGATTTAAAAAAAACAAACCCAAACACTTTTCTTTTCTGTTCTCAGCAGATAAGTCAATCCCACACCTGGTACGCCCGCCCTCTCCTAGAGGCCAGTCCCCGTCAGGCTACTGGCTACCGAAACAGCAAGTCGCTTTCTGAAGCAACAGAACTTCTCGGTTAAAATGTGTGCCGGGTAAAGCCTGGCCGTCCTGGTGGATTCAGCGTGTTACTCAGATCTGTAGCAAGGGTCGCAGAAGAGGGCGGCACGGCTGCCCATCTCAGCGTGCACCCACGCTGGACGCCCCGGCCAGGCTGGTCTTCCCTGTCACACACTCACACGACAGGCTCCTCTTGGGGCAAACTGCAGCCACAGGATTTCAATACCTCAGTCATTAGTTCTTTGTGTTAACAGATATAAGATTATAATTGCCATCTGGGGAGTCCATTAATCGGAAAAAAAAGGATTAGCGAGGAGACTCACTCTCGCCACTAGAAGTTCTAGCATAGGTAGCACTGGGCCGACGGGGGCCAGAGGGCTCCCCCGGTTCAAGAAGGTGCTCAGGGAGGTGCCAGGGGAGACCCTTGCCGTGGTGTCCATAGAAATGGAGGGAGCGAGGGGACAGGGAGGAGGGTCAGCCTAGACTCACCGCCTGCCTACCTGCCCACGGGCCCTGCGGAGGGAGCTGCGGCTCCCCAGTCACCCAACCCCCGGCCTAGGGGCAGGGGCAGGGGCCGTGCCGGCCCCGGTGAGCGCCTTCCCGGCCGGCCCCCGCGTCAGTGCCAGACTGCAACTTACATTGAACCTTCCGGTTCTTCACTGAGAGTTCGAGCCTTCCCTGGGGCCTTCCCAAAGTCCTTCTCACCTTCTAACGGCAACCCTTGTTGGATATTGAAACTTTTATTTGAAGTTTGGGGAAGATCTTCACTCACCGGCTTAACTATCTAAGACGCGAATACTAGTTTGAAAAGTCAATTAACGGATAATTAGTGCAGAACTCCAGCGTTCAATACACGCAACTTATAGAAATCGATTGTGATGGTGGTAGAAGGAAACTGGGCTGTCAACGTTGGATTCAGGCAAAACTCCGGGCACAGAGACAGTCAGAACCATAACGCATCAGCTCAGAGTCCCGCCATGCCGGACAGGAGGTAAAAACACAGACAACCCTACCTCCGGGCTCGTTTCCTCGGGGTCCTCCTCCCCTCCTTTCTTATTTTCTTCCAGTTCTTGAAACTTCCTGGTAAGTGCTTGAATTTCCTCCCTAAAGTGGGAAGGGAAGAAAGTGACACTGTACTTGCCATGACGCTGTGTGAGATGTCTGTACGTGACAGGAGGGGTGGCGGCCTGCAGAGCTGGCAAGGACGCCCCCCGGGAACGAGGTGGGTGCCCCGCCACCACCTGACTGCCCAGGAGCCGGCACTGCCCAGGGCGACCCCTCCGACCCCACTCCTGACACATGGGAGGAACGGAAAAAAATACCGACTGCGTGAACGATGCACGGATATCCTTTGGGGTTTTTAACAAGCAAGGCGAGTGGAAGGAAAAACAACTCATGTACTTGCTACGGATTTCAGAGGCAAGGTAGAAAGAATTCTTCACTGCATGCCCGCCCATCGTGATGGACTTTAATTCTAGGCTTCTGCCAAAGTCTAGTCACGTTTATTCTGAAGATAAAATTTGGTATTCATTTCGGTAATCCGTGTCTTACTAATTATTCGGAGTGCTAAATATTTCTGCGCAGATTGCTAGCCTACTTTTTTGGGCATTTCTTACTGAGATAACATTCATATAACCCCTAATCCACTGTCTTCTCTATTAATCTGCCCATTCCAGGTATTTCCGAATCGCACAGTATGCAGGCTTTTCTGTCCGCCTCTTCAGGGGGCACCACGTTTCTAAGGCTCACTCATCCTCGTCGCGGCAGGTGTCAGCCCTCATCCCTTTGTACGGACGTACGTCCGTTTTTACTCTCTTCACCAGCTGACGGACATTTGCCATGTGTCCACTTTTTATCTACGGTGGACAGAGATGACGGAGCATGGGAGGTGGCGTCTGGACCTGGGGTGTGGAATCGGGGCGCGTTCTGAGGCTGCCCGCAGCGGCCGTGCTGGAGGAGGGTGCGGGCCGGGGAGCTGGCCGTGATGCCAGAGCGGCAAACACCGGCCCAACCGTGAGCAGCCTTTTCCCCAGAGGTCGGGAAACAGCCAACCACGGGGGGACCTCAGCAGAGGAGCGATGTGATCGGGCTGGAGCTGTACGGGCCGCTCTCCATGCGGGCTGAGCGCGGATGCGCCGGGGTGGGCGGGGCTGGGGAAGAAGGAAGGGCCTGGGGCTGTGTGTCTTCCGACTTCTCCACTCACCTCAAAGCCTCCTCTCTTTCTCTTCCCTCCTTCTCACCCTCCTTCATGTTTTCCAGCTCCTTCTCCAAGTCAGCCTTTGTCTGCAGTAGCTGCTTCACCTCCAGACTGAACGAGGAACCAGAGATATTTCAGCGTCATTAAAACAAAGGCTCACAGTGACCTGGGTCACCAGAGCGCGAAGAGCTTTCGGAAAACCTAACGGGTCCAACCTCCTTACTTATGCATGGGTGAGGATGAAGAAAGGCCCTTCTTTGTAACTGCAGGGATCTGGGAGCAGCGCCGGGGGCGCTCGGTTATTTACTGAGCGCCTTCCGTGCGCGCGGGCAACGGACGGAGCAGGGCTCCCGGCCGAGGCGCAGGCCCTGCTCTCACGGGCGTCACCGTCCCGCGGGGAGAGGCATTAACCCGGCGGTCACACAGTTGGACGCCTAATCTACTCCTGAGATGAGAGCTCCCGGGACCCGCCGTGGACCAGACGGGGATGCAGCCTGAGCTGGGGCCTCGAAGACGAGAGGGGACCCAGGCACCTCCACCCAAGCTTGCCTGTGCCCCACAGGTGACGCCTCGCTGAGAACGCGGCTTTGAAACGTTCCACTGCTCACGTGGTGGTGACCTCACGTGAATGAGATACATCACCAGGAGTGTCACACGGCAAGGGCTCACTGAGTGGAAGTTATTATCGTGCCATGCGACGGCTTAAGAGATAATGAGAGATGCTATTTACTGTGCAAAATGCCTGGCCTAATCTTTATAAAGAACCTAGCGCATGGAGGCACTAGTAGGCTTCGACTGGAGGTGACAAAACAGGTGGAGCGGGAAGGGCTTTGCCTTCTGCTGTGGACAGAAGGCAGCAGAGACAGGTCCTTCTCAGACCTCGACGCGCACATGAGTCACCGGTGGGGGGGTCTCATTAGACGCAGAGCCAGGTTCAGGAGATCTGGGCCAGGCCAAGGTAACCAGCCCCGGGTGGGCAGGGCCCGAGGGTCTGCATCTCTAACCAGCCCCCAGCTGATGCTGAGGCCGTTGGCTTCCTAGGCCACACTCTGAGTAGCAAGGTCTCAGAAACACCATCTCAGAAGATGCATGGGTTTAGCCTGCTGGCGACATAACTGCAACTGGAGAAGCCACACGTAAACAACAGGTGGAGGAGACAGGAGCGTTTTAAGGGGGCTACAGAGCGAGACACTAGAGAACAAAGGGCAAATGAGCAGAACCTTGAGGCTTCGCCGTCCACACTCTTATGGTCACACTGAATACTCCACACACCACAGCACCTGTCTTGTTTGATGCACAGATTAGATGTTGTAAACATAGTACTGAATCTGTAAACCCTTCTGCAAGAGATCTGTTGGATGGCCTATTATCTTACACGAATCAATCACAGTCAATGCTTCTCTAAAAAAGAATTTGGAAAGCCCTCTGGAATTCCGTGTTAAGAGATTTAAATGGCACCCTCCGCCCCGTGCTTTTCGTGACGTAATACGGCCAATCAGTGTCTCCTTTTCCCCACTGACGCTGCCTTCATTTCACAACTAAAACATCGCAAGTTTTAGAATCGTAGAAACGTATCTGTGTGACGACTGCCATGAGCTGAGCCTTCCCCAAATCCCCAGAACAGCTCAAGTCCAGCAACTACACAAGTCACGGGAGCAGGACCTCTCCCGGAGGTGGCCGGGCGCCAGCCGTGCGGGACAACGTACTCTCGCTCCTGCAGCCGGGTGTGCAGGGCCTTCCGCTCGCCCTTCAGGATCTTCACAACCCCCCGCAATCGCTCGCTCTCCTCCTGGCGGTCGGGGCGCGGCTGCTGGTGCACCGTGGGGCTGGACACCGAGTGAGCCGGCGGGGTAGACCTGACCACCTCTGAAGCGTGGGATTTGGGGCTTTCCATCAGACTTATTTTCTGGAGGCAACACAGGCATCTGTTAGACGTTATTTCTTACTTTACTTTCCTAGGAAAGAGACAACGGCCAAGGGGAAGCTCATCCCAAGCAAGGGAATGGGAAGAGCTCTGCGTGTGATCTGAGAAACCTGGGACGCTGACCGGGGACAATTCTGCTCCACCAGAGTCCTGGGGGCGGTGGAAGGGCATCCCCGCCCACCGCCCCCCCACACCCAGAACCCTCTTCCTCTGGAGCAGGGAGCACGCAGACCCAGCCGGGATGGGGCAGGTGCGGTAATAAACAGAGAGCAGAGCACGGAAGGTGAAATCGTAAACTGCTTTCCTTTGTGCTTGTTTACCCTATTATTTCCCTAGGACGTCTGGAATTTTCAGCCTCTGTGCTTTCACACGTCAAAGACGATCCAGCTCTGCCCGCTGGAGATACTGAGCGCCTTCAGAGTCCCACTGATATCAGCATCTCTCCGAGTGGAAGAGCGCTGCCCCACTGGCTCTGGACCACCTCTGGCTGCCCTTCTTTCCTAACAAGCTTTATTCTTGAACTACCCACAGTTTATAGACACTTAAGTTCTCTGCTTTGTAAAGACGTGAAATTATTGTTTTCTTTATTGCTCCCCTCTAGGTTTACTCTGCTCAGCCACAGTTGACAGTTCTAACTTGATACTGTACCAGTACTCAAAAGGGAGGGACACTTCTGACCCATTTCAACAGAACCAGATTGACGACATTTGCAAATTCACGTGGGGGATATGAGGGAACGTTAACTTCCCGACTTTCCCGGTTGGCAAAGTGTGGATGCACAGTTTTCTGTGAATTCAAATGCTATACGAGTGGTGAGAAACACAGTCTGGTAAGTGACTGGTAGTAGAAAGCCCCCCTGTGCATGGCAGGCTGGGTGTCTGAAAGGCTCTGGGATCCTACGCACCCAGTGACGGGTGCCCACGGGAGCCTGAAACGTTTCAGTGTGTCGTGTGACCATGCTTTGCCGTCTGTGACACGAGGGACAGGCATGACACGCCCTTAGGTCTCATCCGGACCCGTAAGAGTCTCCTCTTGCCAGCGTGTCCGCGTGCCATCTGCGGACAGACGGCCACCATTTACATGTTCAGCGCAACCCGACTCCCTGCGTAAGTCCCGGGAGCGGCGCTACGTCTGTCCCGTGTTCTAAGACCCGCTGCTCTCACACAGGCAGGTCCTGAGCAGGGAAGGTGCCGTGGTGGGACCACACTCACTTTTTCCAGCTCTGCAATCCGCCGAAGCAGCCGGGGCTTGCTCCACTCCACAGAGCCTGATGGAACAGCGGGGTGTGATGGGTGCCCTTCGTACAGCTGTCCCAACGGGCCCCTTCAGCCCAGACCTCCCGTCTGGAGCACAGCCCGACGGCATCCCCTCCACAGGCTGGCCCCCACGGCCGGCGGCCCCACGCCCGGCAGACCTGCGGCGCCGAGGGCAGCCCCACGGCGACGTCTGTTCCCTTTCACCGCGGCTTTACCGACACAAACGGTCGGGAGAGGGCTCAGTGCGGCCTTCTCTCCCGATTCCATCCCGTCGGGCTCTGGCTTCACCAGCCTGCCAAGACGGCCCTTCTCCAGCTCAGCAGCAAGTCCACTCCGCCACATCCCAGGCCCCGGCCTCGGCCCCAGCCCCCAGGCCACCAGCGTGTTCCCTGGCACCCACACGCTCCTGGCGGCCCCTCAAGCGGCTCAGCTGGTCCATCCTCCCCCCACTCGCTGGGTGACCGGACTCTCACCGGGTCATCTGGTCCCCGACGGCCTCCAGGACCGGTTCTCCTGCCGAGGGCCCCGCCCGACCCCCGACTCACCGACGCACCGACCTCCACCGGCCACTTACCCACCCACCCGGCACGCTCGCTCCATGTCCCCCACCACCGCCTGTCCTTTCAGTAGCCCGGACCCCCGTGTCTCTCACAGGCTGCACCCACTCCCCACGTGCACCGGAGCCCAGCCACCTCTCGCCACTGCTGTGCCACCTGGGCCAGGCCACCAGCGGCCCCTGCGAGGCCCTTTCCTACACGGCGTCCACTCAGCACAGGAGCAGGGGGTCCTCGAGAGGCGAGGCAGACCCTCCCACCCCTGCTCCAGCCCTCTGTGCCCTGAGTGGCCTGCAGGGCCCTGTTCTCCCCCGCCCTCACCTCCGTGTCCATGGCCAGCGTGTACGCAGGCTGGGCCCCCGGCCTCAGACGCGCCGGGACACTCGGGGGCTCTGTGCCTTTTGGTGCCGCCCGCGGCCCCCGGACCCGCGCTCTTACCACTTGGCCGGCATCTGACCTGCTGGCTTCTCGTCTTAGCAAGAGCGCCTTCACTGCTCTAGCTCTGTGTCTAGAACGGCACCTGGCACTCAGCAGGCTCCCGCCGCTTTGGAACACACCTTGGAGCAGCGCTGCCCCGGGGTGCGCGGGGGAAGGAGGGCCACGACTCCCCTGCGGCCGCAGCCGCCCGCATCCTGGGGCCCCTCCTGGCGTCCCCACCCCTGCCTCCCCCCTTGGCGGCTCTGGGGAGCAGGTACCCTTTATCTTGGAGACAGTGGGGGAGTCGCTCAGCACGCGGTCCAGGTCTTCCTTCAGGCTCTGGTTCTCCTCCGTGAGCTCCTGGACGCTCCGGGACAAGCTCAGGAGGGCGCTGCTCATTCTTTTCTGCCTTTTAAGGCCGATGTTCTTCTCCGCTGGAGGCCTAGGAGGAAGGAGACCAAGCGGCTAAGGTTTGGTGCCTGAACTGGTTTAATACGCGTCCTAAGTGAGGGGTGGGCGCTCGGCAGCCCGGGCGCTCAGCGTGGTTTCTGCTGATGGACGTTTGCGATTAAACAGGGAACACTAACTCTGAAGCCCAGACAAGCAGACTCTATCCGTTCTTCTCATCAGCGCACCTGTGTAACAAAATACTGTGTTCAGTCATTAGCAATGGACATTAAACAGGATCACTAAAGAACCTGTGGAAATTTACTTTCTCTGTTGTTCCATAAGTACTTAAATAATAGTTATTTTTTTTCTTTTTTTTTTTTAAAAGAAGATGTTGGCGGTAGGAGTTTGATTAATTTTTAAAATTTTTTTCATTTTTGCTGTTTGGGTCTTCGTTTCTGTGCGAGGGCTTTCTCTAGTTGTGGCGAGCGGGGGCCACTCTTCATCGCGGTGCGTGGGCCTCTCGCTGTTGCGGGCTCTCTTGTTGCGGAGCACAGGCTCCAGACGCACAGGCTCAGTAGTTGTGGCTCACGGGCCTAGTTGCTCCGCGGCATGCGGGATCCTCCCAGACCAGGGAAGCCCCTTAGATAATAGTTTTGATCTTGCCTTTTATTCCGCAAAATAAGTCTAAAATACAGTCAATCCCCTTTATTCACAGAATCCATATTTGCAAATTCGCCTACTCACTAAAACGTTATCTGTAACCCCCAGGTCGATGCCTGGGGTGCCTCTGCGGTCAGTCTGTGGGTCTGAGTTGCAGGCGGGCTCACTCCCGGCTGGGGGGAGAAGCGCCGTCCGCATCTGGTCTCAGATCTCGCCCTATCCACAGGGTGGATTTCGAGGTCTTTTCTCGTTTTTGTGCTTTCTGTTATTTCACCGCTCTCGGGGTCCCCTGCAGCACAGTTCTTACTTGCTAGGAGGCTGTGATATAGCTCAGGGAGGAACCACACTGTCAGAGCTTCGTTCAGGCCTGAGTCACGGCGCAGTTGGTCAAGAGTTCAGTGCTAATGAACCAAGAACGGACACTAAATAAGGTGCCTTTAAACAGAAACACACATGAAGGCGGGTTGTATACCGGTCAGGTGATGGGAAAGCTGTGACCAGAGGGTCTCAGGAACAGAACTCCGTGCTTCCCCTAGAAGCACTGGTTCAGCATTTCCCAATTCAGTGTTTGTGGACACTTTACGGAACATAACGCCGTGAATAATGGGAATCGACGGTAACTCCTCTGGCCCTTTACAGAAAGTTTGCCACCCCTATTTTATTTTATTTAATTGATTTATTTTTGGCTGCATTGGGTCTTCGTTGCTGCATGCAGGCTTTCTCTAGTTGCGGCAAGAGGGGGCTACTCTTTGTTGCGTTGCGCGGGCTTCTCACTGCGGTGGCTTCTCTTGTTGCAGAGCACAGGCTCTAGGCACGCGGGCTTCAGTAGTTGTGGCACGTGGGCTCAGTATTTGTGGTGCACGGGCTCTAGAGTGCAGGCTCAGCGGCCATGGCTCACGGGCTTAGTTGCTCCTCGGCACGTGGGATCTTCCCAGAGCAGGGCTCGAACCCATGTCCCCTGCACTGGCAGGCAGATTCTTAACCACTGTGCCACCAGGGAAGTCCCGACCAGCCCTCATTTTAAACTACTAGGAGGAAAGGAAAAAAGGGAAGACCATGCCTGGCACATTATAAATGCTCAATAAACGTCAGTAATTCACTGCAGAGGCTGGTGGCACAACCAAATCTAAGATAAGGGATCCCTCCTTTCCTAATTTGTTGAAAGCCTGATATCACCTGGGAAAGGGACAAGGGAAAATCCACGAGATAAGGAAACTTTGATGTCTCTCCTAATAAACTTATTTGGCAAGATGAACTTGTACTTGGTACTAAATGTCTTCCGAAAAGGAAGATCTGCTTTGAAAAATAGTGTTTTCTAAGTCTAAGCTGGAAGCTGTGAAGTAGTACGAACAGTGAAAGCCCGGAGCACCGACTGTGCTGTTAGTGGGCAACACATGGCAACTGTGAGGGCACGTCTGTAACATCCCAAAGGGAAACACGCCAGCTCTAACCATGAGTAACGTGGGCGCAGGCTCCCAAGTCAGGGCAGTGTCTGCAGGCTCCACATGAGGCCTACCCTGCTCTGACAGCAGTTTAACATGAAAACAACATATGAAACATGGCTCCTAAGGAGAGGATCATACTTCTTTCCTGTCGTTTCAGAACTTGCCAGGAGAGTCTGGAGACGATGAATCTGTAAACGCCAAATGAAAATGCATTTAATACAAAATGAAAAAACTGCAGTGATTCCTGACTTCTGCCCAGTGGCAGGAAGTGAGCACTAAGTTGATGGTTTGTGTTCAAGTTAAGATGAACTAGAAGAGGGCCCCTCAGTGCAGCTGGCCCCCCACCCTCCGACCCTGCCCCCCGCCCCGGGGCAGGAGGGCACGCACCTCCTCGTAATACGTCTCCATGGTGATCCTCATCTCCTCCAAGTTAGTGGTCTTTATATCAGTCTGCAGTTTGCTAAAAACCCAAGTTCAGAGTTGACATGGCAGTGCCAGCATTCGTGGGCAGAGCAAGAGGAAGCCTGTTTCCCGGAACACGGGAGAAGGATGGGCTTTGGAAGAGAACCGGGCTGGGAAGTGAAGCCTGAGCCGGCCCTCAGCTGGCCGTGGCCTTGCACAAGGCCGAGGAGAGAATTCTCACACCCACAGGGCCCTTCCTTGTTGGACCTGCCCCTTTCCAGGGTGAGGTAACCGACCAACCCCGGCAGATATTCTTTGCTAACAAGGGCCTGTCTTTAAAAACCGCAGTAATTGTGAATAAAGACCTCAGGGTTAGACGGGAAGAGTCATCTTTGGGGAAGGTGGGGGGAATGGTTCTTTAAAGGAAAGAGAATCATTTTTTTCAAGTTGTATTGTCTGTATAATTCCCCTTGTTCTCAACACGTAACAGACTTTAGGGAAAAGGCTCTAACAGAGAAATGAAAGTAAAGTTACAGAGTTCAGGATTCTGAGACACAGAAGAAAACGGCAAATGATAAAAATTTTAAAGTTGACGATTCCAGCAAGAAACAAAGGAGGGGGGTTCTATTGTATAAAGAGGATACAACAGAAAGTGAAAACTCAGATTTCCTTAAGTAAACTCAAACACAGCTAGGAAAGGCTCTCCTCTGTGATAAAACAGCAGGAAAGGAGTCCGCGCTGCTGCCCTGAAAACAGCACCAGGGGGCTTCCCTGGTGGCGCAGTTGTTGAGAGTCCGCCTGCCGATGCAGGGGACACGGGATCGTGCCCTGGTCCGGGAGGATCCCACGTGCCGCGGAGCGGCTGGGACCGGGAGCCATGGCCGCTGAGCCTGCGCGTCTGGAGCCTGTGCTCCGCAACGGGAGAGGCCGCAGCGGTGAGAGGCCCGCATACCGCAAAAAAAAAAAAAAAAAAAACAGCACCAGGATAGTGCGTGACAGCGAGAGAAGCAGGTAGGGGAGCTGACCAAGCGTTAAGGGCTTGTATCAAGGTCTATACAATTCATACTGGAGATGAAAAGTGACCAGAGAAGACTAAGGAGAGAAAGCAGTTCTTCAGTGGAACAGGAACAAGAAAAGAGGAAAGGGGAACACTGCTCCTTAGGGTCGGATGGAAGAGGCACGGCTGTTCACGGTCCTGTTTTGGTGAACGGCGATGCTGGACACAGACGTGGGGGCAGGGTGGGAATGGAAGCTGGAGCTGAGGGCATAGCGAGTGTGGACGTGGAGCCGGAGGCAGGCCAGGTGCGCGCCCAGCGGGCCCCTCCCGAGCCGGGGCCACACCCCCGACCCCGGCCGGCCCCCCAAGGCTCCGTACTCGATGGTGTGGTTCTTCTCCTTGCACTGCTGCTCCAGCTTGAGGATCCTCTGCTTTAGACCACTGATCACCTGCCAAGGCAACAGGACGCGTCAAGCCGACGTCTCTGCGGCCATGGCCTCGCCCTCCCCCTCCCGCCAGGGGCTCAGCCGGCCCCGTTCCCCGGGCGGGGTTGGGTGTCCCCGGCCCGCTGACCCGGCAGCACCTGCACAGCCTCCTGCCAGAGCGCCTTCCTACTTAGCTGTCCTCCCCATCAGTGCTGGCGTCTCTTCTAGACTCAGCTGGAGAGACAGGGCCGGGCTGTCCTGCCCGCTCAGAGCAGAGGGGCCGGTGAGTGGGGCCACAGGGGATGTTCCCATTCAAAAGGTGCCACCATCCCCTCCCTCCCATTCCACAGCCACCCTCTGGAGGAAGGACAGGCCGCTGCACGGTTACCTTCGAGGAAGCCACCTCAGTCCCTGGATGTAAAACTCAGCACGCCTAGCCCGCCCAGGACACCCCTGTCCCCAGCACGCCCCTGGGAGGGAGCGGGTCTGGAGGAGGCCAGGCAGCCGGACAGAGGCCTTGAGACGCCCTTCCGTCTCCATGCCTCCTGTTCTCCGTTCATGGGGCACTTTGGGAGATAACACCCTGTACTCCCGAAAGAACATCCCTTTCTTTCTTTTTGAAGAGTCAAACAACTTTTTAACTGGATTTTACGGTAATTTTTAATTATACTAGTAATACATGAATACATTTTCTTGAAAAAAATTATAGATGACACTATACCCTTGGAGCTGACCCCTGTCAACTAAACGCTGTTATCAACTTCCTGTGCATTCTCTAGGCCTTATTACACGCGCACACACGTGTGCACAGCCCCTGAAGGTCTGGCATTTCGCTGTTGTTTACACAAATGGTGCCCCCCCCACGTCATTCTGCAGCTTGTTCTTTTCACTCAATAGGCCGTCTTGGTGATCTGTCCCCGCTAGTTCCTACAGATCGATGTTATTCTAGTTACCCGTTCCTCTACTCATAGATGCTTAATTTGTAACCCACTCTTGCTATGACAGAAACTCCCGGCCGGTCCTCCTTGTGCACACGGGCAAGTATTTCTTTTTTTTTGGCGGTACGCGGGCCTCTCACTGTTGTGGCCTCTCCCGTCGCGGAGCACAGGCTCCGGACGTGCAGGCTCAGTGGCCATGGCTCACGGGCCCAGCCGCTCCGCGGCATGTGGGATCTTCCCGGACCGGGGCACGAACCCGTGTCCCCTGCATCGGCAGGCGGACTCTCAACCACTGGGCCACCAGGGAAGCCCTTTTTATTATAAATTTTAAGTTTATGTTATCAAGCCCATTATTAATTGCATCATTAATGTGATTTTTGTGTTCAATAATCTCAAAATTGGATCCTCTCCAGTTTCCTTTTAGCATATCAGATTTTTAAAAAAAATGTACTTCCTTGACTCATGTGAGGTTTATTGTGATACATTTTTCTCCAACTGCTATAGTTTATTGCCATAGCATTAATCATAATGGCTCCATTTGCCATAATTTTGTTTCATTCAATCTGTTATGCATTATTACATAACACACAAGAGGGGTTTGTATGCGTTTTAAGGTCTAATTCTATTTCTGCTTTGTTTCTCTGTCTTAAATCAGTATCACTTGTTAAGCCTGATGTGTGTTTCTTAGGTGTGGTGGGCTAAGTCCCCCACTGTGACTACCTTTTTCTACAGTGTATTTCCGGCCTTTGTACTAAGCCTACTCAGCCTCCCTCCCACTCCCACTAAGAGCCCCCCAGCATCTTCTCGTAATCCCTACGGCTCCGTGGAGAAGGGTTTCAGGAGGTCCCGAGCCCTTCCCCGAATCTCCTCCTCCTCTGGTATGAGTGCCGTGGAGAAAAGGCATCTCTCTAAAGGCTGTTTGGAAGGTAAGGTTTCAGTGGACAGGTTATCTGTTTTGCTGGAGATTATACTCACCCAGCCAGTATCAGGCCTTTTCTCTGCCAGAGTCCGAACAAAATCCGGGCCCTGTGGGAAGCAGATTGAGGAATGAAGACAAGACGTGGTCTAGCCACGCCCTCCCGGCCCCCCCGCCCCCCCCCCCCAGCATTGGCCTGCTGAGAGGAGCCGGTGACGCCCCACGCCTGCCTCGGGGCACCGCCGTGCAGGGCCAGGAACTTACTCGGGACGGATCCAAAAGCTGCTCTATCTGCCGGTCCTTTCTGCTGTTTTCCTCTTCTAAGCGCCGAAGCTTTGTTCTCATCAGATCCACGTTGCTTTTTTGCACGTGTAATGACTGAAGGAAAGAAGGACCACACACACACACACACACACACACACACACCGTGCACACACACACACACATCCTGGTGAAACACTGAGTTGGAGAGGTGTTTTACAAGCTGCCTGGTTCCCAATCAGGGCGTTGCGTGTGCAGTGGGTGAGGGAGGTCTGGACGTCACAGTGAAGGCTGGGCCGGGGGGTAAATGCCCCGTTAGGTGCAGGGCTACCCAGGCAACTAGGAACTCTGCCCCACACAATGCCAGCAGCACCCCTGCCACAGACAAACGCTGTTCCACCAATCGATACTGCCAGCAGCACTTCTGGAAGGTGCCCATGTGACATGCTCTCCTCCACGTCCGTATGACAAAGCCCATGTTCTTCACACACCACATACCATCATAGTCTTACGTCCATTTAAAATTCTTATCCTCAACTAAGGCTCAGTTGGTCAGAGCAGTGGTTCCCAAACGTTTACCTGTGGATGAACTTTTCACCAGTCTGGGGTGAACTTAGAGGGAAGACTGTCAGTTTTTCATAAAACTAAGTTTTTAAATTTTTTTTTTTTTGCGGCATGCGGGCCTCTCACTGTTGTGGCCTCTCCCATTGCGGAGCACAGGCTCCGGATGCGCAGGCTCAGCGGCCATGGCTCACGGGCCCAGCTGCTCCGCGGCACGTGGGATCCTCCCAGACCGGGGCATGAACCCGCGTCCCCTGCATCGGCAGGCGGACTCTCAACCACTGCGCCACCAGGGAAGCCCCATAAAACTAAGTTGATTCCATTTTTACCACTCTCCTGTATTTTGAAATTATGCCCTTCCTATTATTTCGGACATATATAGTTCTTTTATGAAATGGTGATGGTAGGGTATTTTTAAAGTTTGTTTTCAACGTCCTCACTTGAAAAAGCTTTTCCCTAGTCCGAGAAACCCCACAGCCTGAAAAGCGTAAGGTTAAGCCAGTGCTCGTAAGCCTCGTCTGGAAATGCCCACACGGGTCAGCTAGCGCCGTGGTTAACCGGCTTCCAGCACCAGCCTGCACCCAGATTAGCCAGTTGTCCTGGAGAAGCCCTTCTCCTTTCAAGGCACTCGTGGTGCTCAGAAGAGAGTCCGAAGTGTCTGAACACAGCCAGCCCCCAGCACGGGAAGGACAATTCCAACCAAGTGTGCGTCCCACTGAGGGAAGCCTGGGGAGTCGGCCACATGGCCACAGCCGGCAGGAGAGATACTGGCCCTCACAAGCGTTTAGTGAATTAGTCGATTAATGTACGGTCACTGGGAGAGATAAGAAATCCAATAGCGGGAATTCTGCTTCCAGAAATATGGATTCCAGAAAAGTGCACTCCCTTTTCCCTATTCCTCGCACTTAGTGCAGCTGCAAACTCTGTACTAAAGCCCCTTCGTGGATTATTTTATCGAATCCTCACAAAACCCTATGATATCGTATTACGATCATCCCCGCTTTTCTACAGGAAACTGAGGCATTACCTGCCCGAGAAAAACTACCCTGATGCTCCAGCTGCCAGAGCGACGGAGTCTGGAAGATAAAAGTCTCTCCTCTCTGAAGAGAAGCCTCGGCTTATTTAGTTTGAGTGAAGTTAGCATCATTTTACCCAGAGACCCACTTCTGGCCCCAGGCAGGTTCCTCCCGGGAGTGTCGCTGCGGCGACTGTTCAGGGCTCTCAGAGCTCACGCGGTACGGTCCCCTCACCAAGATAGCAACCCTCCCTGCGGTGCCCGATTCGCTAAACACATCTCTGGACAGGGACGTCCTGACTCATCGGGCGGGCCCTGCACTGCTGTGCAGCTCCCGCGGGTGAGGGCTGGGTCCCGTCCACGGGCCCTGGCCCGGTGCCCCTCAGGCGAGATGGCTTCTAGACTCCTCACGTGCTCTGGGCATGCTGGCTGCCAAGCCAACGCCCTGCTTAACGCTGCCCAGACTGATCACAGCCCTCCAGATGCGGCTCAGCTGGCGGGACAGGGGTGGGGTCGGGACGTCAGGTCTGTGAACAGACTCACGTGACGGAAGGGAAGGAAGCCCGGTCGTTTCTCCAGCGGCACAAGAATACGTGTGGCTGTTAAAGACCGGTTTGGTGTAGCGGTGAGGATGACGTCATTTACTGCAGTACAGTTTGTGCCTTAGGGAACGGGTGGCAGGTGACCTTGATGGAAATCCTGGTGCTACTGCTGGTTAACCTTGGAGAGACTACTCACCTCTCTGAATCTCAAGGCTATGACCTATATCTCTTGGGGCCCTTGTGGACATCAACTGAGATCAGGCCTGTGAAATGCCCTTAACACCGAAGAATTATGCAAACGGGAAGTTATTGATAATAATAACACCAAAAGACCTATCATAAGGCCAAGTCTCAGGGAGCAGAGGGACTGGAGTTAATCTAGACCTCCCCGGGTGCTGTCCACCGTGGGGGCCGGAGAAGCAGAGCACGGCGGGCTCTAACTGCTGTCCAGGCTCCTCTCACAGCGGGCTCGAGGCCCTCTCCGTGAGCCAGTGCCGCCCATCTGCTCAGGCACCGGGCCGGGGTTTAAACTCAGCTGTCCCTCTACAGCTCCTATTTCCCACGTGACACATCCCAGCACAGGTGTGACTTTCCATCCACGTTACCGAGGGCTTTCCCGCTTAAAGTCAACAGAGAACAGGGGGAAACGCTACCTTCTTCAGCTCAATGATCTCGTCATACATGCCCTCCTTCTCTCTGTAGACAGGGGTCCCAGGAACATAACCTGCAGGGAGACACACAACCCTCTGAAAAGACTGTCTGCAAAGTAGAAGGAATTCTTGGCCACACCTTAAGGGAAACCTGGAGGTAAATGAAATTATTCTTTTTTTAACTTCTTTCCCCAGAAGTAAGGAAACCAAAACCGGTATTGATATAGAAAGAAAAAGCAAGAGAAAACTAAAAGATGTGAACACGGGGCTTAATTATAGTAAAAGGATTAACGGAGGGGGTCAAAAGGAGAAGTGCTGTCTTTAGATTTTAAACAGCAAACAGATAAAAAGACAAACAAAAACAAACGTGGTTATGTCATCACGCAGATGACAGCACCCAGTCCGATGTCTAACGGTAGGTACAGTGTACACTGCTCTCTGCTTCCATGTGATCCCTAAGGGGTCAGGACTCTGAAACACACCAGCCTGAAACAGCGCTGCCAGCTAGCAGTGCGGCAAGGTGACCATCCCTGGCACCAGGACAAGGTTCCTCTGTGCTTCCCACGGGGCCAGGGCCGACAAGCAAAGCAGTAAAGGAGGGAGGAAGCACGTGGGTAAGACCAGACAGGAAGACGGAAACATGAAAACCAACCAATTCTTTTTGGTGACATCCGGGGTTTTTATTATCCTTGCAGTTTTCATTTCTGAGATTGTTTATACAACAAATTTAAATACAACTCTAAGTTCAGGGAGATAGGCACCACTGAAGCCCGGGACGATGTCTCTGTCCACATCGGGAAAGTCGCTTTCTAGGAGGGCAGGATGGACTTTCAGGGGCCACTGTCCTCAGGACACTCTGACTGAGGGAGCCCCAGATCTCACTGTCAGAGCACACCCACCAATCCCCATACCCTTCCGCTCTGCTGTTCCTCAGTCGTGGCTGTGTCACCATCAACGTGCTCACCGTGGCTGGCAGAACGCCTGAGATTTGACCTCTGCATTCTTTCCGCTTCGGTCAAATCGTCAGGGGTGCTGCTGGGGGGGGCTGTTGGTCCATGCACGCTCCAAGGTGAGGTCTGATTTCAGGGCTGGGGTCAGACCTCCTGGTTTCAACGTGCCGGGATTTAATATGACAGGTACAAGCAGAGACAACGTAAGGCGCTGCTTCTAATCATCAGTCTTCAGGGTTGAAGAAAGCTTAGGGAGACCAGTGGTGTGTGAGAAACGTCCAGCCACCGGCCCGCAAAATAAACAAAGCCCTGATGTGTGGCGTTTGCCCACTCCCGCGGTGTGCGTATCCCCGGCACACCCAATCTCAAGCTGCCGGTGTGACGCGGGACAGCTCACACAACTCCTCAAGCCAGCGGGAGCAGCTCCAACACACGACTTCCCGCAGCGCCCAGACAAGCCAAGACCCAGGCGGCAAACGTCAGGAACCACACCCCATGCTGCGTAAAACCCGTGAGGCGCGATGTCTTTGAGAAGATCAAAAACAGTGCGGCTCAGACGAGTCGTATTAAACGCTCTGTGCCAAGTCACCACCCGAGATTTCTAAGACGTTCCCCTTGCGCAGGAAGGGTTTCTCCCGGGCGACCACATACCTTGCTTTGAGCTTCCCAGCCACAGCTTCTGGGGGGTTAAGGACATTCGGCTCCCAAGAGGCACGCTGCCGGCTGTCCTCAGAGACCTCCAGGAGGCCACTTTTCTCGGCTTAGAATGGTAAGGCGACTCTGAAAAGCCAATGTGTGGTTTTAGAGGTGCAAGGTATCAGTGCCCGCTCAACATATGTGCTTCAGAGAGACGAAAATGATAAAGCAAAATATTCACAAGGGCGTGACAACCCCAGATCCTGACAAAATTAAAACTACAGTTATGCCTTGTAGGTATACTTACATTTGTTTTTTACTTTTTATTATAGAGAAATAACGGGACATTTATTTTAAAATATGGATCTAAAATTCTACCAATATTGCGGTACTTAATTTCCCCTTCAGTTTTTTCAGATGCATATGTATTTTTATATAGCTGCAGTCATAGTGAACACACAATTTTGTATCCTTTATACTTAACACTAAATAGTTTTCCATGTTGCTGTCAATACATAGCGTGCAAGTAATAATGTTTAGAACTTGATATGTAAGACAGCTAGAAGAACTGAGGAAAAAATTACATTTCTCCAGGGTATTTTTGACTTTGTCATCAAAACAATGGAAAGGTTTTAAAATTATATTTTAATCTGGAATCTTACGGAGATTATGCAAACTTATGCAAAACCAAACTATTCATAAAACATGCTTATATTTCTTAAATACCAAAGAAATTTATATCTGTAGAAGGTCCTGGGATTCTAAATCTAATACATTTAATTTTTAAATTTTCTAAGATTTTCCCACGGCTTCAGAATTTATGGGAAATCTCCTATTATTGTTTAGGGTGAAGGAGTAAAGACACATTGGACCCTGAGGCATTTCCACTCATCCAGAACCACTGTGCTCCACTTCCAGGATATTTGGAAGGGCTTCCAAACTTTAAACATGCATCTAAGTGCTCATTTAGGAAGGTAAATTAGTGATCGGAAAAAACCCGCGAACGACATTTCCCTCCTAAATGTATGGGATTTAGCGGTAAGTAGTAAGGATTCCCAAACATGCACGCTTATGGATAGAGCTGCGAAGGAAGAAGAAACAAGGCAGCAGGCGGTGGAGACCTGTCGGCGTGGAAGGACCGGAAACTGGCCGCCCGCCCCCGCCTCCTCGGTGCACTGCGAGGCCCGAAAATCTCAGAGCGCGGGTAGCTGCAAACCCACGTGGTCCCGGACTGGGCAGTGAAGAGAACCACTTATGAAGTGAACGGGACAGGCACGACTCCTTCTGTCACGGCCCGGAAGTCAGACAGGCGCACACATCTTAAGGGAGTGTTAGGAGGGCGGGCTGGGGGTGTCCCAGGGAGGGGACACAGAGCGTCCTGTCGCGGTGTCCATGTTGGATGAGCAAGGTGCCTGGGATCAGCGCTGCTGCGGGGACAGGCGTCAGGCATGGCCGGGGGAGAGCACGCTGGGGGGCGGGCAGGGGCAGGGCCACTGAGTGACAGCACATCTCTCAGGGGGTTTTAATGCTTTGGGGGTTCTGGCCATCCTAAATTACGTGAAACACAATTCTGACATTTACAGAAATCGAGATCAGAGTAATTTGATTACTAGCATTTTCAACACTTGAAATGCTTGACTTCCAGCAAGAATAATGAGAGATGTCTGACGTTTACCTTAGGTACTTTCTAGACAAGAAAGACTGAAACAAAAGGGGCTGAAAAGAGAAGGTTTAAAACACAAACACCCATACTTTCACTTTATATCAATTCTCAATTTTCTCCACGGAAGGAGAGCCGGGACCTCCAAACTCCAGATTGCTAGATGGCTTCTTTCTAACACCTGTATTTGTTTGTAATATAAAACATGCTTTCTTCTCTTTGCAGGAATTTATCTTTCTGATTATGTTGTTCCTGGGCTAATATGAAAGTTCACTTGTATTCTCTGCGTGTGTCATATATAAGACAGTATGTTTCAAATACTTATGTATATAAGAAATGTAAGCATACACATATTGTACACACACACATAGATGATAAGTCAGGCAAGGCCACAGGCTTGTGCACAGCAAAAGGAAGCCAGTCTAGGATTTGGTTTGTCACAAAGGCCTCGGGAAACATAACATTCGGCAAAGCACCCAGATGAACAGCTTTGTGTCTCGAGGAATAAATCCTGCGTTGTCTTCACTTTGGCAGCGCTGGGAAGCGTATGGCGACTTGAGAAAGAGAACATGAAAGGCCGCGAAGCACTGTGTGTGGGGGAGGGAGGAGGGGGGCTCAATGGGACAGTGACAGCTCGGGACCTCAGCCCTCGCGGGCCCTGCCTCAGTGGCCCTAAGGGTTCAGAGAAGAAGGCGGTCCTGATCTTCCTCGCAGGACGCTGGGGAAGGAGGGCTTCCGACCACCATTTTCTGAGTTAAACTGTGGAAACTTGAGGGACAGGGGCCTGGTCATACTTACTTGGTGATGTAGGGGGAGGTCTGTGGAGACTTTTCCTTTTCGCTTTCTGAAAGGAAGAAGAAACGACGGAAAGCGGGTTGAGCCTTCTCGAGCAGCCCCAACGGTCCCAACCAGGAAGCACCGGGGGTGTTCAGGATGGGCGGGGGCGGCAGATTAACTGGCCAAAGCAGAGTGCACGCAAAGGAGGGAACAGGGCACAGGGAGGCGCCCCCAGATACAGGAGCAGCAGCCCGGCCTGCGTCCAGCAGAGACGGAGGTGTGCCGCCTCAAATCCGCCCTGAAGGTACCACCGGCTGTCCCCACGCCCCCCTGGAGCACGGGGCGTGACTGTCCGCAGGGGGGACTCAGCAAGATGAAACCTGAGAGTGAGGCAGAGGGGAAGGTGCAGCAGGAGTGGCCCGCCTGGAACCCGGGGGCCCCTGCCATGCCTTCCTCCCCGATCTGCTTCACGCCGGACACAGAACCCCACTTACTTCCCTGCCAGCGGGAACACTGAAGTGCTCCGTGCAGGCTGACTTTCCCCCAGGAGATTGGTCCCGATCCCTCCTCCTCCCGGGAGCATCTTGGGCCCGTGCCCTCAGTGGCGTGGAGGGAACACTCTTAGCTCTGCGGAGGTCCTGCGCCTCAGACAACAGGCCCAGGATGCTGCCCCTGGAGTCCCCAGAGCTGTGGTGGGATGTGCTGGGGCCGCCTTCCCCCAGGGCTACGTGCTGTGGTTAGGCTAGAATTTATCTGCTGGGAGGCGAGCACCTGCTAAGGTCTCCTTTCTCACACCTCAGCCTCCGACTGCATCACGGAGCTCTGCTCCCGCCCCCCGCCTCCGCCCTTACGTGTCAGGATTGGGGGGCTGGGGTCGGGGGGAGTGCAGGCCAAAACCAGGTGCGGGACAGGAACTTGTCATCAGCCTCAAAAGTACTCAGCTCACGACTAACTTCTGGGTAAAAGTTTCAAAATTATAATCTAAGTTATTCAAATCCACCTGAGGGCCTGGAGCTTTTCAGACTCAGGGCAGCATTTGGAATTTGTGATGGGGCACTAAACACAGCACTTGTGGGGAGACCGCGTGTGAGTACCACAGCCACGCCTCCCCTCCCCTGCACTCACCGTCTCTGAGTCAGAGTCGAAGGTTATTGCAGACAGGCTGTCATCTCCCTGGAGGAAGAGATGCGAACAGCGAAAGCTTCAGGCACCAGCTTGGCTCCACAGTCACCCTGACAGAGTGGGAGCGGCGGGGCCAGGCGGTGCTGCGGCCGCAGAGCCCCCATCCAACTCAGAGCATCTGTCCACAACACTCACAGCAGGAGCAGCCGGTCTGTCCCGTCGCATCCGAAGGAACAGATGGGGACACAGAACAAAACTCTGCGGGCCCCACCCCTCTAGGTGGTCACAAACCACCGAGGTGGGATAGGGAGGGTGGAAGGGAGGGAGACGCAAGCGGGAAGAGATATGGGAACGTATGTATATGTACAACTGACTCACTTTGTTATAAAGCAGAAACTAACACACCATTGTAAAGCAATTATACTCCAATGACTATGTTTTAAAAAAAGCAAAAACCAAAACTCTGCTGGCAGGGCTGCTCCAGGCCTGTCAGTCTAGCGACACCGTCTCCACAGAATCGACAAACGCTTCTTTTTTTTTTTTAATTTAATTGAAGTATAGTTGGTTTACAATACTGTGTTAGTTTCAGCTGTACAGCAGCGATTCAGTTACATATATACATATTTCAGATTCTTTTCATTATAGGCTATTACAAGATATTGAATATAGTTCCCTGAGCTACACAGTAAATCCTCGTTGTTTATCTATTTTATATACAGTAGCGTGTATCTGTTAATCCCATACTCCTAATTTATCCCTCCCCCAACGAACGGTTCTTGATAAAAGTATTTCATCTTTGTATCAAAGCACAAGGAACCTGTGACTACATCCTGGTGAGAACCAATCAGTCATTCACGTATCCATCAGTACACAAGTTATTTGGGCGTATAGAGGTTCCTACCTTCTGATTCTAGTGATCTGCCCTGGCCCAGGGAGTGAGATAAAATCTGTACTAACATTGGCACGGGCGTGTCAAGGAGAAAAGGGAACTTTCCCAAGAGAATGATGTGTCTGTGTTAACACACTTACTCAGGTTTAAACCCTACAAGGAGAGAAAGCAGAACGATTTCTAAAATCCCTTCACCGTACTGTACAGTTGACCTAAAACGCTGATACTGAAGTTAGGACTGAACGCCCCTATTATGAACCAGTGATGCCATATCTGGGTGGCAGTGTAATTACGTTTCAGCGAGCTGTCTGGAGTGTAGCTGAGTCCGTGCAGTGCTGTAGCGGGACCGGACTGCATTCTGGAAAGCACGCGTATCGTCTACAAGGTTAACTATCACTACATTAGCAACAATTCTGCCGGCCGCTTGAACTTTTACTAAAAACGAGGGCCGCACAGTCACACGGACGGGGGCAGCTGTCACAGGGGGCGCCCTTCCGGTGCGTGCCTCTGAAACACGGAGAGTCCAGCGAAGCGTGCAGAGGGACTGGATTCCGGAGACGAGGGGAAGGTAGTGCGTTCCAAACAAACAGAATCTTTAAAAAATCAGCCACTGAATTACTTTTCTGATGTCATTAAACAGGTGACATTTTAAGGTATAAATAGCAAACGATAGTTGTAAAGTTTTCATTGAACCAAGTACATGGAAATGATGTGCAAAATTGAGGCAGGGAAGGCAGGGAACTGGTATACACACGATGTAGAAGATCAGGAAAGCCAGTCAAAGGCTCCGTCTTCGTCCCCTGGCATCACAAAGGGCAGCCCGCCAACGATGAAGGTGAGCTGTTAACAACTGCATAGAAAAGTAGCAATACTTTCTTTTGTGAATACTTGTCACTATTCTTTGTTCTGAATAAAGTCTTGAAAACTTTTTAAGGACCTGCAGTTTCTACGAGGGAATGAGGTTACGTGTGTGGTGAACACAGCGAAGTGGTCTCTGTGTTCATAGGTGGGCTCACCCACACCATCGCTTTGCCCCCGAGTCAGTCCCCCTCAAACTCCGCCACCCTCCATCCTGCCAGTCAGAAGGAACTAAACAAGCAAAATATAAGTATCTGAAATCATAGAACAGCCCAAGATCCACCCCTCAGTCAGCAGCACGAAAGAGACCATACACAGTATTAAAAAAAGAAACGAAAGCGCACGTTAACGGCCGAGTCATTCTTCCTTCTCCAAGTACGATCTGAGCTGCCACGCATTCCTACGCGAGATGGCATTCATGCACCGTGAGTCAGGAATCGCAGGGTGGGGATGGTGGCCGTGCCCCTCACCCCTCTGCATCGCAGCTTCCTCGTCGACAAGGAGGACACGGTCTCCTACCAGGATTTTTAAAGCATTAAATATATACTAATTAAAATACTGGGGAAAAAAGACATAGTGTCCAGAAAGAGGTGCAGGAACATACGGGGACTTAGTATATGGTAAAAGCGGGGAAGGAATGCATTCATCCAGGAGGCACCTTCCAGAGCGTGGAAGGCCCTCTCCTCAACAAACAACCCTTTAACAGAAGAAGCCACGAAACAATCTTTTGCATTTTCTGGAAACTGACAAAAGCACACAGCTATGGAGAAAAATTGCTTCAAAAAAATCTACTAAGTCCAGGGAAGAACGTCGAGAGTCAGAGGCACCCCTCGGCTCCCCGTCTCCATCTGATAGAAAGGATTCCAGAGAGCTCTCCTCCAGGTGGGTGCAGTCAACACAACAGGGGTGGTGCTGGATCCCCTGCCCCCAGCTCCCAGAAGCAGCGTGTAAGCTCTACCCCACAGGTGGCAGGCTAAGACTTCCCCTGTGCTTGTAGAGCAGAAGGTCCACGCAGGGAGGGCAGGCCCAGAAGGAGTGTCACTCCGGGGAAACACTTCGCTGTCCCTGCGGTGCAGTGGCCCAGAGGTCCTCCCCAAAGGGAGAGGGAGGACGACGGCCGTGCCGAGGGGACTGACTGTATTTGCACCAGAGAGTGGAGAATTGCATGCCTCCCTGATTCCATTGCCAAGTTGCAGACAAAGCGGGGAGCGATCCCGAGGCCCCCAGCTCCGCGGTCACGCAGCAGAGAGCTCACTGGCAGAGCAACCGGAAGGTGAAGAGCCCAGAGCACCCTCCTGAGGTCGCGGTCAGCCCCGAGGCTCAGGGAGGCTGCTGGCAAGCCCTGGAGTGCTCTGTCAGAACAGGCTTGGGCCGACGCAGACACAGTCCCCACGCTGCACCCACGTCAACCCAAGGGCGCGAGCCCTGGTGGTGCTGGGGCTTTGGCGCAGCTGCTGACAAAACCCTGGCTGAATGATAAACTACCCTGACCCAAGAGCAGACCCCAGGAAGCCAGGCTTCAAAGTACAATGACAGGCATCCCCGGAAGTCCAGAGAGCCACACGCATGTCTAAGGTAGCCCTCTCAGGAGAGATGGGAGAGGGAAAACCCATATGCGCTAGTTCCCCGTTGCACGTGGGCAAAAATGTAAACCCCTGAACTGTGACAGCAGCCTACACACACACACACACACACACACACACACACACACCACTCAATGGTCAAGGGCGAAAATCTGACTGGCCCAGGGGGTGAAACACAACCTCTGACCAACAAGTGGCTTCTGCTGACCCAAGGGTAACCCCTAGGTAGTTGGGCTAAAAGATTCAAACAAGAAAATATCTGAGCAGGGAAACAGAGGCTGTACGGTGCAGGGAAATCGACTTCACACGTTAGCTCAGCCAAGTCACTCAGCACGTAAACGAACGACTGAGCAAACATCAACCCCGTGGGGAGGAGCTGCTGTAATATGTCATCTAAATGTCTAGTTTTCAACAAAAAACGACGAGACACACAGAGAAACAGGAAAGTGTGACCAATACACAGGGGGAAAGAGCAGGCAATAGAAACTACTTTTGAAGGGCCCAGATGCTGGACCTGGTGGACAAAGGCTTCCAGAGCAGGGAGAGCCGTAGAGCAGGGAACAGAGAATCTTACAAGTAGTAAACGCCCTGTAAATGCTCTTATTATCTTGCTCTAGAAACTGTGAGCCCTTTTAGAAGCGTTGGCCCTTAAATCACCAGGGACCACGCCCAGGCTCCACTTCACCCCTGTGGCTCTGCCAAGGGACTCGGGGGATTGGACAGACTGGACAGTGCCTGTTCACAGGAGGTTCTTGTCTGGTTGAGAACAGACGTAAGCTCAGCAGAGAAATTGCCAGTTAGCCTGGGCCAAGGGCGGCGAGTCTCCTAAATGCCCGGAGAGCCCTGCTGCAGCCTCCTCCACAGACTGGGTTCCTGGAGACCAAGGCACTGGGGCTCAGCTTGTCTTTGTGTCCTCAGAGGCCGGCATGTATAAGGGGCTTAACAAACGCTTCTATGTGCAAGAACGTTTACAGCAGCATTGCTTCTAACGGCACAAACATGAAAACAAGAGAGTAAAAGTGGGCTTCCCTGGTGGTGCAGTGGTTAAAAATCTGCCTGCCAATGCACAGGACACGGGTTCGAGCCCTGGTCCAGGAAGATCCCCCATGCCACGGAGCAACGAAGCCCGTGCGCCAAAACTACGAAGCCTGTGCCCTAGAGCCTGTGCTCTAGAGCCTGAGCTCAGCAACAAGAGAAGCCACCGGAATGACAAGCCCTCGCACCGCAAGGAAGAGTAGCCCCCGCTCGCCGCAACTAGAAAAAGCCCCAACGCAGCAATGAAGACCCAATGCAGCCAAAAATAAATGTAAATAAAATAAATAAATTAAAAAAAAAAGAGTAAAAGCAAGGAAATGGAGAGTAAAAATAGGGCTACCCTATTAGGTTAGTGTTTTAATTTTAATTTTTTAAAAATATTATCTTTCCATTTTTGCATGAGTAATAATTGTCGAGAATATTTATTTATTTATTTAGGCCACGCCACACGGCAGGCGAGATCTTAGTTACCCCACCAGGGATCAAATCCGTGCCCCCTGCAGTGGAAGCACGGAGTCTTAACCGCTGGACCGCCAGGGAATTCCCACGTTAGAGTTTTTAAAAAAAATTTTTTTTAATTGAAGTACAGTTGATTTACAGCATTGTGTTAGTTTCAGGTGTACAGTAAATTGATTCAGTTATATCAGACATATATTTTTTCAAATTCTTTTCCATTATAGGTTATTACAAGATATTGAATATAGTTCCCTGTGCAATATGGTAACTCCTTGCTGTTTACATTCCATACAAAAGTGAGATGAGTATTTGTCTTTGATGTATTTCTTTTTTTTAAAAAATTGAAGTAGAGTTGATTTACAATGTTGTGTTAGTTTCAGGTGTACAGCAAAGTGATTCAGTTATATGTATATATATATAAAGTTAGAATTTTAAAAATCATGTTTTTGAAAATGTGTGGATATGGGAAGATGCTAGGAATAAATGAAACGGCAAAGGTTAAAAAACAATATAAATATGATCTCAAGTTTTAAAAAGCATATGAAAAAAAATGATGCATTGAAAAAAGGTCAGAAGGAAATACACCAAATGTTAACTGTGGTTTTCTGTAGGCAGTTAGATTATGGGTAATTGGTTTTCTCTACTGGGCATGAATAACATTTATAATAACAATATGAAAAGTTGAAGGAGCATTAACTGAGGCCACTGTAGATGGGCAGGCCTTCCAGATGAGGCAGGACTTGGTGCCTTGAGGGACAAGTAGGAAACTTTCAGCAGCTCCAGTGGCAGCAGCACTGAGCCGCTGCTTGGGGTAAGCTCTGTACAGCCATACTGGGTACTGCCATCTCTGGGAGAAGGAAGCAAAGTGAGCCAGGTTCCCTTTGTCTGGAGCCCTCCAAAGGCTTCCCACTGTGGCCCGAATAAATTCAAACTCCGTGCATGGCCTGCAAGGCTCTCCATGGTCAGGCCCGTGGCTCCATTCCATCCACACCCACGCCCTTGAGGAGATCCCAGCAAGCTTTCTTTCAGGCCCTGGAACCACTGCACTTTCCCACCCCAGGACCTTTGCACCTGCTGGTCCCACTGGTCTCTGATCTTTACCAGACTGCCTCCTTCTCATCAGTGACATCAGGACACTCCAACTTCTCAGAGTGGCTGTTCCTGGCACCCAGTCTAAAGCAGCCTCCCCAATCCACCTCCGTCACATGGGCTGTTTTATTTTCTGCAGCGCACTTTCCACTTTCTGACTTGATGGACATGATCTGTTTTTTTACGTTGTTCTCCCCCACCCCACCCCACGCCACTGGAATGCAGTTTATTCATCCACAATAATGTCTCCAGCAGATGGCTGGCGCGCCAGAAACACTAGGTAAACCAAGTCCCCCGCCCTGGAGGCACGGGGTGGGCGGACACTTACGCAGTGAGCTCTGTCACCCGGCGGGCAGCGGTCGCTGGCTCGGCACAGGCCCGGCTTCGCAGGCGCCGAGCAGCGAGGGCGCAGTGTCCGGGAGGGCTTTCCGGAAGCGACGGCCAGTGCAAGGACGAGCGGGGGACTAGAGGTGGCTGGAGGCTGGGCGAGGGGCGGCGACGCCCGGCCAGCCGCACGCGGGCGGGGGCCGGAGGCCCGCTCTTATGCGGTAACAACAATGGCAGCTGTCACCGGCGGTCGCCGGCCCCGCGCCCCCTTCCTCCAGCCCGCGCCCCGGCGAGGGGAGGCAGCCAGGGGGCCTCCCCGCCCTCCGCGCTTACCATCTCCGAGGCCGGCTCCCCGGTGCTCAGGGACATGGCGGCGGCGCTGCCCGATCGCCCCTAGGCGCTGCGAGTACGGCCGTCCGGTTCTGGGGCTCCGCCGACCGGCAGCCTCGGGGCCTGCCCGCGCGCCCGCCGCGACCCCGCTGCCATGGCAACCGCGCGGGCCCCCGAGCCCCGGATGTGGCCGGCGCCCCGCGAGGCGGGCCGACAGTAAGCGTGCTCTGGGAGCCCCGGCGGGTCGACAGGCTGCGCGTCCAGAGTGTGGGGCGGAGAGCGGGGCGGAGCTGGAACAGTCCAGCCGCCGCCGAGACTGCAATGTGAACCTGTGCACTAGTCACCAGAGCCGGATAGTAATATTTATTAGGTTAACGATGAAAGGGACAAGGGGCTTCTGCGGTGTCCACAGTCTGCCAGCTCTGAACGCCTGGCATTCGGAAAACCACCTTCCTGATCTCGGTACCTTAGGCTCAAGGGCTCTGATGTAGCCACAGGACAATAAAAAATAAGAGTTTGCACTCTCTGTATTCAGTGTGCGTCATGAAGATCTTTAGGCGAGTTGGGCTGCAAAGTTTATTTAAATTATTAGCAAGTATAACCTGCCCTTTCTTTTCATACAAGGGCATCTACTCTGTCCCCCTGCCCTGCTTTATTTTTCCAGCCCCCTGGCCTTTATGATCTACAAGAACTTCCCATGTCTAGCATGTAAGCTCTCTGGGGCAGGGCTGTGTTTTGTTCACGGCTGTATCTCTCTCCTTTGGAACAGGGTCTGGCACATAGCAGGTGCTCAATCAATAGGTATTTGGTGCCCGGCAAGTCATAACTTCTCTGTGCCTGTGTCCTCAAATAGAAATTGGAGAAAAGCGTTGTGGTGAGGATCAAATGAGTCAGTATCTCTAAACTGCTAAGTGCAGTTGCCGGTTCCAGAGTGAGCGCAGTGTGACAGTGTTAGTACGCTGTTATGAGGTGAACAAATGAATGAGTCTCCACACAGGGTAGCGTGGTGTAGCAGGAGGAATGCCTGGCAGGTTATTACTGTTCGAATTCTAACACCACCAATTCTTATGAGTCCATGACCCTCGTTTCTTCGGTCTCCTCATCTGTACGACAAAGTGGGTGAGCCACACGGTGGTCGGACGCTGTCTCCCCGCAAGCTGGTTAGCGCTCAGGAGCACAGGTTTAGTAGTTTCACCATCGTCTCCTTGTCTGCAAAGTGGAAACAGTTTCAGGGCTTTTGTGGGCACTAAAGGAGAAAACAGCTAAAATTCAGCATGGTGCCTGGCACATGGTGAGCACCTCAAAAAAACGAGCTACCAGGTAACGCTTTGCCGCTGGTCCAATTACTTGAATGATATCTTAAATGGCAAAATTTTATTTGTTCTGAAATTATCCCCTTCACTCATTGGCGCTCCTCTGCTCTGTGAAGCCCCGTTTCCGGAGTGGTGTCAGGTACAGTCTGTACCCCAAGTTCTGGTTCCCTATTTACACCTTCCCTGATGGATCCTAAAAGAAACCACATTCTCTCCTCTGAGCTGCCACCAGAGTCGTTTATAAAAGGTGAATCTTACCAGGCCTCTCACCTTCTTAACTTCTATCTGCTTCCTCGGGGTATCATTCACGTGGCAGACAAGTGCTTTCAGGATCTAACCTACCTATGCGCCAGTATCTCTTGCTCCTCTCCTGGGGCTCCGCAAACCCCCTGCCCTTCCTGCATCTGTTGTTTCACTTACTTTCTCTTAGTTACAGACGGTTCCAGAATTTCCATGCTTCCACTTACAGTGTTTTGACTTTACAATGCTGCAAAAGCGATACATATTCAGTAGAAACCGTACTTCAAATTTGGAATTTTGATCTTCTCCCATGCTGCCGATATGCGGTAGGTAGGATCCTTTCTCATGACGCTGGGCTGCGGCGGCGAGCCGCAGCTCCCAGACAACCACGCAATCACAAGGGTAAAAAACCATCCACTTACAGCCATTCTGTACCCAGACAACCATCCTGTTTTTCACTTTCAGTACAGTATTCCATCAATTACATGACATATTCAACGCTTTATTATAAAATAGGCTTTGAGTTAGATGATTTTGCCCAACTGTAGGCTAATGGAATTGTTCTGAGCAAGTTTTAGGTAGGTTACGCTAAGCTATGATGTTGGGTGGCTTAGGGGCATTAAATGCATTTTGGACTTACAAACGGGACGAAACCCCATTCCGAGCGGAGGAAGATCTGTCCACTACGCTACTGGCGCTTTGCTTCGCTTGCCCGCCCAGACACGTGGTCCTTCGGCCGGCGAGGCCACGCCCCTTCACGCATAGCCACGCCCCTTCCGCCGAAAGCCCTGCCTTCCGGGCGCAAAGCCTGCCGGATCCTCGAGCACGTACCTGTGAGCGTCCCGCTGGGGGCGGGTGAGTGGATTCATTCGGCGGCGGCCTGTCCTTCTCAGCCTGAGCTCGTTCCCCGAGCCTGGGCCCTCTGGGCTCTCGGAGTCACCTCCAGGACGATTTCACGGTTCCCCACGCCCGACGTTCCCGTCCTCGCCCCCTCCAAGCCCGGCAGGTCGCACGGTACGGGGCGGGGCCTGCAGCGGTGACGGACGCGAAGCGGGTGAGGCGCGCGCCAGGGAAGGGGTCGCGGTCGCTGTGGCGGGCCCCGCGGGGTCGGGGTTCGGGGCCCGGGACCAGGGCCGGAAAGCAGCCTGGGGGCCGCTTGCGTGGCCCGGGCTGGGCCCCGGCACCACCGCGGCCGCCGGCCTGGCGTCCTCAACGGGGTCCACAGGGAGGGCGCCTTGCGCAAGGACTTAGCCTGGCCAGGGATGGACAGACAGACGCCCCAGCCCAGGCAGGCCTGCTCCTGACCCGGCACACAGAGTCACTGGCCACCCCACCCCCCTGCAAGAGCCCTCCCTGAGCACAGGACCGACGGGCTCCCTGGACCCTTCCCAGGCCGGACACGCGGGTCCAGTTGCCGCCCCGGGAGGAACCGGCAGTGGGCAGGGCGCCTTCCCCTCGCCCCGCGCCCCGCACACTGCTGCTTGCAGGGTTTTCACACGGACCCTGGGAGGGACAGACACACACCGCCAGTCTGGACTGAGCCACTTACAACTCGCCCCGAGCCGCTCTGCCTCCTACACGTGGCCGGCCCCAGAGCGCGCACGCGCCCCTCGCTCTGGCCCGCCTGCAGCCTCGCTCAGCTTCTTGCTCCCTTCGTTCTCCCCTCCCACCAGAGTCCCAGGTTGGCCGACTTTGAGCTGCTCAGGCCTCATGCTGTCCTTTAGATTCCCTTCCGTCTCCACCGCCAGAATGGAGGGCTCTGCTTGCTCTTGACGGTCTCCCGTCCCACCTGAGCTGAGGCTTTACATCCATCTCGGCAACTTGCAGTTTCCGTCTGGAGATTGTGGTCACCTGGGCCGAGGTGAGAGTTCTGGGGCCTGGGCGGGCGTGGGGACTGCCTGTGGCTAGGGCAGGCGGGGTCTGGCCCTGACAGTGCCTTTGCAGGAGCCCCAGCCTCGTCATGGACCCAGAGTGCTCCCGGCTCCTCCCTGCGCTCTGTGCCGTCCTGGCAGACCCCAGGCAGCCTGTGGCAGATGACACTTGTTTGGAGAAGCTGCTGGACTGGTTTACAGCGGTAACCGAAGCAGGTAAGGGTGAGGGTGCTGCTGCTGACTTTCCCCGGAGGCCAGAGGGTGCCGGGCTCCCCTGTCCTCCGGAAGGACTGTCTATCCGGTGTCCTTCCTTCATACCTTAAGGATTCCCCCTGGCTCTGGGGACACGGCAGGCTGAACCTAAGGGGATGATCAGGAGAGCTTGAGCTGCAGGCCGCCCGTTATTCAGGCCACGCTAGGTGGCTGCCGAGGCCACGGGACAAACTTACCTTGTTTTTTTTTGTTTTAAGAAATCGGTTTTTCTTTCTGATTATGTAAGTAATACATACTCTTTAAATAAAACTTGAACAGCACAGAGGAGTAAAGAGGAAGATTAAACCACTCCGAACATTTTTTTCTTTCCAGCCTTTTTTCTTAACACATCATAATTCTGTACTTCTCTTATAAAAATGAGGTCACACCGTAAATACAACATATCTTGCTTTTTCTCTCTTACTGTCCTAGTGGGTGTTTTCCCCACTGACACGTTGATTTTATTGACTGTATGTCAGTTTGCTCTGTGAATGGACGTTAATTTTACAATTAGTCCACTGTTGTTAGATGTCTATGTTTCTAATGTGTCATTACGATAAATAACGACATAGTGGCTTTCTTTGTACGTAAATCTGCCCATGTAAATGTTTGTCTGATAATTGTTTTAGTGTGGATTACATGTCATAAATTTCTGCTGTTTGTTTCTTTGGTTTACCCTGTTCTTTTACTCTCTTTTGAGTTGAATATCTAGGTCTGTCTGGTTTTCTAATAGATGCATTTAAGGCTACACATGTCTCTGCAGGTATCACTTTAGCTACACCCTGCAAGTCTTACTATGTGGTGCTTTTGTTGTGATTTACTTCCAAATATTTCATACTTTTCATTATAATATTTCTTTATCCACAAATTATCAATATTTAGAAGGGTATCTTTAGATTCATGACATGGGGTTTTTTTCAGTCTTTTTATTACTGATTTCTAATTTATTTGGTTGGAGTTAGAAAGTATTTGTATGTTGATTCTTCTGTATCTGTTGAGGCTTTTATCGTGGCGTAGTACACAGACCATTTTTGCACCTGTTCTATAGATTTCTCTATAGGATATTATTTTCTGGTATTTATAGAGTCCTCAATTGTGGCCTAGTAGTTAAATTAAAAAAAAATCTTTTTAATTGAAGTATAGCTGATTTACAGTGTTGTGTTAGTTTCTGGTGTACAGCAAAGCGATTTGTTTTTTTTGTATATATATACACACACACTTTCAGAGTCTTTTCCATTATAGTTTATTTATTTATTTTTTTCCATTATAGTTTATTACAAGATATTGACTCTAGCTCCCTGTGCTGTACAGTAGAACCTTGTTTATTTTATATATAGTAGTTTGTATCTGCTAATCCTAAACGCCTAATTTATACACCCCCCTTCCCCTTTAGTAACCATAAGTTTGTTTTCTGTGTCTGTGAGTCTGTTTCTATTTTGTAAATAAGTTAATTTGTATCTTTTTTTTTTTTAGATTCCACATATAAGTGTTACGATATCTGTCTTTCTCTGTCTGACTTACTTCACTTAGTATGATAACCTCTAGGTTCATCCATGTTGCTGCAAATGGCATTATTTCATCCTTTTTTATGGCTGAGTGATAGTCCATTATACACACACACACACACACACACACACACCCCACATCTTTATCCATATCTGTCACTGGACACTTAGGTGGCTTCCATGTCTTGGATGTTGTAAATAGTGCTGCGATGAATTTTGGGGTGCATGTATCTTTTCGAATTATGGTTTTCTCCAGATATGTGCCCAGGAATGGGATTGCTGGATCATATGGTAACTCTATTAAAAATTATTTTTAAATAGCTTTATTTGAGATATGATTTACATATCATGAAATTGATCTATTTAAAGTGTGTAATTCAGTGGTTTTTAGTAAATTCACACAGTTTTGCCACCATCCAAAGGTTAATTTTGCAGCATTTTCATCCCCTTAGAAGAAACCTGGTATCCATTAGCAGTTAACCTCTTCCCTCCTCCCCCAGCCTGTATGTATTTTCCTCAGTGTTGTACATGGTGAAAAGAATATAGTCTCCATACTCGTTCCTTAGTTCAAGTTTACGTTGTTAAAACCTGTGATGTTCTTGCTAATTTGTTTGCTTAACTGTTTTTGAGAGATATGTGAAAATCTTAAACGAAGATGGTGGATTCAACAATTTCTGTTTGAAATTCTGTCTTTTTTCCCCCTTTGTACATTTTGAAGTTAGGTTAGGTCTGTACAGTCTTAGACTGTTCTATCTTCCAGGGTTTGGCTGTTTGAGCAATGACTTTCTTTCTAAAGCTCTGACAGAGCTTTTTCCTTTAAAGTCAGTTTTGTTTGATATTACTCTTTCTGCAGCAGCTTTTTAAAAATTAGGATTTGCCAACTGTATCTTTTCAGCCTTTACAAATCTGGCCTTCTGTGTTGTCACGCTTCATTGTTCCTTACACACGGTGTGAGGCTAGCCTTTGGTTCTTGATCTAGTCTGCACAGCTCTTTATTCTGATGGACAGTTTCATTTGTTGAGTTTACTGTTATATTTGAACCTATTTTTATTATATTCTTTTGTATTTAAAACATTTTTTCCATGCCTTGTTGTTGTGCCTTTTATCTCCTTTTCTGCCCCCCCCCCATTGGATTAATAAAGCTTTTGTTTCTTCAGTCTTTCTGGTTTTGAAGTGAAGTTTTGAAGCATTCCACTTACGTTTTTAGAGGTTAGTCTTACGTGCAAACTGGATTGTAAAAGTTGAAAGTCAGTTAGAATCTCTGTCTTCTGCGCCAACCACGCACGGAGCCTCGGGCACTTTAACCCCAGCTCAGTCCAGTCTTCCGTGTTTTGTTGTCTGGTATTTTGATTCTGTTTCGTTTTAAACTTCTTCAAAAGTTACTTAATTTTTAAAGTCAGTGCTTTTTTAGGTTTGCCCACAATGTTTTTGGTTTCTTTGATTCTTGCTTCTCTCTCCTTCACCCTGTTTTTCCCTCCTTACTGTGCCTCATTGTCCTTTCACAAGGGCCTCGCAGTGGAAGCCCTCCCAGTGTTGCCCCAGGTTTCCTCCCCCTTCGCCTCCCCCACCCCGTCAGTGCTTTGGAATGACAGAGCAGTTGCCTATAGACGTTTTAGATGCCACATCTGGAAAAGAATGCCTGTTCCATTGTGCTTCTCGCTTTCGTATTCTCAGTTTAAGAGAAAAGTATCCGTTGGAGAGGTGAAAATTGTCCTCTGCTTTAATTTGCATTTCTTTTTCGTAATCAGCAAGGCAGAATATCTTTCGTGGTTTGCTGGCCGTTTGTATATTCTGTCCCAGTCCCTTGCCTGTTGTTAAGGTATTGGCTTTCTATTTTGTCCCCCCCATTGAATTAAAGTTATGGATCCTTCGTGGCAGTTGTTGCAACGATTTCCTCTCGGTTGGACTGCTGAGTCTAATAGCCTGAGAGAAAGGGAGTCTGGGGGTTGCCAGAAGAATGGTCCCTTAGGGAGGCATGCGCTGTGCCCCTGGTAACATGCTTCCCGGCTGGGCCTGTCTCCAGGGTCCAGTCTCCTGTTACTACAGGAAAATCCCTGCCTGGTAGAGCTGCTGTTCCACGTGTTGAAATCCCAGGACCTAAGTTCCAGAATCCTCTCCTTCTCACTCCGCCTCGCAGGGATATTTGCAGCCCAGGAAGACTGCTTCCAGTATCTTCAGGTGAGCCTGGGTCCTCCCACCTGAGTGACCCACCTTCTCCTGCAGGTACACAAAGCACTGGTGGCTGTCATGACCCCTGAGTCTCTGAAGCTTGTTTTGCCCCCGTGTCTTGACGTGTACCGCAAGGTTTTTATTCCTGAGTGTAGTTCTCCTTTGAAGAACTGACCAGGAATGATGTTGGGGTGAACGGTGAACATTTTAAATACGGCAGAGCTGGGGCTGGCTCTCTGCCCTGGTGCTGCCCTTCATGGGTGTTCCTCGGTTCAGCAGTGCAGGCTCCAGGGACCCAGCCCACACCAGCTCACTGTGGGACAGGCTTCCCAGGAAATGACTTCATGTGTGATAATCCACCCATACCTCTGGTGCTTTGCAGTTGGTAGAACACCTCAGTTTACAAAATCACATTCATGTTATCCTGGGCGCCCTGGCCAGTAAGCAGGTCAGGAGTCTTCATCTTTCTCCTGGATTAGGAGACAGTGAAGGCTCAATATAAGAATCCCACAGAGCTGGCAGAGCTCGCACTAGACCCTGAAGAGTCGCACTGTCGAATGCTCTGTTACACCACCTGTTTCTCTGCAAGTAAATCCTCAGTCCCAATCAGATGGCCTTCCCCAACTTCGTTGATTTCCTGAGTACTTCCCAGTTCCCGTCTCTACTTCTCCATGGCCTCCTCTTCCTTCCCAAGGTTGACCATGGCTTTAGAGGCTTAGAAGGCCACTGACTGCCCTTCAGTCTGGTGGTCGGCCCCCTGCACGTGGGGACGAGGGACACGGGCAGGTTCGGGCTCTGAGTCGCAGTGGAAGGTTGCTTTCTGTCCTGGGCCCGTGGCACTGGCTTGGGCTCCTGTTCCCTTTTCACCTGGCCCTTCACAGCCTCCCAGGGGGTCTGGCAGCCCTAAGGGCCCTTCAGCAGCCGGATGCTCACCAGTAGACGGTGCCTGGGCAGCGGACATGTGGGCAGACTGCCTGAGGCAGGGGGCTGAGCCTTTGTACCTTCCCGTTGGCTGCGAGCTGCCCCCAGGGAGAGGCTGCAGCTCTGGGGGCGCATTTCGGTGATGCGAGATCCCACAGAGGGCCTGCCCTGTGAGCTGCCGCCTCCAGCAACACCCCTCAAGGCCTCGAGGCCACTGCGGAGTTAGAGTCATACTTGAGTGATTGGAAGTGTGTCTCCGAGGCCCTGTGGTCCCTTACCCTGGAGTCTGAGATGACTTGAGGGTGGGGACCAGCATTTTATTGTCAAGATAGACGAGGCTCAGAGCTAGTAGCTACACCAGTGAGGGGCTCCGTTGGTAAGAGGCAGCCCCCGAGTTTCCCACTCATTGGCACCCTGTAGTGAGCAAGCACCTTGTGCACGCGGCAGCAGATCAGGACAATGCGTTATTGTCCTGTGGACGTCCACGAGCAGGTGGGGATCGAGCTGGGAGTTAGCCGTGCCTGCTGACGGGGCGGGGTGGTCAGCTTCGTAGGGGCAGTGGTCTTGCAGCCGGGTTGTAAGGGGTTTGAGCAGGTGTATGGGGGGTGTGCTGGGGGATCCAGGGTAGGGGACACCTGGAGGAGGGCAGCTGCCCTGGAGGGCCCCGAGTGCCAAGCACAAGAGCCCAGTAGGCCGTGGAGACCTTTGGGGTCCTTGAGCGCAGCGTGTCATGGTCAGAGGGGGGCCGTTGGCGTTGCAGTTGGTGGGCTGTTTGGGGGAAGGGTTTCTGAAGTGAACTGTGACAGGGTTGATGAGGCTTTATGTAAAACCCAGTTCTCCCTTGCGAAATTCTGTCCCCTGGAAGGCACAGTTGGCAGTGCTGTGGCTGCCATCGGTCTGCTCTGGTGGCCACCTGCCACCTCTCACAGGCTCTTTGTGTCGGCTGCTCACAAGAAATTCCCCCAAAGAAGTGCCTCGACCAGCTGTGAATGATAGAAAAGCCATCTCTGATGTGGGGTCCCCTGGGAACTTGCTCAGGTCCCCACTTCCTTCTCTGCTTCCCAGCAGGGGGAGCTGCTGCCCATGCTCTTTGGGGAGGTGGGCCCCCTCGGAGGAGCGGCCTGGACGGCCCCCGCTGTGCGCAGCGGCTGGATCCAGGGCCTGCGCACCCTGGCACAGCATCCTAGCGCCCTGCACTTCCTCGCCGCCTGTGGTGAGTGCCCCCGTCTGCCCTGCCTTCCGCCTCTGCCCTTGCCGTGCCTGATGCTCTGCGGCTCCTGGGAAATCACCGCACCTTGCTGGGTCTCTTCCTCTGAACATGAAAGTGGCTGTGGTATCATAGAGCTGTTGTGAGGAACATTCGGGGTCACCAAGGGTTGGAGGACCCTCAAGGGTGTACGGTGTCCTGTGGCTTGTAGGTGAGACCCAGCAGTTGGGGTGGCTTTGAAACTGACGAGAAGAATCCCAAGTGGCCAGGGTTCTAAAGCCCCTTGCCCTGTGAACCTTCCATTCTGATTCCATTGCCTCTGAGTAGCGGGGAGGCTGGGCCTCTGACAGTGCCTCCGCATTGGGTGGTTTCCGAGTTCTGTCCGTGAGGGTCTGAAGTCCAGTGGTTGAAGCTGCTCAGTGGTTTCAGCGTCTCTGCTGTCACCATGGACTCTGTTCCAGCTGAACCCTGTTTCTCTCCCCACCCGTTGTCCCTCCCCGCCCCCCAGGTGCAGTTGACACCATCTTCTCCCTGCAGGGAGATCCCAGCCTGTTTGTGGCCTCAGCAGCCGGGCAGCTCCTGGTGCACATTCTAGACTTGGCGATGCGGGGCCCGGCCGAGGGCCGCCGCAGTCCGCAGGCTTGTGACTGGCCAGCATGTGCCCAGAAGATCGTGGGTCACATCGAAGACTCCCTGTGCTCCACAGCCATCCCCCAGGTCACACAGGCCCTGAGTGTCCTGACCACTGCGTTCGGGCACTGCCACGGCCTTTGGACGCAAGGCCTTTGGGTGCGGCTGAGCCCCCTCGTGGCCCGCCTGCTCGAGAGAGACCCTGTCCCAGCCTCACACTCGCTCGTGGATCTCCTCCTCAGCGTGGCCCGGTCAGGCCCCCAGGGCGCAGCTGGTGGGGTGGGCAGGAGGTGGGGCTTGTTTTCTTCGGGAAGTCTTGGGGCAGCCATCACACCTGGGCCACATCTCCCTGGCTGCCCGAGAACTCTGCCTCGAGTAGAGGGGACACCAGAGGGGGTCTGGAAGCCCGCACACCTGGGAAAGGCCTTCCGTCTCAGCCGGCACACCCAGCCCAGGCCACGGCGGCCCCCTGGGCACGGTGTGGGCTGGACGGGGGAATGACGTTCTCTTCCTGGGCTCCTCTGCAGTTCTGCGCCGAGCTCTGACCGTGGCCTGTGGGAGACTTTGGCCCAGACTCTGAGCCACTTGAGCCCCACACAGGCAGGGCCTCTGGCTTTGGGGATCCTGAAACTGCAGGACTGGTAAGGATTGGGGTTCATGTTGAGTGAGGCAGGCAGAGAGGTCAGGGAACTTCAGGGGAGCTCCTGAAACCAGAGATCAGTCAGAGGCGGCTGGCTGGGGCGTGGCCGGGCAGTCCGTGGGTTATCACCAAGGTGTTGGCACAGGCTCCGGCTTCTACATTTTTTAGTGGTGGAATAGCTTTATTCACAGGCTCCCCAAAGATAAAAGAGACTCTTGGAGCAGCCCTGCTCAGAGCAGGGCTGGGTTCATACTCAGGACCTGCTCAGCTGCCTTCTGCCACCTCCCCAGTGGCCTCACCTTGTGGATCCTGGGCCACCCTGTGTGCATGCCACTGTGGGGGGGGCGCGTACTAGGGGCTGTGGGACGGTGGAGGGGGACCCGGTAGACAGGAGTGACAGGACAGATTCCCAGAGGGAGAGAGATTTGCGCCCTACCAGGAAGGAGGTGTGGGGTCCGGAGAGGTGGGAAGGAAGAGAAATCATTCCAGGGTTTCGGGCGGACTAGAGCCGGTCTTGGCCCAGGTCTGGGGTGAAAGTGGGCACAGGGCTTGGGGATACGATGCAAGCCTGGCTCTGGGCTCCAGGGTCTCCAGATGTTCAGAGAGAGGGAGTGGTCTGAAGGGAGAGGGAAGGATTGGGCAGCTGGCTTGGAGGGAGAGCTCTGTACCAGCTTGGCCTCCCAACCACCCTGGGCCCAAGCACGTCGGCGAGAGGCGAGACCATGTTCTGGAACGTAGGAAAGGATATCTCAGCATTGGGAGTACTTCCAGGAGCTGGGGCATCCCATCCCTTTGGCCCTGAGCAGGCACTGCCCATCGGAGTGGGTGTGGCCAGGCCTTCCCCAGGCTCTTCCTGGGGCCTGGGTGGCGCTCTCGCAGCTCCTTCGAGTCCCCTGCCAGTGGTGTGAGTGCTGGTCACAGTGCTTACAGGGAGGCTGTTTCTCAAGGGGGTGTCCAGATCCCCAGCACTGACCCCTTTGGCCCAGGGATATTAGGAGGGTAGCCAGCTTGCCTGAGGGCGGGGGCAGCCCTCACCGTGTCCTCTGTCCTCAGTCCACAGGCACTGAGGACCCAGGCCTTTGGCATCCTCCTCCAGCCCCTGGCCTGTGTCCTGGAAGCTGCTGCTCAGGCCCCTGGACCCCCAGGTAGGCTGCTTGGGAACGGTGGGCAGGTGCAGGAAGGCAGGACCCTGGGGTCCTGAGAATGTCCTTGGGGCCAGGATGGGCTGATGGGCAGCGGAGCACCTGGCTTGCCACCCCACCTAAGAGTGGAGGTGGCTGCGGTGTAGCCTGCCGTCCCAGGTGTGACTGCTACTGACGTCCCTGCCTGGGAGTTCATAGGGCAGCGTTGCCCCCTGTGGGCATCAGCTGGAGTGGCCCCCAGAGCCGCTGACCCGGCAGTTGGTGGTGGTTACCGGGGGCCTGGGCTACGTGGATGGTTCCTGACCCAGAGCGGGCACACGGGCTTGGCACTCGTCCTCCCAGAAGGTCAGTTCTGTGATGGGAGAGTGAGTTTCCTCGCTGAGACTTGGCTTGCTTCAGCCGCACGATGGGGTGAGGATTAGAGAAGGGGGGCCAGCTGTGCCTCGGAGCCCCACGTTGAGCGTAGAGATGGGCCTCTGACCAGCGGAAACCGGCCCAGGCGTGGGCTGCAGGGAGAGTGGGACTGCTCGAGAGCCCTGCAGACAGGTTCAGACCTCAGCTCCGGCCGGCTGGACGCCACCCTGGACGAGCCAGCTGCTCGGAACCTCCGGGCCTGGTCTCTGGTATGAAGCAGTGACCAGCGGCAAGGCCTGCAGTGGCCACACAGGAGGTGCCCGCTAACCAGGAGCTGTTTCTGTCGCCCTCTAGGCTTGCTGGAGGGGGCTGCAGCTGACTCGATGGTGGTGGACGCGCTCCTCTCCTCCAGGTCGGCCTGTGTGGGTCTCCTGTGCTGTGCTCTGGCCCACCTGGGGCTGCTGCAGCCGCTGGTAGGTACGGCCCGGCCCAGTCCACACTGGCAGTGGGACTTGTGGCCTGCACTGACCTTCCGTCCTCCCCCAGCCGCAGCGGCCCTCGCCCTGGCCGCAGGCGCCCCTGCTTGGGGCTGCGGTGACAACACTGCGGCTCTGCAGTGGCTCGGCGGCCCCCACCTCCGACGTGGGCGGCCGTCTCTGTGCGATCCTGGTGGGCTGTGGCCGGGTCCAGCGGGCTGCCCTGGATTTCCTGGGGGCGCTGTCTCAGGGGACCGGTGAGTGAGAATGTTTTCTCCTGCACGGCTCGGGTGTTGGGCGAGCCCCACAGCTGCTCAGAGACGTCCCAAGACTGCTGTCCTCTGCATGTCTCCTCTGGGGCAGGGGCTGGGATTCAGCTGCCCGATGGGTTCTGTCCCCTGTTTTCCTTGGGTTGCCACACTTGTGGGCTGGGGAGGCCCCAGGGTAGGAGGTTGGGTGCTTCAGCCATCCACGTCTGTCTCAGGCCCTCAAGAGTTGGTGACGCAGGTGTTTTCCGTCCTCCTGGAGTACCTCGTGAGCCCTGAGTCCAGCTCCATGGTACACACACAGGGTGCAGGGTGGAGGGAAGGGGAGGGGGAGGAAGGCAGAGGCAGGGCACCCCTGCAGGCCTCTCTGGGGCCAGAATTGCCTCTTTTTTTTTTTTTAATAATTAATTTTAAAATTCTGGCTGTTGCTGCATGCGGGCTTTCTTTCTCTACTTGTGGCGAGCAGGGGCTACTCTTAGTTGCGGCGCACGGGCTTTTCATTGCGGTGGCTTCTCCTGTTGTGGAGCACGGGCTCTAGGTGCAGTGGGCTTCAGCAGTTGTGGCTCGCAGGCTCAGTAGTTGTGGCTCGCGGACTCTAGAGCACAGGCTCAATAGCTGTGACGCACGGGCTTAGTTGCTCCCCGGCTTGTGGGATCTTCCCGGACCAGGGCTCGAACCCGTGCCCCCTGCATTGGCAGGCGGGTTCTTAACCACTGCGCCACCAGGGAAGTCCCCAGAATTGCTTCTTAAAGTGAGTTTCAAGGGGCAGACAGCTGCACAGGGTTTGGTCCAGGGCCTGGCATTGGTGGAGGTTGAGCGAGGGGTCGTCGGACTGTGGAAAGCAGGGAGAGGATCCAGTCTTACAGGAAATTCTCCATGAGAGATGTAAACTAGAACCAGGTGGGCCTTACGCTTGGGGTCCCAACTCTCATTGAGGTTTCCTGCAAATCTCCCTGTTCTCGTAGCCCCGAGGTTGAGTCATGCTCTGGGGGTGCAGGAATAGCATGTGTACTGAGCAGGCAGTGGGGAGATTGGATGATAAGCCTGGCAGATTCCGGGGCTTTCAGGAAAAGGTGCCGTGGGTAGTTCCTGCTGTTTTGGTGCAGAAGTTTCATTTCCTCGGTAGTGGGGCTTCCTGACAAGAGCTGGCCTCTCCTTTTCTCTCTCTCTAGTCTTGGATGCCAGTTGGCCACTTCCAGAGGCTTCTGCCTCATAAAAATGAAGTCCGGTGTTCCCTGTCCCCATGTATCCCGTCCCCATCTTACACCCCAGGGCGGGGAAGGGGGCAGGCGGGCCAGCTCACCCCTCCTGGCCCTGCAGCCCCACTCTTCCCGCTCCAGGTTCTGAAGAAGGCCTTCCAGGCCACACTCAGGTGGCTCCTGAGCTCACCCAAGACCCCCGGCTGCTGCGACCTGGACCCCCACACCCAGCTGTTCCTCAGAGGTGATCCCAGCCCCTCCCAGGGGTGAACTGAGGGAGGAGCAGGGATGGAGGCGACTGGGGGCTGGGTGGGAGGCAGGGTGGACATGGCCCGGGCCCTCTGAACCGTTCCTCCTGCCCCAGAGCTGCTTCCTGTGCTCCAGAAGCGCCTGTGCAGCCCCTGCTGGGAGGTAAGGGACTCAGGCCTCGAGTTCCTGACCCAAATGACCAGACACTGGGGAGGTGAGTGCAGGGTGCAGCGCCGGGGGCTGGGGTCCCTGTGGGAGGGCTGGCCTGGCCTTGGCACACCGTCACTGGGGAGGTGAGTGCAGGGCGCAGCGCCGGGGGCTGGGGTCCCTGTGGGAGGGCTGGCCTGGCCTTGGCACACCGTTGTCCCCAGGTAGTTGGGAACTCGGGCTACCTAGGCTGCCTTTGGGGAGGGAGGAGAGGCTGTGGATTCAGCTTTCGGTCATAGCTGGTTGTGGCTGCTTGGACCCCCAGGGCAGGCCGGCTTCAGACAAGCGCTCCTTGCTTCAGAGGTGCCCGAGCTCACCAAGCAGCTTCTGCGAGACCCTGAGAGTTACGTCCGTGCGAGTGCAGTGACCGCCACAGGGCAGTTGTCTAGCTGGGGGCTGTGTGCCACCCCTGCCAGCCCTGAGTGCCCAGGGGCTCAGCAGGTAGGAGGCAGTGGGTCCTGTGGCCGTGCGCCCACCTGGCGGCTGTCCTGATGCCAGGGTGGAGTGGGTCTGCCGCCCAGGGGTGGCATTCGGGGTCGGGCGTGTCCTCTGAATCTCCGGCTCCGCTTCCTGGAAGCCCTGTCACTTGGGCACGGCCACCCCTGTTTGACGGTGGGCAGATGGGGGGCTGAAGGGCACATCGCCTGAAGGAAGCCGAGCATGGCAGGGGGCCCTCATGGGGGTTCTCCCTGCTGCACCCCGAGCCCGTCAGCAGGAACTTGACTTCCCTGGTCCCTCCACCCTCTTCCCACTCTGTCCTCCAGGAGAGCCTGCTCGTGGAGCTTCTGCACATCCTCTCCACAGACTCGGAGGGCTTCCCCCGGAGGGCCGTCATGCAGGTCTTCACTGAGTGGCTGAGGGATGGCCATGCTGACGTAGCTGAAGACGCGGAGCGGTTTGTGGCTGGAGTGCTCCAGGCGGCGAGCAGGGACTTGGACTGGGAGGTGCGAGCCCAGGGCCTCGAGCTGGCACTGGTGTTCCTGGAGCAGTTGCTGGGTCAGCGCGGCTCCCACTGTCCCTATGCCGTGGCCCTGCCCGAGACAGCCCCACCTGGCGTGCTGGACCAGGCCCTGCAGGTGCTCTGCCGTGTGCAGCTCTTTGAGTTTGCCTTCCGTGCCTTGTTTGACTGTGACCGACCTGTGGCCCAGAAGTCCTGTGATCTCCTCCTATTCCTGAGGGCCAAGGCTGCTCCCTGTGGCAGCTCGCAGGAGGCGGGGGACAGTCCCAACGTGGCCTCTGTGGAGGCCACCCTGCAGAGATGGCAGGCAGGTGAACAGGGTCAGCCCCTGGGGTACCTGGAGCCCGGGGCCGTCGTAGCTCTGCTGAGGTCTATAGACCTGGAGGGCCTTCGGGACACCCTGGCTGAGAGCAGTGACCATGTGGAGAAGAGCCCCCAGTCACTCTTGCAGGACATGCTGGCTGCCGTGGGCGTCCTCGGGGAGAATGAGGCCGACTGCTACTGACCAGCCTAGTGGCAACCTCCCCAGGACCCTGCTGCTGCACCACGTCCCTTCCTTGGGCCCTGCCATCCTGAGGGCTCTAGTCTGGCCTGGCTACACAAGGGACCCTCCAGGGAAGCCAGGACCAGGTGAGCCCAGCAAGCTCAAAGAGCCCCACATTTTGATGTATTGCTGAAGAAGTGGCTTATTTTTTACTCAAAATAAGTGATTTGACGGTGCCACTGGGTCAGCACAGTGTTCTAAGACTGCCCAGGGGTAGCCCCCAGGCCTGGGGGGGGCTTGGAGAAACATCTGGGGAGGGACCCTCTGCACAATGGCCACGTGCTTCCGTGGCATGGAGGGGTGGTTCCTCTGCTTGGATCCCACCATGCCCCAGGGACACCCAGGGTCAGAGAGCAAACAGCTCAGGCTGGAGAGTGTCTGGTCTTGGTCCCTGGTCCCTAACGATAGTGACCCCAGGTGTAACCAAGCCAAGTTTTCAGTCTCTGAACCCCCAGGATCAGCTTGACTTTGTAACAGTTCAGAGCTCACCATTTCAACTCACCAGGCACGTAGAGTTGCCAGTGGTAACATCAGGGGAGTTGAGCTCTGGGCTGGTACTCAGGGGACCAAACAGACGGTACACCAGCCCGAGCTCTGCCATTTCCCAGCCATGTGACCCTGGGTTGACCTGTTCCCCCATATGTAAAATGGGAATTTTACTCTTTGCCTCCCAGAGGTAAGTGTCTCAGTGTTCTAAAGCACCCAGAACAGTCAAAGAAGAAATCTCAAGAGAAACTTTGAAATATTTTTAACTGAATGAAAATGAAATTACAACTTACCAAAATTCGTGGGATGTAGCAGAAGCAGTGTTCAGAGGGATGTTTATAGCATTGAATGCGTATATGAGAAAAGAAGAAACATCTAAGATCAATAAACTAAGCTTCCACCTTAGGAAACTAGAAAAAGAGCAAATTCAACCCAAAGTAAGCACAAGAAAAGAAGTAAAAACTAGAGCAGAAATCAATGAAATTGAAAACAGGAAATCAATAGGGGAAATCAAGTAAACCAAAAACTGGTTTTTGAACAGATCAATAAAGTCAATAGGCCCCTAGCTAGGCTAAGAAATAAAAGGGAAGACACAAATTACTAGTACCAGAAATAAAAGGGGACATCACTGCAGATCCCATGATAATTGAAAGGATAATAAAGGAACACGGAGCAACTCTGTGCCCACAAATTTGATAACCTACGTGAGATGGACTAATTCTTTGAAAGACAGTCTGCCAAACTGATACAAGAAATAGATGATCTGAGTAGGCCTGTATCTGTTAAAGAAATTGAATCCGTAATTAACAACCTTCTAAAACAGAAAGCATGAGGCCCAGGTGGTTTCACTAGTGAATTCTACAAAACATTTAAGGAAGAAATTATACCAGTCCTCTACAGTTTTCCAGAAGATAGAGCAGAGGGAATACTTCCTAACTCATTCTATGAGGCCAGCATTACCCTAATACCAAAACCAGACAAATACCCAAGAAAACTAGGAACCAGTTTCATCACAGATACAGAAGTCCTTAACAAAGTATTAGCAGATTGCATCCAACAATGTATAAAAGAATTATACACCAAGATCAAGTGGAGTTCACTTCATGTATGCAAGGCTGGTTCAACATTTGAAAATCAGAGCGATCCATCACATCAACAGGGTAAAGCAGAAAAATCACAAATCATATCAGCCGCAGGAAAGGCATTTGGCAAAACCTCTTACTATCCTCAGTTTTTAGATTGGGCTGAGAAGTGAAGACCCCACAGCCTCTGGAAAGACCCATGTCCTTTGCTGTGTCATAGAAACTTCTTGCAGGGAGAGGTGTGTACGGACAGCAGGGGACCTGTTCTTGGGAGATGCTGTGCCCTGTGGAAAGCAGCTGGTGTTGTCTCGGGCAGAATTTGCATTCTTGGTGCAGGCCTAGCAGGTCTGTCTTCTCACTCCTTCACTAAGGCCAACGCCCATCAGACGGACCTACCTGGTCAAACCCTGGCTTCACCACTTACAGGCTGCTCTGTCCTTGGGCAGGTCATTTAATTCCGCTCAGCCTGGCCTTGTCTATAAAATGGGGATGGACCTCCCCAAGCTGTTGAGAACTGACTGAGACATGGTGAATAAAATGCCTGACATTGTGACTTTCACAAAGAAGATAGTCAACAAGAAGGTGTTAGCTTCTTCCTTTAGTCCTTCCTCTCCCTTAACTGCTGTTCCCAAGGTTGTGTGGATCAGCCTTTTCTCTTCCTGCTCTGCCCACCTCCTTTGAGTGATTTAATTCAGTTCCCTGGCTTCACATACAACCCTCACACTGACAGGACTCCTGTCAGACTTCTCTGAGCCCTGGACCTGCACGTCCAGTGCCAGTGGGTCAGCTGCACTGGGATAGGACGAGGACCCTGCACGTGTGACAACACTAAGCTGCGACACTGCCTCTCTGGTGGATTCCTGAAGTCATTTCTCACAGGGCCTCCTTCCAGCAGCCTTCCCTTCCTCTAATCTTACCCTCTCTGGCTGAAGCAATCTGTCTAAACCTGGTTATTCTCACTCCCCTGCCTAGACCCTGCTGTGGCTCCCCATTGTCAACAGGCTGGCACACAAGACCCTTCAGGCTGGGCACCTGACATCTCCAGCACAGTCTCTTGCAAAGCCCTACCTTAGTCCATACCCTGGAAAATCGCCGGTGTGTGACCATGTAAATCGCTTGGCAGTGCTTAGATTTCTGGGCCCTCTATCTGAGTTTCTGAAGCAGGAGGCCCACAGTGGGGCCCGTGAAGCTGCATTTTTAAAAGTTTATTTTTGACTGCATTGGGTCTTCATTGCTGCACGTGGGCTTTCTCTAGTTGTGGTGAGCGAGGGCTACTCTGTTGTGGTGCGTGGGCTTCTCATTGCGGTGGCTTGTTGTGGAGCATGGGTTCTAGGTGCATGGGCTTCAATAGTTGTGGCACATAGGCTCAGTGGTTGTGGCTTGCAGGCTGTAAAGTGCAGGTTCAGTAGTTGTGGTGTACGGGCTTAGCTGCTCCACAGCATGTGGGATCTTCCTGGACCAGGGATCGAACCCGTGTACCCTGCATTGGCAGGCGGATTCTTAACCACTGTGCCACCAGGGAAGTCCCGAACCTTCATTTTTAACAAGCGTAACAGGAGAGCCTGCTGATAAAAGTATGTGTTTTGGTTTGTCTAAAAATGTCTTCACTGTCATACTTGAATATATTGAGCATAAATTCTAAGTTAGTGGCTGTTTCCTTCCAACACACTGAAATACACTGAGTGCATTCCACCATCCCCTGGCTTCCTTTGTTGCAGCCAAGAGGTCGCTGTCAGTCTGCTATTCTTGGAGGGAGCCTGTCTTCAGTGGATGTTCTTAAGTTGTTTCCCATTGTCTTTGGTTTTTCTGTAATTTTACTACCATGGATAGGTGAGAAGTTTTAAATTTATTCTTGGGATTCTTGAATCTGGATTGGTGTTTTTCATCAGTTCTGGCAAATTCTCAGCTGCTATGCTTTCAAAGTGCTTTTCTCTGATCCAAATTCTCTCTCTAGCACCCACCCCCGCATTTCTCTTTCTCTCCTCCTAGAATAGAGATCTATACATCTGAGATCTCATTGTTCTCTCCACATCTTTTAACCTCTCCACTATTTTCCGTCTTCTGATTTTTGTATGTTGTGTTTGTGCTTTTAAACATTTGGTAACACTTTAGCTTCCTGTTCTGTGCCGATATTTTCAAGCTTACCTTTGACTTCGTCAAACCTAAGAAGCTCAGTTGTTTTGTAACCCATGTCTATATTATAGTAACACTAGCTGCTTATCAAACAAACCTTAAAATTTCATGGCTTAAACTAATGCAGGTTTATTCACTAACCACAGAGTAGTGCACTGTAGGTGTTTCTCCATTGGGCAGCTTTCCTCCAGGTGGTGAAATGGGGACCCAGGTCCCTTCATTCTGGTGCCTTCTCATCATCAACCCATGGTTCCTAAGATTCCCCTAGAGTTTGGGCCCAGGCCAGGCATCCGGGAATGAGAGAAGAGCATGGAGGTTCAGATAGAGGTTTTTATGGGTGAGGCCCAGAAGTTGCGCAGTTGTTATCACCTACATTCTTTGGCCCAGACTTCAGTCATTTGGCCATGCCTGACTACAAAAGACTCAGGAATGCAGTAGGGCCAAGTGCATGGGGTTTGCCACAGTGCGCCCAGTTCCAGGACACAAAGCCCACACGTGTCTGCTCGTGGCTTGTTTTCACATGTTCTTGGTCATCTTTAAATGTGTGGTGATCACTGGCTTCAAAAACTTATATGTGGGGATTCTTGGAAGCCTAGGGTGAAGGTGCCCCCATCATTCCAAATGCACTGCTTGGAGTTCTCTGCCCAACCAGCTTACACGTCCCTGGGTCTCAAATCAGTGAAAGGGCAGATCTGTAGCTCCGACTTCTCAGGAACTTCGTTGCATTTTGATTTTGCTTCTCTTGGCACCAAGTCAGTCTTATCTACGGTTCCCTGAGCTTTGGAGCAGGATGGAGGGGGCAGGTTTAATTCTGAGTCATTAGTACCCTGAGAGCATAACTCTTCAGATTTTCAGTTTATTATATTTGCTTTTTGAAGTATAGTTGATATACAATATTAGTTTCAGATGTACAACATGATTGAATATTTTTATATGTTATACTCTATTTAAAGTTATTATAAAATATTGGCTATATTCCCTGTGCTGTATAATATATCCTTGTAGGTTATTTATTTTATATAGTAGTTTTTACCTCTTAATGCCCTACCCCTATTTTGCCCCTCCATCCTTCCCTCTCCCCACTGGTAACCACTAGTTTATTCTCTATATCTATGAGTGTTTTGTTATATCCATTTGTTATATTTTTCAGATTCCACATATAAGTGATAACATATATCTGTCTTTGTCTGACTTATTTAACTAAGCTTAAAACCTTCCAGGTCTATCCATGTTGCTGCAAATGGACAAATATTCTTTTTTATGGCTGAGTAATATTCCAGTGTGTGTCTGTGTGTGTGTGTGTACTTACCCATTCATCTATTGATGGACACTTGGGTTGCTATCACATCTTAGTTATTGTAAATAGTGCTGCTATGAACATTGGGGTGCATGTATCTTTTCAAATTAGTGTTTTCATTTTTTCTAGATAATATACTCAGGAGTGGACTTGCCATATCATAGGGTAGTTTTAAAGAAACCTCCGTAATGTTCTCCATAGTGGCTGCACCAATTTACGTCCCCACCAACAGTGCACAAGGTTTCCCTTTTTTCCACATCCTTGCCAACGTTTATCATTTGTAGATTTCTTGATGGTAGCCATTTTGACAGGTGTGAGGTGGTATTTCATTGTGGTTGTGATTTACATTTCTTTGATGATTAGCAATGTTGAGCATCTTTTCATGTGCCTGTTGGCCATCTATATATCTTCTTTGGAAAAAAATGTCTCTTCAGGACTTCCACCCATTTTTTAATTGGGTTATTTGTTTTTTTGGATGTTGAGTTGCATGAGTTGCTTATACATTTTGGATATTAACCCCTTATCGGTTATATCATTTGCAAATATTTTCTCCCGTTCAGTAGGTTGTCTTTTTGCTTTGTCAGTGGTTTCCTTTGCTGTGCAAAAGCTTGTAAGTTTATTAAGTCCCATTTGGTTATTTTTACTTTTGTTTCCTTTGCTTTAGGAGATCCAAAAAAAACCCCCAAAAAACTATGATTTATGTCAAAGAGTGTTCTGCCTATGTTTTCTTCAAGGAGTTTTATGGTTTGTGGTCTTAAATTTAGGTTTTTAATCCATCTTCAGTTTATGTATATGATGTGAGAAAATGTAATAATTTAATTATTTTACATGTAGCTGTCCAGCTTTCCCAGCACTGCTTATTGAAGAGGCTGTCTTTTTCTTTCTTTCTTTTTTTAAACATCTTTATTGGGGTATAATTGCTTTACAATGGTGTGTTAGTTTCTGCTTTATAACAAAGTGAATCAGTTATACATATACATATGTTCCCATATCTCTTCCCTCTTGCGTCTCCCTCCCTCCCACCCTCCCTATCCCACCCCTGTCTTTTTCCATTGTACATTCTTGCCTCCTTTGTTGTAGATTAATTGACTATAAATGCATGGCTTCTCTATTCTGTTGTAGATTAATCGACCATTTCTGGACACTCTTCTGTTTCATTGGTATACATGTCTGTTTTTGTGTCAGTACCATACTGTTTTAATTACTGTAGCTTTGTAGTATAGTCTGAAGTCAGGGAGTGTGATACCTCCAGCTTTGTTCTTTCTTCTCAAGATTATGTTGGCTATTCAGGGTCTTCTGTGCTTTCATATTAATTTTAGGATTATTTGGTCTATTTCTGTTAGAAATGTAATGTGTATTTTGATAGGAATTGCATTAACTCTGTAGACTGCTTTGGGTAATATGGACATTTTAACAATAATAATTCTAATCCACAAACATGGGATATCTTTCCATTTCTTTGTATTCTCTTCAGGTTCCTTCATTAGTGTTTCATAGTTTTCAGAGTATAGGTCTTTTGCCTCCTTGGTTAAGTTTTTTTCTAGGTATTTTATTCTTTTTGATGTGATTTTAAACGGGATTGTTTTGTTGCTTTCTCTTTCTGAGAGTTCATTATTAGTGTATAGAAATGCAGCAGATTTCTGTATATTAATCTTCTATCCTGCAACTTTACTGAATTAATTTATTCTAACAGTTTTTTGATGGAGACTTTAGAGTTCTCTCTATATAGTATTATGCCATTTGCAAATAGTGACTGTTTTATTCTTCCCTTCCAGTTTGGATGCCTCTTATTACTTTTTCTTTTCTGATTGGTTCAGCTAGGACTTCTAATACTATGTTAAATAGAAACGGCAAGAGTGGGCATCCTTGTCTTGTTCCTGATTTTAGAGGAAAAGCTTTCAGCTTTTCTCTGTTGAGTATGATGTTAACTGTGGTTTTGTCATAAATGCCCTTTATTATGTTGAGATATGTTCCCTCTATACCAACTTTTATGACAGTTTGATTAATTGGTGTTGAATTTTGTTAAGTGCTTTTTCTGCATCTATTGAAATGATTATGTGAATTTTATCCTTCCTTTTGTTAATGTGGTGTATCACATTGGTTGATTTGCAGGTATTGAACCATCCTTGAACCCCTGGAATAAATCCTACTTGATCATGGTGTATGATCCTTTTAATATATATATTGTTGAATTTGGTTTGCTAATATTTTGTTGAGGAGTTTTGCATCTATACTCATCAGAGATTTTCTTTTTTCCTCCCTCCCTCGCTCCCTCCCTCCCTCCCTCGCTCCTCCCTCCCTCCCTCTCTCCCTCTCTCCCTCTCTCCCTCTCTCCCTCTCTCCCTCCCTCCCTCCCTTCCTCCCTTCCTCCCTTCCTCCCTTCCTCCCTTCCTCCCTTTCTTTTCTTGGTAGTGTCTTTGGTTTTGTTATCAGGGTAATGGTGGCCTCATAGAATGAATTTGAGAGTGTTTCCTCCTCTTTAATCTTTTGGAATAGTTTGAAAAGGATAGTTATTAGCTCTTCTTTATATGTTTGGTAGGATTCCCTTCTGAAGCTGTCCAGTCCTGGACTTTTGTTTGCTGAGAGTTTTTTGGTTTTGTTTTTAATTACAAATTCAGTTTCATTACTAGTGATTGGTTTGTTCATGTTGTCTATTTCTTCCTGATTCAGTCTTGGAAGACTGTATGTTTCTAGAAATTTATCCATTTTTTTCTAGGTTGTCTAAGTTGTTGACATATAACTGTATTCTCTTATGAATTTTTGTATCTCTGTGATACTGGTTGTTATTTCCCCTCTTTCATTTCTTATTTTGTTATTTGGGTCTTCTCTTTTTTTCTTCATGAGCCTGGCTAAAGGCTTATCAATTTTGTTTATCTTTTTAAAAAAACAGTTGTGGGTTTCATTGATCTTTTCTATTTATTTTTAAAATCTCAGTTGTATTTATTTTCTCTCTGATCCTTATTATTTCCCTCCTGCTGACTTTGGGCTTTGTGCTTCTTTTTAAATTTCGTTAGATGGTAGGTTAGCTTGTTTATTTGAGATTTTTCTTATTTCTAGATATAGGCCTGTATCACTATAAACTTCCCTCTTAGAACTGCTTACATTTGTGTTTTTATTTTCATTTGTCTCGAGATATTTTCTGATTTTCTCTGTGATTTCTTCATTGACCCATAGGTTTTTTAGTAGCGTATTGTTTAGTCTCCACGTATTTGTGTTTTTCCCATTTTTCTTCCTGTAACTGATTTCTATTTTCTTACCATTGTGACTGGGAAAAAAGTGCTTGATATAGTTTCTATCCTCTTAAATTTGTTGAGACGTTTTTTGCGGCCTAGGATGTGATCTAGCCTGGAGGACATTCCATGTGCACTTGAAAAGAATGTGTATTCTTCTGTTTTTGGATGGAATGTCTGTAGATATCTATTAAGTCCAACTGATGTGTCATTGAAGACCACTATGTCCTTATTGATTGTTTTGTATGGATGATCTGTCCATTAATGTCAGTGGGTATTAAAGTCCACTACTATTATTATATTATTGTCAATTTCTCCTTTTATGTCTGTTAATAGTTGCGTTATATACTTAGGTGCATATATGTTAACAAATGTCATATCCTATTCTGGTAGTGATCCCTTTAACATTATATAATGCCCTTCTTTGTCTTTTGTTAAAGACTTTGTTTTAAAGTCTATTTTGTCTGATATAAGTATTGCTACCCTAATTTTCTTGTCATTTCCATTTGTGTGAAATATCTTTTTCTATCCCCTCACTTTCAGTCCGTGTGTATTTTTAACTCTGAAATGAGTCTCTCATGAGCAGCGTATAGAAGGGTCTTTTTTTAAATCCAGTCAGCTACCCTAAGTCTTTTGACTGGAGCATTTAGTCCATTGACATTTAAAGTGATTATTGGTAGGTATGTACTTATTACTATTTTGTTACTTGTTCTCTGGTTGTTTTTGTAGTTCTCTGTTCTTTTCTTCTTCTCTTAGTAGCTTCCCTTGTGGTTTGATGATTGTCTTTGGTGGTATGTTTGTGTTCCTTTCTTTGTAGTTTTTGTGTGTATATTGTAGGTTTTGATTTGTGGTTACCATGGTGTTCATATATGTTGACCTATAACGTTATCTACTTGTTTTAAAATGATAGTCATTTAAGTTCAAACACATTCTAAAAGATCTGTTTTTCACTCTTCTCCCCCACGTTTTGTGTTTTTGATGTCATATTTTACATCTTCATGTTTATTCCTTAACTGTTTACTGTAGTTATAGTTGATTTTATAATTTTTTTGTTTTTAATCTTCATACTGTCTTTTTTATAAACTTATTTGTTTATTTATTTATGGCTGCATTGGGTCCTTGCTGCTGTGTGCAGGCTCTCTCTAGTTGCAGTGAGCAGGGACCACTCCTCGTTGCGGTGCGTGGGCCTCTCATTGTGGTGGATTCTCTTGTTGAGGAGCACGGGCCCTAGGTTCACGGGCCTCAGCAGCCGTGGCACATGGGCTCAGTAGTTGTGGCTCACGGGTTCTAGAGCGCAGGCTCAGCAGTTGTGGCGCACAGGCTTAGTTGCTCCGCAGCATGTGAGATCTTCCTGGACCAGGGATTGAACCTGTGTCCCCTGCATTGGCAGGCAGACTCACAACCAGGGAAGTCCCCTCTTCATACTATCTTATTTAATTGGTTGATCCACAGCCTTTTTTATGTATTTGTCTTTACTAGTAGGATTTTTTCTTCCTATAGATTCTTCTTGTTGTAGCCTTTTCTTTTCCACTTAGAAAAGACCCTTTAACATTTTGGGGCGGTTGGTTTAGTATTGATGAACTCTTAGTTTTTGCTTTTCTGAGTTGTTCTTTACCTCGCTTTCACTCCCTTCTGGCTTTTCAAAGTTTCTGCAGAAAAATCAGCTGATAGCCTTATAGGGATTCCCTTGTGTGTGACTTTTTTTTGTCTTGCTGCCTTTAGAATTCTTTCTTTAACTTTTACCATTTTAATTACTATATGTTTTGGTGTGGGTTTCTTTGGGTTCATCTTGTTTGGGACTCTGTGATTCCTGTACCTGGATATCTGTTTCCTTTTTCAGGTTCAGGAAGATTTCAGCCATAAGTTCATCAAATACATTTTCAACTCTTTTCTGTCTCCTTCTGGGACTCCTTTAATGCAAATGTTAGTATGTTTGATGTCCCAAAGGTCCCTTAAACTGTTCTCTTTTTTTTTTTAATGTGTTTTTCTTTTTTGCTGTTCTGATTGGGTGATTTCCATTATTCTATCTTTCACATCACTTATGCATTCTTCTGTTATCACCTAGTCTGCTGTTAATTCCTTCTGTGTGTGTTTTTCATTTTCTTTATAGTATTCTTCAGTTCTGACTGTTTTCTTTTTCTATTTTCTGGTTTCTTGTTAAAATTTTAACTGCATTCATTTATTTTTTTCCCCAGATCAGTTAACATTCTTATCACTAATGCTTTGAACTCTTTATCTGGTAAGTTATTTGTCTCTGTTTGATTAGTTGTTATTTTAGTTTTTTTCTTGTTCTTTCATTTCAAACACATTCCTCTGTCTTCTCATTTTGCTTAGTTTTCTATGTCTGTGAAATTAGGTGATGCAGTTACCTATCCCAGTCTTTAAGGCATGTCCTTGTGTGGGAGCGTCCCTGTATGGTCTGCATGTGCTCGTTGGCTTTGCTGGGAGAGCTGGAGCTGAAGTGAACAAGTGTCATGTCTTCCCCCAGGCTGTGCTGGCAGCTGTCGCCTTGGCAGGGGGTGTGGCTGGAGATGTACAGGGGCTGGAGCTTCTCATCTGTTCAGTGGCCATCACTGCCCTATCAGGGCGAGTCCCAGTTTGCTGGAGCAGCTGTCCTGAGGGTCGGGTCCAAGCTGGTTCTGTTGCAAGTGTGCGCTCTCCCCACTCCCAGCAGCGGCATCTTTGCCCCCAAAGGGGAAGCAGTGCTGGAGCAAGAGGGGCCGGAGCAGGTGCTCAGCTCCGGCGGGGGCGGGGGCTGGGGCGGGGCTGGGGCGGGGCTGGGGCGTGTGCTGGGGCGGGGCTGGGGCGATCCCAGCGAGCAGCCAGAGCCCCGGGCAGGCTTCATCTGCTTCCTCAGCCTTATTCCAGGAGTAAGCAAGCCGGCGCCCACGCCTCACGAGTGGAGTCTAGGCTTCTTACAGCCCTGCCGTTAGTCCCACTGGTTTTCAAGCCAGCCATGGTGACTCATTCTCTTGGTGTGGATCCTCAAGGCTGGGATGCCCCAATATGTGGTCTGAACCACTCACTCCCCAGGGAGGAACTCCAAGCCCGTGCAATCCCCTCCTCCTCTGTGTCCCCTCCCAGGGTCACGAGCGAGCCCCGACGTGATCGCTTTTCTTCCCTTCCTTCCTGAGTCCGGACGCATCTTTCTCACAGCCCTGGTTGCACAGGAGTCTCTGCCAGGCTCCAGTTTGCTTTCAGTGGGAATTGCTCCTCATGTAGCTGTGTTTCTGACGTGTTCATGCTGGGAGGTGAGCTCCGTGTCCCCCTCCTGTGCCATCTTGCTCTCCTCCTCCAGGTTTTCAGGTGAAGGTCTGCTGGGTGTTCTGTAATTCTCCCCACTTGGACAGGACTGGCCCTGGCTTCTGTCCCTTTACCCCGTGAGGTCACAGAATGAGCTTTGGCTGGTGTGCTTGACCAAGGGGCAGCAGCTGTACGCCAGCGCTGTTGCCATGCAGATATGTTTTCCCAGTGGAAGCAGGCTAGACTATCTGGGCCAACTGGGTAAAGTACTTAAGACCATCAGCTTAGGAGCACTGAAGTGCTGACGAGAGTGGGGGGATTGGATGACTCATACAGGCCCCTGTAAGAGGGGCCCTGGCTCTCAGGGAGGGAGGGGGCCCTGCCCCTCAGATGCCCCAGCGGGCAGTAACACTGATCCACAGTCCTTAGTGAATAGGGACTGAAAAATCACTCCAATAATGACCTAGTAGGTGCAGTTACCCAGGAAGTAAAGTGTTTCCAAACAGGTGTCCGAGAGGAGAAAAGCAGAAAGCTCTGACCCAGCCAGGTTCTGTGGCCATGCTCACCTGCTCCTGCCTATGACAGGCCTTGCGCAGGTCACCCAGCCTCTCCCACCTGTGAGGGGGGACCCATAAAGCTGCCCTCTCAGTGCTGCAGACTCCTAGAAGGCAGAGGTGGTCATCTCCCTCCCTAAGTTCCAGCACAAGGCTGGCACAGAGCAGATCTGTGTACAGCTCACATGCTCCAGCCCAGCCCTCAGCATGTTGGGGGAGCTTGTAGGGCACTCAGCATGTGCTGATTGCATGAGGTTGGGTGGCTGCTGGTCAGGGCCCTTGGAGGAGGGTGTATCTGTTAGCTATTGCTGTGTAATAAACAATCTCAGGTCAGTAACTTAAAACAACATTTCATTGTTTCTGAAGGGTCTGCGGGCTAACCTGGCAGGACTGTTGCTCTGGGCTTGCTCTCTTGCATCTGTGGTGGGTTCGCTGGGGGGTAGCGGGTCTAGAGTGGGCTCAGCTAGGATGACCCATATCTTCTCTCATCTTCCAGCAGACTAGCCCATGAGAGAGCAGGCGGAAGCACGTCATCCTTGAGGCCTAAGCTCAGAACTGGTATAGCGTCATTCTGTCACCTTTTATTAACCAAAGCAAGTTACAGGGCAGGCTCAGATTCAAGGGTGGCGAAGAGGCTCCCCTACTTCACAGGAGTTGCAGCAAAGGGAATGATGGTTCAGGGAGGGTTGCAGAATCAGGGTTGCTTTTGCAATTGATCTACAGAGGGGGAGCCCAGCGTCCTTGCCCCACGTGGGCAGAAGGTGGACGGCTAGGCCTTGGTGTTCAGGGAGCCACTGACCCGTCTGGGATGGGCTCTCAGCTGGGCAGTGGGACAACAGTCCAGCCTCAGGACACGACCATGAGCTCTTGTGAGCCAGGCCTACTCCTCAGGCAGCTTTGTAGCCAGCATACAAGGTTTGTTGAATGGCTGAGCGACTTACGTCCTGGAGCAGGTAGCCCAGAAGTCCCGGAGCCTCTTCTCAGGTGCAGGCCTAGTTCAGGGTGGGGCGGGGGTGGTGTCTCCACTTATGGGAACACCCGCCCTTGCCTGCCTGGGAGCCCGAGGACGCAGAGACCTCGAGTCTCGTCCCCTCCACGGAGGCCGTCTTCCCTGCACTCCGCTGCTCCTGTCAGAGCCAAGATGTGTCGCCATGGAAACTGCTTGGCAATGGCAAACACGCCGCAGGCAGAGGCGGCAAACAGCAGCTCGGCGCCTGTTGGAGTGAGGGTGGGGGGACGGCGTGAGCAAGGCCGCCTGGCTGTGCGTGTGACTGTGGCGGGGGTGAGTGCTGGGGGCAGCGCGTGCCGGGAGGGAGTGGGAGCACGCACGCGTGTGCACGTATGTGCCGGGGGCAGGTGTGTCCGTGTGGGTGCGCTCGGAGTGCCGTGCAGGCAGGGATGCTGGCTGTGCGCAGGGACGTGCGTGCCGTGCTGTGACGCGTGGCAGCACACCCCCTGGGCTGAGCGCTCACTATGGGCTGGGCGTTGCACTAGGTGCTAACAGGAACACCCGCAACCCCCAGCGTGCAGCTGCGGGCCGAAGACAGACACTGGCCAGGTAATCGTGTCGATGGAAGCGCGTGACTGGAGGGCTTCTGGGAAGAAGAAGCCGTGGGGCCTGAAACCTAAGTGTGGAGAGGGAGTCCTCCCTGTGAAGAGGAGGGGGACGGGTGCTTCAGGTGGGGGCCTGGCTGGCTGGCAGAGAGCTGGAGGTGAGATGGGGCAGGAGAGGAGAGGGGCTGGAGAAGATGGGGAGGGCAGCCGGGGGTGGGGGGAGGTGGAGCCCTATGGCACCCCCATGAGGTTGGGGCTTACCCTAATTTGGGAATCCCAGCGGGGGTTGCAGGGTGCCGAGGTACCTTCTAGGTAGAGGAGCCCCAGAGGGAGAAAGGGTGGTGACGGGGTCAGACAGAGCTGGGGCGGCTGACAGCTGGTAAGGGAGCGGTGTGATGGGTGGGTGGCCAGGGCCCTCACGGGCTCCGTGGGAAGGTTGGGCTTCAACCTAAGAGCAAGGGGAGTCCTTGAAAGACTTCTGTGGCCACGTGGCTTCACCTGGCTCTGGATGTGTGGCTTGGAAGGGGCCACGGGAGGCCTGAGCCATCATCCAGGTGAGGCCAGGTGGCTGGCCTGGGGCTGTGGGCAGTCTAGAGAGATTCCAGCGGCTGACCAGATGCAGCCTGGTCTCTTCAGGCCGACTCTGCCTCCACCTGGGACCCTCCCCGCATCGCCTTCCCTGACCACCCAGCCCCCACTCCTGTGCCTGCTTGCAGAAGCTTCTGGATCATGGGTTCTGAGGACTCAAACCGGCCGCAAAGCTGGGACCCCCTCAGGCAGGGTTTGGTGTGGCCAGGGCCCTGTCTCCTCACAGGCCTGCCCAGGACAGCCCACCACCTAGGGGTCTGCTCCCACTGGATGCTGGGCCTCCCGGGTCTCCCTAAGTGGGGCAAATGGGGGCAGGTCATCTCTGGGAGTGAGGACATCCCAAATCCCAGTGCTGTGGCCTCAGGTGGGTCCCCTGGCCAGATCACCACAGCCTGAGCCTTCAAGACCCCTGTGTCCACCACACATGAGCTGGGCCACTTGTGCTAGGCAGGGTGCCTTGAGGTCAGGAACCTTCCAGAACACTGATGGCATTCTTCCCCACGATGCCCTCGTCCTGGCTGATCCCGTCAGCCCCTATGACCACCCAGGTGGGGGTGGGATGGCCACGTCCTACGGTCGAGGGAATGGGGGGCAGGAGGGGAGGCAGCCAGTCTGTCTGGAGTCGCCGCTGTCACGGCTGACCAGGATGCAGGCTCAGTCCTGGAACCGCCTGCGACTGCCCTGCTCTGGGCACCTGAGGATGGAGCTGCTGTTGTCGTCGTTGGGGACCACATGCAGGGACTGTGGCTGCCCACAGCCCAAATGGGCGGCACGCAGGTGCGAGGGGAATGTCTTCAGGTGCCCAGAGTGCAGACTGACCTGCCGGGACGGGTGTCGCCAGGCGTGGGGCACATCCCGAGGAGAGCGTGTGTGCTCCGGGAGATGTCTCAGAGCCCCCGGCCCGCTTCTCTGTTTCCGTTCAAGAAGCGGCACGTGGGGGTCCTCTTTGGTCCGCTGACCGCGCAAACCACAGTGGGGAAGAGAACGAGGCAGAGGGAGGGAGCAAGATGCCCAGGAGGTGGAGACAGACGCAGATGCAAAGAGGGGGGTCCGTCCCCTGGATGCCGAGGACCCCCATTCCCGCTCCAGCATTTGCTGAGCCTGTGGAACCCGGGCGGTGGGGACGACCGGTGCTACCTCCAGGAGGGGCAGGGCCCTCGGCGGGTGTGTGTGTGTGTGTGTGTGTGTGTGTGTGTGTGTGTGTGTGTGTGGACAAGGGTTCCCAGACACAGGCACCCAGAGCGAATGCTAATCCGGAGCTCAGAGGGCGGGTGCAGGGGGCGGGGCCAGGCTGGGGCCCCACCTCACCTCGACCCGCGCCCGCAGGAGGGCCGTTCTCCTGCTGGGGTGCGGGCCAAGCCCACTCATCCGGCCTCTAACGCCAGGGGCTTCTGTCCCCCAGGCCTGAGGGGAGCCCCAGCCGGCCCTGAGCTCTGCGGGTGAGGTCCTAGGGCGCCCAGTGTGGGCTGGCACTCAGGAACCGGTTTCTTTCTTTCTTTCTTTCTTTTCTTTCTTTCTTTCTTCCTTCCTTCCTTTCTTTCTTTCTTTCTTTCTTTCTTTCTTTCTTTCTTTCTTTCCTTTCTTTCCTTTCTTTCCTTTCTTTTCTTTTCCTTCCTTCCCTTCCTTCCTTTCTTCTTTCTTCTTTCTTCTTTCTTTCTTTCTTTCTTTCTTTCTTTCTTTCTTTCTTTCTTTCTTTCTCTCTTTCTTTCTTTTTTTCTTTCGTTCTTCCTCCTTTCCTCCCTTCCTTTCCTTCCTTTCCTTTCTTCCTTCCTTCCTTCCTTCCTTTCTTTTCTTTTCTTTCTTTTATTACAAAGAAAATATTTTTATTTATTTAACATCTTTATTGGAGTATAATTGCTTTACAATGTTGTGTTAGTTTCTGCTGTATAACAAGAAATAGTCAATTTAGATTGGCTGCTGGGTGGTTCCCCAGGAGGCCATGACCTGGGGGAGGCCTCAACTCGCATCCCTGCCCATCCAAGCAGACCCCAAGCCCCCCAGGTCCGAGGTCCTCCCCATGGACCCCCACCTGGACCCTGGCTCAGCCCCCATCACCTCCCACCTGAACGTCACCTGCCTGACCCCTCCCCCCCCCACTGCTCCCAGGTGCCCTAGTGAAAGGCGGGGAAACCCCTGCTTGGGCCATCTGGGCCCCCTTAGCCTTGTTCCGGTTCCCTGACCCGCCCCCTCCCCGGCTCTCACCTCCCCCAGGTAGCCCTGCTGCATGGAGCCCTGCACTTCTGATACCTGACCACCGACGACTCCACTCCCCACAGGCCCTGCCCACCCTGACGTCCAGGCCTCTGCCCATGCTGTCCCTTCTGGCCGGCAGGACCCCTACCTCTGCCCGGAGACCACAGCTCAGCTTATCTTGCCCATCTCACATGGCACGAGCCCCTCAGCCCCTCCTTCCTCCTCTGCCCGCACACGATGTCTGTTCTGTCCCTTGTCTGCTGCCCGTCGACAGAAGGGAAGCGCCGTGTCCCCCGAGCACAGCACCTGGCACACGGCAGGTGTCTAAGTGTTGGCTGGATGAGTGGCTGCCGTGTTCTGAGGACCTACCGAGTGCTGAGAACATTCTGGATGTTTTCCTGACCCTTATAACAACCATATGAAGCATTTTCTTACTTTCCAACTTGCATTAGATTCCTGAGGCTGCCGTAACAAATGACTGTAAAAGGAGCGGCAGGGGAGGGGAGGAGCTTAAAACAACAGAAATTAATTTTCTTAAATAAATTTCTAGAGGCTGGAAGTCCAAAATCAAGGTGTTGGCAGGGCCACCCTCCTTCCAGAGGTTCCAGGGAGGATCCTTCCTGCCTCTTTCAGCTTCGGTTGGCTCTGAGGTCTCTTGGCTTGTGGCCACATCCTCCACGTCTGCCTCTGGTGTCACCTGGCTTTCCTCCCTCTGTGTCTCTCCTCTTCTGTCTCTTAGGATGCCCCCACGACTGGATTTATTTATTTATTTTTATATTTAAACTTTTATCTTTTAAAACACATTTTCTTGAATTGTACTTGATTTACAACGTTGTGTTAATTTCTGCTGTATAGCCTAGTCAGTTATACATATATATATTCTTTTTCATATTCGTTTCCATTATGGTTTATTACAGGACATTGAATATAGTTCCCTGAGCTGTACAGTAGGACCTTGTTGTTTACCCATCCTATATGTACTAGTTTGCATCTGCTAATCCCAAACTCCCAGTCCTTCCCTCCCCCACCTCCCTCCCCCATGGCGGCCATAAGTCTGTTCTCTGTATTTGTGAGTCTGTTTTTGTTTTGTAGATAGGTTCATTTGTGTCGTATTTTAGATTCCACATATAAGTGATATCATATGGTATTTGTCTTTCTCTTTCTGACTTACTTCGCTTAGTATGAAAACCTCTAGGTCCATCCATGTTGCTGCAAATGGCATTATTTCGTTTTTTTTTTAATGGCTGAGTAATATTCCATTGTGTATGTATATACACATATCTTCTTTATCCATTCATCTGTCGATGGACATTTAGGTTGTTTCCACATCTTGACTACTGTGAAGAGTGCTGCTATGAACATAGAGGTGCACGTATCTTTTCGAATTACAGTTTTGTCTGAATATATGTCTGGGAGTGGGATTGCAGGATCATATGGCAGCTCTATTTTTAGTGTTTTGAGGAACCTCCACGCTATTCTCCATAATGGTTGTACCAAGTTACACTCCTACCCACAGTGTAGGAGGTTTCCCTTTTCCCCACACCCTCTCCAGCATTTATTATTTGTAGACTTTCTGACGATGGCTGTTCTGACCTGTGAGAGGTGGTACCTCAGTGTTGTCCACCATTGGACTTAGGGCCCACCACAGGCCAGGATGATCTCATCTTGAGGTTCTTACTGTAATTACATCTGCAAAGACCTTTATTCCAAATAAGATCCCATTCTGAGGGCTTGGGTGGGCACATCTTTTGGGGGCCTCTGTTCAACCTACTGCGGGGAAACTGAGGTGCAATGGGGTACGGCACCTTCTCATTGGGCTGAAGGGACAGGAGACCCCGTATCACTGCCCATTTCTAGATTTGGCTGTAGCGAGGTGGCTTCACAAGAGAGGTCTGGGGTCTGAGATGCACGTGTCCTGTGTGCAGGGGATGGACCGACTGGCCACTGGCTGCCTGAAGCCTCATCTGGCCCTGGGCTGGGCGTCCGCAGGCCGCCTCTCCTTTCTGGGGGCCCTGGCACTAGGCATCCCCCAACTTAGGGCGAGGATCCTTCTGGGTGAACAGGGGGCTCGCCTGGATTTCCAACTTCATGTGCTAACTGGGCAGCTGAAAGGAGATGTCACCCCAGGCTTGATAGGTAATTACTCTTCCAGTTCCTGTCTCTTCCTGGCCACACCAGGGATGGGGCAGGTGGGGAGGTGGGTATCCCACACCTTCTGTGTAATAACCAGTTTCGGGACAGAACACCAAGCATTTCTCAGATTCCGAGTTCTCGGTCCCCCACGGTAATAAATTGGAAAATCCTGGTAGCTACACGTGTTAAAAGTGTAGGCCTGGGCTTCCCTGGTGGCGCAGTGGTTGAGAGTCCGCCTGCTGATGCAGGGGACGCGGGTTCGTGCCCCGGTCCGGGAGGATCCCACATGCCGCGGAGCGGCTGGGCCCGTGAGCCGTGGCCGCTGAGCCTGCGCGTCCGGAGCCTGTGCTCCGCAACGGGAGAGGCCGCAGCAGTGAGAGGCCCGCTTACCGCAAAAAAAAAAAAAAAAAAGTGTAGGCTTGTGACCCGCAATCTGCAGGAATTTATCCTAAGGGGGGAAAATCAGAAACCTGTGTAACAAAGATTTATGAAAACAAGATTATCACAGTGGCATATATAGATAGATAGATAGATATAGATAGAGATAGATATAGATATATACTATTTATATACATACATTATTTTACATAATATATATATTATTTTTTATAATATATATCATGTAAAATAGTGAGAAACTGGGAAAACCCAAAATGTCACAAGCCAGGTGAATCCTCCATGAAACAAAACAGTGCCGACAACACAATGAGGATGCCAGTTCTGGGCTATTGACAGGGAAGGGTGTCATGTGACGAAGCCTCCGGCAGAACAGAATACTGTATTTAAATGTTGAGAGAAAAATTATTTGAAGGATGTCTGACAAAAAGGCAGAGAGGTTACCTCCTGATGGTTGGATTATGGGCTCTTTTTTTTTTTTCAAGTTTTTTAGAATTTTCCAAATCTTCTACAATGGACATCTATTGTTGTAGCATCATTTCTTAAGGCTTAAACAGAATTCCCTTGCAGTGCCAGGGATGATGGTGACACATCCCTCAGCCATCCGTGGGGGCATTTCTCCCGAATGAGGCTGGGCAGGCAGGGGTGGGCGGCCCTGCCGGGAAGGCCTGGAAGCTGGCAGCCCAGAGCTGGGATAGCATTCGGCTCAAAGGAAGCCCTTATCATAAAGGGTTCCAAAGAGGCAAAGGGCAGCTGGAGGAAGTCTCCCCGTTGGGGCCGGAGCGATAATGCCAGCCTTCACGGCCGGGCTCCTCCCTGTGCTGGGGGTCCTCTCCCGCCTTGGGGTTCCATGTGGCACTGGGCGGAGGGGCACCGTCCTCATCCCGCTGGCTGTGGGGACTGGACAGGAGTATGCTGACCAGCCACCGTGACCTGGAGATGGGACAAATGGTGGCCCTCACTCAAGGTGCATGTCCTGAGAACTGAGCCCTCCCTCCCTCTGGTTGACTCTCCCTCTGCCCTGTCCCCCAAGACAGGACCCTAGTGGGACAGAGACCTCACGGAAGCCGGACAGGCAGTTCCTCACCTCCCAGAGTGCAGGGGAAGCTTCTCCAGGAGGCGGGAGATTCTTCCCGGCCACCCAGGGGACGCTGGCGTGACATGGGGTGCCTGTCCCCCACCTCACTTGTTCACTGCGCCTCCTTGGTCCTAACCTGGAGCCCAGTGGAGAGTCGGGAGCCAGAGTAGCAGCTGTTGAATTAACAGCCGTCTGCCTGGGTCTCACAGATGGGAGGAAACCAGGGGTGAAATGCATGGCTCAGCTTGTGTGGGTGATGGGACCCTCACTCTGCAGGCCGGCCCACCTGCACGTCTGGGGACATCAGTGCACTGTCAGGAAGGCCTGATGACCCTGGGGCTGGGGAGGGAGCAGCGGGCTGTCTAGTCTCCCTTGCTTAGGGAAGCTCGATGGGGAGCAGACCGGGGGGCGGGGTTGGGGGGAGGGTGGGCGGTGCCGGGGCCAGGCCTTCTCTGCTGTGGGACCAGGCCAGAGCCCGGGAGGGGACAAGATGACTCATGGCTGGAGCACTGCCCACTTCCCTCTGGGATGGGCAGCCTGGAGGTGTTCTGGGGCTCTCTCGGGGCTCCCTAGACCAACGCTTCCAGGGCAGGTGGCCTGAGAGCGGCTGAGTGTCAGTCAGATGGGGCCAACATGGTCCCCCCACCGCCTCTCCCCCCAGTTCCACAGACACCACAGGGATCACTGACACCTTGTGAGCAAACAGCTCAAAGACGGGGGGGTGACTTTTCTTGGTCCAGCAGCTTGAGTAGCTGATCCAGAGCCCAGATGTTTGATCGCTGACCCTGTGGCCCCAGACGCTTCTTACACCTCCCTGGGCTGCTGGGAAGTCCTTGCAAAATCCTCCCAGAGAGGACTGTCCTCAGGCAAGGTTTTCTGGGGGCGGCGAACAGCAGAAACCCCCTAAAAGGCACTCAGGGTCACAGAGACTCAGGCAACTTCCAGCTCTCAGGAAGCCCCCGCATCCCTGCCTTCTAGACCTTCCGCCTCTGCACTGGGGTCCTGGGCTCTGTGCCGATGAAAGGGGAGCCATGTAGGGGGTGCAGGAAAGGCCATGGGGCCTGTGGCTGAACTGCATGCTCTGTCAGGAGTGAGGACACAGGACCGGGCCTGTGCCACCGTGGGTCCCCGTGCTGAGCTGTGGAGAGGAGGAAGGAGGGAACCCTCAGCAGCTGCCCCTGCCCTCGCTCGGCGGCCAGAAGAGAATGATGAAAAGCACGGAGGCCGCCGAGCCTCCTAGGGCCCAGGCACTTCTCTCCGTATCTCAGAGCAGCTGATGGACGCTGCCACGCGGGGATGTGCCCTCGGCCGTGCCGGCCCCCCGGGAGCTGCACAGCGAACTCCGGACGTCGAGGCGGGAGACATGGCAGGCGGGCTGCAGGCTGACGGCCTTGCAGCGTGGTGGCAGGAGCACAGGACCCTTCTCAGGGGACAAGGGGATCCAGAGACAGCGTGTGGTAGGAGCTCCCTGGACAAGGGCTGCCTGCCTTTCATCTCTGGGGATAAAGGCCGCCTGGACCCCCTCTGAGGACCCACGGCGTTCGTGCTGCGAGCGTGTGCCGTAGCACAGAGCCCGTGCTGCTCCCCTGGCCGGGTGCTGGGCCCCCGCCCTCACCGGCGCTGGGGGTCCTCAGCCCCGGCCCTGCCGTCTGGACGGGCCTGTCACTTCCCCTGCCTCCTCAGAGATTCATCTGTGAATCGGGGACAGAAAGGACAGTTACCTCGCAGACTTGAGATAGCACGTGTAAAGCGTTTAGTACATTGTGCCTGGCGTATAAACACTTCTAAGAAGATCATTACTACATCTTAATAGGGAGGCCGCCAAATGAAGGGGAAGTTCCCGGGGAACCAGTGATGACAGGGCTAGGCTGTGTGTCACGTGCTGGAGCCGTGCCCACACAGCGCTGAGGTAACCCTGATGCCAGCCCCTTTCCTGGGCAGCTCTGGTTTACCTGTATGACCTGAGGGCCTTAGCTGGGCAGCACCGCTTTACCTCTCTCACCTGCTTGGCTTTAGCGTCTCAGGCCCCGCCTCTACCCCAGGTGTTTCTGGGAGGGTCAGGGGCGTCGCAAGCGCGCTTTACAAGGAGTCAGCAGAGGTCAGAGCCCATGTCTGAGGACCGGGGACTCCTGCCAGCACTCTGCCCACTGGTGGCCCGCGCGTGATGCACCCATAGCAGCAGGAGGGGGTGTGGCGCCCACGGCCAGGCGGCGCGTTACACTTTCCACCGGGTCCCGCCTCGGTCCCGGCCCCTCGGTGCTGACGTCACGCGGAGACCTCCCCGATTCCCGTGGCCCACGCCACGTGCCCACGCTGTCCCCCGCCTGGCACCGCCTCTGCCGGCTCCCGAGGGCGCAGACTGCGAGGTAGGGGCGCAGCGGGGAGGACGCGGGGCGCACGGTTGGGAGCAACCGGAGTGCGCGGCCCGCAGGACGGAGGGTGCGGGGGAGGACCCGGGCGCGCGGCGAGGAGGACCGGGGCTGCGAGGTAGGGGTGCGGCGGGGAGGCCGAGGGGCGCGGGGACCCAGGGCGGGGACCGAGAGGAGACCGGCGGGCTGGGTGGGACGACGCCGGTACCCCGAACCGAGCGGGGCGCAGGGCCTGGGTCGGGACGCCTTGGCCGCGCCGCAGCGCCGAGTCCAGCCGCGCAAGCCCCGAGGACGCCCTGGTGGCGGCAGGCGCTCTCGGGCGCGGGGTCCGCGCGGACACGGAGGGCGCGCTGGGGCGGGAGGTGGGGTGTCGGGGACCGGTGTGCCGAGGAGTGTTTGGTGCAGTGCCGCGCTCTGTGCTCCGCGCCAGAGTCGAGACTTCCCGGCCTGGGCCCGCAGAGGGGAGCCGGGCGAGGGAAGAGGCTCGGGGACCCCTCCTGGCCTTCTGCTCCCCACGGGAGGGCGACCTGCGGGCTGTTTTGCGTCCTGGCGATGGGAGCAAACAGGCTGTGGGAGAGCCAAGGGCCAGGCACGGGAAGAGGGCACTTCCTGGCCGGTCCAGGTGGGCATGGAACGCCCCCAGAGAGCCTGGGGGTGCGGGGAAGGGGGCCACATGACCACCTAGGTATTGGTGGAGAAGCCGGCCCAGTGCTGTCTTCCTGTTTCCCAGGAACACCTCCAGCTCAGAAAAGCAGGGTGTGGGCTTCCACAGCGGTGCCAAACTTGAGAATGCTGCCAGGGTCAGAGGGGAAGGCTGGGTCCTTCCCTGCCTGTCGTGGGAAAGGAAACTGTCAGGGTGCAGCCAGGGCAGGGAGGTGAGGGCCCTGCAACAGGAAGCAGGGGTCTGACGCGGAGACCCTCTCCCCTTGATCGCCGCCCTCGGTTCCCCTCTGAGCAGATGGAAACCTCCGAGAAGTGTGAAGCCACAAACCCTTTACATCCCTTCTGCGTGGGGCTGCTCGGAAGGCAGACAGTAGTGAATAGCTCGAGGCAGCTGCCGGGATGTTTTGCAAAGTGTATTCAGAATACCAAGAACCCGAGCGTGCTTTCTTGCCAAAGTCTGAGGCATCTGTCCAGTCGGATTGGGAAGCAGGTGCCCGGGCTGAGGGGTCTGGGGCCGCTTGCCCTTCCTGCAGCCTGTACCAGCACACGCCCTTCCCTGGCCTCTGGGCAGGACAGTGGACAGGTGAGGGGGACGTGGGCGCCTCAGCGAGAGGGGAGGCGGGCTGAAAAATTTGGCCGCGGTCCCAGTGTTAACAGGGGCAGGGCAGAGACATCCCACTGTGTACTGATGGTGAGACCTTCTCTGCTTCTGGAAGCCCACTGGCACTTTAAGAGTTCTGGCTCCAGTGTGAGGCATGGCTCTGAGATTGGACCTGGCCTCGGTTTCCCCATCTGAGACACGGGCGCTGTTAACAGCACCTGCAGCGGCGCAGGGTTGTGTGGCTTGAATGAGGTGATGCCTGCAGGGCTCAGGCGCGAGGCCGGCGTCCAGCGCTCCGCAGCTGCTGCCCCACGTTATGGGCAGAGGAGAGCGTTCATTGTTGCCAAGATTAGCGGGCTGGCGGGTCGCGGAGAGGGCTGGGAAGGCCCTGCTCTGGCTGCGGCTCCCTCGCTCGGCACCGCCTGGCCTGGGGCTCAGCCTCGGTCTCTGCCCACGTCCAGCTTCTGCTTCTGCACAAGGGGTGGTCTTGTGCAGAAATGACCTGGCAGGACCGAAGGGTCAGGGTTTCCCTGAGTGACCCAGGAAGAGAGTGTAGCCGCCCGGGCGTCTTGAGAGGAAATGCTATCTGGGCAGATAGATGGCCGGGCCCCAGAGAGAGTGGAACCCATGCGGATGGACAGGACACACCTGTCACACACCCTGGGGCCCGACCTGGAGCCTCCCGTTGACCTGCCAGCACGCGCCGGTCCAGGGCCAAGGTGGCCACTTCTTCCGAGCTCTTTGGGCTTCTGCGTGGCTGTTAGGCCGGAGGCTCTGCACCGGGGCAGGTGCTCTGGGCATCTCTGCCTCACACCAGGCCCGTCCTTCCCGCGTGGATGCTCCAAACACACGCGTGCTCAACACGGCCCTGCGGGCCTGCAATCAGTTGTCCCGGGGGGAGAAGTCAGAGTGACACGGTGGTTCTCCAGGTGTGTTCTGGGGACCCTCAGGTCACAACAGCGCTCACAACAGTACCGAGCCGTGGCGTCAGGTGGGCGCTGCTTGTGAGGCGGTGCTTTGTGTCCTCGTGTTGCACACAGCTCCCGTTTTTAAGTTCAGACGCAGGGTATGATCGATGTAACCGCACGAACCAAAGCTCTTAGGATCCCACACGGCTCATAACGGTGTAGACGGGCCCTAAGGTGGAAATGCTGGCGGCCTCCTTGGAAACACCGCTTGTGCCTCGGGTCCCTGTGGCGCACAGGACCAGAGGGACCTGGCCGGTTCTGGGCCATCTGAGGTTTACAGTTTGGGCCCAAGTCACTCCTGGGATGGACGTGCCAGGGCCCTTGAACTTTTGGTAAAAAGTAGGCATTTTTCGTTTCCCAAGGCTTTGCCTGGCTTTGAGGTGTTTGCTGGCAGTGAAGGCCCTGAGCGGGGTCGGTGGGTGGTAAGGGACGGTGGGTGCTGGCAGGAAAGACTCTTCGGGGGTGGGAGAAGGTCCTGCACATGAGGCCCAGAGTGACACTAGACAATATTTATTTTTATTGCCTTTTATCGTCTGCCTTACTTCTCTGTCGGGAGTCAGGAGTACTGTGTCTGAATCCTGGTGAGCTGTGCAACCCTGGGCAAGTGGCCTCGCCTCTCTGAGCCTCCATGGCCTTGCCTATAAGACATGTGAATGCTAACAGCTGTGTTTCAGGAAGTTGTGGGTTCAGAGGAGGTGCTGGGTCAAGATGGTGGACCTGTGAGGAGGGATGTCCTCGGACGTCGGTGTCTGTCTCACTTTCACCTCCTTAGCAAAGCTGTGACACAGACCCTCCTGGGCGTCTGGAAGGCCCCCGCGGCCCCAGAGGAGCAATTTACAGGCCACTCCCAATTACAGAAAGAATAATTCTGAGCCGGCTGTGACAGCAGGGAATGCTGTAGCTGTACGAGAAGCCTCCAGCTCGCTGTGGGAGGGTGCTGGTGAGCGGAGGGTCTGGGGAGAGAGAGCCCAGAGCAGGTACCGGGGTCCCGTGGGCTGCATTTCGAAACAAAAATAAGTTGGTGAGATGCACGTGGTGTCAGCGCTCAAGGCCGCTCCTGAGGCTCAGGGCGGACCTTGGACTGCAGTTGGCACCTCCTCTCTGCTGGGTCCAGCCTCGCTCAGGGTAAGGGAGACAGGTGGAAGGGGGCTGAGGCCCAGGGGGATTGAAGGTCACAGGGCCAAGTGCAGGTCAGAGCCCCTGCTCGCCTTCAGGGCGCTCCCTCCTCAGGGTTGCCTGGCGCCCGGGTCCCTGTGGCCCACTGACCGCGCCTGAAGCTTCCTGGGGGGTCTGCCTTCACACCCAGGCCACCGGGGGTGGGGGGAGCTCCTAGAGCCCGGCTCGCAGCCTCAGCTGCTCACGTCAGCCCCTTCTCCTCGCCCCGGGGGTGGGGAAGGCCAGAGCTCGGGGAACACACGGCCTGGAGGCTGCATGACGTGGCCCTGCCTCCCTCCCTCCCTCTCCCCCCTCCCCCCCCAGAACCACGCCGGCCTCCCCGCTGCCCCTGCACCCCGCTGCGTGCGCTGTGTGTATGCAGCGGGGGCCTTTGCACATGCCCCTCCACTCGGGAGCCCCCCTGCCCAGCTCCCTCCTGCCAGTCTGCCCAGCTTCTCAGTGAAGCCGCTCTGGTCACCCTCTGGAAAAAGGCAGTGCAGCCCTGGCCCTCCTGAGCCCCATGCCCTGATCGGCCTTCTCCTCTTCAGGTACCATTAATCACCTAACACATTAGACAATACGTTTTTTCTTGCCTTTTATGGTCCGCCTAAATCTCTAGCATTCAAGCTCCGCGAGGCCAGGGACCCGTTTTATCCACAGGGGCAGGCCGAGCCCTATGGATGAATAGGAACGCGGTGACTGTCGGGGCGGGGAAGAAAGGGAGCCACAGGGGCTCCTGTGCTGGGACCCTGCCCACCCGCCCCCCTTGGAAATGTTGACCATGTCCTTCTGGTCACACAGTCCTCACTGGGTCCTCCTGGCACATGGTCTGTGCTCCTGGAGAACACGCCGCCGTGGCCCTTCCGTGCTCGGCCTGTGATGTGCTTCTCAAGTGGCTGGCGTTTTTCCCGACAGCCCAGGAGCAGGTTGTTCGTCCCACTGCAGCCTGTCAGTTTCGCCCTAGTGTCTGGCGGCAGGGACGGGGGTCTGGGCAGGGGTCCTGAGAAGGTGGAGCCCTACCGCTCCCGGTGATGGACACGGGGCTACTTGAGAATCGGTGTGTTCCAAGCCCACCTCTGATTCTTATGTGCTGCGTGGCTCTGATTAAGCTAGTTTTAACCTTACTCTCTGCCTCAGTTTCACCCTCTTGAAAATGAGGACAATAACTGTCCCCGCCTCCCTGGGTGTTAGAGCCCCGCCTGGAATCAGCGGGGTATTCAGTGCTCTTGGTGATTGTTTTTATTTGCTGCTGACAACTTAGAAATCCGGGGCGCTGTGGGGTTGCCGCTTGGTGTGGCCTTTCTGGAAAGCAAATACAAATCGCTTTTGCACAAAAGCACAATTTATACAAATCACAATTTGGCTATACAAACCGAGTTTTTTTTTTTTTTTTTTTTTTAATCTTTTGGCTGTGCTGTGTAGCCTGTGGGATCTCAGTTCCCCAACCAGGGATCGAACCTGCACCCCCTGCATTGGCAGTGCAGAGTCTTAGCCACTGGACACCAGGGAAATCCCTTCAAATCGAGATTCTTTAAACATCCACACACAGTATCTTCTGGGAATCTCTCCTGAGGAAATGGAAACACAGAGCCATATGCGAAGATGTTCATTGTGGCGTTTTTGTCCAGCCATTAAAAATGGCATTTTTTAATAGACGGTTTAAGGATTTGGGAAAGTACTCATAATATACCAAGTCGAGAGGATGTAAGATTGCACACACAATTGGTTGTAAATTGGTAAAGTATATATATGCAGAAAGAAACGCTTAAAGCTCTCTGCTGGCAGGGATCTCAGTAGGTCTTCAATCCTGGCTCCTTTCCCTTCATCTAAGCCAGCAATTAACTGAAAAAACGCACCCATGTGTGTATGTATGCACATATGTACATAATATCCCTGGGAAAAAATCACGTGTGTATAATTTTCTGGAGGAAAATTTATAAATTATACATGCACCCAATCTCCCCCCTTTATGAATATACGTGTATATGTCTACATGTACATATATGCACACATACACACATATATGCATATATGCCTTTATTTTCTGGATGAACATTTTAAACTGAGGTTAGTTAAAGGGAGTACAGCCTCGTGTCTTTATTCTTCCCACAGAAACAAGGCCGTTCCTGTTTCTCCAGTTCGGCCGCTCCCGGCCTCGCGACTTCGTGTTCTGCAGAGATGGGTTTGCGCGTCTGCCTGACCTTCTAAATCAGGGACCCACCGGAGCGCTGTTCTCCTTGGTCCTGATCTGTTACTTTGTGCATCTTCTCTTCCCTGGCTTGTTCCTTCCGTTGCCTCCCCCTCCGAGACACAGTCAAGCCCACAGCAGCCAATCCCTTCCCGGTAGCTTTTCAGGGTGTGCGGTGTGAGGGCGCATTGTTTCTGATGAACCCGGGATGCGGTGCGCCAGCCAGACCCTGCTCCGGCGTCGGGAGGAAAACCCCACTTTGTGAAGTGACTTTGTCCCCGTTCCCCCCGCCCCGCCGCGTCTCCCCTCCCTGCCTGGCCTCCCCCTTTGTTGCTTCCCCACGTCTCCCTACTGATACTTCCGTGGTCGGCACGTGTGCCTGCCCCTCGCCTGTGCTAGGAGACTTCTGCAGCCGGCACTGTGGGGCTTGCTTTCCTTCCGCACAGACACTTGTCCAGCCCCCGGCTGGCCTGGCCACGCGGGCTCGGGCAACGCGGCTTCATCTGCAGGCCCACGGGGCCCTTGCTGGGAAAGCTGGGGGCTGCAGGTGCTGCGGTGGCCCAGGCGGTGGGGTGACCGCAGAGGGCTCAGGGGTGGCTGGTGTCCTGGTGGAGGGGCCTCTGGCTTTGCGGGTGCTCAGCACAAGGGTGGGGGTCTCACTGCCAGCGCACCCTCCCTCCTGAGGGCTGGGAAGGGGCGAGTCCGCGCTGTCCTCACCGGGGTTCCATGGAAACCGCATCCCTGCTTTGGGGGAGGGAGGACGCTTCCCCACCCTTGGTGCCGGTTGAAGACCCGGCCCCCGAGAAGGGGAGAAAACGGCGTTTCCGGCCTGGCTGGGTGCAGGTGCCGTGTCCTGGGGGGTGCACTCCTCCCCACAGAGCCCCTTCCCCAGGCCTGAGAGAACGGCCGGAGGCTCAGCCGGGTGTCTCCCTGCAGGTGCCGACGGGCCGGAGGGCGTCCGAGCTGCTTGCTGCTGCCCAGGAGGCCCGACGCCAGGCGGAGCTGGGCCTTGCAGGCCCTCGGCCTCTGGTCCACGTGCCGGGAGCCCACGTGGCCACTGCACTCAGCCCGAGGGAAGGCCGTGGACGAGCTGGTGGCCAGGCCCTGGGCGGTGCATGGGCGGCCGTGGGGCCTCCCCAGCGTGGCCAGGCCCGTCATGCTGCAGTGCCGGCCGGCCCAGGAGTTCAGCTTCGGCCCCCGGGCCCTGAAGGATGCGCTGCTGTCCACCGACCCGGCCCTGCGGCAGCTCTACACGTCCACCTTCTCCCCGGCCGAGAGGCTCTTCCTGGCTGAGGCCTACAACCCCCGGAGGACGTTCTTCCGCACGCTGCTCGTCCACACGGCTTTCGACTGGCTCCTCAGCCGCCCTGAGGCTCCCGAGGACTTCGAGACCTTCCACGCTGCCCTGGCGCCCCGGAAGCAGAGCCTGGCTCGGAAGCACATTTACCTGCAGCCCATAGGTACCCGCAGCCCGTGGGCACCGGCGGGCATGGGCGCCTGCAGCCCGTGGGGCAGCAAGTGGTGATGAGCTGGAGGGTGGCATCCTGGGCCATCAGGACACCCCGGGGCGGGTGGCGAGGGCCTAGATCTAGCATGAGGTGGGGATGTCTGTGCCCGGACCCCAGGCAGGACCTGATACGAAGGGGGATGTGCTGGTGTGCTTGGGATTCGGGGGTGAGACTCAGCTCTCCCCCCAGCCCAGCTCCACACTGTTCAGAAAGCCCAGGGCCTCGGGACCCCTTGGGCGGCTCACTGCCCTGTTCTACCCGCAGGTACCGCCTCGTCCACCGGTACCGTCCCGGCCGTATCTTTTGGAGCCAGCACTGTCCTAGGCACTGTACTGGCTGCTTCCTCTGTGGTTCAGGGTGCTGGGGTCACGGTCACCCCGCTTCATCGGTTAGGACACTGAGGCTGGGAGGGGAAGTCACAGAGCTGGTGACTGGCAGAGGCAGGATTTGACCCCAGCGCCCTGCTCTTAACCCCGAAGCTGTACTTGGAGACAGTGGCAGGGCCTGGCGGGGACTCGGGAACTCCTGCCTGGTCCTCCAGCACTCAGACTGGGGACACCAGGTGTGAGGGGCTGTGCATGGACCAAGGGCTGAGATGCCTCGGCCAGGCTCTCCGGGGCTTGCTGGCCAGGTGCCGGGGATGAGCGGGCGGGCCACTGGCTCTGCATGCCAAGGCAGGCCTTGCCCCACGCAGGCTCATTACCCGCCCTCCTGCCCCTGAAGACCAGAGGCCTGCAGGCACCCCTCCTGTTCCATTGCCCCCGGCCAGTTGGCCATCTCTGTCTGTAGACTCTGCTTCCAAACTCCCAAACCATCCATGTTGTCTCCCCGCTGACAGCTCATCTTGTTAAAATGCGGGTTCTGGTTCCAGACATCTGGGGTGGGCCTGGGCACCTGCATTTCTAATCACCTCCTGGGCAAGCCGCTGGCCTGGGGACACTGCAGCCACTTTCTCGCAGGTCTCCTGGCTTCCAGCCTTGGTCCGTGTCCAGGGTGCTGGGCACAGGCAGGCGGGGGCTCCGAGGAGTGGGCAGGGGGCCTGATGGCACTGCTCCACCCCCAGATCTGAGCGAGGGGCCGGCAGGCGGGGCGCTCCTGGACCAGCTGCGGAGCTGCACAGAGGCCTTCTTCCTGGGCCTGCAGGTCAGGTGCCTGCCATCGGTGGCGGCTGCGTCCATCCACTGCTCATCACGCCCCAGTCAGGACTCTGACAGGCTCCAGCTCCACACAGGTGAGTGCGTGCGGTGTGGGCACAGGTCAGGTCAGCGCAAGGGCAGGCGTCCGCCGCTTGGCAAAAAGCCCTTTTTGGAGGCAAAATGTGGGAGGGAGGAGCTTAGGAGAAGGAAGGAATCCCCCTGCTTTTCTTGGGGGAGGGAATATCTATTTCCCAGCCTTTAGAAAAGGAAGACTGAGGCAAGGGTTCCCTTCCCTGCTCAGAAGTGTCTGGAGACTGGACCACACAGCCCTCTGTCCTCCGGAAAACTCAAGGGCACACAGAGCAGGTGCCGCGGCCTTCTAAGGCCCCTCTAGCTTTTTGTCTTTACAAAGCTCTCTGACCCCATCATTCCCCAGGGGGTCACTGGCAGCTGGAGAATGAGGCTGGGTTGAGAGGCACAGATGAACTGGGGGCTCTCAGATGTACAGGAGACCCAGACTCAAGCGTAGGGAGGTCCCCAAGAAAGGGCTGGGGCTCTGTCTCTGGCTGATGTTGGATCTGGGATGAGTGGACTGATGTCTTCCATTAGTTGTGAGAAATTCTCAGCCATTATCTTTCTTCCAGTACTGCCTCTGCCTCCTTCTTTCCCCCGTTGAGGACTCCAGTGGGGTGTGTGCCCATCCTCCTCACTCTTCCCCTTTCCTTGTATTTCATCCCAGTTTTATTCTCACCCTCCAGTTAACTAATTCTATCTCTAGCTGCACCTAATATGCTATTAAACCCATAGACAGAGTTCCAAATTTCAGTTGTATTTTTCAGTTCTATAGTTTTTAGTGGATTCTTTTTCAAATGAGCAGTGCCACTTTTTAAAACTTTTATGGAAGTATAATTGCTGTACAATATTATATAAGTTACAGGCATACAATATGGTGATTCATAATTTTTAAAGGTTATACTCCATTTATAGTTATAAAATATTGGCTATATTTGCTGTGTTGTACAATATATGCTTGTAGCTTATTTTACACCCAATAGTTTGTACTTCTTACTCCCCTCCCCCTATATTGCCCCTCCTCCCTTCCCTCTCCCCACTGGTAACCACCAGTTTGTTCTCTATATCAGTGAGTGTGTTTCTTTTTGTTTTTATCTTTTTAGATTCCACATATAAGTGATATCATACAGTATTTGTCTTTCTCTGACTTATTTCACTTAGCAAAATGCTCTCCAAGTCCATCCATGTTGCTGCAAATGGCAATATTTAATTCTTGTTTATGGCTGAGTAGTATTCCATTGTGTGTGTGTGTGTGTGTGTGTGTGTGTGTGTGTGTGTGTGTGTATGTATATGTATGTATATACACCACATCTTCTTTATCCCTTCATCTGTCGATGGACATTTAGGTTGCTTCCATATCTTGGAAACTGTAAATAATGCTGCTACAAACACTGGGCCTCATGTTTTGGGTTTTTTTGGATATATACCCAGGAGTGGGATCGCTAGATCATATGGTAGCTCTATTTTTAGTTTTTTGAGAAACCTCCATACTGTTTTCCACAGTGGCTGCACCAGTTTACGTTCTCACCAACAGTGTACGAGGGTTCCCCTTTCTCCACATCCTAGACAACACTTGTTATTTGTGTTCTTTTTAATGATGGCCATTCTGAGAGGTGTGAGGTGATACCTCGTTGTGGTTTTGATTTGCATTTCCCTGATGATTAGTGATGTTGAGCATCTTTTCATGTGCCTGCTGGTCATCTCCATTTCCTCTTCGGAAAAATGTCTATTCAGTTCTTCTGCCTACTTTTTCATCAGATTGTTTGTTTTTTTGAGGTTGAATTGTATGACTTGTTTATGTATTTTGGATATTAACCCCTATTGGTCATATCATTTGCAAATATTTTCTCCCATTCTGTAGGTTGTCTTTTCATTTTGTCAATGGTTTCCTTTGCTGAGCAAAAGCTTTTAAGTTTAATTAGTCCCTGTTTGTTTATTTTTGCTTTTTTTTGTTTCAGGAGGCGGATCCAAAATAATATTGCTACAATTTCTGTCAAATTGTTCTGCCTATGTTTTCCTCTAGGAGTTTTACAGCATCCAGTCTTACATTTAGGTCTTTAATCCATTTCGAGTTTATTTTTGTATATGGTGTTAGAGAATGTTCTAATTTCATTCTTTACATGTAGCCATCCAGCTTTCCCAGCACCACTAATTGAAGAGACTGTCTTTTCTCCATTGTATATTCTTGCCTCATTTGTCATAGATTAATTGACCATAAGTACATGGGTCTATTTCTGGGCTTTCTATCTTGTATCATTGATCTATATTTCTGTTTTTGTGCCAGTACCATACTGTTTTATTTATTTATTTATTTATTTATGGCTGCGTTGGGTCTTTGTTGCTGCGCACGGGCTTTCTCTATTTGCAGCACATGGGGGCCACTCTTCGCTTGCGTGTGCTTCTCACTGTGGTGGCTTCTCTTGTTGCTGAGCACAGGCTTTAGGCATATGGGCTTCAGCAGTTGTGGCACACAGGCTCAGTAGTTGTGGCTCGCAGGCTTTAGAGTGCAGTCTCAGTAGTTGTGGTGCATGGGCTTAGTTGCTCTGCGGCATGTGGGATCTTCCCAGACTAGGGCTCGAACTTGTGGTCCCCTGCACTGGCAGGCGGATTCTTAACCACTGCACCACCAGGGAAGTCCCCCATACTGTTTTGATTACTGTAGCTTTGTAATATAGCCTGAATTCAGGGAGTGTGATACCTCCAGCTCTGTTTTTCTTTCTCAAGATGGCTTTGGCTGTTTGGAGTTTTTTTTGTTTCCATACAAATTCTAAAATTATTTGTTCCAGTACTGTGAAAAAAATGCCATTGGTAATTTGATAGGGATTGCTTTGAATCTGTAGATTGCTTTGGGTAAGTATGGTCATTTTAACAATATTGATTTTTCCAATCCAAGAACATGGTTATATCTTTCCATCTGTTTGTGTCATCTTCAATTTCTTTCGTCAGTGCCTTTTTTGTTCTTCCGAAAGAGAGACAAAGTAGAAACACTTTGCATTCTTTTCAATATGAACAGCAAGATATTGATACCAACATTTTACAGACATTATTAGTAAGGAAATTGGAAACCAATTTCTCATATAATAAGAACTCTAATGTAAAGTATTAGCAAATCAAATCTAGAAATATGTAAAATACATTACAATTCACTTGTATTTATTCCAGGAACGTGAGAGTAGTTTAACATTTATCTATTTATTTTTATTTTTGGCTTCATTATTCTCTCAGTTTTTTTTTTTTTTAATTGAAGTATAGTTGATTTACAATGTTGTGTTAGTTTCAGGTAAAAAACAAAGTGATTCATTTATACATACATATCTATCTATTTTTTTCAGATTCTTTTTCCTTATAACTTATTACAAAATATTGAGTATAGTTCCCTGGGCTATACAGCAGGTCCTTTTTGGTTACTTACTTTATATATAGTAGAGTGTATATGTTAATCTCAAACTCCTAATTTATCCCTCCCACCCTTCCCCTTTGGTAACCATAAGTTTGTTTTCTATGTTTCTGTTTTGTATATAAGTTCATTTGTATCATTTTTTTTAAGATTCCACATATAAGCAATATCATATGATATTTGTCTTTCTCTGATTTACTTCACTTAGTATGATAATCTGTAGGTCCATCCATGTTGCTGGAATGGTATTATTTCATTCTTTCTTATGGCTGAATAATATTCCATGTATGAATATACCACATCTCCTTTCTTTATCCATTCATCTGTTGATGGACATTTATGTTGCTTCCATGTCGGCTATTGTAAATAGTGCTGCAATGAACAGTGGAGTGCATGTATCCTTTCAAATTACGGTTTTCTCTGGATACATGCCCAGGAGTGGGAATGTAGGATCATATGATAGCTCTATTTTTAGTTTGTTAAGGAAGCTCCATGTTTTCCATAGGAGATGCACCAGTTTACATTCCCACCAACAGTGTAGGAGGGTTCCTTTTTCTTCACACCCTCTCCAGCATTTATTATTTGTAGACTTCTTGATGATGGCCATTCTGACTGGTGAGGTGATACTTCATTGTAGTTTTGATTTGCATTTCTCTAATAATTAGTGATGTTGAGCATCTTTTCATGTGCCTTTTGGCCATCTGTATGTTTTCTTTGGAGAAATGTCTATTTAGATCTTCTGCCCATTTTTCCATTGGGTTCTTTTTCTTTTATATTGAGCTCTATGAACTATTTGTGTGAACTATTTGGAGATTAATGTCTTGTCAGTTGCATAATTTGCAAATATTTTCTCCCATTCTGTAGGTTGTCTTTTCGTTTTGTGTATGGTTTTCTTTGCTCTGCAAAACTTTTAAGTTTAATTAGGCCCTGTTTGTTTATGTTTGCTTTTGTTTTCTTTGCCTTAGGAGACAGATCCAAAAAAATACTGCTATGATTTATGCTTTCCTCTAGGAATTCTATAGTATCTGTTCTTACATTTCTGTTTTTTTGTTAGAACCATGCTGTTTTGATTACTGTAGCTTTGTAGTATAGTCTGAAGTCAGGGAGCCTGATTCCTCCAGCTCTGTTTTTCTTTCGTAAGATTGCTTTGGCTGTTCAGGGTCCTTCGTGATTCCATAAAAATTAAAAAAATTTTTTCTAGTTCTGTGAAAAATGTCTTTGGTAATTTGATAGGGATTGCATTGAATCTGTAGGCTGCTTTGGGTAGTATGGTCATTTTGACCATATCGATTTTTCTGATCCAAGAACATGGTATGTTTTTCTGTCAGTGTCATCTTTGATTTCTTTCATCAGCATCTTATAGTTTTCAGAGTATAGGTCTTTTGCCTCCTTAGGTAGGTTTATTCCTAGGTATTTTATTCTTTTTGATGCTATGGCAAATGGGATTGTTTCCTTAATTTCTCTTTCTGAGCTTTCATTGTTACTGTATAGGAATGAAACAGATTTTTGTGTATGGTTCTTTGTATTTCTGTGGTGTTGGTTGTAACTTCTTTTTCATTTCTAATTTTATTGATCTGGGCACTCTCCCTTTTTTTCTTGATGAGTCTGGCTAAAGGTTTATCAATTTTGTGCAGGCTTCTGGTGGGAGTGGCTGGTGCCTGCGCACTGGTGGATGGAGCTGGGTCCTGGTCCTCTGGTGAGCAGGGCCGTGTCAAGGGGTGTGTCTAGAGGTGGCCGTGGACTCAGCAAGTCTTTGGAAGCCGGTTTGCTGATGGGTGGGTTGTGTTCTCGCCCTGTTGGTTGTTTTACCTGAGGCGCCCCAACTCTGGAGCATGTCGATGGGTGGAGCATGTCGATGGGTGGCTAACATGGCAGCCTCCAGGAGGGCTCACACTGATGAATATCCCCCAGTATCTCCACCACCAGTGTCCTTGGACCCACAGTGAGCCATAGCTGCCCCTGGCCTCCCCAGGAAACCCACCAAGACCAGCAGGTTGGCCTAGCCCAGGTTCCTATGAAGTCACTGCTTTTACCCTGGGTCCTGGTACACACAAAACCTTGTGTGCATCCTCCAAGAGAGGAAGGAATCTCTGTTTCCCCAGTCCTGTGGAGCTCCTGCGCTCAAGCCCCACTGGCCTTCAAAGCCAGATGCTCTGGGGCTCCTCCTCCCAACGCCGGACCCCTAGACTGGGGAGACTGGTGTGGGGCTCAGAACTCTCACTCCTGTGGGAGAACTTCTGTGATATAATTGTTCTCCAGTCTGCGGGTCACCCACCTGTGGGGTATGGGATTTGATTATATTGTGAATGTGCTCCTTCTACTGTCTCTTTGGGTTTCTTCTTTATGTCTTTGGATATGGAATATCTTTTTTGGTAGGTTCCAATCTTTTTTACTGATGGTCGTTCAGCAGTTAGTTGTGATTTCTTGGTGCGCTCGTGAGAGGTGAGCTCAAGGTCCTTCTACTCTGTCATCTTGTCCCAGGATCTTTCATCAGTGTCTTATAGTTTTCCGAGTACAGGTTTTCTGCTTCCTTAGGTAGGTTTATTCCTAGGTATTTTATTCTTTTTGATGAAGCAGTGTCACTTAAAAAAAAATTTTTTTTAATTTATTTGTTTATTTATTTGGTTGTGCCAGGTCTTAGTTGCAGCAGGCGGGCTCCTTAATCGTGGCTCGAGGGCTCCTTAGTTGCAGCACACGGGCTCCTTAGTTATGGCATGTGAACTCTTAGTTGCGGCATGCATGTGGGATCTAGTTCCCTGGCCAGGGATGGAACCTGGGCCCCCTGCGTTGGGGGCTCAGAGTCTTAACCACTGGACTGCCAGGGAAGTCCCAGTGTCACTTTTTTCATCATTCCCAATTCCCGGCTAAAATTACATTTAGCATTTATATCTATGAGCATAGCTGCTTTATAATCTGTGTCTGTGAGTCCAGCATTTCGAGCACCCGTGTTGCTCTTTCTGCTAATTCTGTCTTGGTTATTTTGCCTCATTGTGTGTCTTATTTTTGATTGTTAGCTGGACGTCTTATGTGAAAAATTAGTTTAACTTTAAGAAGAATTTGTGGCCTGGGATGCTGTAGTTTTTCTGAGAGAGGATTTTATTTCTCCTTGGCCAGGCATCTAAGGGAGCTGACGGTCTGGGCCACCCTGATGACCCCAGGAGTACAGCCTTCCTCTCCCTGGGTGCGGCCCTTTGGGGTAGCAGGCGGAGCAGGGGCTGTGTCATCAGGGTCACCTTCCCATCCACCGTCTCAGAAACAGCTCAGCTTTATCTTTTGGGATTCTACTCTTCTCCCTGTTTCTAGTTTCTCAGTAGGTCTCTGGTGTTTAAAAGTCCTGTTTATTGAGGCATAATTTACATATAGAGAAATTATTCCTTCTGGGTGTAACCGTTCTGAGTCCTGACACACACACACACACACACACACATCACGTAGCCATCACCATAAGAGTGTGTAGAACAGCTTGCCTCGCCCCCCCCAAGCCTTCCTCCGTGCCCTCCTGTAGCCACCCATCCCCCATCTTCAATGCCTTCAGAAGCTGTTCTTTGTGTGTCACTCGGCTTGTTTGGTTATCTTGTAGTGGCAGGCAGTGTGCTGTTACAGCCGGCGTTGAGTTTCTGGGGCTGACAGGGACTACTGGCCGGTGGGTGCCGTCCCGACGGTGGCGTGCCCCTTTCTCTGTCCCAGACTGCAGCCTCGGTCCCTCGCTGGGCACAGCCCTCCCCCGCCCCCCCGAGGGTCTGAGCAGGGCCCGAGGAGCAATGGCCGGCCTGGGCCCCGCCGCTCCTGCCCCCTGCGGCGCCACCACGCCTGCCGTTGCTTCCGCGTGACTCGGGGGAAACCCAGCATCTGTCCAGCTGCCCCAGGGGCTGTGGTGCCGGGGTCCGGGTGTCCATCTCTGCTCACTGCTGAAAGGACTGCTCTTTCCCCCGCCCTAGGCTTCGTGGGCCACTGGAAGGAAGGGGGCCCGGGAGGGCTCACCCAGCAGGTGGCGTGCAGAGGCCATGAGAGGTTGGATTCCTGTGGTCAGATTACGTGGTTCAGATGGCTGTGTTCGTTTCCTGCGGCCGCTGTAACGAAGCACCACAAACTGGGTGGCTTAGAACACAGAAGTGTATTATCTCGCGGTCCAGAGGCCAGAATTCTGAGACCAAGGTGTTGGCCGGCCCTGTCCCCTATGAACGCTCCGGGGAACCCTTCCTCACCTCCTCCACCCCTGGTGGCGGCCGGTGGTCCTTGGTCCAGCCTCGGCCTCCATCATCACGTAGCTTGTGTCGCTTCTCCTCTTGGAAGGACCCCAGGCGAATTGGATTAGGCCCACCCTACTGACCTCACCTTAACTTGATTATCTCTGCAAACCCTGTCCCCAAGTAAGGTCACATTTCAGGTGAAATGTGACCTTGCAGCCCCTCCTCCTCCAGAGCCTGCGCTATGGCCCCTTCAGCTCTCTCTGACCCTCCTGCCTCCTCTCGGGAGGACCCTGGTGATTCCACCGGGTCCAGCTGGGTAATCCAGAATCACCTTCCCACTGGGAGACCTTTAATTTAATCCCATCTGCTTGCTTCTGCCAGGTGAGGAACACACGCACAGGTCCCGGGGATGAGATGCCACGTCTCTGGGGCCATCAATCAGCTGCCCGTGGCTGCAACGGCTCTTCCCACGAACACCGGTCTCATTGGCCCGGCGGCCTTTTTGGTGTCCCCACTTGGACTACCCTTTCCAAGCCTGAGCTCTTTCTTCCCCGCGAGGCCCAGGCCCGGAGCCCCCGCTTCACATGGTGCAGCTTGGCCGCTGAGTTTTCGGCCTCAGTCTGAGTTTTTCACGGAATGTCGCTAGCTTGCGTCCGACTGTGGGATGAGTTGGTCCCAGGCAGAGGAAGAGGGGGATGGGCCCGGAGAGGGGCACCAGCCGCCTCCTCACTGCCCCCTCTGGCCCTGTCCCCGCAGACGGCATCCTGTCTTTCCTGAAGAGCAGCAAGCCGGGCGATGCATTATGCGTGCTGGGCCTCACGCTGTCCGACCTGTACCCCCGAGAGGCCTGGACCTTCACCTTCGGCACGTTCCTTCCAGGGCATGGTGAGCCGGCACCTGGGGGCCTCCTGCCTGAGCCCTGAGGCTTGGGTACAGGGCCTGGAACACGTGGGGATGTCATCCCCTCGCTGCTTCTCCCAGAACCCCTCCTGGGGGAGAGAATGGGCATATATGGAAATGCTCTCTTGAACCTGCAGCCCCAGTTCTCACCCCTCCTGGGCCAGGGGCTGTCTGCTTGGCAAACGCGCTGGCAGGGCGGGGCCTTTAGGACCTGTGCATCCTGAGGAGGGTGGCTTTGCCCGTGGGCTCCCTGAGCTGAGGCCACTCCTGGTGCCTCCGCTTCTCTGCCTCTCCCCAGAAGTGGGCGTCTGCAGCTTTGCGCGGTTCTCGGGGGAATCCCTGCAGCGGGGGCCCAGCACCCCTGACCTGGCCCCCGAGGCACCCCTGCAGGACAGAGGCCGGACCGTGTGCTTCAGCGCCCTGGGGATGGTCCAGTGCTGCAAGGTGGGTGTTGGGGTGCTGCCCAGGTGGCGGGAGGAGACGGGGGACAGGAAGAGGAGGGGCTGCTGGGGGTTCTGGCGAGCTCCAGGAAGATGCTAGGGTGTGGAATCAGACAGCAGGGCGTGAGTGGACAGCCATCGAGCCCTGGGTCCAGCCAGTTACGCTGTCCAGTCCTCACGGTGCTGACGACCATCCTTCACTTTAGGGACTATGGCCACTTAGGCTCAGAAACGCCCAGTGCTTTGTCCAAGGTCACACAGCTCTCAAGTGGCAGGGTTGGGATTTGAGCCCTCATCTGACACCCAAACCTCCATGCTCTGAGGCCCCCAGAGCTGACCACACCAGCTTGCCTTTCTCCCCGCACCCAGGGGTCCCGGGGATCGGCGGGTGGCGGGCTCCAGGATGCAAGGCGGTGGGGACCTTCTCCCTCAGGTCACGTGCCACGAGCTCTGCCACCTCCTGGGCCTGGGGAACTGCCGCTGGCTCCGCTGCCTCATGCAGGGCACCCTCAGCCTGGACGAGGCCCTGCGGCGGCCCCCGGACCTCTGCCCCATCTGCCTTCGGAAGCTGCAGCACATCCTGGGCTTCAAGCTCGTGGACAGGTACAAGGTGAGTCGCGGGCAGGGGGAGGGGTGAACAGGTCTGCGGGTCTCGTGGGTCTGGCTGAGTCCCCCGCCAGGCGCCTGGCCCAGTGCCGGTGGCTGTCACCACAGGGGCGCACGGCTTTTATTTCCCAGGCAATACCGGGCACTGACCGTGTACTAGACCCTGTCCTAGAGCTTCCTGTACTCGGGCCGGTTCTGGCATCACCAAGGGGCCTTCCCCAGCATCACTTTCTCCCTAATTGGTTCACAGCCCCTCCGGAGGAGGAGGCGGAACCAGACTAACCAAGAATCACTGTGGAAAGGCGGGCGCTGCTCTTAATCCGGCCCCGCCCTGCGCGGGGGCTGAGCCAGCGCGGCGATGCTGCCCTCTGCTGTCCGCACGAGGCACTGCCGGGGAGCAGGGCCCAAGAGGGACCCTAGGGAACCGGGTCCGTCTGCTCCACTGCAGGGAGAAACCTTATCCAACGGAGAAGTTCGTTTGCAAACTCAGAAACTTTACTCTGAGTTCACAGTTCAAAGGCAGGTAGTGGTTATTTTCTCTTTTTAAAAATCTTTTATTATTTTTTAATTGAAGTATAGTTTTGATTTACAATGTTGATTGCTGTACAGCAAAGTGACTCAGTTATACACACACACACACACACACACACACACACATATATATACACACATACATATTCTTTTGTATATTCTTTTCCATTACGGTTTGTCCCAGGATATTGGATATAGTTCTCTGTGCTATACAGTAGGACCTTGTTGTTTATCCATTCTATATGTACTAGTTCCGAACTCCCCATCCATCCCTCTCCCACCCCCCTCCCCCTTGGCAACCACAAGTCCGTTCTCTACGTCTGTGAGTCTGTTTCTGTTTTGTAGATATGGTCATTTGTGTCATTTTTTAGATTCCACATAGAAGTGATATCATATGGTATTTGTCTTTCTTGACTTCCTTCACTTAGTATGATAATCTCTAGTTGCATCCATGTTGCTACAATTGGCATTATTTCATTCTTCTTTATGGCTGAGTAGTATTCTATTGTATATATGTACCACATCTTCTTTATCCATTCATCTGTCAATGGACATTTAGGTTGTTTCTATGTCTTGGCTTTTGTAAATAGTGCTGCCGTGAACATAGGGGTGCATGTATCTTTTTGGATTAGAGTTTTGTCTGGATATATGCCCAGCAGTGGAATTGCTGGATCATATGGTAATTCTATTTTTAGTTTTCTGAGGAAGTTCCATACTGTTTTCTATAGTAGCTACACCAGTTTACCTTCCCACCAACAGTGTAGGAGGGTTCCTTTTTCTCCACACCCTCTCCAGCATTTGTTATTTGTAGACTTTTTAATGATGGCCATTCTGACCGGTGTATGGTGAAACCTCCTTGTAGTTTTGATTTGCATTTCTCTAATAATTAGTGATGTTGAGCATCTTTTTATGTGCCTATTGGCCATCTGTATGTCTTCTTAGGAGAAATGTCTATTTAGGTCTTCTGCCCAGTTTTTGATCCGGTGGTTTGTTTTTTTTGTTATTGAGTTGTATGAGCTGCTTGTATATTTTGTGGTACGCAGGCCTCTCACCGCTGCGGCCTCTCCCGCCACGGAGCACAGGCTCCGGACATGCAGGCCCAGCGGCCATGGCTCACGGGCCCAGCCGCTCCGCGGCATTCGGGATCCTCCCAGACCGGGGCACGAACCCGCGTGCCCTGCATCGACAGGCGGACTCCCAACCACTGCGCCACCAGGGAAGCCCTGTTTGTATATTTTGGAGATTAAGCCCTTGTCGGTCGCCTCATTTGCAAAAACTTTCTCCCATTTCATAGGTTGTCTTTTCGTTTGATTTATGGTTTCCTTTGCTGTGCAAAAGCTTGTAAGTTTGATTAGGTCCCATTTATTTATTTTTGTTTTTATTTCTATTGCCTTGGGAGACTGACCTAAGAAAACATTTGTATGATTTGTGTCAGAGAATGTTTTGGCTATGCTCTCTTCTAGTTTTATGGTGTCATGTATTATGTTTAACTCTTTAAGCCCTTTTGAGTTTCTTTTTATGCATGGTGTGAGGGTGTGTTCTAATTTCCTTGATTTCCATGCAGCTGTCCAGCTTTCCCGGCACCACCTCCCAAAGAGGCTATCTTCTTCCCATTTTATATTCTTGTATCCTTTGTCGAAGATTAATTCACCTTAGGTGTGTGGGTTTATTTCTTGGCTCTCTCTTCTGTTCCATTGATCCATATGGCTGTTTTTGTGCCAGTACGACACTGTTTTGATTACTGTAGCTTTGTAGTGTTGTCTGAAGTCTGGGAGGGTTATGCCTCCTGCTTCCCCCCACCCCCCCTCAGGATTGCTGTGGCAATTCTGGGTCTTTTATGGTTCCATATAAAATTTTGGATTATTTGTTCTAGTTCTGTGAAAAATGTCATGGGTAATTTGACCGGGATCACATTAAATCTGTAGATTGCTTTGGGTACTATTGCCATTTTAACAATATTAATTCTTCCAATCCAAATGCATGGGATATCTTTCCATTTCTTTGAATCATCTTTAGTTTCCTTTATTAATGTTTTATAGATCTCAGCATATAAGACTTTCACCTCCTTGGTATTTCAATTTTTTGGTGCAATTTTAAAAGGTATTTTCTTTTTTACATTCCCTTTCTGATATTTCATTGCTAGTGTAAAGAAATGCAACCACTTCTAGTAGCGTTTGTGTGGAGTCTTTAGGGTTTTCTATTTATAGTATCATGTCATCTACAGAGAGTGACAGTCTTACCTCTTCCCTTCCAATTCGGATACCTTTTATTTCTTTTCCTTGTCTGATTGCCGTGGCTAGGACTTCCAATACGATATCGGATAGAAGTGGTGTGAGTGGGCATCCTTGTCTCGTTCCAGATTTCAGTGGGAAGGCTTTCAGCTTTTCACTGTTGAGTATTATGTTGGCTGTGGGTTTGTCATAAGTGGCTTTTATTATGCGGAGATATGTTCCCTCTCTACCCACTTCGGTAAGAGTTTTTATCCTAATGTTGAATTTCATCAAATGCTTTTCTGCGTTTGTTGATAAGAGCGCGTGGTTTTCGTCTTCTCTTGTTAAAGTGTGCGTCACAGTGATTGATTTGCATATACTGAACCATCCCTGTGAACTTGGGATGAATACCACTTGGTCGTGGTGTATGAACTTTTAAAAATCTGTTGGATTTGGTTTGCTAATATTTTGTTGAGAATTTTTGCATCTATAGTCATCGAAGATATTGGCGTGTAATTTTCTTTTCTGGTGGTATCTCTGTTTCTGGTATCAGGGTGATGGTGGCTTCATAGAATGTCTTTGGGAGTGTTCCCTCCTCTTCAGTCTTTTGGAAGAGTGGTAATTTCTTCTTTAACTCCACCTTTGGATGAAAATACCAAGTTAAAGACGTTTTTTGTTCAAATGAAGGCATAGGCCCACCAACGAAACAGCTTGGGCTCAACTTTAAGACCCAGAGTTTTAAGCCAGACGCTTTAAGTGAATCCCGTTGTGTCTGAGGTTCTGGGAAGCCCGTCCTCCTCTAGGAGATGGTCAGCTGCTGGAGCCCACTGGGTCCGGGGGCTGGACTCGGGGGAGAGGCTCTTGGACAGGCAGGAGTTTATGATCCGGTGCTTGTGGAGGGGTTGGCTCTGCGTTTCTAACGGGCTCCCAGGCTGCTGCTGGTCGGGGACCCCAGGCTGGGGACCCCTGAACACGGGGCTGGGCATGTCCAGGTCACAGCTGCCTCCCGGCCTGGGTCTCCCCTGAATGTCTCTGGGGTAAACAGCGCGTCGAGGGGCGCTGAGGCGGTGGCCTGCCTCGCTGCAGAGGGGACCCAGAGGCAGCGCCCCCGTAGGGAGGCGCCTCTGCTGCCGACTGGCTGACGGCGCTCAGAAAGATGCGCCGGGCGAGGGCGTCACCGTCTCCAGAGCGCCCGCCCCACCTAGTGCAGGGCTGGGGGCTCGGCGGTAAGCTGCCCATTATCCTCGTGTGCGTGTAAGGTGAAGCGGGCCAGCCGCGGCCTGCAGAAGGTCTGGGGTTTCTCACCACTTCCTTTCTCGGGATCTTGCTCGCCTGTCGGATCCGAACTTTCAGGCCCTTCGTCCCCCTCCCCTGACGCATGCCTTCCCGCGACTCCTAACCTCGAGGCGGGGCGCCCTGGGCCTGTTCTGGATCTGTTCCCATCAGTCAGCGGTGTGCTGGTAAGCGCCCTCTAAAGAAAAATCCTCGATTGGGCGTATCTGCCAGTTTCCATTGTGTGACGACTCCACCACGGCCGGTTCTGAGCCATCACGGAAGGAGAGTGGCGAGGAGGTGGGCAGTAGCTGACCGCGGGCGTCTCTGATGCCCGGATGCACCACGTGCAGAGGTGCTAGTGGGATGTAGGAAAGCCATGATTCCCTTTGCTTTGAACAGTGTTGACAAGTCAGCTTAATTTATCCACGAATAACGGTCAGGCTTGCAAAGCTCCTGCAAGTTCGCTGTCTTTAGAGGCCCCATTCCGAGGGCCCCTTTGGCACCAGACTGCCACTCGCCCTGGGTCGTGGGCACAGTGGGGTCCCCGCGGGAGAGGGGCTGGGTCTCCTGGCGGCTCCCTGGCGAGGGAAGGGGCCGGACAGGCCGACTCAGCCTGCGTCTCTCCCTCGTAGAGACTGTACACCTGGACGCTAGAGGCGGCGGGGACGCGGCCTGGGCCGGCGGCCGGGGAGCCGTCCGTGTCGGAGGACACCCTGCCCTGCAGCGCGGACTCGGGCCTGTGCGCCGAGAGCGACTCGGAGCCTGGCAGCGGCCTGTCAGAGCCCCTGTCCCCGGACGCCTGGAGCCACGCCTTCCCCGCGGGCCCGGAGCTGGAGCCTGAGGACGGGCTGGGCTCCCTGGAGGCCGCGGAGAGCCCGGGGGAGGCCCTGGCGGAGCACGGGCGCTGGCTGGCGGCCTGCATCCAGGCCCTGGAGAGGGACGTGACTGAGGAGGAGCTGGCGCGGGTGGACGGTGCCGTGGACGCCCTGGCCCGCTGGGACCTGTTCACGGGGCAGCTCCCGGCCCCCCGGCAGGACCCGCCCTGCGGCCGAGACGGCGCGGGGCTGCGCCGAGTCCTGGGCGACAAGTTCTCCTCCCTCAGGCGGAAGCTGAGCGCTCGCAAACCGTCCAGGGCCGAGGCGTCCCCGCGGCGCTGGAAGGCAGAGGACAATTAGCACGGCTGCCGCGTCTCGTCCAGCACGGCTGGTGCGCCTCTCGGGCCCGGCTGTGGGCGGAAGGGACGGTGTCTCGGGAAGCGGAAGGCGATCCGTCTGCACGTGGACCCCGCACCCCCAGCCCTAACCGCAGCCTCACGAGGCAGCCGGGGGGCGGGGCGGGGTCCCAGGTACCCCGAGGGCCGTCCTCGGGCCGCACCCGACCTCACAGAGGAGGTACCCGTCTCCTGCGGCCTGGGGCTCGGTGCTCTGCTACGGCGAACTCAGATTGCAAGGCCCCAACGTGGGTCCTCTGCTCGAAGGGGGGCAAAGGGGGTCTTGTTGCAACCTACAAGGTCCCCCGCCTCCCCCGACCCCAAGCCCACAGAAAGGGCCCCTTTCTGCGGCGCTAACCGCACTCTGACCCTTGGAACTTGGCGTGGGCGTCTCCCTGAAAGTTCCGGGTGGCCACCACCTACCAGACCACGTGCCCAGAGATGTGCCACTTCTTCTGACAACTGTTGCGGGAAGGGAGGGTGTCCCGTGTGCAGGTCTGAAGGTGCTGCTGTGTGCTGTGACTTGCAGAGGTGAAAGCAAACCGCGGCTCCATCCTCAGGACAGTTTTCTGACAAAGGTGGCCTGGACCCCAACACCAGTGAGGGCAAGGAGATGAGATTTGTTCAGAACACCCGTGTCTGTGTTTTTTTGGTCTCGTTTGACCAGTTGCTGAGAGAACAAGTGATTTAGATGTTAAAATACCCATCACCCCAGTAGAATTGTCTGTCTGCCTTTAATTTCGTCAAACTTTGCTTCCGGTTCTTGGAAACTCCTTTATGTGCAACACACACATTTGACTGTTAGGTTTTCCCGACCGACTGACCGTTTTCATTATCAAATGCCCGGGGCTGCTGCTTAGGAGTCCTGGGGAGAGATGCTTCTCATCCCGACAGCAGAGCTCCCGCAGAGTGATGAGTAGTCGCAGCTACTTCCCATCATCTGGAGAGAGGCACGAACAGGAGCAGCTCCTACATTTCGTGCATAGCTTAGACAGTTTGGGGGGCCTTCTAAGAAAAACAGTACAAGCTACAAATACAGAATCAGGAGGGTCACCCCCCCCAAGCAAGGACGCCTGAAGCCTCCTTGTGATGTAGGTTCCAGCCCCAGAAAGATGGAAGGGATGAGACCATCCTGAAAATAAAGCAGCAAGGACGCAGCTCTTCAGACCCGCATTCTCTTTCATGGGGTTGAAGATGCATCACAAGGATTCAGAGGTAACTGATGGGGAGAAGAGGACGAGCCAGGCTCTGCAGAAAGTGTGCTGGGGCCAACCCCACAGAGAGCGTGATGGAGGAAGAGAAGGAGGCCTCGGTGTCTGTCACTGTGAACAAACCACTCACCCCTTAGTGGCTTAAAACCCCAGCAACCTATCCAGCTCAGCTGCAGTGTGGACAGAGCTTGGTGGGGAAAGTTTACCCCTGGGGCTGGGCTGGAGAGTCCTGCTCTAGGACGGCTCACTCACGGGGCTGCCGTGTGATGGCCGAGGGCCAGGGCCTTGGTCCTGTCCGGGTGGCTTGGGCTTCCGTGTAGTATGGCGGCTGGCTACCAAAGGAGGGATTTCCTGGAGTCACGTGGAAGACGTGTAGCCTCTCAGGACTCAGCCATACTCCGTTAAGGCCGCCTGAAAGGCTCACCCAGGCTCACACACAGGGAGGGGATGTAGATCCCACCTCTTCATAGGGGTGTGGTGAGGTTCTGGAAGAGCTTGGGAGGTGAGAAAACATTTAGGAAAAACCTGCCCCAGTTAGCATTTGCTGCTCAGATTGGCCATCATACCTGCGGCAAAATCTTACCTGTTTTTCTTCTGCAAAAGATTAACGACTGGAATGATGTAAGCACACACACAGGTGACGAAGAGAGAAGAGCCTGGCTCAGACTGAGGGAGGGAGCTCAAGGGGGTCGTTACGAGATTCTTAGTGCTGTCTGTCTGCAACCGTGGCCTTTGGCTCCCAACTGTGACGAGTGTCCCAAAAAAGCATTCTGAGGTGGGGAGGGACAAGCCACTTCCTCCACGGGCCTCATCAGTTGCAGATGGAGGACACTTTTTAAAGACAGCTGCTGGGAGGAAAGTTTTGAAATGAAAACGTTTAGGAGCAGAGATCATAGCTTCCTTCCTCTGCTCAAGTATCAGCCCAGGTTCTGCCCCTGCTGGGGGTGGAGAGCAGTTGGGGACAGTCCCCAGGGAGCGGCTTTTGGCAGAGGAGGGGATAACGAACGCCATCTCCCATAGCAAAGTCACGGCTCACCAAGTTCAGGCTCAGACATGGTACAGGTGGGCACCTTAACGGGGCTGAGCTGAAGTAGCTTCAGATAACGGTTCCTGAGAAACAAGGGCCTGGTTTTTACTTATGCAAAAGCACCAAGTCAGTGTCATCTCATCTCATGCTTTCTCATCTCCTTATCTGTCAAAGGCCCCCCTGCAAGTCAGGAGGAGAGGTCTCCGAGCTCTCCCACGGACCCTCTCGGAGCCCCTCACTCTCTGGTGGGACTGGGTGGAGGGGCTTGAATGGAGCTAAAAATACTTTGGGGTCGTGGCGTCGTGTCACCGTTCCCGTGTGAGATGGGGCTGGGACATCCACGCGTGCCTTCAAAAGTAGCCTCAACACATGTGGAAACTGTGCCCTGGTTAGGGGCGATGGGAAGCAGGGCCCTGGTCAAGAGGTGGCAGACCCTCTTCCTGCCTCTCATTCTTCCCCCTCTTCCTCCCCAAAGCCCAAACTCATCATCGGAGGGAGAGGAGGACCGTTCTCAACTCCTTCCTCCCCACCTGCGGGGCAGGAAAGTGGGATTAGCCCGGGAGCCCCTCCGCCGGCCCCCCTGTTTCCAGAGCGTGGGCCGGGGGAGGGATGTGGGCCTGTTAATACTGTCCCGTGGGACATCTGATTCAGACCTTTCTGGGAGGAAAGCAATCTCTGAAAGGGCTTAAAAAAATAAACACACAATAGCTTAGCCAAGCAGCTAATATTAAAGCGAGGAGTCCAAATTTAGATCCCACCAAGTTCAAAGGAGCGGCTGTAGCATTCCAGGGACAGACACACACACACACACAAGGTCCATTCGCGGGGCCACAGGAGCTGCTCTCCAGACCCGCCAGGCAGGGCCAGGCAGCTAGACCCTCATCTGTCTGCGGAAAGACAGGGAGCTCGTCCTTGCAAATAAAGCCCCCCTTTGAACCTGTCCTTCTAAGTACCAGGGAATTTCTTACATCCCTGCAAAGTAGATACCTTGATCCCATTTTATGGTTAAGGGAGCTGAGAGGTTTGCTCATCTGCCGGAGGCTGCAAAGCAGGGCCTGAGCTTCCCAGCGGGTTTGCTCTGACTTAGCCCTGCGTGTTCCGGGTCTTAGGAAAGCACACCGGGGAAGTCTGAGCAGGCAGAGAGTCAGGAGGAAAGCACAAGGCTTGGGAGGCCTGCACCCCGGGCTCCCTACTTGGGCCGCAGCCCTGCTGGCTCTGCCCTGGCTTCTAAGGTGGCCAGGAAGCTGCCTAATGGCTGCAGCACTTCTGGGCCAGAGACTCCCCAGAGGGCCGAGGAATGGCCTGGGTGGGTGGGTGGCCGGCTCTCTCGGGCGAAGATGCCAAGGTAAACAAAGCCCGGAGTTGCTGGGGCTTTGATTTGTTTGTATAAAGAGGGCGAGTCCCCAGCAGGACTATTTTTACCCTGGTGAAGACCGGGAGGATCAGGGCTTTGCCGGGCAGCTCCCGACCTGAGCTGGAGCCCAAGCGCCCTGGGAGTGGACAGAGGCCTCTTCCAGGCCGCCTTCGCCCGCTGCGGCCAGGCTGCAGAGGGCGGCTGGCGCCGGGGACCCGAGGCCCGGCCGGCCCTCGACCCCCGCCTGCCCCAGCGCTGGAGTCTCTAGCAGAGCCAGATCCGTCCTGGCGGCTGTAGGGACGACTGTCCACAGAGGAGCCCGGTTCCAAGGAAACCCCAGGAAGCAGCAGATTTACGGCCCCTAGAACGACAGGCTGTGGAAACTAAGCGCTGAGAATAATCTGGGAAATGCCTACTGCGTGGCTGACAGCACCACTGCCTTGGGAGCTGCTGAAACCCGTGCGAAGAGCCTGCCTCTTCCAGCGCCTCCCTCTGGGAGAGCCCAGAATAACCGAGGCTTGTTTTTGAACTCTGCTTCTTGGGTAAAGAGATGGGTGAAAACGAGCTACGTCAGGGGTTTATTTTAAAAAACAATTTCCAAGAGGCGTCCCAGGGCCACTACGTGTTCAGTCCAATGCCCCCACCCCAGCGGCGAGCCAGGGCGGCCGAGGACGCGCTGGTCAAAAAGGCGACTCCTGGGCTGCTGGAGGGGACCCGTGGGGCATCCCACCTAGCGCACGACCCCGGCTCTCCGCACACTAGCCGGAAGGGAAGCCAGGTCCCCAGGGAGGCCACCGCACATGCCTTGCCCCAGCGCTTCCGTCAGCATCCTCTCTGCTGAGCCCTCCTGTCCTCCCCGGCCATGGCACAGCTGAAACGCCCTACGGCCAGGCCTGCGTGGCTTCCCTCACGTCCCCCGGATCGTCTGAGACATTTACCGTGGGGTCCTTACGGTGTCCCGCGGTCACCACGGGGATATCTGTTTGACGGCCTCTCACTGGCCGGTGATCAGCAGGGAACCAGTCAGGAAACCTGCTTCCAGGCCGGCGCGGCACCTGCAGTCTGCACTCACCTGCCACAGGGACGAGGCGGACGAGGCGGGAGGCTCCTGGGGCAGCGCTGACCCGCCAAGGCCGACTGGCTCCTCCTCTTTCCCTCCTTCAGCCTTTGAGCCACAAAAGGTGATTTATTTTCACTGTTTCTCGCAGTGCCTGCCCAAAGCAAGAGGGGATTTCAAAAGGGGGGCGGGGCTGACCGTCTACGCTGGACGTGGTTGCGGCCGAAGCTGGGGGGATGCTGGGGGCCGGCAGGGAGCGGGGGCTGTGTCTGCCTCTGTCCTCCTGCCCAGCTCAGACTGTCAGTGGGGACGCCCCTGGGGAAGCCCTGCCGCCCTCCTGGTTCAATGGGGGGACGTAGCTGGTGGCAAAGGCGTTCCTGGAAGGAGAGGAGAGAGCCCCACAGGGGCCCAAGGGTACAGACAGCAGCTCTTCCGAAAGCAGCACCTCGTGTCAAAGGCAGGGGCGCAGGGGAGCACGTCCACCTGTGCCAGCAGCAAACAGCGCAGGGAGGGGCTCCCCATCTACCTGAACTGGCACCGAGTCGTCGTCTGCCCTTGCCCCTGGGGAAGGACCAGGGCTGTTCCTCTGAACGTCCGTTTGGGGAGAGTCCCCTTCGGTGGACGGCGGGGACACTGGCTGGCGTCTGGGCTGCCATCTCACCTCAGGTGAGCAGGACCCAGGCTGCGGGAGCTTCTGGGAGTAGAGGTCGACACTCCTCTTTCTTCCTCTGTCCTCGGGCCTCCCCGGCCCTCTCCCGCTTCTCCCTGAAGCAGCCGGTAAAAGTGGGGCTCCCGTTAGCTCAACCCCGGCTCGTCACAGGCTCCGAGCAGGAGCGAGGCCTGAAAAAGGTGAAGGAAGGTCCAGGGGGCTGTGGCCCCTCGGGCCCCCCATTGTTGGCCCCCAAAACAGGCCTTTCTCAGTGGCAACACCTTCGTCGGATTACGTGAGCTTCAATCACAACTCGATTAAACGACTCGATCGGCCTCGTCCTTATGTTTAAAAGTCCAGAAGCCAAATGGAAACACACATACACGTAGGCATCTTAATACTGGGATTATGGATGACTTCGACGTACAGAATAAATTCTGTGTAATTCAACTTTTTAATGCTTACATATGACATTTTCAATCTCCGAATTAATGCTACAAAACCTGAATCCTGAGGGAAGAGGATGAAATTCTAGAAGTCTAACTGAAAACGAGAATTCATCACTTGAATGTAATAAGTAGTTCCTTCTTGCTTGGAATGCACAGTGCCCGTTAGAATCTACTTGCAGTGTGGCCAGTGCTTTCACTGTGTGTGCACCTTCTAGAAACGGAATGGTCTCTTCTCCTCCTTGGAAGGGCCTCCTCTCAGAGACTCAGATCCTTGTTGATGTGGACAGACTGGGAGAGTCTTTATTTATCCATGACACGTCCACCCAACACACATCCACTAGACACCTCTTCTGCTCTGGTCACTCTGCCCAAAGTTTAAAAAAAACCTTATCCACTGCACTGGCTCACTTCATAAATGCTTGTTCCCTGTATCCATGCTTCTCAGGGTGAAGGTTGATGTTTCTGATGCGACATAACAAAAAGGCTACTTTTTCTTTTTCTGGGGGGAGTGTCATTATTTCTACTTATACTAACATTACCCACAACACTTTTTCTGCGGTGACCCTGGAGGTTCGACGTTGTCACTCAGCTGTGTTCCTGCATTTCATCCAGACTACAGTCTGTACTTGTGACGTCGTTGAGACATGCCTGACCCTATGGTTGAGTAAACACTGGAGAGTACGTGGGATCCCTGCCAGGGAGGGGACGGGATGAGGGAGCAGAGTCCGAGGCCCAGACCCCAGGCTCTAACCACCCACCCACCCCTCTCCTGCCCGGTGCCCACTGGAGCCCTGGCCACCCGACCCAGGGGTGGAGCTTCACCCAGGAAGCTGGCAGACACAACAACGAACACGCACTCAGGGACCCAGTAACATGCTCCCCGTTCAGGGGGCCTCGCTCGTGGCTGCCGCGGGGCGCCAGGGACGCAACACACCAGAAGAATGTAATTTACGGCAAGTTTTAATAGATTTATAAAAGTCGTATGTACAAAACATGTTCAACTAACCCCCGGAGCTAAACACCCTTTACACTGCATCATGTATCTCTTAACCTGGAACACAGCATCCGTAAACCGAGGCCTGTCCCCCATTGTTGGTGCCATTATGGGGGGGAGGGGAGGGGTGTGGAGCTGCAGCGACACCCCAGGGGCGGCGCCCGTGACCCGGCACTCGGCTGTTGCCCTTGAACTTCCTTTCCCGTGGAGAGAGCCCGGAAGAGCTCAGAGCTCTGCTTCTGCAGCCGCTGCCGCAGATCATCCCCACAGCCCTGCCCCGCCACGGGGTCCCCCACGCACCGCAGGGGCCCCAGCACAGCACCGAGGAGGTGAGCTGAGGACGTGGCAGGGCGGAGGGGGCCGAGCACACAACACTGAACTTCCTGGCTGCGCTCGTGTCAACAGAGAATGACATGCCTGCCAATTTTAGCTGCTTCGAACGCAGTGAAGGAAAAGACACTTGGAATGTTTTGCCATTTGCATAACAGGTCAAAAGGTAATGCTTTAAGATCCTAGAGGTGGGCAGACTCAATAGAGATCTCTTTTAAATTTCTTGATAAACAGGCTTGTTAGAGAATCTAACAGTTAAGATGACGGGCAGGAAGTTTCACTGGGTGCCCGTGAGCCCTCCTGGGACAGGCCTTGGCCCCGGCTTCCACAGACTCCACAGTGAGAGCTCTGGCCACCTGTTTGCCGGTGAACCTGGAAAAGGTGCCCGGGCTCGTTCAGAGGGAAGCCACGGAGAACCGGCTTTGTTAGCCCGACTGTCAGATCAAGGCTGGTTCCACGTTTGTGACCTGAGTTCCAGAGTCTCCTAGGTGACAGTGCTCTCTGCCCAGCGTGGGCACGGACCTCTTTAGAGGGCAGCCGGACAGACGGTGGTGAGGAGACCTCCTGCGTCCCCCAAGGCTGCGGGGGGCGTCCCCGGGGGCCGGGCACTGAGCAGAGGGGCTGAGCCCCAGGGCAGAGGGTTCAGCTGCAAGGTGCGTGGCAGTCCCGTGAGATGCCGTAAAGCGCCCAGGCTGCCTGCGGCAGCACACCCGGCCAGTTGCCACTCAGGGTGGGGCCTCCTGGAACCCCATTCTCAGTTCCTTCCCGACTGGAGAAATTCTGAAGTCGGCTGAAGAGCTGGGCCCCTGGACCAGCACCGGGAAGCAGCAGAACCCACAGCGGAGGGCCTGTTTCTGCCGACTCACAAGGGTCATGCTCTCAGCTGCCCCTACATTGGACTTCTCTCGGCCGGACTCCGGGTCAGCCTCACCAGGCAGAATGCGCGGTCCACCCCTCCCCAGTGTCCACACCGCCTGGGCCACCAGAGCGGTCTGGCTCTGCAAGTTGCCGGGAAATGCGGTCCCGCGGGGAACCGCCACCTTGACTGTGAATAGCTGCGGTGATGTTCATTTGGGGGAATCACTCGGCTTTTGAAAGCACAAAATAAACTGTGTTAATAAAAAGGCGCCCGATGACAAGCCTGGAACAGACAGATCAGGACGATTGTGAGCCCGCGCGGCTCAGCCCCGTCTACAGTCTGCCGGCCGCGCAATCAGAGTGCCGGCTGCCTGCCCGGGAGGAAACTTGGGCTGGTCCAGGAATCCCTAGTAGCTGCTCTAGTGTTTCACTGTGGTTTGTGTTACACACAAAGAAAACCACCGGAATAAAAACACTACCTTCACAACCAGCTCAGAAGCGGAGAACCCAGTTTCCAGGGGGAGCCAGGTGTGCGCTTCTCTGTGAAGCGAGCCACGGGGCCGCGTTTACAGCAACAGTCTTCGGGTCCCTATAATACGCACCTCACAGCGACGTGCCAAGGTCCTCGCTGGATCTGAGGAGGGAGGCGCCATAGGTCGGGTGGGATACAAGAGCAGTTCCTGCCTGTTCTCAGCTACTCCACACCCTAATCGCAGGCTGCCGGGGAGGGCCTGCTGCCCTACAAGTTCTGCGTTTGGGGGCAGGAATCTCATGGTCTGAGTTCCACCCCATTTCCTACCTCTTGTTGTACTCAGACGCCGATTCCCGGGAACATCCATCCTGCTAGGATGCTTGAGAACTCACTCGGGCTGGCAACACCCCGCTCCTTCCTGCGCTGACCTGGGGCGGGAGCCTCGCGTAGCAAGTTCCCACGCTGAGCAGCGCTCCGCTCTCCTAGGGGCTCACGACCACCGTCAGGGTCAGCAGAACCCCTGCAGGTGTGCGGTCCACGCCGAGGAGCCGCTCTGGGTGTGACGCATCCCATGTCATCCAGCGAGAGGCGGGCACTGGGGGTGCTTCTGGCAGGTAGTAACCTGTTGTGCTTTGAGTAGGTTTTCACCTGAAGAGGTGCCAACACGGTGTGGAAACCAAAACCACCTATTTCAGTACCACCCTGTGCACCAGCGAACACCCAGCCTCTAGTTCCAGCGGGTTCTGGAGGGCGGGACCTGGCAGGAGAGTGAGGGCCCACACGAGCAGCCGGGCCTCGTGCGCCGTGAAGTCCTCCTCTAGCAGAAGGTAGGAACCACACACCAAGAGTGGGACCGAGGAAGCGGAGTGGCCCTTCCACGCCCCAGGGGCTCCCCTCCACCCACAGCGAGCCTTCCCCTTCCCTGAACTCAGCACGAACCGCGTGCCACCTGCCGTTAAGGGCCGTCAACACAGCGAGTGCCAGCCTCTGAGCCGCCTTAACCAAGCAGCTCCTTCCTCTGGGGACCCGCCACCACCCTCTTCAGGGCCCAGCAGGCGCCTCACAAACGCAGTCAGTAAAAGCAGCCCTTGCTCAGGGGGGCTGAGCTCTCAGCCAGCTGCAGGCCCAGCACCGACCTTGGCACCAGGGCCTGCGCCCGCCCCGAACGCCGAGTCCGTGAAATGCAGGAATCCCACACGCGAGGCCCACCTCTCCCTAGCGCTGCCAGGCAGACTTTAAAAGGGCTCGTCTTCTTCTTCACACAGAGCTCTCTGAATTTCCGGGCAGCACTGAAGAATGAGTTGCTAAGCGCATCTGATGCACCTTACGGAGAAGGTGGCATCAAAGGGCCTGAAAGGACCACCCGACATGCTGTTGAAGGCTTAGTGGGAACTTCTGCTCTTCACTTAAACCACAACAGAAAACCCAGCGTCACTTTCTTCCTGAGGCAGGTTGGAGGTCACAGCAAGGGGAGGACTCGGGGGCCAGCACGTTGTGGACCACAATTCCAGCGGCCTGGAGGGAGTCCTCCGTGGTCCTCTGCTTCGTGGCCCGTGACCCTGGCTGCACAGCAACCACCTGGGAAACCAGGAGTGCGTCCACGTGACACCTGTACTGCACAGGCTCTGCAAAGCCCCTCAGGTGACCTGACTGCGGTGCCAGAGCTGAGCATCGTGCTCTGATCCAACTTTTACAAACGGGGAAACTGGAACCCAAAGACCTTAGCCCTCGGCCACGTGGATAATGACGAGTACAAGTTCCTCTGGGGGCGGGCGGGGGGCAGTTCTGCCTTCCCCACACGTGGACGCACACAACGCCTACCTGGGTGATGGCCACTGGACAGTACATACGTGCCTTTTCTACAAGAGAAGCCTGAGCGCCACGAGCTCTGCCGGCTGGGAATCGTTCGCACTTTGCATCAGAGGTTTCTTCGTTTTGTGATGGGGACGGTCACCCCACAGGGTTGCGGAGAAAGAGTTCCCACCCTTGCCTTCCCTTGGGCTTGCCCCAGCCTCCGGTCTCTGGCCACGTCCACGTCCATCACCAGGTCCTCTCCTCGGGCCCCCGGGTCTCAGGGCAGCAGGATCCCTCCTTCACACACACACGTGTCTTTCCATGTATTTGCCCCTGTTCCTTGTCCTGAAGTCGTGTTCTAGAGGCATCCACTCAGTGACAGCACTCCTGTGTCCCACGTGGAAATAAAAACTGTGATCGACAAGTAATGCACCTTCAAGGAACATGAGGAGAGTTACCCAACTGCTCTGAATTTTGAGGGCTGTAAATTAACGCTGACTGCACACGCTGAGTTATTTTCTATTACGCAAAGGAAAACTGAGGATACATGCAGAGGCTGAAGGCGGTCAGATCACCAAACCGGTCCCTCCTGCCAATGCTAAAACGCTGTGCAAAGTGTAAGTAAGCGGTGAGCAGTTCACCCCGACTGCTCTCCTCCTAACGGTGCCTTTAACTCACGATACCAAGTTAGCGTCTGTTCCCAGGATGCCCAAGTTAGTTAGTCATAACTAACAATCTTGTTTCAAGATTATTTCCTGATCTTGGAGTTGAAATAACCTGACTCATTTTTATCAAAGAAGTAAAAAAATTACAAGAATAAAGAGTCTAGAGGACTCTCTATATAAATTACAAAACTACAATGCAATAGCTTTAAAACAATTTCTCTACAAACTGAAGGGTTAAAAAAATATTTCAGTAAAAAACGTACATGTGTCCTTATGTGTAAACAGTATAACTATGAGGAAAATATCTTAGTTTGAGGAAGTTTATTGTTACATTTTTGTAATAACAGATGAGGCACAAGTATCTCAATAAAAAAAGACAATAATCGAGGGTAACAGTGAAATTAAAATAAAAAAATAGAAAAGCCTAAGGTTTTGGAGAGAAAAGTGACTATAATCTATGTGTAGAAAGGCTGTAAATGGTTTCAGTTGACCTTGCAAAGAGCGATCTTCTTCTCGGATGCCGACCAATCATGGAATTGAGGGCCGGGCGCCTTGCCGGGACTAAGCCGTCCACTCAGCTTACCGTGAAGAGGGGAGCCCGGCCGCAGGGGGGGGAGCGGGTCAGTTCTGGGCCGGGCAGGGGCCCCCCTCGGGCCGTCCCCCCTGCTTCCCAGTCCGCTCAGCTTCCCTGTCTATACCAACTCGCTTCCGCCTCCGAAAGCAAACCAGCAGCCGCGTCAGGCGGTTTAAAGGACAAACGGCGCTTGCCGACCGTGCTGACCCCACTCGCCAGCAAGCCGTTCGGACGGGCACCTGCACCGGCTACGCCGACCGCCCCCTCCGCCAGACCACAGGGAGCGTCGCCAGGCTGGTGAGGAAGCGCGTGGGTCCCGACACACGTGTGAGACCTGGAACCCGGCGGGCGAGGAGCGCTCGTGCCCCAGGACAGGTCCTCTGAGCAGTGACGGCGGGGTCTCGGGCCGCCCTGACGCAGCCCGTTGAGAATGTTCTTTTTTCTTTCGGCCTCGGTCATCGGCCCCGATCCCGGGGCTCGTCCTCTCAGTTTACGAAGAGCCACAGGAAGCAGCAACTTTTCTCCAGCCAGAAAAAAGCCGAAACCCCAGCGAACATCGACAGGAAGCCTTGAGCGCCCAGAGAGACAGGATTTCATGTCGTCTCCTCATTAAAACCCTGTGATAACAAGGCTGACTCAGAAGCAGTTTCTTTCCTCCCTTTCCTCCTGGGTCAGCATCTGCCACAAGATCCCTGTTTATCTGCTGGGTGAAGGCAAGCAAGCCACTCACCAGGGATGCAGGACCGGGAACAGCGTGGCCTGGGGATGGCGCCCGGGGACGGTTACTCAACCACAGGAACATTCTGGTGCCACTGACAGAGGAAGCTTTTTTCTCTTTTAAATGCTAGGCAGGGTCCTCAACACGCCAGGGACTCTTGAGTAGAGTAATACACAGCGGGGACCAGTTTGGAATGCAATGTATTTTTAAACACAGTGAAAGACACCTGGACAGAGTAACCAGACAAGTTAACTGAGTGTAAGATTGACCAGCTCGCGTCGACATTCACAGCCTCTGCAGTTTCACTCAGAGGAGACCACGTCCAACAGTTTTCCTGCTACATGTGTACGTTAGTAGAAGCAAGAGACCGTGATGAGAACCTTGATTCTCGGCCACCAGGAGGCAGCGCGGAGCCCGGGGGCATTAACGAGGGCTCTGCTGGCAATGCCGCCAGCTCTCGGAAGCCCCTGAGAGGAAAGGAGCTCTCCACTTCCTCCAAAGAAGGAAAGGCTCCCTGCAGCTGACTGCAACAGCGTTGGAGACGACTCAGAAGACAGAAGAGTCATCTGCAAGGCCAGCTGGTTGAAGTTTTTGCCGAGGGGCAGGGAGGGAGGGCACAGAGGCAGCGGGCACTGCCCTGTGCAGAGGGGAGGGGGCAGGGCGGGAAGAAAGTGCAGGCTGTGGGGCCTTAAGTCCACACCGCCAGCTCTCACTGCCACCCTCTCATCTGACGGCCGGGGCCAGGGCCTCTCGGGACATCGGCACAAGAGACTTAAAAGGCAGCGCGCTCCCTTGGGGAAGTGGTGGCGACAGCCCGCGCCTCACCTCCTACAAACCACTCCCCCCTCCCCCTGCCCCGGCAACACTCCTCACCAAGCACTCTCGAGTTAGAGAGAAAAGCCATCTGCAAAGATGTCGGTTTTCGTGTTTCTGTCATTAAAGACAGAGTGTGCGCGCACACATACGCAGTCCTCGATTACATTGTGTCAGAGAAGGAATAGTTTCTGTAAAAAGAAAGAAAGCTGTGTTATTAAGCATTACACATTAATACCAAAGTGATCGCTTGGATTTTCAGTAGTTTCACTAGTCCCCAGGATTCAGTAGCTAACGTCAAAGTGTCACGTCCTTTGGCCTAGAGTGTGGCGGGCCTCACGGCATCCCTGAGCCAGGTGTTGAGGGCACGGATTCGGGAAACCCGCTCCGGGACACCGGGGAGATCTGGCCTGTGGCCGGCGAGGCTGCTGAAGGACCACAAAAGTGAGGGGCATCCTCTTTCACTGCAACATAATATCTTTCAGGTTCTCTTGCAGGATGGTGTCCTTCACAGCGTGAAACACGAAGCGGATGTTCTCGGTGTCTATGGCGGTGGTGAAGTGGTGGAAGAGTGGCTTACTGCGATTCCGTCTCTTCCGGTCGAAACACTGGACCAGGTAGCGCTGGACGTCCTCCAGCCTGTGGGGGTCACCCTTGAAGTCTGGGAAGTGCTTCTTGATGCTGACAGTCTTTACTTTCTCCACCAGGAGGTCCATCTTGTTGAGGAACAGGATGATGGAGACGTTGAAGAAGAGCTTGTTGTTAACGATGGTCTCAAAGATGTTCATGGACTCCACCAGGCGGTTGGTGCGCCTGTCTTCCATGAGGACCTGGTCGTACTCACTGGACGAGACCATGAACAGGATCGACGTGATCCCATCAAAGCACTGGAACCACTTCTGGCGCTGAGACCGCTGGCCGCCCACATCCACCATCTTGAAAGGGATTTTTTTGATGACAAAGTCATGCTCCACGATGCCCTTGGTGGCCTTCCTCGCCAGCAGGATGTCCTGCTTGCTAGGAAAGTAATTCTGTAAAATAGGATAAGGGAGAAATTCAGGAGAAGAAGAACATGAGAAAACAAGAACAAAAAGATGGGGTGAAAGGAAAGAGAGTTACAGTGACTTTTGAGAGAAGCTGAACCAAATACCAGAAGCAACTTTCAATTACAAAAATATAAATTCACCATGAAACAAAAAGTGAAGGAACTAAACAGCTCATTTCAAAATGAACAAAGGCTCATCAGGCTGAGGAAGGATTATCAGAATCTTCACTGTTAGGCCCCAGCCTGCAATCTCATCGGCTTTCTTCTCCACAGGAGACTTCCATCTTTTTTTCCCCTGCACCATAGCTACCTTTCTGTTTTTCTAACTTCTAGGGCACACGCATTCCAAACCCTGACTATGGACTGATTTAACTTAGGTTCTGCAACGCTATTTAAATTTAGCCTGCACTATATTTATTATGTTATTCTTGGAGAACTCTTAAAGTCTAGCAACACACGGGCAGCTGTGGTCACTCGAACCACTTTGATCCTGCACCATTGACAATCCTCCAGTGATTACCGCACACCAGCACTCATGCATCATCCTTGCCAAAAGTCCAAACAGGGCTGAAGCCTCTAGCGCCAACTACCAATTCATGAAGCACAGAGCGGAGAGAGAAACACCTTCAACAACACTGCAGGGATGGAAGAGCAAAACTGAGACGCGAGAAACCCTGCAGGAGAAATAATGCAATTACTCCAACAAATAAATTGAGAGGAAGAAAAAGACGGAAGGAGAAACCGAAAGAATGAAAGAAGTCTAAGTGCCACGGACCAGTTACAATGGATGGACCGTAATAGGATGTTGATTCAAACTACTAAAATAAAGCAGTACCCACAAGAAAACACTAATGCGACAACTGGGAAAGTCTCAAAGCTGACTTGATATTAAGGAATTATCGCTAACTTTTTAGGAGCAATAATGGCATTGCGGTCACCTGACACAACAAACATGGCTCACGAGGACAGCGAAAGCCCTCACCGCTCGGGCTGCTTTGGTCTCCACACAAATGTTTTCTAATCCTGGATCACAGACTCCTGGGGTGGGGGTCTTACTCACCAGCTGGCCAATCCGGTCCAAGTTATCCAGGAAGTACTTCACTGATTCACCCTGTCGTGGAGGAAACAGAGTCACAACTCAGTCTTGGTTGAGGAACCCTGATTTGGTAAAATGACTGCTAGTTTGCCTGTGTGTAAATAGGAAGGCAAAGTAAAAAGGCTAATAGCATACATGTATTTTTTTAAATTAAAAATACAATTAAAAAAATTAAAAAATGCAATTTCTCTAGCTCTGATCTCAAGGTTCAAATTCAGACTGTGTTTTCCAAAGCGCCCCTGGCTTGATCCTGGTGATGGGCAGGGTGCTGACTCCCTTCCTTCCCAGATATGGAGACTGGCCTGCTCCAGGCCACGCCACCAGGGAGCTAGCGCGTGAGATTAAGTGTCTGTGAATGGTTTTGCTCCTGGAGAGCTGGCCCAAGGCACTCTAGCCACCGTCTTTGAAGAAGGTCCGTCTTTGAGGCACATGACAAAACACGCGCCAGTTTCTGGAAACAGGCCTGACGCTCCATTATTACATCACACATTTGTATGACCTGATTTACAGCCTAGAACGAGGGGACTCTTTGGTCTGGATTTCCGTGCTGGGATGACCAGTCTTTCTCTACCCACTGGACGTTCTCCGGACTGAACGTCGATACAAACCAGGGCCGTTCAATAGCCAGAAGTGACCTTGAAAATCACCCACGGTCCTGTTCTCGGAGGACTGAACCCCCCAACGCGGCGGCACTCACGGGGCATAAGGAGCGTTCAGAGGGCCTTCAATGTCGATTACATGGAGGGAACAGAGGCAGTGGAAGTGAACGGGCAAAAGCTCCCCTTAAAAAGTGGGATGCTGATTATACTCCATGTGCCCAGAGGACACGGCTTCCTGCAAGGTTGCACCCTGAGCCTCACTCTGCAGACAGGGACCGGCGAGGACGCGCTGGGAGAGTCCCCCAGGGAAGCCACGCCAGCCCCGTGTTCTCACGACAGTGGAGGGTGGCAAGGAGGTGGCACTCTGGGCTTTTAAGGAGGAAGATCATCTGGAAGGTCCTAGACGGCAGCTTGAGCTGAGACTTCGTAAAAGACGATGAAGAAAGACAGGAGCGGCAAGCCCTGGTTCCTCCCTCCCCACGTGCCTCCTTCCTCCGGGCCTGAAGGAAGAAACCGACGGGTGGGCTTCCTTCAGTGAAGAATCAACCTTCCCATTTTAAAATGAAGGCCTGTGGGTGATTCGGCAGAGAGCATCTTGTTTAAGGAACAGAAACACACCTTCCCTGCGTCACAGCACAGATCACGATTTGCGATACGACCTTCCTCCTGGGCATCCGTGCTGTCAGGGCACAGGCCGACTCTGCCCTGGGAGGCCGGGGTCCAGGCCGGCACGAACACCTCGCCTCCAGCCGCGGCCCCCAGCCCGCACACAGCTCCTCCCCGTGGAGGGGAAGCTGGGTTCAGTGCGGCGGGAGGTCGTGCCCCTTCCCGCAGCTGCCGATCGTGCCCTGCCGATTGGCACAGCCTGCCTCCTCCCATGGCCGGACAGGAAACAGCTGGTGAGCGAAGAGCTGCCGGAGTGGACGCCAACTCACCTGATTTACGGCTACTCCTTCCCCAAAGCTCCCGTCTCTCTTACCTCCCACCGCCTCTCATTCGGGGCCCTCGGAGGTGCGACGAGAGCTCAAGAACAATCAAGGCACTGCCCGTGTCCCCCGCGCATCCTTCCAGGAAGGCGGGGCAGCGGGGGCGGCCTACAGCCAGCCTCCTGCCCGACTTGGGCGGGGGCTCCAGGCACAAAGACAGTGGGACCAGCCCCCGCTCCCACCACCACCTGGCCAGGGCTCTTGGCCTGATTGGGCACAAAAAGTCACGGCAATGCAGATACCCCGGCCATGTTCTGTCACCATGGCATGACAGTCGTCCCGGTGGCAGGCACCGCGACATGGGGGCAAGTGCCGAACCTTGACACACAGACGTGACGTGCAAAATGTCCCGAGGACACAAGTAGGCATGAGCTAAACACAGACTGTTAAGAAGGGGAGGAAATCCTTTTCCCCCAGTTTGACTTTATTTCCAACGATTGCGTTTGAAATCAGGGTCAGACGAATGGACCTTAAAACACACCAAATGCTAACATAAACGGACATTTACAGTTTGTTTCTCCACCAGAACTGTCTGTTTAATCATCTCACCAGCTTGTTTCACGACCTCAAAGGCGGTGACTTATTGGTGACTCTGCTGCTCTGCATGGTTGGTGGCCTCGACTCTTTTCAGGAAGAATCACGTATGACATCGGAGAGGGGAGAAATCCTGCCTCACCTGGACAATAAGCTACCGGGTCTGCGTTAGAGCCGCTGTTGAACCGTAAGGCAGAGGACTGCACCATTCTGCTCTCCGACGCGGGGCTGGCGGGAAGGGGACAGGAGGGGATGAGAAACCAACGTGCTCAGACCAGAAATCGGCCCATAACCTCCGCGCGCCACGCCATCCTGCTGGGCTGAGTTGGAACCGCGGTTGAGGTCACTGTGGTTTATTGTCAGAGACTGGAGAGCACGTCACTCCACTGGACGTGTAGCAATAGGCTTCAGGATCCCCACAGCGTCAGTCATTTAAAGGTCCAGGTTACACTTCTGCTCTATCCTCAACACCAGGAGAACGTGGTCATTTCTTCAGAGAATAGTGTCTGGCAGAACCTGAGATGCTAACCTGAGATTAACCACTCAGACTTTGCTACAGACTGAATGTCTGTGCCCCCTGCCCCCCATTCACATGCTGAAGCCTATTCCCCAGTGTGATGGTGTTAGGAGGTGGGGCCTCTGGGGGTGCTGAGGTCATGAAGAGGGAGTCCTCACGATGGGATCAGTGCCCGTATCAGAGGGACCCCAGAGGGCTCCCTCCTGCCTCTGCCACGTGAGGACACAGCGAGAAGACGCTGTCTATGAACCAGGAAGCGGGCCACCACCCGACACTGAATCTGCCTGTGTCATGGACGTCCAGCCTCCAGAACTGTGAGAAATAAACGCTTGTTGTTTAGTCTGTGGTATTTTTATTACCGCAGCCTGAATGCACTAAGATAGCACCTTGGTAGAAAGAGGCGACACGATCCCAGAGTCTTCTCCTGACAGCTACTGGGGCAACGTGGTCTAACAAAAAGGAGTAAATGGAAAACAGGCTTTTTACAATCCTGCTTGGTTTGAAAAATCTATATCACTTAAGATTACTAAAAACATGGGTTCATGGATTAGACAAAACACAACAAATTCATTAGCTCAGAGGCCACCAAACACATACTTGACACCAGCCCGCCCTCCCGACCCAACGTTCCCAGCAGAGCACTGACCCTCATTAGCTCCAGATGGATGGCTGAGGTGGGGCCTCGTGGTGGAGAAGAGGGGGCTGTCTGTTTCAAGAAGTAGCAGCAGGTCTATTTGGGGCCCGTGCAGTTGTGCTAGGCACAGACGCTGAGTGTGACATGAGGGACGTGCGCAGGGTCCAGGCTCATAGCACCAGCGAAGAGAATCATCTTTTTGGCAAATGGACTCTGTTCTTCACCAAATCTTCACTGGACTCTCCTATTACCCACAGCTCTAGCAGAGGTCATACACACTCAGGACTCCACATTCAAGGCTTCTTTCTGTCCGGCATCATCAGACAGACCCTCCTGCACACCCACCCCACCCTCCGCGACAGCCCCCGCAATACTGAAGCCGCTCCTCCGTCGCATGTCGGCCTCAGGCACCCATTCAGCCCATTTAGGCCTGAGGACAGAGCCTCAGCTCTTGCAGTGCTGAGCAAGCCCACTCTGGTCACATCTCTTTCTCTGCCAGTAATCGATCCAGTCTCCCATACTTGGTTGAATTCTGGTCCTTTCTGTCAGTGGCACAGGGGAGCTGTGTGCATGAAAGAGAGCCTGTCCAGGTCAAGAATCACTGGCAGAGGCCCCGCAGGGGATGGAGAAAGGACAGAGGTGGGCGTGGGTTAGTCCGAGATGCAAAGGTGGAGGCGGGAAGCAAGCAAGGGCCAGCGAGTGGTTACAGAGGAAATAAACACTAACGTCCACTTCGGGACAGGCAGCTTTCCAGTTCCTAGTCCTGTATCTGTCTACACACGAGCGGTTCCTATGTTCCTGTACTCAGCGGAAGTAATTGTAAAATTCCAACACAGGGCTTGTCAATGTGAGCACGAGGATTCGAAAATTTAGTTCACTCGCTTAGACACAGCGAATTAGGAAGACAAACTTCAAAACTGCTGTATATTGAAAACAACAAACTACTCTAAATGTCAGATTCTCATTACTTAATAAATATTGAATTTATGATTTAATTTCCATTTAACAGAGATGCTAACCCAACAACCTGTTTGAATAGAGAACTTTAAAAATACTTTAGAGGATAGACCTTCAAGATGGTGGAGGAGTAAGATGCGGACATCACCTTCCTCCCCACAGATACATCAGAAATACATCTACATGTGGAACAACTCCTACAGAACACCTACTGAATGCAGGCAGAAGACCTCAGACTTCCCAGAAGATATATAATATATATATATTTTCCTTTTTCTCTTTTTGTGAGTGTCTGTGTGTATGCTTCTTTGTGTGATTTTGTCTATATAGCTTTGCCTTTACCATTTGTCCTAGGATTCTGTCTGTCCGTTTTTTTCCTTTTGTATAGTTTCTAGCGCTTGTTATCATTGGTGGATTTGTTTCTTCGTTTGGTTGCTCTCTTCTTTCTCTTTTTTATTACTTTTTAATTTTTTCCTTTTAAATAATTTTTTATTTTAATAACTTAATTTTATTATTTTCTTTCTTTCTTTCCTCCCTTTTCTTCTGAGCCATGTGGCTGACAGGGTCTTGGTGCTCCAGCCGGCTGTCAGGCTTGTGCCTCTGAGGTGGGAGAGTCGAGTTCAGAATACTGGTCCACCAGAGACCTCCTGACTCCACGTAATATCGAACAGTGAAAGCTCTCCCAGAGATCTCCATCTCAACGCTAAGCCCCAGCTCCACTCATGACCAGCAAGCTACAGTGCTGGACACCCTGTGCCAAACAACTAGCAAGACAGGAACACAGCCCCATCCATTAGCAGAGAGGTGGCCTAAAAATCATAACAAGGTCACAGACACCCCAAAACACACCACCGGACGTGGTCCTGCCCACCAGAAAGACCAGATCCAGCCTCATCCACCAGAACACAGGCACCAGTCCCCTCCACCAGGAAGCCTACACAACCCACTGAACCAACCTCAGCCACTGGGAACAGACACCAAAAACAACAGGAAATATGAACCTGCAGCCTGCAAAAAGGAGACCCAAACACAGTAAGGTAACTAAAACGAGAAGACAGAAAAACACACAGCAGATGAAGGAGCAAGGTAAAAACCCACCAGATCTAACAAATGAAGAGGAAATAGGCAGTCTACCTGAAAAAGAATTCAGAATAATGATAGTAAAGATCCAAAATCTTGAAAATAGAATGGGGAAAATACAAGAAACGTTTAACAAGGACCTTGAAGAACTAAACAGCAAACAAACAATGATGAACAACACAATAAATGAAATTAAAAATTCCCTAGAAGGAAGCAATAGCAGAATAACTGAGGCAGAAGAACGGATAAGTGACCTGGAAGATAAAATAGTAGAAATAACTACCGCAGAGCAGAATAAAGAAAAAAGAACGAGAAGAATTGAGGACAGTCTCAAGAGACCTCTGGGACAACATTAAACGCACCAACATTCGAATTATAGGGGTCCCAGAAGAAGAAGAGAAAAAGAAAGGGACTGAGAAAATACTGGAAGAGATTATAGTTGAAAACTTCCTTAATATGGGAAAGGAAGTACTCAAGTCCAGGAAGCACAGAGGGTCCCATACAGGATAAATCCAAGGAGAAACACGCCAAGACACATATTAATCAAACTATCAAAACTTAAATATAAAGAAAAAATATTAAAAGCAGCAAGGGAAAAACAACGAATAACATACAAGGGAATCCCCATAAGGTTAAAAGCTGATCTTTCAGCAGAAACTCTGCAAGCCAGAAGGGAGTGGCAGGACATATTTAAAGTGATGAAAGAGAAAAAACTACAGCCAAGATTACTCTACCCAGCAAGGATCTCATTCAGATTCGATGGAGAAATTAAAACCTTTACAGACAAGCAAAAGATAAGAGAATTCACCACCACCAAACCAGCTTTACAACAAATGCTAAAGGAACTTCTCTAGGCAGGAAACACAAGAGAAGGAAAAGACCTACAATAACAAACCCAAAACAATTAAGAAAATGGTAATAGGAACATACATATCAATAACTACCTTAAATGTAAATGGATTAAACGCTCCAACCAAAAGACATAGGCTGGCTGAATGGATACAAATACAAGGCCCATATATATGCTGTCTAAAAGAGACCCACTTCAGACCTAGGGACACGTACAGACTGAAGGTGAGGGGATGGAAAAAGATATTCCATGCAAATGTAAATCAAAAGAAAGCTGGAGTAGCAATTCTCATATCAGACAAAATAGACTTTAAAATAAAGACTATTACAGGAGACAAAGAAGGACACTACATAATGATCAAGGGATCAATCCAAGAAGAAGATGTAACAATTGTAAATATTTATGCACCCAACATATGAGCACCTCAATACATAAGGCAAATGCTAACAGCCATAAAAGGGGAAATCGACAGTAACACAATCATAGTAGGAGACATAGTAGTGGGACACCCCACTTTCACCAAAGGACAGATCATCCAAAATGAAAATAAAAAAGAAAACACAAGCTTTAAATGATACATTAAACAAGATGGACTTAATTGATGTTTATAGGACATTCCATCCAAAAACAACAGAATACCCTTTCTTCTCAAGTGTTCATGGAACTTTCTCCAGGACAGATCATATCTTGGGTCACAAATCAAGCCTTGGTAAATTTAAGGAAATTGAAATCATATCGAGTATCTTTTCTGACCACGACACTATGAGACTAGATATCAATTACAGGAAAAAAATCTGTAAAAAATACAAACACACGGAGGCTAAACAATACACTACAAAATAACCAAGAGATCACTGAAGAAATCAAAGGGGAAATCAAAAAATACCTAGAAACAAATGACAATGAAAACACAATGATCCAAAACCTATGGGATGCAGCAAAAGCAGTTCTAAGAGGGAAGTTTATAGCAATACAAGCCTACCTCAAGAAACAAGAAACACCTCAAATAAACAACCTAACCTTACATCTAAAGCAATTAGAGAAAGAAGAACAAAAAACCCCCAAAGTTAGCAGAAGGAAAGCAATCATAAAGATCAGAACAGAAACGAAAAAGAAATGAAGGAAACAATAGCAAAGGTCAATAAAACTACAAGCTGGTTCTTTGAGAAGATAAACAAAATTCATAATCCATTAGCCAGGCTCGTCAAGAAAAAACAGGGAGAAGACTCAAATCAATAGAATTAGAAATGAAAAAGGAGAAGTAACTGACACTGCAGAAATACAAAGGATCATGAGAGATTACTACAAGCAACTATATGCCAATAAAATGCACAACTTGGAAGAAATGGGCAAATTCTTAGAAAAGCACAACCTTCCAAGACCAAACCAGGAAGAAACAGAAAATATAAACAGACCAATCACAAGCACTGAAATGGAAACTGTGATTAAAAATCTTCCAACAAACAAAAGCCCAGGACCAGATGGCTTCACAGGCAAATTCTATCAAACATTTAGAGGAGCGCTAACACCTATCCTTCTCAAACTCTTCCAAAAAGAACAGAGGGAGGAACACTCCCAAACTCATTCTACGAGGCCACCATCACCCTGATACCAAAACCAGACAAAGGTGTCACAAAGAAAGAAGACTACAGGCCAATATCACCGCTGAACATAGATGCAAAAATCCTCAACAAAATACTAGCAAACTGAATCCAACAGCACATTAAAAGGATCATACACCATGAGCAAGTGGGGTTATCCCAGGAATGCAAGGATTCTTCAATACACGCAAATCAATCAATGTGATAAACCACATTAACAAACCGAAGGAGAAAAACCATACGATCATCTCAATAGATGCAGAAAAAGCTTTCGACAAAACTCAACACCCATTTATGATAAAAATCCTCCAGAAAGTAGGCATAGGGGGAACTTACCTCAATAATAATAAAGGCCATATATGACAAACCCACAGCCAACATGGTTCTCAATGGTGAAAAACTGAAAGCATTTCCTCTAAGATTAGGAACAAGACAAGGTTGCCCACTCTCACCGCTATTATTCAACATAGTTTTGGAATTTTTAGCCACAGCAATCAGAGAAGAAAAAGAAGTAAAAGGAATCCAAATCAGAAAAAAGGAGGTAAAGCTGTCACTGTTTGCAGATGACATGATACTATATATAGATAATCCTAAAGATGCTACCAGAAAGCTACTAGAGCTAATCAATGAATATGGTAAGGTAGCAGGATACAAAATTAATGCACAGAAATCTCTTGCATTCCTATACACTGATGAAAAATCTGAAAGAGAAATTAAGGAAACACTCCCACTTACCACTGCAACAAAAAGAATAAAATACCTAGGAATAAACCTACCTAAGGAGACAAAAGACCTGTATGCAGAAAACTATAAGACACTGATGAAAGAAATTAAAGACGATACAGACAGATGGAGAGATATACCATGTTCTTGGATTGGAAGAATCAACATTGTGAAAATGACTCTACTACCCAAAGCAATCTACAGATTCAATGCAATCCCTATCAAACTACCCTATACTACCCAAAACAATCTACAGATTCAATGCAATCCCTATCGAACTACCAATGGCATTTTTCACAGAACTAGAACAAAAATGTTCACAATTTGTATAGAAACACAAACGACCCAGAATAGCCAAAGCAGTCTTGAGAAAGAAAAATGGAGCTGAAGGAATCAGGCTCCCAGACTTCAGACTATACTACAAAGCTACAGTAATCAAGACAGTATGGCACTGGCACAAGAACAGAATTACAGATCAATGGAACAGGATAGAAAGCCCAGGGATAAACCCACGCCCATATGGTCACCTTATTTTTGATAATGGAGGCAAGAATATACAGTGGAGAAAAGACAGCCTCTTCAGTAAGTGTTGCTGGCAAATTGGACAGCTACATGGAAAAGAATGAACTTAGAACACTCCTTAACACCATACATAAAAATAAACTCTAAATGGATTAAAGACCTAAATGTAAGGCCAGACACTATAACACTCTTAGAGGAAAACATAGGCAGAACACTCTATGACATAAATCACAGCAAGATCCTTCTTGACCCACCTCCTAGAGAAATGGAAATAAAAACAAAACTAAACAAATGGGACCTAATGAAACTTATAAGTTTTTGCACAGCAAAGGAAAACATAAACAAGACAAAAAGACAACCCTCAGAATGGGAGAAAATATTTGCAAATGAAGCAACTGACAAAGGATTAATCTCCAGAATTTACAAGCAGTTCATGCAGCTCAATAAAAAAAGAAAAACCCAATCCAAAAATGGGCAGAAGACCTAAACAGACATTTCTTCAAAGAAGATATACAGACTGCCAACCAACACATGAAAGAATGCTCAACATCATTAATCATTAGAGAAATGCAAATCAAAACTACAGTGAGGTATCACCTCACACCAGTCAGAATGGCCATAATAAAAAATCTACAAACAATAAATGCTGGAGAGGATGTGGAGAAAAGGGAAACCTCTCGCACTGTTGGTGGGAATGTAAATTGATACAGCCACTATGGAGAGCAGTATGGATGTTCCTTAAAAAACTAAGACTAGAACTACCATACGACCCAGCAATCCCAGTACTGGGCAAATACCCTGAGAAAACCATAATTCAAAAAGAGTCATGTACCATAATGTTCACTGCAGCTCTGTTTACAATAGCCAGGACATGGAAGCAAACTAAGTGTCCATCGACAGATGAATGGATAAAGAAGATGTGGCACATATATACAATGGAATATTACTCAGCCATAAAAAGAAACAAAATTGAATCATTTTTAGTGAGGTGGATGGACCTAGAGTCTGTCCTACAGACTGAAGTAAGTCAGAAAGAGAAAAACAAATACCATATGCTAACACATATATATGGAATCTAAAAAAAAGAAATTGGTTCTGAAGAACCTAGGGGCGGGACAGGAATAAAGACGCAGACGTAGAGAATGGACTTGAGGACACGGGGAGGGGGATGGGTTAACTGAGATGAAGTGAGAAAGTGGCATGGACATATATACACTACCAAATGTAAAAGAGATAGCTAGTGGGAAGCAGCCGCATAGCACAGGGAGATCAGCTCCGTGCTTTGTGACCACCTAGAGGGGTGGGATAGGGAGGGTGGGAGGGAGACGCAAGAGGGAGGAAATATGAGGATGTATGTATATGTATAGCTGATTCACTTTGTTATAAAGCAGAAACTAACACAGCATTGTGAAGCAATTTTACTCCAATAAAGATGTTAAAAAAATACTTTAAAAAATATTATATAATTCCCCAAAAGAAACTTTGAAATCAGGCTTTGCTAAATGAGTAACTACGGTATCTCACAGGGATCTTGCGAGATTACAATTGTTATCACAGCTCTGAAAGTAATTGGAAAAAGATTAAGCATCCTATTAATATGTATTAGAAAAATTAAGTTTCTCACATTTTACTTTGGGTGCCTGTAAACGGTCTGCTGCTAATTATAATCCTAATATATCAGGCAAAAGATTCACTGGCAAAGTAGAAGATGCACGAAGCTGCTGGCTGCAGCACTATTACATTAGAAGACTGGGGACAAGCAAAACGCCCGTACCATCAACGTGGACGGGAATGAGGGGCCTCTAGGGACAGTTACAGAGTGACTTACAGACAGATAAAAAGCCAAGGTGCAAAATAGAGAACAGTGTGATTCCTGTTGTAGAAGGAATGGTGGGGAAATGAAAACATCTGTACGATTTGCTTATATTTTAAAAAAGAAACATTGAAGGATAAACCAGCAAGAAGTAAAAACGATGATGTACAGGGAGGGGAGAACAGGGAAGGTGGGACGGGGTGGAAGCAGACCTCTCTGAATGTATTTTGACTTCAGAACCATGCAAACATCTTACATAATTAAAAGCAAAATTAAATTAAAAAATAATCACCCCCTCAAAATTTAGGCAAACTGAAACAAAGGACCCTAACAGTGTATCAAGCTGGAGGCCTCGACCTTCTGCCCTGGAGCACGGGCTCTCTAGCTTTGCTGTGCAGGTCTGTGCCCGGGCTTGTGCTTAAGTCCCTGTACCCAAGCTCCAAGCCCCCCACCTGAGATCCTGACAACGGCTGCCGCTTGGCAACCAAGGTGAGACCCCAGGAAAAGGCCCAAACAGGCCCTGGAGGCTGGCCTGGCTTGGGTGGGTCTCCTTGGCCTGTGCAATGGGGCTGAAGCCACAGGCCAGAGCGCCAGGCCCCTCGTGTCTGGGATTCTTCTGTTTCTGAAATTGAAGTAAAATCCACATGACAGGACTAACCATTTTAAAGTGTACAACACAGAGGCATTGAGCACGTTGGCAAGGCTGTGCCACCACCTCCTGTACCCAGTTCCAAGGCATTTCGTCACCCCAAACGGGACCCTGTGCCCATAAGCAGTTATTCCTCAGCAACCACTCAGTGGTCTGTCTCTATGGATTTGCCTGCCTTGAATCTTTCCTACAAACAGAACCACACACTGTGTGCCCTTTTGTGTCATCAGGCTTATTTCACCCAGCATGTTTCCAAGGTTCATCCATGTTGTAGCAGCTGTCAGGACTTCATTCTTTTTTACAGCTGAGTAATATTCCACTGAAGGGACGGTCCCTATTATGTTTACCCATTTGTCAGCGGATGTACATTTAGATTACCTCCAGCTTCTGACCATTGTGAATAGTGCTATGAACACTCACGTAAAAGGTTTTGTTTGAACATCTGTTTTCAGTTCTTTTGGGTATATAGTCCACTTAGGAGTGAAATTACTGGGTCACATGGTAATTCTATGTTTAATTTTTTTGAGGAACCACCAAACTATTTTCCACAGCGGCTGCACTGTTTCACATTCATGTCAGCAAGGTACAAAGGTTCCACATCCTCACCAACACTTGTTATTTTCTGATTTTTAAACTGTAGCCATCCCGGTGGGTGTGAAGTGGCATCTCTTCATGGTCTTGTCCGGGTGTTATGGTGGTTATGTCTGTAGCACTATGAAGTCGTGGATTTTTATATATCAGAAGCAAAGATGGCAAAGTGTAAACACACGTTACTACTGGGAGTGGGTATGTGAGTATCTGTTAGGCTCATTATGTTAAATGTTTCATAAAAAGTTTAACAGTCCAAATTACAGATTCAGCTTTTAAAACTATGGATTTAGATTCTACATTTGTATCTCAGGGACAAGACCATCATAGAAAAATGAGCTAAAAAGAAGTTCCAGAGCATGTTTTTAGATAGTCTCTTTCTCCAGATGAGAAAGCACCATGGGATGTAGGGAAGATGAGGGCTTAGCCAATTTTTATAGCTTCCACCACAGAATCCCTAGAAACTTAGTACATGATATACTGGGCGTGTCATAACCATGGCTGCCTATCGCCTTTCTACATCTTGGGGAAATTCACACCAGGATTACAGCCTCTGCAATGTAGCATCCAGAATCCAAATTCCAAGTCTCACTGGGGCAGGGATAGAAGCGCACGTGAAAAAGTTGCAAGAAGGATACAAAGAATACCCGTACACCCTTTGCGTGGGTTCACCCATCATGAACACTGTGCCTCATTCATTTGCTTTAACCTTTGTTCTCTTCCCTTCAATTTACAGTTGACCCCTGAATAACATGGGTTTGACTGGCATGGGTTCAATCATATGCACATATTTTGCAATAAATACGTACTACACGATCTGAGGTTGCTTGAATCTGCGGATGTGGAACTGCAGACGGAGAGGGCCAAGTGTAAAGTTAGACTCGGATTTTTGACTGCATGGGGGTCAGCGCCCTCCACCCCCGTGTTGTTCAAGGGTCAACAGTGTATATATTTTGTTTTTTAAAACCATTTGAGAGGAAGTTGTCCATTTACCCCTAAAAACTTCAGTCCCGTCCTAAGAACAAGGACCTTTGCTTCTACGACCCTGTAACCCTGGGAGACTTGATGTTGATGTAATCCGTTTATCCTGGCTGCATTTCCTCTTCCAGCACAGAATTCAGTCCAGAACCAAGTACTGCATTTAGCTGTCATGTCTCTTTCGCCTCCTTTAATCTCAAACACTGATCTTTTTGAAGAATACAGCTGCCGCACCCCCCCCTCAGGTGGGGGTTTTTGTGATGTTTCCAATCTTCACTATGACAGTTGCAAAATGGTTTTCCAATCAGTGCTACAACCACCGGTCTGTGGTTGACATTCTCTTGTAAACAAGAGTCCTCCCTTCTCTCCTGTTTCTCTCTTCATTATCTACATGGACTTACAGATGCCTGTACTTCTCAAGGTTTGCAATTCACCGCCGTCCTTAATTATCTTGGTGCTTGAACTGAAGACGGTATTGGCCCTTTGCACTTCCCTCTTAGTTCTGAAACCAGCTGTCAATCTCTACCCTCCCTCCCCACAACAAACCTGAACGGCCTTTAATTCCTCCTGGTAATGCTTTATACGTTTTTCTGCACAGAGGTTCTACACGTCTCGTCTTAGATTTCTTCTTAAGTATTTATCCTTTTATGGTGCTTCTTAAACAGCATCTTTAAACATTTTTCGTTTTCTAATTCTGTCGCTAGTGTATAGAAATACAATTGATTCTTGTACATTGACTTGTGTCTAGTAACTTTGCTAAGCTTCACATTCATCCCAACAGTGTATCTGTACTTCCTTGTTAATTTTCCAGGTATACAAGCACATCGTCTGTAAAGGAAGACATTTTGGTTTCTTCCTCTCTCTTGCCTTAGAGCACTGGCTGAGGGCTTTAAGACAGCGCTCAGTGGAGCTGGTTAGACACTGCAGCTTGCCTGCTTCTATCTCAGAGGGAAAACTTTCAATGTTTAATCATTAAAAACGATTCCTGTGGTTCCACTTCCGGCATGAAGGATTAAACTCTTAGCAAAGAGAGTCTCCTGCAGATAACAACCATAAACCCTGGTCAAAATACAAAAAAACAAAGATCTGAGGGTTCTGGAGAGTGAGTAAAAGCAGGCCCATTTTTGGAGGGGAGTAGAAACTTGGAGGAAGTGAACAGCACAGGGCGAATTCCCGTGGCTTTGCCCGAGGTCAGCCACAGTCCGGTGGGATGTGACAACAACTAACATTCTGATGGAAAGGCTCCCATCTCTTTGGCCAGAGGCACCAGGGGAAGGAGCCTGGGCAACCAGGGCTGGCAGGGGGTGAGGAGGGAAACCTCAGATTCTGTGTATAAATGCTGCCCAAGACTCTGGTTGTCCCTCAACCACTCGTGCACAGGGCCCTGGAAGGGGTCCGAACTGATACCTGAGCCACCACCAACACAGGCATGACAGAGTTGGGACTTTAGGTCTCACTAAGTTAAGCGCCCGCTAAAGCAAAAAATTCAACATTGACTGGTGAACATAACAGGATCTAGAGTCCCTAAAACAACATTCATAATGTCCAGGATATAATCCCAAATTACTCAATGTATGGAAAGCCAGGAAAATGGCACTCATCTTCAAGGGAAAAATAATCAATAGATACCAACTCAACCCAGATATGGGAATTATTAGACAAAGACTTTATGTTCAGTTAGATTAAGAAATGCTTATAATGAATAAAGATACAAAAAAATCTTAGCAGATACACAAAATACAAAGACAGCCAAATAGGCATTTTAGAACTAAAATGTATAATATATGAAATAAAGAACTTAACTGATGGACTTAACAGACTGGAGATGACACAGGAAAGAATTAGTGAACTTTGAAATTAGGGCAATAAAAATTATCCAATCCCGAAAAGAGAGGAAAAAAAAAAAGATGAATAAAAGAAGATAATGACTCCAGCATCTTTGGGGGTGATTTCAAAAGGTCGAACATACCTTAACTGGAATCCAACAAAAAAGAACAGGGAGAATCAGGCAGAAAAAAAAAAAAGCAGAAAACTTTCCAAATTTGGTCAAAGACATAAATTTACAGATTCCAAGAAGCTCCACAGATTCCAAACACAATAAATATGAAGAAAACCATACCAAGGATATTAGACAACACACTTCTAAAATAACCCACGGGAGAAAGAAGTCGTCACACACTTTTTTTGTCTGACATGTAAAGAGCTTGGCAGTAGTCACTCCAGTCCTCACAACAAAGAAAAAGCTGAACAAACTGAAAATCAACAACTCTTCTTAGATCCATCAGAGAATTGATGTTTCAGGGCCAACTGTTGTTCTCCCAACTGGAGAGACGGGCAAATACAGAGAATTACAGCTTACCAGGAACAGAAGACATGGCTGGAGCCAGCAACTGATACATCAGGTCCGGTTTTCATTAAATTACAAGGCATACTAAAAGGCAAAAATCACGGTCTGAAGAGATAAAGTGAGCATTAAGAACCAGATTCAGATCTGGCAAAAACTTTGGAATGAACAGATCAGGAAATTAAAATAATTATGATTAATATACTAAGGTCACTAATGGAAAAAGGAGACACCTGCAAGAATAGATTGGGTAATATAAGCAGAGAGATGGAAACTCCGAGATTCAAATGGAAATGCTAGAAGCCAAGAAGAAATCACAAAGTAAATTACGAAGTATTTTCAATGGAAAGACGACGAAAATAAAACACCAAAATCTGTGAGATGTAGTTAATGTAGTACTTAGGGGAGAAATCTGTAGGGTTTTTTTTTTTTTTTAATTAGAAAAGAAAAATGATCCAAAAACGTTGACCAAAGTTTCCATTTCAAAGAGCTTCTAAAAAATGAGCAAAGTAAACCCAAGGTAAGTAGAAAAAAGGAAATAATAAAGTAAGACCAGGTACCACTGAAATAGAAAATGAACAAATAATGGAAAAAATTAACAAGGCCAAAAAGTTGGTTCTTCAAAAGGTCAACAAAATTGATCACCTCCTAGCTAGAGTAATCAAGTAAGAAAAGTAGAAATCGAATCACTAGTACCAGGAATGAAAGAGGAGTTACACTACCAATACTATAGACATTAAAAGGCTAATAAGAGGGCTTCCCTGGTGGTGCAGTGGTTGGAAGTCCGCCTGCCGATGCAGGGGACGTGGGTTCGTGCCCCGGTCCGGGAAGATCCCACATGCTGCGGAGCGGCTGGGCCCGTGAGCCATGGCCGCTGAGCCTGTGCGTCCGGAGCCTGTGCTCCGCAACGGGAGAGGCCACAACAGTGAGAGGCCCACGTACTGCAAAAAAAAAAGGCTAATAAGGGAATATTTTTTAAAATTATTTTTTAGTTTATTTTTTATTGAAGTATAGTTGACTTACAATGTTTCAGGCAAACAGCAACGTGATTCAGATTATACAGGTAACAATCTGGACTTGTGACTGGCATGTGAAGTATGTGACTGGGGGACAGTCTTGTGGGACTGAGCCTTGGGATCTGATGCTACCTCCAGGTAGATACTGTCAGAATTGAGTTAAATTGTAGGACACCCACTGGTGTCTGGAGAGTCTGAGAACTGGTGGGTGTGGGGAAAATCCCCACACATCTAGGCACAGCAGTGCTCTTGTGAACAGTATAGGAGACACACAGGAATGTGTTTTTCCATACAAGTCAAAACCAACACTGTATAACGAGGATAACACATCAATAAAACAGAAAATTAAAACCGTTTCAACAGAATGAGGAGGAGAAAAGATGAACAATTCAACAGATGCAGACAAAGCATCTGATAAAATTCAACATCATTCATAGTTGAAAACTCTCATCAAACTGTATATATGGAAAGGAACTTTCTCACTCTGATAAAGGGCATCTATGAAAAACCTACAGCTAACATCACAGTTAATGATGAAATACTGACTACGTTCATCCTAAGACTGGTTACAAGGCAAGGATGCCCACTCTTACCACTTCTGGTCACCACGGTTTTGGAGAGCCTGGCCAGTGCAAAAACGCAAGCAAACAAATGAAAGGCACAAGGACTGGAAAGCAAGAAGCAAGACTGAATTTGCAGAGCACGTGACCGTTTGCATACAAAATCCTAAGGAAGCTACAGAAAAGCTAACGCTTGACCAAGAAGTGAGTTTAGCAAATTCACGAGATACAAGGTTAATATATATATATATATATATATATATATATATATATATATATATATATATATATGTGTGTATTCTTACATGCTAGCAGCAAACAACTGGAATTTAAAATTTGAAAAAAACAGTTCCACGTAGTACTAAGAAACAAAATATTTAGGAATAAAAATTTTTTGGTTTTGCTATGTTTTGTATTTTGAAATAACTAGATGCACAGGAAGTTGCAAAGATAGCAGAAAGAGGTCTAGTGTACCTGTCACCCCATTTCTCTCAATGGTTACACCTTATGTAATTCTAATATATCAAAATCAGGGAACTGACATTGGTACAACATACGTGTACAGTTCTATGCACTTTAATCACACCTGTAGATTCGTGTAATGCGCCACCCCCCAGGCTCTGCTCCCCCGATCAAGACAGAGAACTGATCCATCACCACAAGATCTCCGTCCAGCCCCCCTTTACAGACACACTCACGCTCTCTCCTCTACCGGTCCTCGTCTCTGGCAAACACTAATCTGATTGCCGTCTCTAGTTTAGAGTCACTGACCTGTTTTCTGTCTGTATAGTTTTGCCTTTTCTAGAATGTACTTTAAATGGACTCATACAGCAAGTGACCTTTTAAAAATGGCTTTTTTTCTTCACTCGGCAAAATGCCTTGAGATTCAACGAGTTGTCGTGTGTATCAATAGTTTGTCCTCTTTACTGCTGAGTAGTAACGTCTGGTATGGATGTGCCACGGCTTATTTAACCACTCACCGATCTGGAGACATTTTGGTTGTTTCCACATTTTGGGAATTCCAAATAAAGCTGCTATCAACATTCCCGTACAGCTTTTGTATGGACATAGTTTCCATTTCCCCGGGGTAAATGCCCAGGATGTGATTGTGGGGTTTTATGCTAAGTATGTTTAGTTTTTTAAAGAAACTCCCAAACTGTTTTCCAGCATGGCTATATCACTGTACATTCCCACCAGCGATGTATGAGGGATCTAGTTTCTCCACATCCTCACCAGCCTTTGGTATTGTTCGCTAGTTTTCACGTTCTAAGAAGTGTCTCCACAAGGTTTTTATTTGCATTTCCCTTAATCCGCAGTGACCCAATAGCTACTGAAGTTTGCCATCTGTATGTCCTCTTAGGTGCAATCTCTTATCTTTTGTCCATTTTCTACTTGGATTGTTTTATTACTGTTGAATTTTAAGTGTTCTTTATATACTCTAGATATTGAGTCCTTTGTTAGATACGTGGTTGGCAGATATTTTCTCTCGGTCTGTAGCCTGTCTTTTCATGCTCTTAAGAGGGTCTTTTGCAGAGCAAAAGTTTTGGATTTTGATGAAACCAAAACTGATTTCCCCCCCCACCCGCCCCAAAACGATTTTTTTCTTTTATGGGTCGTGCTTTTGGTGTCATATCTAAGAACTCTTCACCAAGCCTCAGGTCCCAAAGAATTTCTACTATGTTATTCTCTCCAAGTTTTTTTTTCTTTTTTGCGGTACGCGGGCCTCTCACCGTTGTGGCCTCTCCCGTTGCGGAGCACAGGCTCCGCACGCGCAGGCTCAGCGGCCATGGCTCACGGGCCCAGCCGCTCCGCGGCATGTGGGATCTTCCCGGACCGGGACACGAACCCGCGTCCCCTGCACCGGCAGGCAGACTCTCAACCACTGCGCCACCAGGGAAGCCCTTTCTCCAAGTTTTATAGTTTTACATTTAAGTCTATAATCCAGTTTGAGTTAACTTTTGTATAAGGTATGAGATTTAGGTCAAGGTCCTTTGTTTTTTCCTTGTTTTGCCTACGGATATCCAATTGCTCCACACCATTTAATAATAGTCATCGGAAGGCGATTCTTCCTTCATTGAACTGCTTTTTCACCTTTGTCAAAAATCAGTTGGGCATACTTGTATGGAGCTATCTTTGGGTTTGTTCCATTGACCTGTGTGTCTATATCTTTGCCAACACCACACAGTTTGATTACTGTAGCTACACAAAATGTCTTGAAGTGAGGTAGAGGTGACTCCTCCCACTTTAGTCTTCAATTTCAAAATCGTTTTGGCTATTCTAGTGCTTCTCCGTATAACTTTTAGAATAATCATATTTATATTTACGAAAGATTTTGTTGAGATTTGGGTAGGAGCTGTATTAAATTTGTATATAAATTTAGGGAGAACTGACATCTCTACTATGTTGAGTCTCCTAATCCATGAACACGGTATGTCTCTCCATCAGTTCAGATCTTCTCTGATTTCTTTAACGAATGTTTTATAGTTTTTATATGTCCTATGTATGTTCTGCTAAATCTACACCAAAGTTTTTCTCTTTTGGGGGGAGAAATTGTTAATGGTACTGCATTTTAAATTCTGTTTCAATATGTTCATTGCTAGTATATAGCAAAAAATGGATTTTTTTCCTATGTTGATTTTATATCCTGTAACCTGGATGGACTGACTTACTAGTTCTGTGGCTTTTGGGGTGGATTCCTTGGGATTTTTCTATGTCATCTGATAAGAGGAACTTTTCTGATTTGTATGCTTTATATTTCCTTTCTTATATTTCTTGCCTTATTGCACTAGCCAAAACGATTAAAAAAAAAAAAGTAAAAAACCTCTTCGTTGGAAAATGTAGAACACTGGTATGGGACGGCTCCTTGAGCTCATTCAAAGGGTGACGATCCTGGGTGGGCCTGATCTAATCAGTCGAGCTTTTCAAAGAGGCCTCTCCTGCTGGCCTACAGGAAAGGAAGCAGCTATGTTGCGAGAGGAGGGGGCCACATGACAGGGAACCAAGGGCAGCCCCTGGGAGCTGGGAGTGGTCCCCGGCCAACAACTAGCAAAAAAAGGGAGATCTCAGTCAAGCAACTGCAAGGAGATGAATTCTGCCAAAGACAGGTCAGCTGGAAAAGGCCTTGGAGCTTAGATGAGACTGCAGCCGCACTGACACCCTGACCTCAGCCTGGCGAGACCCAGAGCAGGGGACGCCGTCAACCCGGGGCAGCAGCACTCCTGATTGGTACACACCGTGAGACACACATTTGTGCTACTGTCTGAAGTTTCTACACTGTAGTAACTTGTAAACAGCAATTAAACTAATACATTTCTTAGGGCAAAACCCCACGAACCATCAGAGAAAAAGGTCACTTCACTTGTTTATCTGCTTGCATTAGTAGCTACTGAATGAAGATGCGTATTTTTTCAAAGCTGAATCTTAATGTGAGCTTAAACATTATTTCCTTTAATAACAGTGAATTCCTGACCTCTGCTGTCTAGGACCTATTTAGAAAAGCTTGCTCTCCCCCCCACCCCCCATCAGAATGGCAATACTAAGAAATGATTCCTCCTCCTTCCCGATTAACATAAAATAGAAGCATTAAAAACCCAATAAATGTCTGAAAAATCTCTTGCTTAGGCATTAGTCATTAGCTAACTCAAAACAAACAGGATGAGCCAGGTTTCTTCAGGCTTTTTATGGAAAGCCCCTGTACTTTTACTAACATTCAAATAACACAAAGAAAAAAAGCCTCCAAAACGCAACAGCTCCCAAACTACCAATATGTATCGTATTAGAAATTAAACCTGAGAGAATTTAAAAATACAAAAACGTACAAGCGTATCCCTAGTTAGCCACCAGTGATGACACTGTCACACGTCACGTGGCCTCTGGAAAACCCTGCTCTACACTCTTGGGAGAATGGAAGTGAAAAAGGCAAATAATGTCTTAGTATTATTATCAAAGCAGTTTGACCCTGTGGGGCCCTTGAAAGGGTCTCAGGGACTTGCAGCCCACACTTTGAGAACCACTGCCCTGGAGAGCTTTGGCGCGGCAGGATCACCAAAGCCAAGGCTGGAAGCGACCCCAGGTCCACGCGCAGCTCACGCGTCAACGGCAGCATCGTCTCAGAACAGAAAACCACAGGAGAACGAATACGAGGGGACCACCGCCATGCGCGTCTCAAAACAAAACGGGGAGCTGCAGAGACAAGTCACAGTCAGAGATTTACACTATTCTTTATTCACATGAAGTCTGAAAACAGGCAGAGCTAAACATAATGCAACAGCCACAGTCGCTAAAGGACACGTAGCACTTCCTACGTGCCAGACACTGTTCTGAGTGCTCTTCACTTATTGATTCAATGAATCCTCACAACACTACCGGAGGGAGGTATACTGTTATCCCCATTTTACAGATGAGCAAACTGAAACAGTGTTTAAGTAACCTGGCCGATGGGAAGTCATATGGTTCCTTGGTCCTGTTTAGGGATACACAGGTGGTAAAAATACCATCAGAACGGTGGTTACGGTGGGGTCCACGGGGTTTATAAGTTACCGCTGATATTCTTAATCTGAGGGGAAGGTACAGACGTGATTGGCTTATTTTTTAAACGTTTAAACTGTTTTAAACTAAATATGTTTTCAAACCCTCTTCTGTACAGGATATGAAAAACATTTATATATTGTACAATTTTTAAAAAGAGCAAGAGAGAAGGAAACACAGTGAAGGGCATTACAAAACAACCCTTGAGGTCTGGCCACTCCCTCCAAGTGTTTTTTCTGAAAAGTGTGCAGATCTCTTTAAATATAATCATTCCACCACTTTTTTCCAAGTCCCACGATTGGGGCTACTTTCTTTCTACCACCTGATCTCCTGCCACCGGACTGCCACCAGTGGCCTTGTCATAGGACTATAAACACATAAAACAACACAGATACTCAATATTTAAAGCATTAAAATAGAGAAACACCTGGTACTTCAAGGCTGAGGAACTAAAAGTCAAAAAGGAAGTCCTCTGTTAGCAATATCTAAGTGGGGTACATGGCTGAGAAAAGAAAAAAGCACCATGTGATGAGGTCCGTGTGTTTTCGGAGAGTCGGAGTCTCCGCTCTGCTCTTTCCTATTGTCCGTGTTTTTGCCTTGGGGAAGAAGTAGAAAACTTGAGAGATGACTAAAACGATAGTAAATTATGAATTATTCAGGCTTTCCAAGTAGGAGAGAGGTTACTTTTACCCAAACAAATGATTCAGGCTTACTTCTGGGTAGCTGCCTTTTGTGAAGTCCACACGTCTCATTCCCTACACATCCCCGAGTCAACAAGCGCTTCATCAGAACCCCAGCGGGGCTGATCACTGCTCGTTGACAAACCTACGTAATCAATCCTACTGGTCTTTCCCACACACAACGCGAAGCACTTAAGAGCTAAAAATGCCTTTCCACCCAGGAGTCCACACTATGGTTTTCTTTACTTCTGGGCACTGTTTATTCTTTGCTCCAAAGACACACCTCTGACACGATGGCAGGTTGGTGACCATGCTCACAGATGCCACATGGGAGCCTGGGAGGATCCATCCAAGCACACACATCCCACAAGTGTCCCAGAACCATCTTTTAAAACCTGTCGCTGCCCCTTTAAATCTTCCCAACCCCCTCCCCCCAAATCCATCTTCACTTCCTTCTACTGGCAGCTTATCCAGGGAGCTAAGTTTAGCTACCAAATGCTCCAAATGCTAATCTTTCCTCCAGGGATGTCGACTTAGCTGGAGGGGCCACCCTGGCAACAGAGCACTTGCTTCCCCAGAAGAATCAAAGCAGAGCAGCTGTCAAATCCCTGGTAGGAAGGGGTCTCTCCTCACAACATTTTTTTTTTTGGCAGGGGGAGGAGGCGGGGTGTGGTAGGGAGGGAGCATCTTCTGGGAGAACTGTTCCTCACTCCAGCTCATTCTATCCTTTCCACAGTCTCGACAAGGTCAGCCAGGTCAACCCTCACGGTCCCTGTCTCATCTTGGGACGGCTTGTTATTTTCAACCCAAAGCAATAAAATTTAAACAGAGTCAAAATGTAGCACAGACCTCACAAAACCCATTCTGGTTTCCTACATCACCTGGATCTCAGCCGTGGGAATCCTTTTCGAGTTATACTTATGGAAGGAAAAAGACGAGGACCTGCACAAAAGTTCATGTGAAGTTCAAGCCCCAGCTCTGGGGGTGGGGGGGCTTCACCGCGGGGGCCGGCTCTCTGGCAGTGTGGGCTCTCCAAGGGGAGTGGTTCCTTGGCTGAGACCAGACCTCCTGTCACATAGGGCTGTAAGATGGCTGACCTGGTGACAGACTCTGAGATACCACAGAAGTAAAAGGAAAGGAGAAAACCCAGTGAGTTTTTTTTTTTTTTTTTAACCTGATGGTGTTCAGGCTACACAGAAAGAGAAAGCTTAAAGACCTACATCCTCTTCTGTAGCTAATGGAAGTGACTGTGGGATTCTCCAGAATCATGACTAGCTTGTCTCCTAATTCCTAAGGATAGAGACAATTCCCACTTTACAGCACACATGCTTCCAAAACAAGCCTCTCAACCCTAAACCCACATAAAGTTTCACTTGATTTACAATCTGGAAACTAATGGTTCTTCTTTCCCGTTTACTTAAATTTGCTTTAACAAAATCATGAACAGTTACCAGAATGGCTCCTGGAAAACAAAACCTCACCAGCACAGCTGCGATTAAAATGCGAAGAGACAGCAGCTAGAAGGGCTGCATTCACACTTCCGGGAGTGGCTGGTGCCAACCAGCTCTTTAGATGGCCACTTAAAATTCAACTCCCAACCAGCCCACGTCGTCCCATCTGTCACACCAGCGAAATGCCTGAACTTGAGAACAGCACAGGCTGTCCAGCTGCCCACCAGCTTAGCCATTACAGGAGCCTGGCGTCACCTGACCCCCTCACATGCCTGCAGAGATGCTGGGCTCCACCCTCATCCCTACCACGACTACCAGCTCTGCCCCCAGCCCCTAAAGAAAAATTTAAAGCAGTGGAGAAATCCGTGAAATCAAGACATGCCAAAACTATTGATTCAGACACCACAAAGCTCTGACTCTGAGGTTGAGGAGGTGAACACAGGTTTCATTTCCAGGAGGAGTTATAAGGGCCTAGCACAGTGCCTGGCTAACAAGTGCTCATAGGTACTTGATTTATGGACAATCACAGATCAGCGGAAACCACTCACCCTGCTGGACAACAACGCCAATAACAGGCTCTCGGTGCCCGGTACTGTGCTACGCTGGTGACATATGTTATCTTCTTTGATCCAAACATAGTATGATTATTCCTGCTCCCCAGAGGAAGAAAGCAAAGTTTAGAAGCTAACTTGCTCAAGGTCAAAGAGGCTGCTCAACCCCAAGGCCAGCCTCTCACCCCTCCACTTGCAGGGCTGGGCTGTAACCCACGACCAGAGACCACCGGCCAGCCTCCAGGGATAAGCGCGAGGGCACTTCACAGGAATTAAGTTAAGAGATCGGAGCAAGCATGGGAATCCCATTCCTGCCACGAAGGCCGGGGAGGCGGCGCCCAGGCACTGGGACGAGAGGGGACGTCGTCCGGACGGCCCCGCCCCCACGGTGGAAGGGCGCCAGGGCGCCTGCAGCGGGCCGCTCCATCCTCCCCCACCTCGGCCGAACAAAAGGGGAAGAGAAGGGCTCAAAGCAGCCCTCTGTCTGCCAAAGCCTGACTCACCCGCGGGCTCGCCGCTTGGCGCTCGGAATCAGCAAAAGGCAAGCTCTGCTCAGGGAACCGGAGCCGCGGCCGGCGGGGAGGACGGAAGGCCAGGGGCGGGGCCGCGCCAGACACTCCCGTGGGCGGGGGCCGGCGGCCCACCCCCGTGGCGGGCAGGTCCGGACCCCGGGCTCGGCACCCCCGCCCGCAGGCCCTCTGCACCCGGGGCCCCCCCACGAGCCCACTGCCTCTCCACCCTCAGCCATGCCTCCAGTTTGCTGCTGACCCGAAGTCAAGCAGGATTTCGTAAGAGACACCCCCCCCACCAAAAAGGAAAACCCCACCAAAACACACGGCTTAGTGTAAATGCCAAAGGTATTACAATTCACAGGGGAGAGACTCAGTCCCCGCGACATGTGACAGGAACCAGGGATGTTTAGAACAGGACGGCTTCATGGCTGCGGGCGGGCCAGTGTGCACTCAGCACCCACGTTTATTTGCTTCACCTGGCAGAGAACACGCGGAGTCCAGCACAGGTAACCCACCAAGGGCGTCTTCCTTTGGCCTTGCCAACTGTCTGAGCACATGCTCGTTTGGAAACGCTACCCGGGCTCCCTCGACCTCAGCCACCACGCAGCTCTGTTGGGTGGGATGAAGCTCTGCAGACGTGTACTAGCTCATTTTTCAACTGTAAATGGACCAGTGATCTAGACAAAAAAATTATTTCAAGATGTGCAATACCTGGAGAGAGCTGCCACAAAAACATGTATGTTTCCCAATGAGAAGCATCGTAAAGAAGATTCTGGAAGCAGGCACTGACTGGTACCTGTGTTGTAGTTATTACTGGGTCATGCTATGGTACTTCAAAATTCAGCACTTCCAGTAACTACTCTTAAAACTAACCTAAAAAAGAAGCACATCAGTAAACCTCAGCCTTAAGAAAGGTTACGTTACAGAACACGTCAGGCTGAATAAAGGGATCTTTATTTAGGTTCTAGCTTGTCACCAAAGGAGACAATTCAATAGAGACCAGCCTGTCAAAATCACCTGTAAAGGTGACGTGCAACTCAAGACCCAAGGTGAGTCTTAAGACATCACTTTTGTGAAACTGATTTGCCAGGCCATTTGGAGAACCAACCTCTGTCAGTAACTAGGCTTCCTGATCAATCCCTGTCTCTTTTCTCCGCAGCAGAAAATGGCATGTGAAATAAACATCCAGCTGGCTTTCTTCCCTCAAGAACCAGAGCCGGCCAGAGAGAACTTCGACCTTGGCCCTTGAGCCAAGTGCCACGTCCCAGAGGGCGCACCCCGGTGGAGCAGCCACGAATGTGTGGAAACCCCAATCCGGGCTACTTTTGGGGTTCCTCCTTAGAACAACATCAGGGATTTGCTCAGGAGCAGAGCCAAATGAGACGTAAGCCACCCACAGCCCGAGCAGCGGGGCCTCCTGACAAAGGGCACATTTGAAAGGTGTCAATAAATTGCTTCTCAAAACAACATGTTTTCCACCTTCTCAAATGGGGAGTTTTGCTTGACATTTCCAAAAAACACTTTTTTAAGCTCAGTAAATAAAAGGGTGAATTGTAGGGTTATTTCACAAAATCTTGCTTCTTAAAGCTCAGGGAAGACACAACGTTCTATCACATCCGGCACTAAGACTAGTAGACCAAGTTCCTTTTTAAAAGAGAATATCCACTGAGAAGCCAAAGTAGAGATTATACGACCCACTTCCAACCTCGTAAACTAAAAGCTGTTCCTGGTGACCAGCTTCAGCCAAGGCCGAAATGAGCAATAATGAGAGAAAGGGGGGAACTTCCCTCCCGGGGCCACCACTGCTGATTTATGGTGCTCCGTGGAGTTTCTCTGGAGAGACAGGCTTGCCCTTTCCTTTCACCAGAACCGACCACCAACTCACCATCGTTAAGGGACCCTAACTTCTCATGCAATGTTGGGTAAGAGGAAAGACAGGGCAAAAATAAAATACCACCTATCGTGAAAACCACCCCCAAAGAGCAAACTTTCCTCCCTCTCGTAAGCACCATTAATATATTTACATTTCCTTTAAGAATGATGCATAAGAGTGTTCACAGCAGCTTTCTTCTTCTGGCCGAAGAGTGGAAACAACCCAAATGCCCATCACACAACTGGTGAATAGATAAAGGAAAGGTTTGCCCACATAGCAGAATACTAGTTAGGGATAAAGATGAATGGAACACTGACACATGCTACAATATGGAGGAACCTTGAACACATTAAGCTAAGGGAAAGAAGCCAGGCACGGAAGGCCACACACCGTATGACTCCATTTATAGGAAATACCCAGAAAATCTACGGAGACACAACGTGGATGTGGGGCTGCCGGGGACTGGGGACTGGGCTTCAGTGTACATGGGCGTGAGGGACCTTACTGGGACAATGGAAAGGTTCTAAAACTGCCTTATGGTGATGGCTGCACAACGTGGTAAGTTTACTAAAAGTCACTAATTTGTACACTTTAAAAAAGCTGCATAAAAAAAGTAAGTTTCCATAAAATCGAGTTATTTATTCAAAAATGCTGTTTTGCTCATACTGAGAATTAATCATCTCCATTTAAAGACTCCTAAGTAGGTGAACATTGGTTCAGGTCTAAGAACTCTTTCAGGGGCTCAAAATTTTCAGGGCAGGTAAAACTCCAATTATAAAGGCTGTTATCATCTTTATTAAACCACAGCTATTTAACAAAATAGCGGCAGGAAGTTACACAGGCCCTGAACGTCACTTAAACGGAAACCAAGTTGTCACTAAATGGAACGACAGGCTCCTGAATGAGCCCCCATCCCCGGACCCCCCAGGCCTAGGCTGGTGCTGCCACAGTGAGTGGAGGAGGATGGCACTGGGACCCCTGGAGGGTCTGAGCTTGACCTTCCTTCCTGTGCAGATGCGAGTCTGGGCCTCTCAGAACCCCCTAAGGAAGGAAGGTGAAAGCGAATTTTGGTGTTGGCCTATCTACCTTCTAGTCCAGGGATTCCCAAAGTGCATCCCCTCTGCCGAGACGTCCTTGGAGCAAGGTCTGGGCCGAAGCAAACGGCCCCTCTTCCCTGGGAGCCGCAGCATCGTGAGAGGCCTGGACATATTCTGCCCAGAGAGGCCTGCTTAGCCGCGTGTTCCCCATTTTTCTCATTTATTCACTGTCAAAATCTTCCTTCACATTAGACTAAAAGCGTACCCTCTTTTAGAAATTAGAAACAAAGCCCTCTTTACAATGTGTCCTTATGAAAAAGGGAGAAAATCACTATCCTTGTTAATTTATTAAAACACTTTGGCATCTGACTGGAAGTATATCAGGCCGTCCGTGTCTTACAATTTTGACGTAAGACAAGGATTAAAAAAAAAAAAGCATTCAGAGAAAAAATTATATGCGATAGAGAATGAGAAAGGCAGTGGGGAGAAAAGGAGAGTAAGCCAGTGACTGGAGTCCTCAGCACTCCTCTTGAAACTTTTCTGTAGTTCGAAATGATGTCAAAACAAAAAGTTAAAGAAATTAAAAATGATAATCGGAGACATTCTATGCTTGTAAACATGGGCACAGATGCTATGTGAGGAAGGCTGTTAACAATACTTCAAAAAGTCAGCCAGTGAAATACCTACTCAGAGTCCGTTTCCAGAAATCCTCTTGCACAGGTAAGAGTAATGAGATGGTGCTGCTCTGTAGAAGGCCTGCTTTAGGGACTCACACACAGGACCGACCGTGTCTGCCTGGTCATGCACTGAACTGCCCTGTAAAGATGTTATGGGAGAACAGGTCCATGGCTCTCCCCTAAAAGGCATACATTTTCTAGCAGTCTCCCGAAGGCTGCTGTACTGGTAGCCTCTCTGGCTTATTACTGTTTATTATTCACTGGTTTATCATTCGTGTTCCTGGGAATTTGCTGACTAGATTCCAGTTGAGATTATGCATGAAGTTTATCTGTTCAGCTGTTTGAATCCTCCAAACCATTCCTCCTGACAAATAGCTTATGTGTTAGTATCATGGGGGAGCTCACTTTTATTTCATAATCCAGACTCCTCTCCGTTGGCATCTGGAGAGCAGGTTTTGTTTCTAACATATAAATGAATGATTTTCTCTACCATAGCTTAGGGATCCACATTCATAATTTTATTTCACCTAATGCTAAAGAATTTCTTCTTATTCAAGTATTTTGTGAAAGTGATAACTTTAAAAAGAATTCAAAACAATTTCTAAGGCTTCAATTCTCATATTCTTACTTGAGGGAAAGAAACCAAAACCGTCTCTAATCCAGTGCCTATCAGCTAGCTTAATCAAAGCCACGGCCTGTCCTCTCAACTGTAGCTTTGTTTGAGTGCAGTTGAGTCGTCTTTGTTTCTCTGGGACTGGAGGGGAGCTGAATAAATGGCCCTGGAGGTTTCAGCCACAGTTGGGTTCTAGGGAGGCAACTGAAGTTTCCTCTCTCATTTCTCACAGCAGGTGCCAACGAATCCTGAAGGGAATGCAGAGATTAATTACAGCTGGACTTACTTTGGTCCGATCCTCTCAAGGAATGAAATCCTTGGAGACTTAAGGAAGAATTAATTATTTAAAATGCTTCTGTCCAGGCTGAATGCACAAAGCGTTGAGGTAGGTCTGTTAGATTTTGTGCAGTGAAAAAGTAATAATCTGCATCACGAGGAAAATGAAGACCTTTCCTTGAAGGGACGGGAGCCATAACCCTAGGAACTCGGATCCCAAGGAACCCCAACTAATCTTCCAAAATTTTAACCCTTGACATTTATCACTTTCATTAAAATTTAAAGGAAAGGTAAAACCAGTTTTGCCAGGCTGATCGATGGCAGAGGCCAATACGAGATTTTGTTAAGTGAATGAGTGAGCAGGAATAGTGGGTACTCTCTAAAGCTGAGAACTCCTGAATTTTGTGGCTCAAACATTCAATTAAAGGTAAAGACAGACGTAGAGAATGGACTTGAGGACACGGGGAGGGGGAAGGGTAAGCTGGGACGAAGTGAGAGAGTGGCATCGACATATATACACTACCGAATGTAAAACAGCTAGTGGGAAGCAGCCGCACAGCACAGGGAGATCAGCTCAGTGCTTTGTGACCTCCTAGAGGGGTGGGACGGGGAGGATGGGAGGGAGACGGGGACATATGTATGCATATGGCTGACTGACTGTTGTACAACAGAAACTAACACAACATTGTAAAGCATTTATACTCCAATAAAGATCTATTAAAATTTTTTTTAAAAAGGTAAAGAAAATCAGAAACAAGTTGGAAGTTCTATATCCTGTTTTTATTCACAACAATGTATCTTGTATGCTCTGCTGCATATTAACACACATGTATCTTTTTTTTTTTTTAAGAATTGTAAAAAACAAGTAACATAAAACTTACCATCTTAACTATGTTTAAGTGTGTGGCTCACAGCGTTAAGTACCCTCACATTGTTGTGAAATGGGTCTCCAGAATATTTTCAACTTGAAAATCGGAAACTCTGAACCCATCCGACAACAACTTCCCATCGTTCTCCCTCAGCCCCTCGTATCCTACTTTGTTTCTATGAATCTACTGTAGGTACCTCATGTAAGTGAAATCACACAGTATTTGTCTTTTTGTGACTGGCTTATTTCACTTAACATAATGTCTTCAAGGTTCATCTCTGCTGTAGCATGTGACAAGATTTCCTTCCTCTTTAAGGCTGAATCATAGTCCACTGTTTGGATGGACCACATTTTGTTCATCTGTTTATTTGTCAAAAGACACCTGTGTTGCTTCCACTGCTTGGCTATTGTGAGTAATGCTGATATGAACATGGGTATGCAACTATCTCTGAGAATCTGCTTTGGATTCTTTTGTATACATGTGCTAAAGTGCTGTTGCCGGATCATGTTGTGGTTCTATTTTTAATTTCTGGAGAAACCTTCATACTGTTTTCCACAGCACCTGCACCATTTTACAATCCCTGCAACAGTGCAGAAGGGTTCCAATTTCTCATTATTCTCACCAAGACTTGTTACTTTCTGTTTTTTCTTTTTATCACAGCCATCCTAACAGGTGTGAGAGGTAATATCTCACTGTGGTTTTGATTTACATTTCACTGATGATTACTGAGGTTGAGCATCTTTTCATATGTTGTTGACCATTTCTGTTTATCATCTTTGCAGAAATATCTATTCAAATCCTTTGTTCATTTAAAAATAGGGGCTGTTTTTTGCTGTTGAGTCGTAGAGGTTTTTAATATATATATATATATTTTAGATATTAACCTTTTATCAGCTATATGATTTGCAAATATTTTCTCCCATTCCACAGGTTGCCTTTTCATTCTGTTGACTGTGTCCCTTTGATGCACAAAAGTTTTAAAGTTTGATGTAGTTCCATTTGTCTATTCTTGCTTTTGTTGCCAGTGCTTTCAGGGTTCTAGTCAAGAAATCATTGCCAAGTCCAATGTCATGAAGCTTCTCCCCCAGTTTTCTTTTAAGTGTTTTCTAGTTCTAGGTCTTAGGTTTAGTTCTTTGATCCATTTTGAGTTAACTTATGTATTATAAGTGTCCAAATTAAAAAGAAATTGCTATACAGCATTCCACTGAATACATGTACAAAAACTTAGCTGAGCCTATCAACAGCCACTTAGGGTATTGCCAGTGTTTTGCTATTGTGAACAACGATGACATGAATACTCTTTATGTAAGTTTCTCACACACATGAGAACAAGTATCTCCCGGTCTTTTTAGGAGTTAGAGTTATCTCGTGACTGGCTTATTTCAAATTTTAATTTTTTATTCTTCATTTCATTTGTATTACAATCCCTTTCCTTGAAACCCTTAGGACTAGATAAATGTATTTTGGAATTCAGAAATTTCAGATTTTGTCTGTAATTAAAAAGAAAAACTCCCTACAAACAAAAAAGTCCTAGGATGTCCTGTGGCTTCATAAGCGAATTCTACCAAACATACAAAGAAGAACTTATATTGATCCTTCTCAAACTCTTTCAAAAGACTGAAGAGGAGGGAACACTCCCACAGACATTCTCTGAAGCCACCATCACCCCGGTATCACCCTGATACCAAAACCTGACAAAGACACTACCAAAAAAGAAAATTACAGGCCAATATCTTTGATGAATACAGATACAAAAATTCTCAACAAAACATTAGCAAACAGAATCCAACAACACATAAAAAAGATCATACACCACAACCAAGTTGGATTCATCCCAGGGTCACAAGGATGATTCAATCAATGTGACACACCACATCAACAAAAGAAAAGACAAAAATCACATGATCATCAATAGATGTAGAGAAGCATTTGATAAAACTCAACATCCATTATTGATAAAAACTCTTACCAAAGTGTGTATAGAGAGAACATATCTCAACATAATAAAAGCTATTTATGACAAACACATAGACAATATAATATTCAATGGTGAAAAGATGAAAGTCTTCCTGCTAAAATCTGGAACATGACAAGGATGCTCACTATCATCACTTCTATTCAACACAGTCCTGGAAGTCCTAGCCACAGCAATCAGACAAGAAAAAGAAATAAAAGGTATCCAAATTGGAAGGGAAGAGGTAAAACTGTCATTATATGCTGGTGACATGATACTATATATAGAAAATCCTAAAGACTCCACACAAAAGCTACTAGAACTGATAGGTGAATTCAGCAAGGTAGCAGAATACAAGATTAACATACAGAAATCGGTTGCATTTCTTTACACTAACAATGAAATATCAGAATGGGAATGCAAGGAAACGATCCCTTTTACAATCACATCAAAAAATAAAATACTTAGGAATAAACCTGACCAAGGAGGTGACTTACATGCCGAGAACTACGAAACATTAATAAAGGAAACTGAAGATGATTCAAAGAAATGGAGATATCCCACACTCTTGGATTGGAAGAATTAACATTGTTAAAATGGCCACGCTACCCAAAGCAATCTACAGATTTAATTCAATCCCTATCAAATTACACATGACATTTTTTACAAAAGTAGAACAAATAGTCCAAAAATTTATAAGGAACCATAAAAGACCGAGAATTGCCAAAGCAATCCTGAGGTAAAAGAACAAAGCAGGAGGCATAACCCTCTCAGACTTCAGAGAATACTACAAAGCTACAGTAATCAAAACAGTGTGGTATTGGCACAAAAACAGACATATAGATCAATGGAACAGAATACAGCTCCCAGAAGAAAACCCACACACCTACAGTCAATTAATCTTCAACAAAAGAAGCAAGAATATACAATGGAGAAAAGACAGTCTCTTCAGCAAGTGGTGTTGGGAAAGTTGTACAGCTGCATGGAAATCAATAAAGTTAGAACACACCCTCACACCATACACAAAAATAAACTAAAAATGGCTTAAAGACTTAAATATAAGACATGACACCATAAAACTCCTAGAAGAGAACATAGGCAAAACATTCTCTGACATAAATCGTACTATGTTTTCTTAGGTCAGTCTCCCAAGGCAATAGAAATAAAAGCAAAAATAAACGGGATTTAATCAAACTTACAAGCTTTTGTACAGCAAAGGAAACCATAAACAAAATGACAACCTACAAGAAAATATTTGCAAATGAAGAGACCAACAAGGGCTTAATTTCCAAAATATACAAACAGCTCATACAACTCAATAACAACAACAAAAAAAAACCCAATCAAAAAATGGTTAGAAGACTTGGACATTTCTCCAAAGAAGACATACAGATGGCCAACGGACACATGAAAAGATGCTCAATATCGCTAATTATTAGAGAAAAGCAAATCAAAACTACAACGAGGTACTACCTCACACTGGTCAGAATGGCCATCATTAAAAAGACTACAAATAACAAATGCTGGAGAGGGTGTGCAGAAAAGGGAACCCTTCTACACTGTTGGTGGGAATGTAAATTGGTGCAGCCACTATGGAAAACAATATAGAGGTTCTTCAGAAAACCAGAGTTGCCATATGATCCAGCAATCCCACTCCTAGGCACATATCTAGACAAAACTATAATTCGAAAAGATACATGCACCTCTATGTTCATAAAGCACTATTCATAACAGCCAAGAAATGGAAAAAACCTAAATGTCCAACAACAGATAAATGGATAAGGAAGATTCGGTACATATATACAATGGAATACTACTAAGCCATAAAAAAGAATGAAATGATGCCATTTGCAGCAACATGGATGGACCTAGAGAGTATCATACTAAAGTGAAGTCAGAAAGAGAAAGACAAATACCATATGATATCATTTATATGTCGAATCTGAAATATGACACAAATGAACTTATCTACGAAAAAGAAAACAGACATAGAGAACAGACTTGTGGTTGTCAAGGGGGAGGGGTGTGGGGGAAGGGTGGATTGGGAGTTTGGGATTAGCAGGTGCAAACTATTATACATAGAATGGATAAACAACAAGGTCCTACTGTATAGCACAGGGAACTATATTCAATATCCCATGATAAACCATAATGGATGATAACATGAAAAAGAATGTATATATATGTATAACTGAATCACTTTGCTGTACAGCAGAAATTAACACAACATTGTAAATCAACTATACTTCAATAAAATAAATTAAAAAAAAGAAATTTCAGATTTTGGAAAGTATTATGGCACATAGGCTACACATTACAAAGTATTATCAGTTGGGATTTAGGGTAGCACCCAGATTGCTTTGTTCTGGGAACTCTTTAAGAAAGGCAGTCTTTTCCTTCCCCTCCCCATCATCGAGTCACATCCCAGGTACTGGAGAACTGAGTACATGTTTAAAAAAAAAAAAAAAAAAAAGACAGTGACATTCAAAGAAGCTGCCTTTCAATGAGTTACTTTCATATGGCACCAGGAAAAGAATCCATTTAAAACCTGATCCAGTGAATTAAGAAAATTATTTTTTTAAAAAAGAGCATTACTGAGGTATAATTGACATACAAGGAACTACACATATTCAAAGTGTACAGTTTATTAACTTTTGACGTATGCATACACCTGGGGGATCATCACTACATTCAAGGTAATGAACATGAATCCATCACCCTCAAAAGTTCCCACATGTCCCTTCCTCTCTCCTGCAGTCCTTTCCTGTCTCCAGGCAACCACTGTCCTGCTTCTGTCACTATATGTATTCGTCTCCTGGTATCTGCGGGAATCGGTTCCAGGACATACCTTAAAGTTAGGTAGCATCACTCTTCCAAATCTGTTCTTCTCCTTCAATATTGTATTGGCTATTCTGAGTCCCTGCCTCTCCATATAAACGTGAGAATCAGTTTGTCGATATCTATGAAATAATGTACTGGGATTTTGATTGGGATTACACTGAATCTATAGATGTTGGGAAGAAGTGACATCTTGACAATATCAAGTCTTCCTATCCATGAAACATGGAATATCTCTCCATTTAGTTCTTTGATTTTGTTCATCAGAGTTTTGTAGTTTTCATCATGTAGACCTTGTACATATTTTGTTATTAGGTTTATGCCGAAGTACTTCATTTGGCTGGGGGGCACTAATGTCCATGATATTGTATTTTAAATTTAAAATTCCACTTGTTCATTATTGGTATATAGGAGAACAACTGAATTTTGGAAATTAACCTGGCATCCTGCAACCATGCTATCATTGTTTATTAGTTCCGTGAGTTCTCTGTCAATTCTTTTGGATTTTCTATATAGATGATCACGTTTTCTGCAAACAGTTTTATGTCCTCCTTCTCAATCTGTATACCTTTTACTTCCTTTTCTTGCCTTACTGCGTTAGCATGGATTTCCAATATGATGTAGAAAAGAAGTGGTGAGAGGGGCCATTGTTACCTTGTACATGATCTTAATGGGAAAGCTTTGAGTTTCTCACCAATAAGCATGACGTTATTAGCTGTAGGTTTTTTGTAGATCATCTTTACTGAGTTGAGAAAGTTTCCCACTATTCCTAGTTTAAGAGTTTTTATCCCGAATGGGTGCTGAATTTTGTCACATGAGTTTTCTGTATCTATTGATATAATCATGTGATTTTTCTTTTTTACTCTGTTGATGTGATGAATCACACTGACTTTTGAATGTGGAACCAGCCTTATGTACCTGATATAAAGCCCACCTGGTCATAGTGTATAATTCTTTTTATACATTTTTGAATTTGATTTGCTAACATTGTTGAGAATTTTGCATCATGTTCATGAGAGAGACTGTTCTCCAGTTCTCTTTTCTGGGAATGTCTTTGTCTGATTTTGGTATTAGGGTAGTACTAGCTTCATAGAATGAGTTAGGAACTATTCCCTCTGCTTCTGTCCTCTGAAAGAGACTGCAGAGAATTGGTATAACTTCTTCTTTAAATATTTGGTAGAATTCACCAGTGGACCCACCTGGGCCTGGTGCTTTTGGTTTAGGAAGGTAATTAATTATTGATTCAATTTCTTTTATAGATAAAGGCCTATTCAGAGCATCTACTTCTTCTTGTGTGAGTTTTGGCTGATTGTGACTTCCAAGGAATTGGTTCACTTCATTAGGTTATCAAATTTATGGGCACAGAGTTGTTCATAATATTCCTTTAATATCGTTTCAATTACCACGGGATCTGTAATGATGTTCTCTCTAATTTCTGGTATCAGTAACTTATATGTTTTCTTTTTTTCTTAGATGGCTTGATTAGAGGATGATCGATTTTATTGATCTTTTCAAAAAACAGCTTTTCGTTTTGTTGATTTTCTCTACTGATTTCCTGTTTGCGATTTCATCTATTTAATTCTTTGTTTTAAATCTTCTGTTCACTTTGGACTTAATTTGCTGTTCGTTTTCTAATTTTCTAAGATGAAAACTTAGATAATTGATTTTAGATACTTCTCTACTATAAGCATTCAATGCTACAAATTCCCCTCTAAGCACTGCTTTTGCTGCACCCCACAAATTTTGATAAGTCTTGTTTTCATTTTTACTTGGTTCAAAATATTTAAAAATTTCTCCTGAGATTTCTTCTTTTATCCACGTGTTATTTAGAAGTGTGTTGTTTATTTATTTTAAATTTATTTATTTATTTTTGGCTGTGTTGGGTCTTCATTGCTGTGCGCAGGCTTTCTCTAGTTGCAGTGAACGGCAGCTACTCTTTTTTGCGGTGCGTGGGCTTCTCATTGCAGTGGCTTCTCTCGTCGTGGAGCATGGGCTCTAGGTGCCTGGGCTTCAGTAGTTATGGCATGCAGGCTCAGCAGTTGTGGCTTGCGGGCTCTAGAGCGCAGGCTCAGTACTCGTGGTGCATGGGCTTAGTTGCTCCACGGCACCTGGGATCTTTCCGGACCAGGGACTGAATCTGTGTCCTCTGCATTGGCAGGCAGATTCTTAACCACTGTGCCATCAGAGAAGTTCCAGAAGTGTGTTGTTTAATCTCCAGTATTTTGGGATTATTGATATAGCTGGATTAACATCTGTCATATTTGTTACTGTTTTCTACTTGTCATCTTCGTTGTTCCTGTTTTTGTTTCCCCTCTTTCTGTCTTTTGTATACAACTGCTTAATAGTTCAGCGGTGTTAAATATATCCATAATGTTGCACAAGCATTGCCACTATTCTCCACAGCTCTTTTAATCTTGTAAAGCAGAAACTCTGTAACCATTAAAAAATAACTTCATTCTCCCCTGCTCCTAGCCCCTGGCAATCACCATTTTACTTTCTGTGCCTATGATTTTGAATATTCTAAGTATTTCATATGACTGGTCATATAGTGTTTCTCTTTTAGTAGACTGGCTTACTTTACTTAGCAGAAGATCCTCAAGATTCATGCACTGCAGTACATGACAGGACTTCCTTTCCGAGGCTGAATAATATTCCATTGTATGTATATACAACACACTTTGCTTATCCATTTATCCACTGATGGATACCTGGGTTGCTTTCATGCTTTAGCTATTGTGAATAATGCAGCTATGAACATGGGTGTACAAATATCTCAAGACCCTGCTTTCAATTCCTTTAAGTATACCCAGAAGTAGAATTGCTGGATCATACAGTAATCTTATTTTTAAGTTTTTAATGAGTTGTCATTCTGTTTCCCACAGTGGCCACACCTTTTTATAATCCCACAACAGTGTACAGGGGTTCCAATTTCTCTACATCTTCACCAACACTTATTTTTTAAAACACTGTAGCCATCCTAATGGGTATGAGGTGGAAGATTTGTATTTCTCTAATAATCAGTGATGTTGAGCATCTTTTCATATCATCACTGGCCATTTGCATATATTCTTTGGCAGTGTCTGTTCAAGTCCTTTGTCCATTTTTGAGTCAGAGAGTTTATTTTTTTGTCGAGTTTGGAGAATTCTCTATATGGTCTGGATATTAATCACTTATAACATAAATGATTTGCAAATGTTTCCTCCCATTCTGTGGGTTGTCTTTTTACTCTGCTGATAGTCTCCTTTAATGCACAAAATCTTATAATTTTCTTGTAGAATCCAATTTGTCTATTTTTCATTTTGTTGCCTGTGCCTTTGGCGTCATATTCACAAAATGATCACCAAATCCCGTGTCATGAAGTTTTGCCCCATGTTTTCTTCTGTGAGTTTTATAGTGTTCAGTCTTATATTTAGGTCTATAATCCATTTTGAGTTCATTTTCGTATATGGTATTAGGCGAGGGTCCAGCTTCATTCATGTGAAGTTCCAGTTTTTTCCAGCACCAGCACCTTTTGTTGAAAAGACTGTCCTTTCCCCATAGAATGGTCTTGGCACCCTTGTCAAAAAATCATTTGAACATATATGCAAGGGATTATTTCTGGGTTCTCTATAGTATTCCGTTGGTCAAAATGTCTGTCTCTATGCAAATACCATACTATTTTGATTACTATAGCTTTGTAGAAAGGTTTGAAACCAGGAAATTTTTGAATAGGTAATACAACACAGCACAAAATTAAAAGTTAAAAAAAAAAGGGAGGGTGGGAAGTGGGACATTGGAGAAGTAAGTCTGTCTCCCAGCTACCCAGCTCTCCTCTCTATAGGCAACCACGGCAACTAGTTTCTTGGGTTTTAAGGTTTTATTTTAATAGGCTCGATCGAGTTGTCCATTTTCTGGAGTTTCTACACTGCTTTTTCTGTATTTTAAAACCTTGTTTGGGGCTAAATATCACCATATACATTGACTGGAATGAGATAGAGCCATCCTGAACAGTCTTGGGAGATTGAGATTTAAGTAAGAAGTTCTGGAAGATAAAGAACAGGTAAAGAATAACAGAGAGGAAGAAAAAAATATCTGAAATTAGAGCCTTGATTCGCAATCCCTCTGTCTTAGTCACCAGAGCTCAGGAGGACCACTCTGCCCAGTGTCTCAAACAGAACCGTGGCCAAAGTTCTTTGCCAGCTCTGTTAATACATGAGGACCACTGAAGGATGCTGAAGGTATCATCTGGACAGCAGCCTTGTAACTTTCCTCTACTTGGTGCCTGTGCTTTCAGAGCACTTCTGCAGACACTGTCTTGGCAGGCAGCACACCCGTGAGACAGTGAGAAGAAGGAAATGAGGGCTCTGAGGAGTGTGAGTGATTAAAGTTAGTGTCAGAGAAGGACAGGCCAGGACACCTGGCTTCCACGCTGTGGCTGGCTCCTGTTCATCTGCTGCCCTCTTCCCTCTCTCAGCCACCCCCAATCCTTCCCCAAGACAACACCTGGGGCCGCGGTGGCGGGCCGCCAGTCTTTTTCTGGCTAGAGCAGACTTCTGCAATTCTGCAGCTGCCACGACACCAGCAAAGAGGAGGAACGCATCCCCGTGGACAAAAGCCGGGTGGAGAAAGGTATCCTGGAAGAGAAGCTGAAGGATAAAACATTTGAAATGTGAGAATTGTGAAAGAGAGAGTGAAAAGGAGAGAGATGCAAGAACAGGCAGCCGATGATCAGCAAGTTGACAGCAGAGCCTAGATGAAGCAGAAGAGGGGACCTGGGGGCTGCACTGGTCACCGCAGAAGTCACTGCCCCGTTGGCTCAGCGGAGCAAGGAGTGACGCCCAGACTCCAGGGACAGTCACATTTGGTCTGAAACATGAACTGTGTTGGTGAGACAGGCAGGCTTGTCCCATTATACTGCTTGAGAAATACAAACTCAGAAAAAAGCTCTGAAGGATTTGCTAAAATGCCCCAGAATGTTGCAGAATGTCCAGTGCAACAGACCACAGCCAAAAGGCATTCCTTTTATATCAAACATCGCTTAAGGGGGGAGATCAAAGCCTTATTAAAACAAGTTCCAACCAGAACCGCTTATTCCAATGTCGTGTGTCCATGTCACCAAAGCATCTCATTCCCACCATTAGTTTGGTCTTTAAGAACTTTACAATGAAACACTGTCATGGAAGGAGCAGTGCCAGACTGTGAATAAAAATTAACTTGTGTTTCAAGGAATAAAACCCATTTACTGCCCAGAGATTCCTGTAATGAGTTTTGTTAACATTATACTAGACTTGAAATGGCAGAGGAAGAAGCCAAAAAGCAGAGCTCCCTTGTCCTGTGGCTCATCAGGGCTGAATGTGCCTCAGAGCTACCTTACTATTTCTACATCAGCATTCTAAACCGGGCAAACTCAAACCCTGGTCCCTACTTTTCTCTCACTGCATTCTAATTTTCTCAAAGCTCATGGGGCTGGGGTCTCTTTTAAAATAAAAAACTTAATGCAATCTAATTCTCTGGGTTTAAAACTCTTGGCAGGAAATGAGGGAAATCCCATTTTAATTATAATGCATTCTTATTCCAGCATATGAAAATGATGACATAGATCTGGAAATGTAGCTGAACACGTAATAAAACTTGTCTCCTTACAGAAATAAACACAGAGGACTGGAGTGAGCGGAGGGAAAAAGAGGCTGGTTAATTAACTGCCTTTGGGAAAGGTAGTGAGGAAGAGGGAGCAAGGGAAGGGACATGGCTGTGAACTGACTGTCCCCCCGACCCCAAATTCTTGTGTTGAAGCCCTAAACCCCAAAGCGATAGTATTGGGAGGTGGGGCCTTCGGGAGTAACTGGGTTTAGATGAAGTCACAAGGTGGAGTCCCCACGATGGAATTAGTGTCCTTGTAAGAAGAGGAAGAGAGACCAGAGCTCTCTCTCTCCGAGGGCACAAAGAAGAGGCCACGTGAGCAGAGAAGGCAGCTGTTTGCAAGCCAGGAGCAGGGCCCTCACCAAGAACCAAATCTGCTGGCACCTTGGTCTTGGACTCCCAGCCTCCAGGACTGTGGGAAATAAATGTTTGTTGTTTACACCGCCAAGCCTGCTGTATTTTGTTATGGTAGCCCGAGCAGGCTCAGACAGACACCGTGGGGCAAATACTACTGCTATGGAATCCGCCCACTCAGGTCTGAAAGGCTCCTAAATAATAACTCTGAGGTACTTCTAAACCTTGAAACTACTTACAAGCAGAGAATATTAATAAAAACTTTTGAGGGGTTCCTGGTGATCCTAGCAAAGATGCCTTCCAAGTTCAGAAGATGAGGAACGCTTCCCATCTTCTCACCTCTGTACTGAGTGGCAAGCCACAGCTGCAGTCACATCCACAGGGAATCCAACCCTTGGAGGAAATGCTCACACACACAGACTAAGCCTCAGCACCTTAACCTGAACTTTCCCAAGACTCACTGGGATACACCTGCTCAACTGTTAACACTGGTCTGCTAGAAAGGTTTAGTGACAAGAGACATAAAAAAGAAAAATGCACATTTTACCAAAATTTAGAAAAAAGAAAAAAGGTCTAACCAGTTAATAAATCAACTGTTTCAGTTGGCTTAAATGAGAAATTCTCAGAAAAGCTTTTTTAAGGGCAGCCAGAATAGAGCAACTCTTGATTTTTCTAGGTGCTTCTTTCACAAGTTAACTAAGTGTTTCAAAGTCTGATTACTACTTATGGATTTTATTGACCATCAACACCCTCCTCCCTCCCAGCTTCCTTTGAGAATTCCATCTTTCAATAGAACCCCATCCAAGTTAAGGTCTGATTTCCTCCACCACACCCTGACCGATGATTCCCGCTCGCATGGATTTCTCCACCCTCTGTGTGAGGCAGGTTGCCTCTGCAGGCGTCTGGACCCTGGCTCTGGGTGAGGGGAAGGGGCGAGGTGCTCCTTCTGCAGCCCATGGCCGCAGGGAGCACAGGAGAAACTCCGCATATGTGACCTGGATAATTAAACAAACACTGCACCCCAGGCATGGTGCCCGGTGCTACCACACTTCTCAGAGTCGACCTAACAGGAAGGCACTGCTGCCCTCTTTGATTGTGGAGCTGAAGCTCCAAAAATATGGAGCAAAAGTGGTGCGTGAGGCCGGGGCTCTTCCCATTCCTCCAGCTCACTGAGCACTTGCTGAGGTTGACTAAATTTGTTGAAATCTGGTAAAAGGAGGTGGGAAGGGGGTTGACGCTACCATCCTTCGAAACTTTCAGATTAATAGTACGTTATAGCTAACCAGAATTATTTAAACTCTAAGATTTCTTTCAGAAACAATGCATAAGATTTATAAAATTGTTTTCTGCAGACATTAATTTTTCTAATTCATTTAAAAATGTTTCCATGGCCTTTTCTGATTACAAAAATAATACATATTTCTACCTCAATTAAAATTTTTAGGTAATTTTAAGAATATATATTTTTGTAATTTTAAACATATATAAAATAAAAAAGGAAGATAACAGCTGAGATGGTTCAGTGGATATGTTTTCTCCAGCTTTAGATTTTCTATGCATTTATATATATATATATATACACACACACACACACACACACACACATGCACACACACACACTTTTTTTTCACTTTCTAAACAGAGACAGGACTCTCCTGTATATATAACTGATTTTTAATCTGCTTTTCCCACTTGATTTTTCAGGGACTTCTTTCTATGCCAACACACAGTTTCTTCTAGGTTTTCTAACAGCTGTATAGCATTCTGTCGCGTGGTCAGTATCCTAATTTAGGCAGCCAACCCCTACTGGACAGTACTTAGATTATTTCCTTTTTGTTTCTGCTTTTATAAGCAATACAATCAACACTATTCACAAATAATTTCTGCGTATTCATCTAATTATATTTTCCCTTTCAAATCCTTATCATTATTCTTATAAATTATGGCATCATATAAGAAAAGTGCATAAAGGAAAAATGCACAATTGAACTGACAAAACAGCAACCCCCGGGGCCGGGAGTGGACCATGACCTGCACCCCAGAAATGCCCTCATGATATGCTCTCTGACTCCTATGCTGATGCTGGTGATACTGTTTCTTAACCTGTCACTTCTCCCTTGTAGTTTTATCCCATTAGCATGTGTTCCTCGGCACGGTGGCTGCACTTTTAAGGTAATCGTGCTGTGCGTATGTACGTTTCGTGGCATGAAAGTGCACGCGCGCAATGGGTATTCTTCCTTGTCTGCCTTCTTTAGCTCAACGTCACACGTCTGGTGAGGGGAGCTGTCCTTTGCCCACGTTCTCTGCAGTACTCAGGAATAAAAATCAGTGTATTTACCATCTTACTCTTGAGGGACATTTGGATTGTTTCCAACTATGAATAATGCTGCTATGAACGCTTGCATACCTGCCTTTATGTGTTCCTAGGAGTGGGACTATTCAGCAACAAGGAATACATATCTTACGCTTTAGTGAACAATACCAATCTGCTTTCTAAATTGGGGGCCCCAGTCTACACCCCCCACCCCAGCACCAGGATGTATTCAATATGAGAGTTCCTGTTACTCCACATCCTTGCCAACTCTTGGAACTGTCAAATGTCTTAGTTTCTGAAATCTGGTGAGCGTATAATATCATTTCCTCTTCTCAGAAATGCCTTTCAAGCCTTGAATCCATTTTTCTATTGAATTGCCTATTTCTGGCAGGTTTGTGGAGGTTCTTTAAACATTCTGGACACGTTTCCTTTGCAGGTTATAGATGGTGAACGTGTTCTCTGGATGAACAGAAGTTCTTAATTTGATGGTAGTCAAAGTATTAATCTTTTCCTTCTGCATTTGCAGTTTTAATGACTTCGACTCTTCCCCACCCCCAAGATCATGAAGATTCTTCTATATCACCTCCTAAAAGATATACCGTTTTGCTTTTCATATTTAGGTCTCTAAGCCATTTGAAATTGGGTGTGTGTATAGGGATCCATCTTCATTGTTCTCTATGTGGTTCCACCAATTTGCTTACCTTATTCTGTTCCAATACCTCCACTATATTGGTTATTAAATTGTTTTAAAAAAAAATCTCAGTACCTATTACAGAAGGGGATAGCAAACTTTTTCTGTAAAGATCCAGATGGTAAATGTTTTAGGTTATGGTGACCACATACAGTCATCCTTACTGCATATTCTTCTTCTTCAAATGTAAAAAAAATTTTTTTTTTTAAACTAGGGGTTCAAACAAAAATAAGCCAAAGGAAAGTTCACCTTCAGGCAGTAGTTTGCTGATCTCCATGAAGAGCAAGTCCCGCCCACTTTATTCTTCTTCCAAAGTGGTGTGACATCATTCATCCTCAGGGGAATGCAAACCAAAACCACAATGAGAAAAAGAAAACAAAGCTGAAGGACTCACGCTTCCGGATTTCAAAACTTACTACAAAACTACGGTAATCAAAATAGTGTGTTACTGGCATAAGGACAGATACATAGACCAATGTGGAATAGAACTGAGAATCCAGAAATGAACCCAGACATGTATGACCAATTGATTTTCGTCAAGGGTGCCAAGACCACTTGATGGGAAAAGAACAGATGTTCGACAAATGGTGCTGGAACAGCGGATGTCCACGTGCAAGAGAAGGAGACTGGACCCCTACCTCATTCCATATACAAACATTCACCCAGAATGGACAGACAACCACAATGTAGTTGAACAACCTAAATATAAGAAGGAAACACAGGGGTAAACCTTCCTGATCTTGGATCTGACACCAAAAGCATGACCAACAAAAGAAAAAATACCAGGCAAATTAGTCTCCATTCTTTCTTATGTTTCAAACCCCCCACCTGGAATCGCTTTCCTCTTGCTTCCTGTGTAGCCCCTATGATTCCTTTAGGAGGATTTGCTGATGATCAACTTTGTCTGAAGATGTCCCTTTTGTGCCCTCAATTTTACAGAATTCTAGATTGGGAGTTACATTCTCTCACAGGCATGACCTCAAAGTATCGTTTATCTTTCTGGCTTCTGTTGCAGCTTTGTGGAAGAAAGCTGTCATATCGTCACTCACTGAGAGTTCATCTCTACCTCTTTCTGTAGCTACTTTTAAGATGTTCCTCTGTCTTTGGTTTTCCGCAGTTTCGTTATGATTTATCTAGTTATAGCCTTTTTAAATTACTCATCTTGCTTGGGATTCACTGGGATTCTTGACCCTGTGATCTGATACATTCTGTCAGCCGCTACCTGTTCCAGTACTGCCCCTGCCCTGGTCTTCTTTCTGTAAGTCCTGCTTAAAGGTATATTAGACCTTCTCACTTCATCCTTGATACCTCTCAACCTATCTTTCATCTTTTCCCTGTTTTTGTCTCTCTGTTCTACATTCTTGATACTTTCTTCCAATATTTCTTCTACTTTATTAATATTCTCTTTTATGGGGTACAAACTACCGAGTTTTTACTTTTGGTTTTTGTATTTTTCAATTCTAGAAGTTCTGGTTTGTTCTTTCAAAATATGTTACAGCACTTTTAGTAAGTTTCCAGTTTTTGCTGAAGATATTTTCTAACTTTTATTTCTTTATACACATATAAAGTTATATATGTAGAAAGAATAGTTGTTTATACACATACTTTATACGTACAGCTTTACATGGGTATAAAGTATAGTTGTTTTAAAGTCTGTGTCTGATACGTCTAATACCTGAAGACTGTGGGTCCATTTCTGCTGTCTGTTCTTTCCTCTGATTCTAGGCATTGTGCCCTGTCTCCTTGTGACTTTGGCTATCTCTGTGATGCCCTCTGTCCTCAAAAGCATCATTTGTGGGGAATCTCCAAGGTTTAGGACTCGAGTGTCTTTTCCAGAGAGGGTTTCCATTTGCTACTTGGGCACACTACCTGTCTGGTGTCACTTTAACCTAAATTCAGAGCACTGGGGTTCTTGGACTGCTCTTGTAACTCCGGGTGGCAAGTCCCCTGAGGAGCCAGTCTACAGGTGGGTCTTCTTTTGCCCCCTCCCTCCTCCCTGCCCTGGCTCAGCAGCCAAGGAAAGCTCTCGTCTCTCCTTGTTTTGTGGGTGTCCTTATGGCTCATCCTCACCCTCTGAGGTCCCAGCTCCTTTTGTGGGTGTCCTTATGGCTCATCCTCACCCTCTGAGGTCCCAGCTCCTTTTGTGGGTGTCCTTATGGCTCATCCTCACCCTCTGAGGTCCCAGCTCCTTTTGTGGGTGTCCTTATGGCTCATCCTCACCCTCTGAGGTCCCAGCTTGTTATGGAAGAGTCTCCTACCAATTCCTCAACTTTGATGATCTTAAGTTTCTACCTGTTTCTGAGCCCCTGAAAAGTCTGTCAAACATCATAGCTCAGGTTCATGGTTTAGATCATCAGCTCTCTCAGGAAATAACCACTGCTCGGGGTCTGCTTATCTCTCGAGGTTCAACTCTCTCTTAGGGTTCGGCCTGGTCATACTTTGTAATCTTGTCAGTGCTTAGCTGCTTTCATAAAGTTATTTTTAACATTTTATCTAGCATTTTAAATTACTTTCAGCAGAAGTCTCTAGATAACTAGTCCACTGTAATGAGAAGCCGGAAATCTTGTAATTATGGCTTTAGGATAAATTCCTTGGAAGTTGAACTACCTCCAGAGGATATAGCACTTTGTGTTTTGACATAAACTGAGAAACTGAATCACATTATACTCCCGCCACCTATGTGTATGCAGGACCTATTTCCTATGACCCCAATCAGCCCAGGACATTATTAATCACCACCAATCTAACGGACAAAGATGATCTCATTACTGCTTTAATCTGCATTTCCATAGTTAGTAGCAAGGCTGGTAATCCTGCTTCTTCTTTCACTCAGTCTTCTTTTATACACTTACAAGAGCTCTCTCATGCAGGCTGCAGCTGTTTTATAATCTCTCTTAACATATAGAAAGCACCTTTGTTTTACGTTGTGGATTTTTTTCTAATTTGTCATCTGTCTTTTAACTTCCTTTATGCTGACTTTTCCCATACAACAGTTAAAAATGTTTACTTAGTCAAATCCATTATTCTTTTTCTTTGGGGTTTCTGGCCTTGTTATCATGCAACATATTCCATTATTGATTCTACTATATATCACATTTCCACCCTGGGCCATTAAGTCACTGGCTTACAAACCCTCCAGAGGTAAAGGTTTACAGCAACATTTTTCACAAAGATCTATGTTAAAATGCATAACACTTCATTTTTTTTTTTTTTTTAAGGAATAGCTTTTTTGAGGTCTGTAAGTATATAATACTCTTCGTGATTAATGAAATGGAGGGGAAAGGCCAGCATCACAAGCAGGAACACATAAGTTTCTCACCAGCACATGATCCAAGAATAGCAAATACCTCCGCTTCCTGCTTCTGTGTCCTCAGGCAAGAGCCACCCCAGAGGCAAACTAAGAGTGCTGCCCTCTGCAGAGCTGGGTCCAAGGCCTCAACATGCCTCCAGTGAGAGCTAGACAAGGTTCCTGTGCCCTCATCTTGGCTGGGCCATTCATCAGCTTTGCCACTTCAGGCACATTTCTTCAACTCCCAGGCCGCAAACTGTCTCAGTATCAAATAGGATTTGGTTAGAGGGTTTCTCAAGTCCCTCTGACCTTAACAGTAAGTTTTAGGAAGACTGAGATTTTCCCCTATGGACCACATTAGCAAAGTTAATTTAGTTTGAAAGGTTAAAAACTCACACACACATACACCGTATCAAACCCAAACTAAGAAAGTAATTGCCGATAATTCCATTTTCTGTAGAAATTATTCACTAACTTCTGACATTTCTGATGTCAGAAAAAAATGATGCATTCTTCAAATATACGTATGTATGTGTATATCTAGCTGTATGTGTGCATATATGTGTGCATGTCTGTGTATCTGACTATAATTAGATAAAAAACTGTGGCACCTCCACACCATGGAATATGGCTCAGAAAAGATATTCCATCGATACTACAACAACCTGGGTGTATCTATCTCAACGGCATTATGAGTGACAAGCGTCAGCCTCGAAAAGTCACATTCTATCTGATTCCATTTGCACAATACTCCCCAAATGATAGAATGTTAGAGATGGGGAACAAATAAGTGGTTGCCGGGGTGAGGGATGGGGGAGGGAGGAGGGCAGGGGGACTATAAAGGGTCAGCAGGAGGGCTGCAGGAGGGTGGTCACACCAATCCCACACACGCACAGGGTACCGGTGGCCGGTTCATGGTTTTCATATCAGACTGTAGTCACGTAAGATGTAACCTGACCATTAGGGGAAATTGGGTGAAGGACGTGAGGGACCTCTTTAATCTATCTTTTAGACTTCCCATGAATCTATAATTATTTCAAAATAAAAAGTTAAAAACAAAATGTGTTAGAAAAAATGAGCACTTAGTGGTGCTTATTCCCAACAGAAAAAAAGAAGCAAAGGGTATCAATAGCAACGCACAAAAGAATAAGTATAAATGGCTAATAAACACACGAAAAGAACTAAAAGTCATGGGAATTTTCACTTATCAGGCTGGTAAAAATTTAAGAAGAATAAAACTAGTATGACTGAGGGATTGGAGGAAAATCCTCTCATACACCATTCAAGAAGGTACAGCTGGTAGGAGTGTAAACTGGTACTATTTGCTGGCTTCAGTTTTCACTAACTAAACCCTAACCAAATACTACCTGGAGACCTCAGAACACAACTCATCGCCACCCAGCACACACTGGGACTGACACCACCTGGGGGAGGTGTGGGGTCTCTAAGCTGCTTTAACTTTGCCTTCCTCAGCTCAAGATCTTTCCTCTTGGCATTCCTGACGGTAAGACCTGAGGAAACGAGGGGCCATTGATCTTCGCAGAAAGACTGGGTCATACAGTCTGAAATGTGTGTCCTGGCGGAGAGCACGGTGCCAGACACGTTTGGATGGGCACGGGTGTGGCTGCACGTGCTTTGTGCTCTGGGTGCTGGTCCGGACATGCGGAGCAGCCTGGGAGCCATCGCAAAGAAGAGAAATGGACTCTCCACCAGTGTCCGAAATTTGAAAGATAAAATACCGGGCTCAATATCGACCATCAGGCCTGATGCCGAAAGAATCCCTAAGCTGGACGGGCAGTGACACTAGGTAACCTACACACTCCTCTCCGGGTCTCAGATACTCAGACCCAACCACTCCTCATCGCCCCCGGCACCATCACACTCAGTTCAGCCACCGTCACCTGCCACCTAGATTATGGCAAAAGCCTCCAAAGGGCCTCCCTGTTTCTTTTATCCATTCAGCTGCCAAAGTGATCCGAGTAAAATGTAAATCAAACCGTATCACTCCTCTGCCCAAAGCCGAAGTCCTTCCAGTGGCCCCTCACAAGGCCTCCATGAGCCCCTCTGCTCTGAAGACCCCTCCCCCCATTTGCTTGCTCTGCGACACAACACTTGCCCCCACCCCAGGGCCTTTGCACTTGTTACTCTTCTGGGCTAGAACACACTTCCCTCCTCCCCCAGGGTCTGCCTTCCCGTCTCCTTCAGAGAGTTCTCAAACGCTACTCAGGGAAGCTCCATCAGTTAGGGCAACGAGCCAAAACATGGAGGCTTCCACAAACGTGGGCTGGGGTGCCTCGGCCACATGGTGTGTGTTGCTTCCTCTTAGGTTTGCGCTGCCTGCCCACTGCCCACGTTCTCGACACTGGACGGCTTGTGGGAAGGAGGAGAGAGGCCGGGACGGACTGTCCGGTCATTTTCAGGGCCAGTCTCAGACCCTGGTTCCACGGCTGCACCCAACCAGGGAGAGTAGGACATGCAGCCTGGCCCTGTGGCCACATTCCCAGCTCGGCCACCACGATGGAAGGGAAAACAAAAGTTGGGGAGGCCCAAGAATCGCTACGGAAACTCCCCGTGACCACCCTGTTTCTCCATCGAGGCTCCTCTCCACACTCTCTACCCAGGTCCCTGCTTCACTTTTCTCTAATCACACAACACGTATGCTCGTGCATGCGTGCACGTACGCGTGCACACACACGTCTATTACTAATTTATTTACTGTCGCTCTCCTCTTGTCAGAAAGTCAGCTCCACACGGGCCGGGATTTTTTGTTTGTTTGTTCGCTACTATTTCCCAGGATTTATAAGAGTGCCTGACACGGGGTGGCTGCTCCACAAATATTTGCTGAATTAATGAATTCCATGAAATTTAAAAAGACACACAAGACCGTAAGCACAGTTGCGAGATTTCAGTTAGCCCGAATGTAACGCTGCGAGAATAGCACGCCCGGCCCTGCCTTCCCTGGGGCCCACACAAAGTACCAGCAGCCCCCCATCACCGCCCCCCTCCCCCGTCATCTCAGAGGCAAAAGGTCCAAAAAGGGCTCTGGCAGAGGCTGCAGGACCAAGTTCCAGCCGGCGGGGGCGAGGGCAGGGGCGGGGGCGAGGCGGGCACGCTGGACCGCACCTGCATGAAGCCGCCCTAAAAGGCAGAGCGTGGACTCTCCTTCCGCCCCCTCCGCCCCCTCCTGTCTGGCTGGGACGCAGGCTGGTGGCCAAGTCTGAGGACAGGCGCCACGGAGTAGGACACGGGGAAGGGTCTGGACAGAGACCCACCTGGCTACCCCTTCTTTCATGTGACAGGGAAAAGGAAGAGTCACTGCTGTTTGGGGTTTCCCATCACATGAAACCCAGCTTCACGGTAAAACTACAGACACCCAGGAATCTTGCCACCTGCCACAAACAGCAGGGGACCACTGGCGTTTCGAAGTAGAAAGACTCTTGGAAATGTTCCAGACTGTGCCACAGGAAAATCTGGGGCTGAAGGCACCGTCCCTATCACACTTTCTGGGGTTCCCTTGTCTCCCTCTGATCTAAACCGTGGATTACGGTATTTAAAAAAATCAAGAGATAGGATATCTTAATAGCAGAGAAAAGAGGAAGAAGCAAAAGGATTACAACGAACAAGGGGTGGACCTGGGAAACACTCAAGACTGGCAGAGAGACCTCTAGACTCTCACAGCACTGCTACCCCCAAATAGCCCTCGGGTGTCGCCTGTCACTCGCCAAACACGCTGCTACTTCAGGACTTATTCCTAGTCAACCAGCTACCATGACACTGTTCCTCAAGTTGCTGAAAGTAACCACCAAGCCATTACAGAGTAGATTCCTTTCCTAGAAGGACAGGGGACTGGGCACAGAAAATGCCCCAAATTGCCTGTTCACTATATGTCACTTTGTTTCGTGTGGACTCAAAGAAAAGTTACAAAAAGTTACTGTGGCTGCAAATCACCCCATCTTCCATTCAGCCCCGCCCTCTAGCGCCTCAGAAACTTCCTTACTAAGAAAGCTCAGGGAAAGAATTTTGAAACCCAATTAAAATACTACTATCAAAAGCACAGGCAAGTATCCAAAGGAACATTAACCTGGGGTGTCAGGCCTTTCTGGAAAGTGACTGGTTCATTCTTTTTTTTTTCTAAAAAGGTGTAAGCACCACACAGCACAACCTGATGTTTGTTTCACGAATGCAAAGGAGAGTTCTGGGCACGACTTTATCCCAGAGCTTCACCAAAGAAGCATTCCAAGCCTGAGAACCTGTAAACCATGGTTCTCCAGCCCTTAAAAAGCACATCCATTGGGTGAGGGGTGGGCAAAGACCACAGGCCACGCTGACAATGGGGACCATGCCTCCGTGAGCTGATGCAATAAACCCGGAGTAATTCCGAAGCCCCAGACATTACAAAAATTGAGCCCAACACGTGGATTTTATGTCAGGAACCAGGCGGGTAATTCCGGTGATTCTTCTTGTAGTTAGCACGTTACTCACTTCGCCACAGGGTAATTTTCCTCTTAAAACCTCACACCCAATTGGTTCTAACGCAGCAGCACACACACACACAACCGTGATGGATCTCTCCTCTACGTCTAAAATTCAGCCTTAGAGTGAGCCTTTCCTAGCAATTTAGCCATCTCTGGTAGTGTTACAAAGACTCAATTCTTCTGAACACTACAGAAAAAAGGAACCTCTGTAATTAGCAGAATCACTTGACTTCCAGAAATCAAGAAGCACTGCGCCATCAACATAAACTCCCTCCTCTGAACTGAGTCTCCAGCTCCATCTTCCAAAGCCAAGAGGATGAAGACATTTTCAAGAAAGCACAAGGCCCTGCCACTTTGAAGTAGGAACCGGAAGGAAGTAAAAAACGATTCGCAGTACAGTGGACTCTTTTTAATATCCAAGCGTGAAGCGAAAAGCATCCCAGGAGAGAACAAACTGTACCCTCCATGCGTGCTGAACCTTCATCTGTGGAAAGTCCCCCAAACTTCTGGACAAGCAAATGCCAGGCTCGTAATCGGACAAGAGGAAGTTAGGTGAGGACTCGAGCAGAGGTACCAAACAACCCTGTAACTGTCCAATCCTCTAAGAAAAGACACACGGAACCCACAGGAACAGTAAGCTGTGAAATGCGGCTGCTGGGCTGCAATTTCAAGAGTACAGCTGTGAAAAGCAAAAACTGGTTCCGTTTATCCCGGCAGCTCTGTACCTACTGATTTTCCCTGCTCACATGGCATGTTTGGAGGGCGCGACGATGATGAAGAGGATGATTAACTAGATAACAAGCAAAGAGTTCTGCAAAGAACCAGGAGCAGTAAATCCTAAGACTAAGGCCTAAGGCTAAGGGATCCCCTCCTGCCCAGGTCCAAGTTCACAGTCCCTTAACCGGACTCCTACAGGAGCCCCCCACGGCCTTCACCTCCAGTCTGCCCCCCTTCAGCCCATCGTACGTGCTACTGACAGAGGTTTCTGGAAGCACTGGCAATCGGGTCCGCTCCTCTCTCTTTACATCCCTCACTGGCCTCTCTGCTTACAGGTGACTCCCAGCTGCTCGGTGTGGCCCGCGTGGTCAACCCCCCACCCCCGCTGTGCTGCCTGCAGACCACGTGCCCGCGGCAGGAGGGCGAGGGGTGGAGACTCACCCAGGCCTCGGCAGCCCTGGACAGCATCTCCCTGCACGGGACCCCTCTGCTCCGGGAGGTGGCAGGCACTGCCGAGGCCTTGCTCAGGGGCAGCCAGGCCAGAACTGACCCGGCAGAGGAGGGGCAGAGGCACGAAAAGCGCGGAGAAGCAGCGCAAACCACACGTAAAGCTCCCGCCTCACCCCCAGCCCCGCACTTAGCCAACCGAGTCCCTTATCATTAAGGCAGTTTGAGTGGGAGAGCTGTTCCCTGCACACCAAAGCCTGCCGACCGGCCGGGGCGGCCTCTCCTGGGGCAGCACCGCTGCTCGGGCTGCGCGGAGCTCTGCAGCTCCCTGGCGAGGCTCCCCCTGCCACCTCACTCCCAATCGTGCCCCCGGTTCGTTCCTACCTAATCTTGAGAGGATCTCCTCCAAAAACATCTCCCCACTCCTCCGGCCAGGTGGGATTGCCTACCTTTTCCCTTTATGCCTGATGTAGCTGGATATTCCTGTTATACTTCTCGGCACACTTTATTCCAGCTGTTTGCTTGGACATCTGTCTTACCAGCTCTGTGAGGACACTGCACTCGACCTCGGCAGAGTGCCCAGCACACAGAAAAGGCTCACAGGAAGAGCACCCACCATACCGCCCGGCAAGGAGGACCATGATGTACAAGTTCCCAGTCACTATCAGTGCAGGACTTACACACACACAAAAGAGCAGCGGCCCACCTGCGGCACCATTCCAGAACTAGACCCCAGGTTAAAAGGTGTATGTAACAGAAAGCAGATCACGGAAATACTATCCATGTGCTATATCATAAGCACGTTAGTTAATGATAATTTGCCAGATGTGTTTAACAAGTTCGAAATTCTCTTACTGGAGAAAGGGCATGTAAGTAGACGATATTTATGTGACTTATACTTAGGACAAAAACTTCTCTTTTAGTGTGCTTGTCTTCCTCAAATGTGTTTTAAAAGATAAGGTCTAACATAGCAAGGTTATCTTCCTTTCTTTTTTATGACATCAGAGAAGTGCTATTGAATCCTGTGTCTAAACGGCAGTTGACATCAGTGAATATGCAGGAACAGGTGACTTGTGATAAGGGCAAGGTTTCTCCTTTTCGGGACAGGGAGAGACCCCTCTGAGGAGGAAAGGCCCTCACAAGGCAGTCACCAAACACTGCCTTTCTTCTTCCCCTTTTTGTTTCTGCCTCTGCCTGGAACGGCAAGAAAAACCGAGGGAGCAGAGGAAACAGGTGGTGTCTAACGCCTGGCTGACAGCAGGTCTCATGGCGGCTGGGTCTCCACTGAGAGACTGTCAAAGGCTCTAAGAGTTCCGTCGCCTGGGGAGGGAAGATAGGTAACAAAACTAGTTGCTGAAATATCACCCTGGAAAGGTTTCTGACACTAAGTAAAGGATCTGAAGAGAAAACTGACCGCACCGTGTGAAGACGCTTAGGTTGCAACTGTCTATCTTGACATAAAGACTATTAAGGGCCTACTGTCCATGGAGTTAACAAGATGTTCTATAATTTTTTTAAATAAAAATATAGAAAAGTACGAAACATCAGAATAACAGACACTCACACACCTACCCTCCAATAAACAAAATCAGCAGCTCCATATCTGCTTTCGGTCATCGCAGTTCAAAAGCACACAACATGTGAACACTTGTCAGGTAACCACACCCTCACAAAGTCGGGCTGTTTGAAGCGTAAGATCAAAACGATGGGATGACGGACCCACCTGGAGCCAACCTCCCCCTAATCACTCGCCAGCTTCAGGTCCAGAGCAAAGGCTCTCTGGAGACAGGCTCATTTTTGGTCTTACTCCCTGCCATGTCCCCAGCATACTGCACAGTGCCTCGCACACAGTAGGTGCCCCATAAATGCTTAACTAGTAAGTGACTGAAGAAAGAAATAAGCAGACTGGCCTTTTAGGCCCGAGTTCCTCATAGTGATTGCTAAGAAGACAGGGCCCTGGGGATTTCTCTGGTGGTCCAGTGGTTAAGACTCTGCGATTCCACTGTACGGGGCACGGGTTCAATGCCTGGTCAGGGAACAAAGATTCCTGCATGCCACGGTTGAAAAAAAAAAAAAAAAAAAAGATAGGGCCTTGGGAAGCCATGACCTTTGGGCTTATTTCCCCGTGTGTAGCGAGCCAAGGGCTCCGTGTACCAGCCAGGAGGGCCCTTCTTGCTCCACAACGCTGCGCCCCACCGAGGACGGCGAACGCACAAGTCTCACAAAACCATCCCACCACGCTGTTAAACACTACTTGCAAATATTCAGCTCAGGATGTTTATATTTCCTTCTTCGGTAAATTCTCAACTGATAACAGCAATTTCCATCCAAGCTCTGAAGACACTAGAATCTTCTTCCCCAGACCATGTGAGTCTATTGGGGCGGAGGGGGAAGGGGAGACTTAAACCACGATTTCACACTTAGATATTGTGCATTCCCTCCCTGTTTCTGACATTCCTGCCCTTTAGAAGATTAAAATTTCCTTTCTGTGGCAACTCTGTCTTCTAGTTCATCTGACTCTTTCACTTTAATTTTTAAACTTAACTTGAGAATGAATGTGAAAATGAAAGAGTTATAAAATGTCATCCTTCAGATCCACCGATGGACAGTAAAATTAGTGGGCAAAAGCTTGCAGAGAAACATGATATTTGCATAGTTGTAAAGTATCTCCCCCAAATATTTATGTTACAGAGACGGTAGTAACTTTCTAGTGGAGAAACCTGGCAAACACCCTGTTAACCGAGTAATCAAGGCTCACATCGCCAGGAACTGGACATATCGAGAGCATGTACCCGACAGGATGCTCTAAGCAGACACATCACTTCAGTGGTTTCCTTGCCAAAAAACGCATCATCTCATTCTAATGATGAGAAAACACCAGACAAACCCAAATAGGGACATTCTACAAAATGACTGACTGGTGCTCTTCCAATGTGTCAAGGTCATGAAAACCCAGGAGAGACCGAGGGGCTGTCACTGACAGGCAGGCTCAGGAGAAACAAGGACTAAATGCAGGGTGGTGTCCGGAGCCCGATCCTGCCTTATAAGAAGGGCTTTTAGAGGAAAAGTGGTTAAACCTGAATGAGGTCTACGGGTTAATTAACAGTACCGTACCAACGTCAGTTTCCCGCTTTTGACGAGTGTGCTACGATTGTGTAAGACGTGAGCATCAGGGGAGATCAGGTGAAGAGTACATGGAAGCTGAACTGAGAGGATTACCAGGCAGACTGTGCAGAACCCCACAAATAAATGAGAAAAATACACATAACTCACTAGTAAAAAACTGGCAAAAGACATGAATAGGCATTTCCCAGAAGAGGAAACACATACAGCCAAAAAGTCTGGGAAACGTCAATTAAACCCTAAGGAGATACTATAAAAATAGAGCATACCTTGGCTCCTTCAGCTAAAAGGAGATTCTTAAAAAGTTTGGAAGTCTGATAACACCAAAGACTGGCAAGGATGAGAGCAACAGGAGCTCTGCGCTGCTGGCAGAAACACAACTGGTATAATCACTTTGGAAAATAACGTGACATATCTTGTCTATTTGGAGGCATATATGCCCTACAACTGGCCAATTCCCCTCCTTGGTAGATGTCCTGGAGACCCCCGAACACGTGCACCTGGGGGTGCACGGGAGAGAGCGCAGCGGATTTGTCTGCAATAGCAAAACATGGAAAACGATTCCAAAGTATACGCACGAGAGGACGGATGCACGCGAGTACGTCCACACAATAGGGTAGCAGACAGCAGCGAACATGAAAGGACCACAGCCACATGCACTGCATGAATAAACTTCAAAATTCTGGGTGAAAACGGCAAGTCACGGCAGAATACATACAGGATGAAACCATTTATGTGAAGTTTGAAAACGGAAAACTCAAGACTTTTTAAAAAATAAATACATAGTGTGGCAACACCATAAAGAAAGGCAAGGGACCGGTGACTTAAAACTTGGGAACCTGCTTCTCAGGGGCAAAGGGACGTGAAGGTCAGTGTGATTTCTGGACGCCCCCCAGGGGGTATTTATGTCAGCCGGGCACATCTATCCTAGTTATAGGAGACACGTGATACTCATCTTTACACGCAGGTAATGCTGAAGGACACTTAGGAAAAAACCAGAACGCAAATAGGCTAGACACCCCGAATTTTCTGTTTAAAGACTCACATCCTAAATGAAGCTAAGTGACAAAGACGACGAGGCTGTGTGAAACTTTCAGACCTTAAAATAAAAGGAAAGAATCCTAAGGGGACAACTTGGAAGGGTTCAGGTTAGCTTCCCAGGCATAGACCTGAAAACATTCATGATTTGCCAGGCAGGACCCATACTTCACAGCTGCAAAGTTCTCTTAAGGACACATTCATTTCCTACCATGAACAAGATCTAGAAAATGTGAGTTCCTTGAGTTACACCAATCTTGACTATTTTAAGAATCCTTCATATTCCTTGGACAGAAACATTTATCTAGCCTGAGTTAATTAATTTTGTTCCTCTCAAACCATTTAGATAGCTTAATTAGCCTCTGTTGTTTTTCTGTTCTTAAATATCAGGGTTTAGAGCAATTTACAGCTTGCCTGTACTTTTACAGTTTTTAAAGGAAATTCTACCAAAGGTCAAGAACACAGTCGTGTAGTCCAGACAGAGGGCTCACTCACCAGCTGAAACTCGCTCCTCCGGCTGAAAGCTTCCCTGATGCCAGAATCCCTCCAGAGCGCGCTCAGAGCAGGTACGTACAGCTGAAAGGTGGCAGGCTCCACGGGCAGCCCTGCTTTGTTCTCAAAGGCCATGAGGAACATCCCGTGCTTCTCATTTTCGGAATACTGCCAAGGAATACCAAGCTTGTCTCGTGCATCAACCAGAACCCTTGAGCCCTAGGAAAGAAAAGAAATCAAAGGATTTCATTGTGCTGCAAAGGCGAAATCACAACAGAGAACCTCGATGTGGGCATTGATCGTCATACAGCAGGAAACTCACAAGCTGCAACCAGGACTTGTCTCTTGGTTTGTTTTGTCCTGGCATGAATGTCTTGCTCCCAGGAATGTAACTGTATTAAGACAGATGGACACACAGATCACATCACAGGCCTGCCCTTTGCTGTCACTCATTTGAAAAGGTCCCGGAAGGCAGAAAATTGAATGAGGAAGAAGCGGCAACAAACTCAGCAAAGTGACATTTGCAAATGAAGCGTGAACCAAGTCAGTGAAAGAGACAGTGTTTTAAGACAACTACAACTGTAGTACTACAGCTGTCATCATCACTGAAGTCTGGCAGCTCCTCAACACCAGAGGATACACTGCTCATCCCAACTTAAAAGGAGTGGGGAATGTAAACACACAGGCAGTCACGAGACGGGAACAGACCGAAATGGACACAAGTCAAGAGGCCCGCCCACTGAAGACAGGAGCTGGGGGATCACGTTCTAGATTTGCGATGATGAGAAACTATTTTTCATTGATTTGCTTATTTCCTCACTGTTAAAAATAAAGTTAGGATTTTCTGCCTTTTCCTTACCTCACTGACAGGGTCAAGGGGACAGAGAAACAGCCTGAACTAAAACAGTATTAGGGAAAGTGGCCAAATTGTGGAAAATACTCTCGTGGTGAAAACCGCCTCCCTGGGCAGGAAGGAAGTAGGTCTATTCCATCTTTCTCAGGTGAGTACTTCAAAGTTAGCAACACAGCATCTAAGGAAGTCTCTACGTTCTCCTGACTGGAGACTCCCTGGCAGCATCAGTACTGGATGAGCCAGAGCAAAAGGGTCCCTCCCTACCTGGAAAGGCCTTGGCTGGCTCCGAGTGGCTGGGGGACCTGGGACGATGGGCAGCAGTACCCTGGCCCCCAGCACAGGGACGGCAGGACAACAGCCCTTTTGGAGTATAAGTCACATAACATACAATCGCCGACTGACAGCGTGCAGCTTGATGGTTCACCCCAAACCAGGGCAAAGGAGACGAGTCCGTGCTGCCTGCCTCTGCTGTAGCACCTGCCTTGAACCACCAAGGTGAGTGGTAATGGTGACCAGAAACTAGCTACAGTCTCCCCTCCAGACCCAGGGACCTGGACTGCCTGGTTAGAGATGTTCCTGTGAGCTCCCTCCTCAGGGTCCATATGCCCATCTGCCACTGGTGGCCATGGCCTGTCCTTCTGATCCACAAACTTGTTTAATGCTTCCCTGGGGCGAAGCCCTGAGATAGGCACTGTGGGAAAAGAAAATGCTTATGAAGCAACGTCCGAGCGCTGGACGCTCAGAATCTGGCTAGGGAGACAGATATGTGGATTAAAAAAATTAACACCCATTGGGCTTCCCTGGGCGCAGTGGTTAAGAGTCTGCCTGCAGAAGCAGGGGACACGGTTTTGTGCCCCGGTCCGGGAAGATCCCACATGCCGCGGAGCGGCTGGGCCCGTGAGCCATGGCCGCTGAGACTGCGCATCCGGAGCCTGTGCTCCGCAACGGGAGAGGCCACAGCAGTGAGAGGCCCGCGTACCGCAAAAAATAAATAAATAAATAAATAAACACCCACTTATAATAAAAACTCCCAGGAAACTAGGAATAGAGAACTTCTTTAACTTCATAAAGAACATGGGCAAAAACTCTCAGCTAACATCAAAATCAATGGTGAAAGACTGAATGCTTCCCTCTAAGAATGAGAACAAGACAAGGATGCCCACTTTTATCACTGCTATTCAGCATGGTTCTAGCCAGTGTGGTAAGGTGAAGGAAAGAAATATAAGGTACATGGATTAGAGAGAAAAAAAATAAAACTAAGCCTATTTACAGATGAAATGATGGTCTATGTAGAAAATCCAAAGGAATATACCAAAGAAACTCCTAGAATTCAAGTTAATTCAGCAAGGATATAGGATATAAAAATCAACCTAAAAAAGTCACCTGGCTTTCTATATACTAGCAATTAACATATGGAAATTGAAATTTAAAATGCAATACTATTAATAATCACACAAAAATGAAACACTTAGGTATAAATCTAACAAAACATGTTCAGGATGTGTATGCTGAAAACTATAAAATGTGTTGATGAAAGAAATCAAAGATCTAATAAATGGAGGGACATACTATGTTCATGGATTGGAAGCGTCAACATAATAATGATGTCAATTCCCTCCAAATTGATATACAGGCCTAACAATTTCTATAAAATCCCAGCAAAATCTTTTATGGATATAGATATAGATATAACTATTCTAAAATTTATATGGAAAGGCACTGGATTAACTAAAACAATTGTGAAAAAGAAAAATTAAGGGGGAGGAATCCAATTCCCAGATTTATTACACAGCTACAGTAAGCAAGATTATGCAGTATTGGTGAAGGACTAGACACACAGATCAATGGAACATAACAGAAAACCCAGAGATGGTCCCACATAAGTATGCTCAATTGATGGTTTTGAAGACCCAAAAGCAATTAAATAAAGAGTAGCCTTTTCAATAAATGATGTTGGAGGAACTGGATGTCCATAAGCAAAGGAAAAAAAAAAAACAAAACCTTGGCCTAAACCTCACACCTTATACAAAATTGACTCAAAATGTAAAACTACAGCATAGGAGGAAAACTTCAGGACCTGCAACTTGGCGAACAGTCCTTAGACATGACACAAAATGCATGGTTCATAAAAGAAAAATATCGATAAACTGGACTACATCAAAGTTAAAGCTTTTGCTTTGCAAAAGACTCTCTTAATAAAATGAAAAGACAAGCTAGTGACTGGTAGAAAATATCTGCCAACCACATATCTGACAAAGGACTCATATTTAGAATATACAAAGAATGCTCAAAACTCAATAGTTAAAAAAACAAACAATCCAGTTGGAAAGTGGACAAAGGCATGAAGAGTTGTTTCACCAGAGAGCACACACACAGCAAGTAAGCAGATGAAAAACAGGATGTCCAAGTTCACTGGCCATCAGGGAAAAGCACACTAAGACTGTGATGAAACATCACTACACGTCTATTAAAACAGCTAAAACAAAAAGCAGTGACAACAAATGCAGAGATATGTGATCTCTAACACACTGCTGGTGCAGATGTAAAATGGGACAACCACTCTAGAAAATCGTTTTTCAGCTTCTTAAAAAAATTCAACGTACGCTTAACATACAACCCAGCAACCTCACTCCTGGGCATTTATCCCAGAGAAATGAAAATTTATGTCCACACAAAAACCTATGCAGGAATGTTCACAGCAGCTTTATTCACAATGGCCACAAACTAGAAACAACCCAGATGTACTTCAATAAAACAAATGGTTCAACTGTGGTACCTCTGTACCATGGAATACTATTCAGCAATGAAAAGGAATGAACTACTAAAGCACACAACTTAGATGGATCTCAAAGGTCACATACTATGTGATTCCATTTATATAATATTCTTGAAGTGAAAAAATCATAGGGGTGGAAAACAAAATTAGTGGCTGCTAGGGATTAGGGCTGGTAGAGGAAAGAGGGTGAGTGTGACTAAAGAGGGGAGGGGGATCTCTGTGGTGACGGGGCAGTTCTGTATCTCCATAAGCAGCGCTGGTTACACAAAACTACACAGGTGATCGTAAGTCTCAGAATCCCACACATACATTGTACCAATGTCAGTCTCCTGGTTTTGATATTGCACTACAGATACATAAAATGTAACCACTAAGGGAAATTTCCTGTGAACCTATAATTATTTCAAAATAAAAGTAAAAAAAAAGTTAACTAGCAATTACAGCGATTTATGTTCCAATTACATGGTGTGGAAAGGGAAGATTACTAGAGGCCAAAGGAAGAGAGACAGGTAGGAAGAGGTGAGGCTCAGAAAACCCTAAGTGCCGAACAATTTCAACAAGTGGCAACAGTGCATCAGAACCGACCCAGAGGGGAAACAGGACTCAAATCAATCCTCAGCTCTCCTTCCTCCCTGTCCCCTCCTCCACCCATTCCTGCACTCTCTCTGGCGACATCACCCCGACTCCCCCCCGCCCCAGAGGACAATAGTTGAAATGTTCCAGAACCATGGAGACAAAGATGCTTCACATTCTCCACATTACCTGCAACAGCGCAACAGCAAGCATCCGAGCACAGAGAAAGGAGAAGCGATTTCTCTGGTGAGCTTCTAGGCAAAGGGTCACAGCACCTTTGTGTGAATCACAGGAAGGTTCCCGCAGGCTCGGCAAGGAGCTGGGTCAGGACTTCAGCCCCACCTGCCCCCGAGTCAGGCAGCCAACACACCTACCATTCATGATGGCTCTGCCCGCACGACTCAAATGCAGCACCTCCGACTTGACACAAGAGCTATCTTTCCAGTGCTCTGTTTACGAGTTAAAAAGTTTACTTCCCAAGGAGCACACACAGCCTCACTCACGGGTTAAAGCGAGTCTCTACTCCCTCGGGAATTCATGTTGGAGGCAAAGGCAGGGAACCAAACAGGCCTTTAGAAGCCTGAGCCGTCGTTTACCAAGACTGCTTTCAATGCAGCACAGACCAGGCCTGCCCTAATTACTGGGGTGAACATAGGTTTGGCTTAAAAAAGCCCGGTGTATCCAAAAGCAGCCTGTGTTCCCACTGCACACTGCCACCCAGGCAAGCTGGAACTGGTCCAAATTCACTTCACCCAAACACGAAGAAAAGGCTCCTTATTTCTCCTTTTTAGAAATTCAGGGAAATTGGCAAAACTGCTGACCAACTTTGAATTCTACCAGTGAGCTATAGTCCATTTTCTATATCTTACTCACTTCATTTGGAGGGAAAGGGCATCAAGAAAAAAAGATCTCTCTTTTGCCCTTATTTTAAATTATTCTAGCCAAAAACTACTCTCTGTTAACTTTGTTCTGAATCTCAAAGCTGAGCTCTACGGAACTTTTCTACTCTGGGACATCTGCTTAAAATCTGAGTCCGCTTTTTCCTCCTTTTTAGTGGGAGCTTAAGGTCTTTGGAAATGTTACATTCACTGTATTTTGCAGAAATGATAGTTATATATATCCCCATCATGATATGGAGTTGCTAAGTCTTAAAAAATACTAATACAGCAGGCATAACAGAATAATAAAACATCTTGCCCCATCCTTTTTCAATAAAAAACCAATTTCCTAAAACACAAAGGCCAGGATAATTCTAAAATCCATATATACTCACAAAAGAAAAAACTAAGGCAGAAAACAATTTACTGAAGTCTCAGTAATGGCTATTTAAAAAGCCCTTCTTTAAGTAACAGTGTTACTGAAGTATTAATTTTTTCAATAACCATGTACTTTTATTCAGTTGCCCAAATATAAACAGTTAAAGTATTAAGCAGATTGATGACTTCATCTCAATACTATGTAACACTTTAAACTGTTCAAAGAACACATTTTTTTGAATTTTAGTTTATTTTTTTTTATACAGTAGGTTCTTATTAGTTATCTATTTTATACATATTAGTGTATATATGTTAATCCCAATCTCCCAATTCATCCCACCACCTCCACCCCACCGCCACTTTCCCCTCTTGGTGTCCATACGTATGTTCTCTACATCTGTGTCTCTATTTCTGCCCTGCAAACTGGTTCATCTATACCATTTTTCTAGGTTCTACATATATGCGTTAATATACGATATTTGTTTTTCTCCTTCTGACTTACTTCACTCTGTATGACAGTCTCTAGATGCATCCGCGTCTCTACAAATGACCCAATTTCGTTCCTTTTTATGGCTAATATTCCATTGTATATATGTACCACATCTTCTTAATCCATTCATCTATTGATGGGCATTTAGGTTGCTGCCATGACCTGGCTATTGTACATAGTGCTGCAATGAACACTGGGGTGCATGTGTCTTTTTGAATTACGGTTTTCTCTGGGTATACGCCCAGTAGTGGGATTGCTGGGTCATATGGTAATTCTATGTTTAGTTTTTTAAGGAACATCCATACTGTTCTCCACGGTGGCTGTATCAATTTACATTCCCACCAACAGTGCAAGAGGGCTCCCTTTTCTCCACACCCTCTCCAGCATTTGTTGTTTGTAGATTTTCTGATGATGCCCATTCTAACTGGTATGAGGTGATACCTCACTGTAGTTTTGATTTGCATTTCTCTAATAATGAGTGATGCTGAGCAGCTTTTCATGTGCTTCTTGGCCATCTGTATGTCTTCTTTGGAGAAATGTCTATTTAGGTCTTCTGCCCATTTTGTGATTGGGTTGTTTGTTTTTTCAATATTGAGCTGCATGAGCTGTTTATATATTTTGGAGATTAATCCTTTGTCCGTTGATTTGTTTGCAAATATTTCCTCCCATTCTGAGGGTTGTCCTTTCGTCTTGTTTGTAGTTTCCTTTGCTTTGCAAAAAATTTTAAGTTTCATTAGGTCCCATTTATTTTTGTTTTTATTTCCATTACTCTAGGAGGTGGATCAAAAAAGATCTTGCTGTGGTTTATGTCAAAGAGTGTTCTTCCTATGTTTTCCTCTAAGATTTTATAGTGTCTGGTCTTACATTTAGGTCTCTAATCCATTTTGAGTTTATTTTTGTGTATGGTGTTAGGGAGTGTTCTCATTTCATTCTTTTACATGTAGCTGTCCAGTTTTCCCAGCACCACTTATTGAAGAGACTGTCTTTTCTCCATTGTATATCCTTGCCTCCTCTGTCATAGATTAGTTGACCATAGGTGTGTGGGTATATCTCTGGGCTTTCTATCCTGTTCCATTGATCTATATTTCTGTTTTTGTGCCAGTACCATACTGTCTTGATTACTGTAGGTTTGTAATATAGTCTGAAGTCAGGGAGTCTGATTCCTCCAGCCCCATTTTTCTCCCCTCAAGACTGCTTTGGCTATTTGGTGTCTTTTGTGTCTCCATACAAATTTTAAGATTTTTTTGTTCTAGTCCTGTAAAAAATGCCACTGGTAATTTGATAGGGATTGCACTGAATCTGTAGATTGCTTTGGGTAGTATAGACATTTTCACAATATTGATTCTTCCAATCCAAGAACATGGTATATCTCTCCATCTGTTTGTGTCATCTTTGATTTCTTTCATCAGTGTCTGATAGTTTTATGAGTACAAGTCTTTTACCTCCTTAGGTAGGTTTATTCCTAGGTATTTTATTCTTTTTGTTGCAGTGGTGAATGGGATTGTTTCCTTAACTTCTCTTTCTGATCTTTCGTTGTTAGTGTATAGGATGCAAGAGATTTCTGTGCATTAATTTTGTATCCTGCAACTTTACCAAATTCATTGATTAGATCTAGTAGTTTTCTGGTGGCATCTTTAGGATTCTCTACATATAGTATCATGTCATCTGCAAACAGTGACATTTTTACTTCTTCTTTTCCAATTTGTATTCCTTTTATTTCTTTTTCTTCTCTGATTGCTGTGGCTAGGACTTCCAAAACTATGTTGAATAATAGTGGCGAGAGTGGACATCCTTGTCTTGTTCCTGATCTTAGAGGAAATGCTTTCAGTTTTTCACCATTGAGAATGATGTTTGTTGTGGGTTTGTCGTATGTGGCCTTTATTATGTTGAGGTAGGTTCCCTCTATGCCCACTTTCTGGAGAGTTTTTACCATAAATAGGTGTTGAATTTTGTCAAAATCTGTTTCTGCATCTATTGAGATGATCATATGGTTTTTATTCTTCAATTTGTTAATATGGTGTATCACGTTGATTGATTCGCGTATATATAGTAAGAATCCTTGCATCCCTGGGATAAATCCCACTTCATCATGGTGTATGATCCTTTTAATGTGTTGGTGGATTCTGTTTGCTAGTATTTTGTTGAGGATTTTTGCATCTATATTCATCAGTGATATTGGTCTGTATTTTTCTTTTTTTGTAGTATCTTTGGTTTTGGTATCAGGGCGATAGTGATCTCACAGAATGAGTTTGGGAGTGTTCCTTCCTCTGCAATTTTTTGGAAGAGTGAGAAGGATGGGTGTTAGTTCTTCTCTAAATGTTTGATAGAATTCACCTGTGAAGCCATCTGGTCCTGGACTTCTGTTTGTTGGAAGTTTTTTTTTTTTTGCAGTACGCGGGCCTCTCACTGTCGTGGCCTCTCCTGTTGCGTAGCACAGGCTCCGGATGCACAGGCTCAGCGGCCATGGCTCACAGGCCCAGCCGCTCCATGCCATGCGGGATCTTCCTGGGCCAGGGCATGAACCTGCATCCCCCGCATCGGCAAGCGGACTCTCAACCACTGTGCCACCAGGGAAGCCCTGTTGGAAGATTTTTAATCACCGTTTCAAATTTATTATTTGTGATTGGTCTGTTCATATTTTCTGTTTCTTCATGGTTCAGTCTTGGAAGGTTATACCTTTCTAAGAACTTGTCCATTTCTTCCAGGTTGTCCATTTTATTGGCATATAGTTGCTTGTAGTAATATCTCATGATGCTTTGTATTTCTGTGGTGTCCGTTGTAACTTCTCCTTTTTCATTTCTAATTTTATTGATTTGAGTCATCTCCCTCTTTTTCTTTTTCTTTCTTTTGCGGTACGCGGGCCTCTCACCGCTGTGGCCTCTCCCGTTGCGGAGCACAGGCTCTGGACGCACAGGCCCAGCAGCCACGGGTCACGGGCCCAGCCGCTCCACGGCATGTTGGATCTTCCCATACCAGGGCACAAACCCTGTATCCCCTGCATCGGCAGGCGGACTCTCAACCACTGCACCACCAGGGAAGCCCCTCCCTCTTTTTCTTGATGAGTCTGGCTACATGTTTATCAATTTTGTTTATCTTCTCAAAGAACCAGCTTTTAGTTTTATTGATCTTTGCTATTGTTTTCTTTGTTTCTCTTTCATCTATTTCTGCTCTGATCTTTATTATTTCTTTTCTTCTACTAACTTTAGGTTTTTTTTGTTCTTCTTTCTCTAGTTTCTTTAGGTGTAAGGTTAGATTATTTGAGATTTTTCTTGTTTCTTGAGGTAGGCTGGTATTGCTGTAAACTTCCCTCTTAGAACTGCTTTTGCTGCATCCCATGGGTTTTGGGTCGTCGTGTTTTCATTGTCATTTGTCTCAGGTAATTTTTGATTTCCTCTTTGATTTATTTAGTGATCTCTTGGTTATTCAGTAACACATTGTTTAGTCTCCATGTGTTTGTGTTTTTTACGTTTTTTTCCCTGTAATTGATTTCTAATCTCATAGCATTGTGGTTGGAAGAGATGCTTGATATGATTTCAATTTTCTTAAATTTACCGAGGCTTGATTTGTGACCAAAGATGTGATCTATCCTGGAGAATGTTCCATGTACACTTGAGATGAAAGTGTAATCTGCTGTTTTGGGATGGAATGTCCTATAAATATCAATTAAATCTATCTGGTCTATTGTGTCATTTAAAGCTTGTGTTTCCTTATTAATTTTCTGTCTGGATGATCTGTCCATTAGTGTAAGTGAGGTGCTAAAGTCCCCCACTATTATTGTGTTACTGTCGATTTCCTCTTTCATAGCTGTTAGCAGTTGCCTTATGTGTTGACGTGCTCCTATGTTGAGTGCATATATGTTTATAATTGTTATATCTTCTTCTTGGATTGATCCCTTGATCATTGTGTCCTTCCTTGTCTCTTGTAACATTCTTTATTTTAAAGTCTATTTTATCTGATATGAGTATTGCTACTCCAGCTTCCTTTTGATTTCCGTTTGCATGGAGTATTTTTTTCCATCCCCTCACTTTCAGTCTGTATGTGTCCCTAGGTCTGAAGTGGGTCTCTTGTAGACAGCCTATGGGTCTTGTTTTTGTATCCATTCAGCAAGCCTGTGTCTTTTGGTTGGAGCATTTAATCCATTCGCGTTTAAGGTAATTATTAATATTTATGTTCCTATTACCATTTTCTTAATTGTTATGCGTTTGTTTTTGTAGGTCCTTTTCTCCTCTTGTGTTTCCCACTTAGAGAAGTTCCTTTAGCATTTATTGTAGAGCTGGTTTGGTGATGCTGAATTCTCTTAGCTTTTGCTTGTCTGTAAATCTTTTGATTTCTCCGTCAAATCTGAATGAGATCCTTGCTGGCTAGAGTAATCTTGGTTGTACGTTCTTCTCTTGCATCACTTTAAATATACTGTGCCAGTCCCTTCTGGCTTGTAGTTTCTGCAGAGAAATCTGCTATTAACCTTATGGGAGTTCCCTTGTATGTTATTTGTCATTTTTCCCTTGTCACGTTCAATAATTTTTCTTTGTCTTTCATTTTTGTCAGTTTGATTACTATGTGTCTCCATGTGTTTCTCCTTGGGTTTCTCCTGTTTGGGACTCTTTGTGCTTCCTGGACTTGGGTGGCTATTTCGTTTCCCATGTTAGGGAAGTTTTCGACTATAATCTCTTCAAATATTTTCTCAGGTCCTTTCTCTCTTCTCCTTCTGGGACTTCCATAATGCGAATGCTGTTGCGTTTAATGTTGTCCCGAAGGTCTCTTAAGCCGTCTTCATTTTTTTTCATTCTTTTTTCTTTATTGTGTTCCGTGGCAGTGAATTCCACCATTCTGTCTTCCAGGTCACTTATCTGTTCTTATGCCTCAGTTATTCTGCTACTGATTCCTTCTAGTGTTTTTTTGTGTTTTTTTTTTTTTTTTTGCGGTACGCGGGCCTCTCACTATTGTGTCCTCTCTCGTTGTGGAGCACAGGCTCCGGACACGCAGGCTCAGTGCCCATGGCTCAGGGGCCTAGCCACTCTGCGGCATGTGGGATCTTCCCAGACTGGGGCACGAACTTGTGTCCCCTGCATTGGCAGGTGGACTCTCAACCACTGGGCCACCGGGGAAGCCCCCCTTCTAGTGTATTTTTCGTTTCAGTTATTCTATTGTTCACCTCTGTTTGTTTGTTCTTTAATTCTTCTAGGTTTTTGTTAATCATTTGTTGCATCTTCTCCATCTTTGCCTCCATTCTTTTTCTGAGGTTCTGGATCATCTTCACTATCATTATTCTGAATTCTTTTTCTGGAAGGTTGCCTACCTCCACTTCATTTAGTTGTTTTTCTGGGGTTTTATCTTGTTCCTTCATCTGGTACAAAGTCCTCTGCCTTTTCATTTTGTCTATCTTTCTGTGAATGTGGTTTTCCTTCCACAGGTGGCAGAACTGTAGTTCTTCTTGCTTCTGCTCAAAGAACACATTTTTAAGACAACTTATAAATCCAGCAATTTAAACTTTTAGTCAAAGAATAGCTTCCCTGTCTGCTGGGGATGTAGATTAGCTTGTGTGTGTGTGTGTGTGTGTGTGTGTGTGTGTGTGTGTGTGTTCGGTTTTACTGGATGAAGACCAAAAACTGCAAATCCTGTTAACTCGTTTCAAAATAGATTTTGTTAGTTTAGCCCCTAATCAAACCAAATCTTTTTAGATTAGTCATTCCTTACTAAACTCTTCCCACAATAAATACTAAAGCTAAGAAAGATGTAAAACGCTAGTAGATCAAATGAACTTTCTCTACGGAATGAAAGTTACATAAAGAAAATGTTAAGGTTTTGCATGTTCACCCAATTAGATAACAGCATATGTACTTGGAAAGCTCTGTTTTTGTTGTTTTCTAAACCCACTAGGCTGAGTTGTTTGCCTTTGGCCAGCATCCAAATAAAAGAAATGCTGCCAGAAATGTAAACAGGATACATTTCTTTAAGTTAATGAGTCCAGCAAGCAAGGGCAGACAGCTCCTCTTAGTTTCTCTCTGAGGCTGGAGTGGAGGCTACCTTCTAATTTAGAGGTCGGAGAAAAAGCGAGGAAGGGGATGTGGCAAGCAGCAACCCAGTCACCAAAGCGCCATCATTTCTACGACACAGAGCTGGACGGCCTCCCGGGCCAGGGTCCTGTCCCCACTACACCTCTTCCTCCTGTGAGCTTTGGGAACAAATGCATTGCTCTCATAGAACAGACTGTCCCTCACCACGCCCCCTCTCCAGGAAAGCCACCCTACAGAGGTCTCCCTGCAGCCAGACTGAAGGCTGCCTGGCAAAGAAAAGTGCCAGGGAACGGGGGAAAGGCCAAAGAGGTGCTCGATATGGCGCCTGCTCCGAGAGCTTCCAATACTATCACAGGAGTGGGGCAGAGCATCGGAAGCACAGGCCAGAGGTGAACACCACCATCTGGGGTAGATGAAAGGTCTTGGGACAGTCAGAAACGTCACATCAGTGAGAGGAGCAGGTTAAAGCCAGACTGTGGCAAGCTAAGAAGTCTGGAATTTCCTCTCTAAGAAGCAGGGAGCAGTCAAGGCTCTGGGAAGGAGCAGGACGAGGTCAGGGAAGGAGCAACTGCAGGTGGGGAGGGCGCTCAGCAGGGACGCTGAGGCTCTCGCGTACGGAGGTGACGCACAGGGAGACCTAAAAGTGGAGAGCACGGGATGGCTCGGGAGGGGTGAGATTTGGGTGAGTTTATGACAAATTAAATTTAACGGGACAATGGGAAATCCAAGGCAAAATTTTCAGGAAATAGATGGAAGTGCAAGAAAAATTCTAGGTGTAGGAAGTGCACGGAGAAGCACCATTAGCTCTTTTTTGCTGCCTAGAAAAGGATGGTTCTCCTAGAAGTTAAAAAAAAAAAAAAGAAAGGAATTCCACATCCGTTCAGAATTCCTCAGATCTCCTAAACTGGAATGTGAAAATCCACGCTCAATTTCAGAACTCAAGAGCCAGCTGACTGGAGGCTTGTGAAGTCATCTCCTGGCGCCGCAAACTAACCAACCTGTCTCTCATCCACTCTTCCAGGTGTGTGAGCACTGGAAGCTGCCTGACTAAATGATTCACTAAACGTTATAAAGACAAACTGTGGTACGAGGGGAAGTGAAGCCTTCCTGTTATGTACAGAAAATATTAAAGAAACTTGAGAATAAGTAAATACTAAGTATCATCCCAAGGGGAAAAGATTCCTGCAAACACTACAAACAGGTAACACAGCTTAACGTGCTAGTTCAGGGTTTTCAAAATTCAAGTTGGGACTCACATTGTGAAATCATTTAGCAAGAATTAAAAAAATAAAATACAGTGGTAAATATCTGAATAAACTGTAAATAGCTTCATTGAATTCCCATTTCAGTTTAGACAGATATGCTGATATACGGAAAGATATACATGGATGGGGGTATGCGTGTGCATTAGCTCACTTCATCTTTGTGACCATGAGAGATATGTAGTATTGTGCCCATTTTACAGAGTAGAAAATGGAAGCTCAATCACCCAGCCACTGAGGGTGATTCAGGCTCAAGCTAGTGTTTTTTCATCTAGATTCTCTTCCTCTACCGGTGTGGCTGGGGAGATAAGGGAGCAAAGAAAGAGGCAGGAGGTGGAAGTTGCCCTATTCGCTGTTTTTCACACAGTTGACAGCAGGCACTGAGGCTAGAACCATCTGAATTGACCTTCCATGGACGCAGTGTTTCTGGTATTCTCCAGAATTTTTGTTTTTAAAGCAGTAATTAAATCTAGAAGTATGGGATATATGTCGCACGCCTGGTTAAATTAGAGGAAATTCAGTAAGTTCAGATTCTACTTTAATTTCCAAACAGTAAAAAACCTCATATACATTATCTTGGCACAGAATTAGAAGAGCCTGTGGCCGCTCTGTCCAACAGAGAGGCCCCCAGCCACCTGTGCCTGGTGAGCAGTGGAAGGTGGCCAGTCTGAATTCAGATGTGTTATAAATACATACTGGATTTCAGAGACTGACTATGAAAAGATCAATGTATTTTATCTTTTAATATTGATTACGTGTTGAAAGTGTAACATCTTAGGTAGTTTAGATTATTAAAATATATTATTAAAATTATTTTTGTGTTTCTTTTACCTTCCTTAATGTGGCTAAAGTATATATGTGGCTCATGTTACATTTCTGTTGGACAGCATTGCTTATGGGCACATTTCTTAAAATGGAATTTGTTTCTTTCTGATTACGAAAATATTTTTAGTGTAGAAAATAGAGGAAACATAGAAATGCATAAAAAAGATAATTAAATCCTCAAAAATATCACGAACTAGAAATAACTTTTGTTAACATCTTAGAATGTTATCTGTATCATTCTGTATATAAATTCTTTGTGTGTATAAGCATTTTATAAATCTTTAAAAACACTTCAAGCAACGTATCAAACATTTCCCCATGTCATTAAATATTTCAAAACACAGAGGTTTGTAATTGCTGCATAGCAGTCCAACACTGGGATGTACTAGAATGAAACTGATGCCCCGTTGCTGAACACCTGGATTGTCTCCAATGCATGGGAAGTGTGAGCACATGTCAGGGACTCCCCGGTACAGGCGCATCTGCACATACCTGACTCTTCTCCTGTGACAGATTCCTAGAAGTGGAACTGCTGGATCAGAGTATGAACACATTTTGAGGAGTTTGATAAATATTACTAAACTGCTCTCCAGAAAGGCTGTACTAATTTACACACTTATATTTGGTAACTCTTCATTTTCCCCAAGTTTTTTTTTTTTTAAATTGGTCTGTTTGCTTTGCTAAAATTGTCCTCCAGTAATATTTAGCCAGTCACATTCTCAAACCATAGCTCCATGAGAAATCACAATAATTAGCAACTGAAAATGAAGCAAATCTAGGGTGTGCGTACACGCATGCGTGCGTGTGTGTATACTGACAACAAAGAGTTAGGGGAAAAAGACAGAAAATTAATAGACATGTGCCTTCTATATTTCAAATAAGCTTTTATATAAGTATTCATTTTCCCCTCTAAGTCCTACTAATAACATTAATGATAAGCTAAATAAGTTAATAAAATAAATGAATGATAAATAAAATTAGTTCACTAAAATAATGGAGAAGATAATAATAAAGTAACCATTACTAATAAAAATGCTTGACTTTCCCAAGCATGTGTGACGTCTAAAGTCTCTCACTTCCAATCAGAGAATGTGGATCAGTCAACACTTCCAATCAAACATTTTACATCAAGGCATAAAGAAGAATTCAAAACATTTAGCCCGAGTTCTTAGGAGAAGTTTCCAAATCAGGAGAGCCTTGAATTTGATGAGAGAGTTAACATCAATTTGTGTCTATATAAACGGAAATCCCTTGAAATAATGAGGCCTTAAGAGAAGGCGTAAGAGGGGAAAAAATAGCCTGGACAACATGTCGGCTTGTTCACTGTCCCCACGTCTCCCATCTGAAGCTGGCTCAAAGACTGACTACAGAAAAGTTAAAAGAAGATAAAATGACTACTGCAGAATTTAATTACTATGCCACACGATAAAACTCAACGGTAACATAAACGGCACCGAAAACACACTTGCACATGTCAGCGTCAGGTAGACGTGCACTGAACTGCTTCGACACTGCAGCATTTCAAGCAAATCAAGTCCTAGGAATTGAGCAGAATGGGTCAGCGCAGAGAGGAGGGCAGCTATTCAGCTCACTAAAGAGAGCACTTAGAACACGACAAGCCCGCTTTCGTGCCCCGCGGAGGAGTGCGGTGAAACGAGGTCGAGGTGCCTAAAAGCTCTACTGTTATTTGGGCCCTTTCCTTGATCCTGCTCTTCAGAACCTCTCTATGGAATGGACCAGTAGTAGTTTAGGGAGCAATAATGAAAATCTCAGTTTATGCCTTAATTAGCACTTACAGAGAGCAAAGAGTTGGTCTCCACAACTTTCAATACATATTTCGTGTTCACGCATTTCCTCTCACTCGTACCAACGTGGACAAGCCGTGCTGTGGCCTCTAACGCCGGCACGTAGCGCACGCACCACAGCACAGTTCAGCAGGAGACTCGGCAGGACACAGGCTCTGCCACCTCTGTGCCTTTGAGAAAGTGACTTCAGGACTCTCTGCGGGTCGCCAAGGCAGGGGCCGAGAGACCTACTTGCCCTTGGAGCCTGTGCCTCCCCCTGCAGGCTGGCACCCACGGCGGCCACCCCGGGAGGCCAACACTCACAGGGGTCGCGAGGGCCTGTGCTGGTCGGGGCCGGGCCACACGCCCACAGGAGGGGCCTGCAGCACGGGGTGACAACCACCACCCCTGCCTCATCGCCCGGCTGTCAGCAAGTGCCCCAGTGCCACCTTCAGAACAGGGCTAGAGCTTGACCATTTACTGCCACTCCCTCGGCTATCGCTTTGGCCTAGCCACCGTCATCTCTCACCTGGATCACTGCGAACCTTCTAATTGGTCTCCTCGTGTCTACACTTGTCCCCATCAGTCTGTTCTCAAAATAAGTCAGTTCACAGCACTCTTTGCCCAAACCCTCTCTCATCAGAGGAAAAGCCCAGAAGGCCTGATCTGGCGCTGTTACTTCTCTGACCCCATCCTTCCTGCCTGCTCCACGCCAGTCACATGGCCACCGTGCTTCAGCCTCGGGGTCTTTGCACTTCTGGTTCTTGATGCCTACAACCCTTCTGCCCTAGATATCCACACAACTCACTTCTGTCTCCTGTGAGTCTTACTCAGATGTCAGCTTAGCAAGGCTTTCCCTGGCCCATCTTCTCCTCCACCGGCTCCCACCCCATACCTACCCTTCCCATCCCTTCCGTGCTTCTCTCTCGAGCACTTGCTGCTAGCCAGCTAGTGTACCTGACAGTTTACTCGTTTATCTGGTTTATAATATTTCTCCCCCACCGGAGCGCAAGGCCCCTGAGGAAGGCTCCTTTGTCTGCTTTGCACACTCCCGTATTTCCAGTCCCCGCCCACAGATCTACAGATGTGGACAGGATAAACACACAGATCTCAGGTTCTTCATCTGCTAAACAAGGGGAACAATCCTTTCTATCTCCCGGTCTGCAGCGAGGAACATCTGAAGCAAGAGATATTGTATATTAACAATTAGATTTGCCTTGTACCAAAACTGGTCAGATAGTACACGAACCAAACATCATTAGTCATTTCAATTTATTTCTCCCTGGACATCTCACCACATGAGGAATCATTATTGAGGTTAATACACTAATACCGGCCCATACTTTATTTGAAAGCAATTCAGTTATATAACAGGTCTGGAAAATTCCTTTTAAAACTATCTCCTTTTCATATGTCAAAGATAAAAGAAAAGCCTGTTTAAAGGAGAAGTTCAACCAAAGAGACAGCTTAATTTACAGTAACAAGTAAATTAAATCTGCAAAGTGACAGTTTAAATAGAAGGAATTTCCACATATATGTATATTACTTTTTTCTTTTTTTAAAGGAAAACAACATTTTAATACAACCTTTTCAAAATGACTTGAAATGTGCTAGCATCATTGGGAAAAAACTTTCAATATTTACCCACAACATGAATTGATTCTGATTGATTTTTGGTCTAATTTTTAAAGGTAAATAATGAAATTTATAGGAGAAAACTATGGAAAACATCCCTCCATTTTTTTTTAAGTGTCCTTTTTTTTTACTTCTTTTAAAAGCATACTGATGCTTTTCTGGTTAATAAGATACAAGTAATTCTTTAAAAGCATATTGAATCTGAAGCAGCCTTCCGGTACGATGCCTTCTCCTAGTCAACAGATACAATAAATACGATCACTTTCTTGTACGGACAAGTTCTGACATTAGAAAGGGATCAACCCCAGGAGCGGAAGGGATCTCTTGTGAAATATCTGGCTTAAATTTTCAGGGTTTGCTGCAATGGGTAAAACAATAGAAGTGATAATAATAACCGTATCATTTCCTTTAGGAGGAACTTAGGATCCTAAGAAGAAGAAGAAGTTGGATCCCAAACAACAGATCCTAGCAGTCGCCAGAAAGATAAGAAGAAAAAACTGGGGGAGTGGGGCCCCAGGGAAGATCTCATTCACAGGGACACCGAGGCAGCAGCTCAGCCTTTGTCGACAGTAGGTGCAGAATCGGAAGAAAGAGACTTCTTGTGTAGTCAAGGGATGGGACTCCATCCTCTACAACCAAAAGAGATTAGAATTTGAAAGAGAGCAGACTTACTGAAAGCCCAAGCCTGAAGGCCCCGGGCTTGGCATACGGGGGGCGTGTCCCAAGGGCCGGCAGCACTGGCACCAAGAGACCCAGAAAGGAAGGCCCAGCTCCCACCCGGGCAGGGCCTTCCCACGTCCCACCCAGCCCCAGGCCCTCGTGTTTGGAGGTGAATCAAGCCATCTTACGTGGAAGACAAACTGGACCTCCATTCAGCACACATCAGCTGCTTCACAGTCGTCAGATAAACTTTATATAATGACCATGAGAGTAACTGTTACCAAACTTTTGTTTACTATATAGACTTCTTAAAAAACTCATTTGAGAAGACACCTCCAGCTACAATCAATGTACCTGAAAGTGCACTGCCCGTACTCCACAGGCTCTAGAGGAGGAAAGAAGATTGTAAAATGAGAATTATTTCTATTGACAGGCTCCCAGTGAGCTACACTCGATTCGATTCTGTTCTGCCAGCCCTCACTGAGGGGCCGCTGTGCCAGCAGGACGGGGAGCAATGCTGGTTTCTAACAGTCGACAGCGCACTCCAGCTGCACACACGTGAAACAAGTGCTCCATCGAATGGATTCTGATCACTGGTTCAAAGACAGTCCAGCAGGTCACACACACCACCAATGTCCACATCGGGAACCAGGTGAAGTCACATTTTGCTTCCACATAAAACCAAAGGCAATCTGGTATTCAGCACCTAAAGCATTCCTTATTTAGAGTGTGGACGGAACCTCCTGGAAAGTCTCCCTAGCAATGCGATGCCACAAGACAAAAAGGCTTTCAAGTGCTCAACAGAATAAGCACTTCGGAGCATTCTTCGTTAGAAACTCGCAAACTGAGTTAATCCTTTCGTTACTAATTCTGTGAAAAAACGATTTTCAGTTTTCAAGTAAGGAAGAATACTTCCTTAAAGACCCACATCTGCTTTTCCTCAAAATTATGATAAATCATTCAGACAGTGTTTTTCTTAGCTTACTTTTTTTTTCTTTTAAAGCTGCTAAGACATTAACAGACAGTCTTTAGACTCTCGTAATTTGCTAAAACCGGGTAACTTCATGCTCCCGAGCAGCCATTCCCAGTTTCTACGACTTCTACCAAAGCCACATGAATGTACGGACATTTATCATGAACCTCAAGGTCCACGGAGATAATGTGGGGTGAGTACAGAAAAGACAAACAAAACCCCCACAAAACCTCTACCCCTAACTAATGATAGAGCTGGCAAATGAAGTACTCAACATTTTTAGATGGGTTTAAGGATAAATACATATATAAAAATCAAAAGAACTTGGTACCTTTAAAGTGTAATTGCTTTGTCCCAGGTCAGAAGCGGTTGCAGCTCTAAGATGAAACCAGGTTCTAGAATTGCAAATATTCACCAGCTTTGACGAAACAGAATGCTCTCGTTCAACAGGACGATGCTCTGTATTTTTCTCATTATTTAAAAAGTCGATGATGCCACGCTCACAGTACAAACTTCATCAGGTACAAAAGGGTATCTGGTGACAAGTCTCCCGCCTGCCGGGTCCTGCTGCCTCGCATCCCCTCCGCACAGGACACGGCAGCCCTGCTCAGCAAAGCATGCTGACGGGTCACAGACACCAAGGAGACCCCCTGTCCGATGCACGTGAAGCACGCGGGTAACGGGGACCGATGGACCTGCTACACCTGGAGAGGACGAGGCTGGATGAAGCGACAGCGGAGAGCAGAAGGCGGGCGAGACCAGGCAGGAAGGGAACGCAGGGTGGAAACGGAGCCCGAGGACCAGCATGCAGGTAGGGTCTGACTGCACTGGACTGAGCCCAGGCAGGACTGGAAAACTGGGACACACCGGGATGAATTAGAAGACTCTGGGATGTGAGGCCCAGGCCGTCCCTGCCCGTCTGCGGACTCCTCGGGGCATGAGGAAGACCCGCCGGCACCCAGGCTGGCAGCGAGCCTGTGTTCAGAGCAGGCGGAAGGGCAGCTCCCACCCGCTGTCCTGACTCACGTGAGCCCATGCTCGTCTTTAGGAATCCCAAGTACGTGAGTTAGACAATTAGTGGAGCAGAATAAAGACCCCTCTCGACTTTGTCCAAATTCGCAAATAAGGCCAGAGTCACAGCCTGAAACTGTCAGGGGATTTCTTCTGCAAATGTAAAGTCTTGAATAGTCAGGAGTCGCCATCTCACTGAGGCCTTACCTGGCCACCCTATCTAAAACCACAGCCCCACAGAATTCCTCGTTTCCTTTTCCTGCTTTTATCATGGCCCAGAATTTCACAAAAGGTCAGAGCTGGAACGAACTCTAAAAGGGGCTGCATCAGGTCCCCCTGCAGGTGTGAATCCCTTATAATTAACAGACTTCCAGCTATAAACGGTTGTCAGACTCACTTTCCGGAAAGGACTTCCTGACTCACCCACAAACCCCCTCAGCACCCTTTCCGTGTCCCCGAGGTGCCCGCGCTCACCTGTACCTCTCAGCAGCTGAAATGACCTCTGTGCGGCCCCGTGAGGCCACCTGCTCTCTGAGCGCAGTGCCTGCGACACAATGACCTTTACTTCTGGAGCCTAACGGACAGTGGGCACTCTGACAGGAGGAAACCATTTCTATCCTGCAGCCTCGGTCCCATTCAGTTCATCCAAAGACACCAGGTGCCAGCACTGTGGCAGCCACCGAGGCTGCAGCAGAGATGGAGACAGAGGGGCTCCTGCCCGCATGAAGCTTCCTTGCGAGTGGAGGAGTATTTCAAAGTGCAACTCAATAGAAAGTGAAACAAACTGCAACCCAGCCTGTGCGATCTGGGATCTAAAGGAAATAAAATACTCAGCAGAGAGAAGCGTAAAGGAGGCTGCTGTCAGCATGGTGGTCAGGGAAGGCCACTTAGGTGCCGTGTAAGCTGACCTTGACGACAGGAAGGGGCTTTCCTAGCGGAAAGGAAGCAAAGGCCCTGCGCTTAGCATTTCTGAAAAACTAAACCTCAGAGAGGCCTGGAGCTTGTTGAGCGAGGGGAGAGGGCGGAGGGTGAGGGAGAGGGCGTTCAGTCAGTCGTGAGCTGTATGTGCAGAGCCACAAAGGCAGCGAGGGCTCCCTGGGGGTCATCTGGAGTTTTCCTTGACCACAGTTCAATTATAAAATATAATTCAGAACCAGGAGAAACTTAATGTCAAAGTGTCGTTTCATCAAACAATCTTTGAAAGTTTGCCACAGTAAACTCAGAAATGGCACTGGGATTTGGGATGGTGGGTTTCTGGGTTATTAGTTTATCCAAGTTAGAAGGCAAGGCTCTCTCACAAACGGTCAAGAAGAAAACAAACGGAGGATCCCGAGTACACGTGCCTCATTGCACAGCAGGGGAACCAGGCAGAGACTTCAGGAAGTTGGTCGTATTTGCTGGCAAGTTGAAACCTCTAGCATTCACCTTTATTCTGAGGTCACCTGAGGCCCCATGTTCTTCTGAGATGAACTTTGGTAAGCGGGCTGCACATCACAACAGCAAAGGGTAAATGAAAGTTTCTCCCCATGCCCCCCTAGTCTGAGAACCACCGCAGGGGAGGGAACGCTGCTCTGCCCGCAGTGTGGACCCCTAGCCCTGGCTCAGAAGTAGGCAGGCCCTCAGCCTGCTGTGTCCAGGGAGGGGCAGGTCGGCAGACTACGACAGCCTGCGGGCCGAATGCATCCTGTTTCCTGACTGTGTCTGGCCTGTGAGCAAAGGATGGTTCTCAGAGATGAATCTCTGCATTTGATTCGATGGTAAGAACACTAACTCTGAACCCCAATTAAGTGAAATGTTATCCCCACAAAAGGATTCCATTCTTTTCAACAGTATACCTGTATTATAAAAAAATTATGCTCAGTTGTCATTACTATATAGTTTGACGTTATCAATACAATCTCTGGACATTTGTTTTCTTTCTTGTTACCCACGTACCTGGGTAATATCCCTGATGTTGACCCCTGGCCTCCAGAGCCTAAAACACTCTCTGGCCGACTTCTTAGGCTTGGGCTTCTCCCCTCCAAGGCAGTTTATCTGACGTTAAGACCCTTCCACCCCGCCGCCACCACCCCGAGTGGGTGATCAGAATCCTCTCTCTCAGATCAGTGCTTCTCAGGCTCGGCTGCCGGTCCATCACCGGGGAGCTTTAAACATCCTGACACCCAGGCTGCATCCTAGGCCCATGAGCTCAGGGTCTCTGGGGGTGGAGCCCACGGTGGGCACTTCCGAAAGCTCCTCAGGTGACTGTACTGCCCTGACTGCTGCCGACCTGAACTCTGAGGGGCAACCCACTCGCAGGGGAGAAAATGAGCAACTTCCCGTGTCTCTGCATGCCCGGCCTACGGCACAGTGATCACCTTCGGATGATTTCTCCTCGTGTTAATCACGTCTCCTACTTTCTGTATTTATGATGCTTTGACATCTTAGGAGACTTGCTAATCCTGGAGAGACTGCCCCTTCCGGGTGAGCTAATTCCGTTTCACAGGGAAACCAACCAGTCCAGAGCCCACCCTCCCGAACCACCTTCTCTCTCTGGCTTTACACTCCAGGAGGCAGGGCTCCTCTGGCCTCATCGCCCAGCGCCAGGTACTGGACAAGCAGGGACCACCCCCATTGCCAGGGGCCCACTGCACCATTCAACCCGAAGCTGCTCCCCCTGCCTTGCCCACTCCTTCCCACAAAATACCATAAAGGCTCCTGCCAGGCTCTTCCTACCCCCTCTGCCTCCATACTGATCCTGGTGCCCCCCACAAGGCCCTGCGTGGTGTGCTGGGCCTCCTGTTTCTAGGCATCTGTCAGTGTTGACTTCCTCCTTCGAGGCCATCATTTCCACGTCTGGGAGCCTTTCAATTCCTGCTTAAAACAAACCCTGGGAGGGTTCCCTCTCACTCCTCTGCTCGCATCTGCAGTGCAGGGACTCAGCTAGTCTCCCTACTCTGTCTACTCAAGCACATACACAAGTGATTTTTCACGATCTGAAATAAGGACTGCGGTTTCCCGGTTCATTTAACAGCTTTGTTCACTAAGACTCTCCAGAAGAAGCAATATTTGACATATTTGAGAAACAATAGTCCAGTAAAGCTGGAATAAACAATACCCGGTAAAGTTGCATAGAAATGACCCAGCAAGTCCACACCCAAGCATACACTCCAGAGAAACTCTGGCCACAGGGCATTGCAGACATCCAGTGAGGCACTGCTGGTCGCAAAGAAAACAAAAAACAACTAACTGTGCGATCCTAGGGAATGGATTACAAACCGTGGTAATTACTTCGATGGTTAAAATGAACAAACTAGATCAGTATGTGCCCACATGGACAGGATGCAAACAAACGGCTGAACAAGCCTATGTTTTAAATGATGCACTCAAAATACACCACTTCCATAAACTCTTAAAGAGGCATAAATATATATGTGGATTATGGATATACATGCAGGTAGTGGAAGTACAAAGACACAGACTAAATACACACAAAATTCATGACAGCAGTTGCCTCTAGGGAGAAAGGTAGTAGAAGCAGCGGTCGTAACAAAAACAAAGCGAGTGTTAACTGAACCCTCACCACGTCCAGGCACAAACCTAGCAAGCATCAACTCATTCCGTTCTTAGAACTACTGTGAGACAGGCACAATTATCCCCGCTGCACAGATGAAAAAACCGAGGCTGGTGAGATGACAAAAAACCACTTCCACTGCTCCCACCTCAGCAGACATCCAACAGAACGCGCTGCACGCCTGCGGTCCTTCCAGGGATTCCAGCCTCCACTCCGGCCCACGCTCCCACGGCCCCAGCCCCGTCTACGCTCCCCACCTAGCAGTACACAGAAGCGACCCTTCTAAAATCCCAAGTCGGAAGGTTTTGCTTCTCTGCTGAGAGCATCCCAGTGGCCTCCCGCTGAACTCAGTTTTAAATGTGACATCCCTGGCACGGCCTACAAGACTCTGTGTAACTTCCCCATCCCAGCCACCCCCATCTCTGACTGCTCACCCATCTACACCTGCGCTGGCCTTTCTTCTCTCCGACCCCACCCCCACCCCCAGGGGCACATCCCAGCCTCCAGGCTTCCCAGACCCGGTTCCCTCTGCCTGGGGCACTCTTCCCCACCCCCAAGGGCACATCCCAGCCTCCAGGCTTCCCAGACCTGGTTCCCTCTGCCTGGGGCACTCTTTCCGCAGACCGCAGGGCGGCTCACTTCCTTGCGGGCCTCTGCCAGCTGCTTCATTTCCAGACCTGCTCGCACAGTTAGTTATGATCTCCTGGTTAGGGGACTGCCCCGGCCTCTTCCTTACAACTTTATAAAGAGGAAACTGTAGCCCCATTTTAATCAACACAGACAAAAATCCCACGGGAAACACATTCTACAAAAATGTCAGGTAAGCGAAAGATGCTCCCTGATTTTCTGAGTAACATTCCGCTTATTATAGGCTTGAGAATTTTGTGAGGATTCTTAGATTGCGGATGTTCTACAAGGACTGGCTGAGAAATAAAATCACTCTGATCGCTCCAACCTTATTTCAACAGCGGAAGCCCACCTCTTCCGGTGGCCGGGGGCCCAAGTCTCGGTACCGCCCCACGCGAAAGATCATGTGAATGAACCAGCCAACCAGCACCGCCTTCAGCCGTAGAGCCCACAGCGTGAGAAAATGGATGGCAGTCTCCAGCTGACAGCGAGCGAAGTCAGAGCCACGTGTTTTCAGTTACATAGAATAATGAATAGAGAGCTACTACCCCTGAAACTCCCAAACGGTATGAATGACTCTATCTAAGGGAACGGCTGATGCAACTCCTGACTAACGCACTGGGTGGCCCCGAGCAAATCAATTCACCCCTGAACAACTTCCCCGGTGGATAACGGCAATTCCTCCAGTTATTTTATTTTCTGAGCCCTCTGCTCCGCTTTCCCCTCCATCTTGGCACGAGAGCTGGCTACACATAACCAGGTAAGCTTTTTTCTTCCCTTGGCAAGTCTACAGGCTCAGGGTTAGTTGCCAGGAAACACGGGGTTAGATTATCTTCCTGCTCAGTACAATCCTGACCTTCATGTACTTAAAACAGGAAAAATATTTTGTTTTACAAGATCATCAAGATTAAAATTTGGTTTTCAAGTTCTTTCAGACTTTCTTCCTCGTAAAGTGTGTATTCGTACACCCAACAAATATCTGAATGCCTGCTGTGTGCTGGTGCTACGCCAGGCCTGAGAGATACAAGGGCATGAGGCCAGGTCCCTGCAAGCCCGCCCAGGTCTGATATTCCAGGGAGCACCCAAGTAGAACTATGTAAAAATGGAACACACACATGAAGATTCAGAATGACACCAAAATTTCTTAATCCAGTTAAAAAAGATTAGATTGTATTTACTCAGCTTTCCTATTCTCTGTTTTGAGATTTTTTCACTTAAATTACAAATTCTGAAGCTACTACCGGAAGCTACTTTTCCTTTGAGATGTTCTCCTTTGTGGGTTTTTTGTTTCCCTCCCCACATTTCGCTGGGACAATATTCTCAGAATTCAAAGACGATCTACCTGCCACACCGGCATCTGCAGTGTCCGGTAACCAAGAGCAGTAGTTCTGAGTGACGGGGCCTTAGCCCTGGCGCACTCTTACCTCCCAAGTCTAAGACACATCTTAGGAAGCCCCTAGCAAAGATCAAAGACCGTGACTTGCAAAGGAGTGGAACAAAATTAACATTCTCAACCCTCCCCATCTCCAAGATGGTCTGCTAAAGCTACTCCTAAAAGCACTGACTTAAAAGATGCTACAGGAATTTATCATCAGGCTTCCTAACGTCCATCTCCTGACCTCGTATTTACCCGAATTCAATGAGGTTTAAGAGATTACAAACAGCACGTCTTTCAGGAACACTGCCATTACCAGTAACCGCTATAGCTTTGAGAAAAGTAACTTTCTTTTTTTTTAAATAATTTTTATTGAAATATAGTTGATTTACAGTGTTGTGGGGTTTTTTTTTGTTTTTTGGCTGCATTGCGTCTTTGTGGTGTGTGGGCTTCTCACTGCGGTGGCTTCTCTTGTCGCGGAGCACGGGCTTCAGTAGTTGTGGCGTGAGGGCTCAGTGGTTGTGGCTCACGGGCTCTAGAGCGCAGGCTCGGTAGTTGTGGCACACGGGCTTAGCTGCTCCGCGGCATGTGGGATCTTCTGGGACCAGGACTCAAACCCTGTCCCCTGCATTGGCAGGCGGATTCTTAACCACTGCGCCACCAGGGAAGTCCGTAACTTTAATTCTTATGGATTATTCACACATCATTTGTAACAACAACAACAAAAAGTCAGGTCTGAGGTATTATGACAGGCTTTGTGGGAGGGGCCTCTCCCACGAGCCCTGGTCCACATGGTCCGGAGCCAGCCCCATGCATTGATGGGTCCTCCTCCCTACTACGTACAATACACAGTTAAACCCAAGGGACCTGCCTTCCTATAACTACGCAGAGACAAGAGAGAACTATTTACATACAAGGCTACTTATCTACTGAAGTACTGACAGCACTACGCAAAAGCGAGTCCTGAGATTACAGCTTCTATGAGCTCAAATTAGGAACTTTTGGATGGTCTGGGGGAGAGTATCTAGGGAAGTAATTGGAACAGAGACCATGATGAAGACAACAAAAGAACCTGAAGGACTTAGACGGTCTTTCAATCGTGCGAATAATAAACCTCTGCAGACTGAGGAGAAAAAAAAAAACTGTTTTGGAAGAGGCCCAGTCACTGCTCAAAAGAATCAGAATTCATTCAATAAGACTCAGAATCTGCTACAAGATAGAGCAGAGAGAACATCAAAATGAAATCTTGAACTTCAGAGGATCTTGCATTCTCGTTGGCTAGACACATACAATTAACTAAAAAGGCAAACTGAAGGACTTCCCTAGGGGCACAGTGTAAGAATCCGCCTGCCAATGCAGGAGACACGGGTTCGATCCCTGATCTGGGAAGATCCCACATGCCGCGGAGCAGCTAAGCCCGTGTGCCACAACTACGGAGCCCATGAGCCACGACTACTGAACCCGTGTGCCACAACTACTGAAGCCTGCGCGCCTAGAGGCCGTGTTCTGCAACAGGAGAAGCCACGGCAATGAGAAGCCCGCGCACTGCAACAGAGTAGCCCACGCTCGCCGCCAACTAGAGAAAGGCTGCACACTGCGACGAAGACCCAACGGGACCATAAATAAATAAATAAATATATATATATAAAGGCAAACTGAAGATGCATTTTGTAGACAAAGTACAAACTATGTTTTTTATAAAATGCAATGCAAATGAATGATCTTGATGGAATAAAGGACATGCAGTAGAACTACACAGAGAAACAGGGAAAAGTTGTTTTTATTTTCTATAAAAGTAATATATATGCTTACATAAGTAGGAAAAATAAAAGTAAATCCCCTTTAATTAAAAATAAATACATATTACATTTTGGTGAAAATCATTACTATGTCCCCCCATTAATTTTTTTACACTCAAAATCTGGACCTAAAAACATAAAAAACCTCACTCCTTTTTCAACTAAACACATCACAACCATGCTTCCACGTCTCAAAAACTCTACTTTCAGCATCAGTACCCTCAAAGCCTTTCCAGACCCCGACCACTCCTAACACCCTGGTCTCCCTCCAGTGGCAGCCAGCAACCCTCAAGTGTCCACGCAGGCAGTGTCACTCCAACCTCAAGCGGGGCCCGAGGAGTCCCTCCGACAGCCTGCAAGGCCCCTGGGACCTGCACCGGCTCCGGCCGGTTCCTGGTCTCTAACCTCCCGCCGGAAGCCCCACCTCCCGGGGCCCCTCCACAGGAAGTGCTGTCCCCACGCGACCCCCTCCTCCGCTCACAGGCCACCTCTGACAGCCCGTCTGCCCGGCCCCTCCCCTCCACCCCTCCCTCTGCTCCGTCTCTTTTCCCACCAGCACTTCTCACCCGCTGACATTTTAGAGAAGTTCCCCGTCTGTTTCCCACACGGAATGTCGGCTCTGGCAGCACAGGGGTTTGTTTGGTTTTGTTCTGACTGGGGCCTCCTAAGCGCCACAAATTTCCGCTGATTCAGGGGCGATTACTACTGGCTGTGCGGTGCCCATCTCACAGTGTAACTAACCACGCACCCCCTCCACCCCGGGGGCAGTTAGGGTGTTGTGAACACCGCGACTTCAGTGCCTGTGCTCGCTATTCAGAGGGTGGTCTGAGCGACACAAACCTCCCCGGGAGCTGATCAGGAGTGCAGAACCCCAGGCCCTATCCCAGGCCTACGGAGCTGGCACCTGCGCACCTGCGTCCCGCGCACACGGACGGGCCTGGACCAGGGTGCGGCGAGCAAGCCCAGCACAGACCGAGGAGGCTCCTCTCTCTCGGGTCACCGGAGCCGTGCTTGCCCCCTGCCACCCACCCGCCCTGGCCCCGGCTGCACAAGCTGCAGTGGCCATCTTCAGTCACCAAACTGCCCTCAAAAGAGAGAGAATACCAATTCACACCCCACGTCAATCCGGGTTCCAGAAAGGAAACATACACACGGCACACCTGAATTAGGGATTACGGACAACGGTGTGGGTGCACAGGGAGGATGCCTCGGGGGATAAACACCCTGATCTCATGCTCTTCTCGCCCTCCCGCCCTTCCTCCTCTGGCCAAGCAGAGACCAGAGCACAAAACCTGCACTGTCCGCCCACAGGACAGAGGGCAGAGCAGGAAGGGCGGAGCGAGGATCTGGGGGCAAACGGGACTCCCTGGAGTGGAGCGCCACCGCAGCACCAGAGGAAGCCTTTCCCTCTGCCCCAGTTGGCTGTGTTTTCGTTTTATGTGATGATATTTAGCAGCCAAGTGGTAAGGAAAGTAAACTAGAACTTAAGGCACCAGAGAGAAGGCAGCCATCTCAGCAGGGGCAGGAGGGTGTCTGTGCCAGCACACAGCTGTTGTGGTCCTTCCTGGCTTGGAAATTACTTGATCTGAAGGGAGATCAAGGACCACTAAATTTTGGAAGCAGGATGATGGCCTTATTGAAAAACGCCTGAGAAAGCTTACATTGGAGGAGGAAAGGCAGACAAACCAGCGCAAGGCCTGCTGTGGAAACACAGGCACGAAGCAATGACGACGGCTGCAAAGAACAAGACTTTGAGGTGTTTTCATTCCAATTTCACATGCCCGACATTCTCTTAAAAACAATAATAAAACTCTTTAAAATCACTGGTTATTTCCAATTCTCTGGCATCTGAGTGGCAGAAATGGTCATTAGCCGCCAAATATATATGATCATTATAAAAATATGATGAATCCTCACACAGGTTTGATAGATAAGAAGTAGTCAGAAAGAAGAGCTTAATCAGAAGCAGGACAACAACTACAAATAAACATATGAAAAGATCTTCAATGCCATCGGGACATGCACACCCAAACCACAGTGGCTATTTAAAATCAACACCACCACCACAGAGACAACAGCAAGTACAGGTGAGGATGTGGAGAAACCGGAACCCTCATGCACTGTTGGTGGGAACATAAAATGGTGCAGCCGCTTTACAGAACAGTTTGGCTGTTCCTCAAAATGTAAACACAGTTACCATATACTCCAGCAATTTCACTCCTAGGTACATACCCAAGAGAAGTGAAAACATGCTCACATAAAACGTCCGTACAAAAACATTCATAGCATTAATTAATAAGAGCCAAAAAGTAGAAACGACCCAAATGTCCACCAACTGATGAATGGATAAGCAAAATGTGGTATACCCATACAAGGGAATATTATTCAGCCATACAAAGGGATGAAGTACTGATACATGCTACAACGTAGATGAATCTTGTAAACATCAATGTAGATGAATCTTGTAAAAAAATCTTGTAGGTGAATCTCTTAAACATTATGCTTAAGAGAATGAAAAGACAAGCCATAGACTGGGAGAAAACTGCACAATACATATATGATAAAGGACTTGTATCCAAAATACACAAAGAACTCTTAAAATTCAACAAGAAAACAAACAACCCAAATCAATAATGGGCAAAAGATCGGAACCTCACCAAAGATACACAGATGGCAAATAAACAGATGAAAAAAGCTCATCATCACATGGCATCAGTGAAATGCAAATTAAAACAAGATACCACTGGAACTACGGTGGCCAAAATCCAAAACACTGGCAACATCAAATGCTGGCGACGATGTGACGCAAAAGGAACTCTGATTTACTGCTGGTGAGAATGCCAAATGGTACGGCCACTTTGGGAGACAGTGTGGCGGCTTCTTACAAAACTATACATACTCTTACCATATGATCCAGTAATTGCACTCCAAGGTATTTATCCATAGGAGCTGAAAACTTACGTCTACACAAAAACTTGCACACAACTATTTATAGCAGCTTCATTCATAACTGCTAATGACTGGAAGCAACCGAGATGTCCTTCAACGGGTAAATGGAAAAACAAACCGTGGTACATCTAGACAAGGGTATATGATTCAGCGATAAAAAGAAATGAGCTACCAGACCATAAAAAGACATGGAGGAACCTTAAATGGATATTGCTAACTGACAGAAGCCAATCTGAAAAGGCTACATACTGTATGATTCCACCTATATGACATTCTGGAAAAAGGCAAAACTATGGAGACAGTAAAAGGTCAGTGGTTGCCCGGGGTAGGGGGAAGGAAGGATGGAGGGATGGATAGGTGGAACACACACGATTTTTAGGGTAGTGAAACTACTCTGTTTGATACTGTGATGGTGGATCCATTTGTCAAAACCCAAAGAGCTATTTGACACAAAGATTGAACCCTAATGAAATTATGGACTTGAGTTAATAATGTATCAATACCGGTTCATCAATAATAACAAGGTACCTAACTAATGTAAGATGTGAATAATAGGGAAACTCTTAGGAGGGGTATGTGGGAACTCTATCTTCTGCTCAGTTTTTCTGTAAACCTAAAATTGTTCTAAAAAAATAATAAAGCTATTGATAAAAAAAAATGTTAAGTCAGAGAAGCCAGACACAAAAGATTACACATGATATGATTCCATTTACCTGAAATATGCAGAATAGGTAAATGCATAGACAGAAAAGAGATCAGTGGTTGCCGGGGGAGGGCTAACAGGGAGTCACAGCTTAGCAAGTCAAGGTCTCCTTCTGGGGTGATGGAAATGTTTTGGAACTAGATAGAGGTGATGGTTACACAACACAGTGAATGTACTAAATGCCACGGAATTCTTCACTTTGAAGTGGTTAATTTTATGTTATGTGAATTTCACCTTGATTACAAAAAAAGCAGAGTAAAAATAAAAAGGTCATATTAAAGCAACTCTATCTGGTTAGGTGACCTTTTTGATGTCCCACAGAAATTCAAACACTGTCGTCCTGATTCAAAACACCTGAACTGTGAGAGTAACCACAAAGTGACTCCACCTGGGGCCACTCGGGGGCTTACTGCACAACTGGCCAGAGGCCAGTGGGGCTTGGACTAGGCTGTGCACAGAGCAGGAGAGAAGAGGACTCAGGATACACGCGTCATCAGGACATACCAACGGACTGGATGCTGGGAAAAGTGGTTTTAAAGACGATTCGGTTTTCAGATTGGACAACCAGGCAGTGGGGCCACTAGCTGAAATGTCAGAGGGGAGTGGGACGAGGGGTCAGGAGTTTGGTTTTGTTTGTTGAGTTCAAGATGCCCACTGGACAGAGGTGGAGACATCGAGGAGAATGTGGTACACAGGAGTCCAAAGAGCAAGGGTACAGACAGGGCTACATATATAAATTTGGAAGTTACTGGTAGGTGGACGAATATTAGAGGATTAAGGACACCAATTTTTTACCATATGTTTTAAATATTATTCCCCACTCGACTTCATGCTCTTTTTGGCCAAACAGAATTTTAAAAGTTATGGAGTCAAAAACATACACCCCCTGACCTGATCATTTCTGTCTTTGGTGTCATAACTTAAAAGGCTTTCCTTATCCTGAGATCCTAAAAGTGTTCATCTACTTTCTATTCTGTCTTTTCATGATCCCCTTTTTAATATTTTTATTTTTAAACCATATGGAATTTGTTATTGCATTAGAAACAGACCTAACTTTTTTCCCGAATGGTTAGCCATTTTCACAGCACAATTTACTCAATCATCCATCTTTTTCTACTGTTTTGAAAACCCTTCTTCATGATATTCTTAAGTCCCAAACACATGTGGGTCTGTCTGGGATTCTATTCTATTTCACTGACCCTCTGTGCATGCCTGAGCCAGTACTGCCCTACTTTAATTATAGTAGCTCCATAATACGTTAATGTTTCTCATGATAACTACCCCAAACAATGCATTCTCAGAATTTTATTAGTTATTATCACACGTTTACTCATCACACAAACCTTAGAATGGTTCTGTCAAGTTCCAAGAAAAATAAAGAGGGATTTGACTGGTGGTGTGCTCAATTAATAAATTGGCATTTTTACAATATCAAGAATTCCTACTCACAAAAAATAATCAATTTTTCCATGATTTTTATGTTCTTCAACAAAGTTTTATGGCTTTCATCAAATAGATTTTATTCACTTCTTGCTTATTCCTAGGTATTTTATCCTTTTTGTTGGTGTTATGAGTGGGAGATTTTTCTATTACAGAGGGGCAAACAGGTTCAGGCACAAACATTTACTTTGTATCCAGCCACTCCTGTAACTATTTTTGATTCCAATAACTTTTAGATGATACTTTGGGTTTACTACTTATGCTGTTAATTTTGTTCCTTCCTTTCTAGTAGATACACCTACTGTTTTTCCTTTTATTTAACTGAGTAGAATCTCCAGCACATCACTGAATTATTAGATTAGTAGTTGGCATTCTTGACTTGTTCCAGTCTGAAATAAAAATGTCTCTGTGCAGGGATAACTTTTCCTCGTCCCGGAAACAACTTCAGGCACTCTAACTACTAGGTATTTGTGACTGTTATCTGTAACTGAGCACTAAATGATTTCCTCTTTGATCATGTCGTTTATATAAGATAGGTGAGATGACAGGATCAATGTCAAAACTATTTGGGGGAAAAAAAGTCACATTCAAGGAGACAGTCGCCTGAGTATTAATTATAAAAACAACATAAAAGAAAATAACTATTTAGGTATATTTATTATATCCCTAATTAACTATATAAACATTGGACGAAATTGTTTTAGAAGGTTCAATTCAAGATTTAAGTCTTTAAAGATGTGGTATATATACACAATGGAATATTCCTCAGCCGTAAAAAAGAATGAAATAATGGCATTTACAGCTACATGGATGGACCTAGAGATGATCCTACCAAGCGAAGTAAGTCAGAAGGAGAAAGACAAAAACCTTGTGGTATCACTTATACATAGAATCTAAAATATGACACAAGTGAACTTATCTACGAAACAGAAACAGACTCACAGACAGAGAGAAAAGACTTGTGGCTGCCAAGGTGAGGGGTGGGATCGGGGAGGGATGGATTTCGAGTTTGGGATTAGCAGATGCAAACTCATATATAGGATGGAAAAACAACAAGCTCCTAATGTATAGCACAGGGATCTATATTCAATATCCTGTGATAGACCATAACAGAAAATATGAAAAAGAATATATATATATGAATCACTTTGCTGTGCACCAGAAACTAACACAACATTGTAAATAAACTATCCTTCTATAAAATAAAAAAAAGATTTAAGGGGCTTCCCTGGTGGCGCAGTGGTTGAGAGTCCGCCCGCCGATGCAGGGGACGCGGGTTCGTGGCCCGGTCCGGGAAGATCCCACATGCGGCGGAGCGGCTGGGCCCGTGAGCCGTGGCCGCTGGGCCTGCGCGTCCGGGGCCTGTGCTCCGCAACGGGAGAGACCACAACAGTGAGAGGCCCGCGTACCGCAAAAAAAAAAGAAGATTTAAGTCTTTTAATCTACTTCAAAAACACCTACATTTAAAACATTCTCCTTATACATTCTCCAATACTTTTATTTTTAAGAATGTTATTAGTAAAAAAATTTGTGAAAGACTAGAAAAGGGCATTTTACTTTGTCAGAAGAGCTTTAATCTGTACTAGACAGAGGAAGGAGCACGCAGGCAACCCGGCAGCTCTTTTCCCTGAAGTTACCAAGAATTAAGATGCAGGTTCCCACCTAAAATGCTGAAGATGCCCTGGTCTCCTCAGCAAATATTTACACGTTCTGAAAACATGCAAGATTACAAAAATTCCAAAGCAAGATTCAAACCACAATTTTTTTTTTTTTTTTAAGAACACCTACGATTCAAAATGAGAACATCCTGGTAACTGCGGTAAAGTACATAAGGAAAGAAAGCATTAAATCATCACTCCTGGACTGTGCAATTATATTCCCAAGGACTCATACGATAAGATTACTATTACCAAGGCAGTCTTTAAAATAATATTTACTGTAGAAAGTGTATTTTAAAAAAAACCAAATTCATAAGTGTTTCATAGAAATACAAATATATCAGAAGCATAACAAAATAAGTGTTTAAGGTATGGTTACATATATTTTTATGACAGTATCATAACACATGAACTATTTTATAGTGAGTGTGAGTGTGTGTGTTTCTCTTTTTGCACCGTATCCTACATGAGATTCAGTTGTGGTTAGGCTCCCCTGTAACAGTCATCAGTCTATGCTAGCAAAGTTCCCAAATCTACCGCTGATGTCATAATACAGGAAAAATTAAACTTGCTGGGAACATTATCACCATGTGAGCAATACTCCCATTTCTTAAAAAGGTGAGGCTACGTAAATCCCCATGGTCCCCAGTCACCCACTCCCCAGCAGGTGGAGTCACATGTCACAAAGGGGGGACCAGCTCCGTTTTCTCATCAGCAGCGTAGACCCCGCCTTGCCTTTCTCTGGTTACTGTAAAGCTGTCACAGTTAACAAACCAGAAAATTAGTAGAGGGTTTGAAAACTGTGAAGCCACACACACACACACACACACACACACACACACACACAAGCAGTCACTTCGGTTACGTGGTGCTGAGGAGGAGACGGAAAAGGACAGAGTTCTTACGAAACTCTGCAGGTGCCGCCCTAAGTTCTCTTCTCCCATGACGTGTCGGCACAAGGTTAAACACCAGGAAAGAGAAACCAGTGAAAATATTCCTGCTGCTGAGGACCTCAGGTTAGCAGGTGGCTAAATAAATGAAGTTCTCTCTACTCAAAAAGGTCCTTCTTTAGGGGACAGACCCATATCTAAAAGGCCCGTTTGCCACAGGGGAGTACAAAGGGCTCACAGGGGTGACACAGCGATGGGCTGAAAGCACAGAAGTCCACTTGCAGTCCCTGCCCTGGACAGTTTAGACAGAGACGAGAGGAGAGCAAAGTGACCGTGAAGTCAGCAAAAACACCTTTATTTATCTCCCTCTGCGGGCACAGCAGGACTCCTTTGGACACCGAAGTTTAGGGATAAGTTTACATGCACGTGTCTCTCTAAGTCCTAAGTCTACAAACACGGGGGGATCAACAGTGAGTCAGACTGGACACCCCCCGCCACCCGTGTCGTGACTAATTTTCCATTCAGGTCCCTCCTGTCTCTGACCTGTTTATGAGATCTATAATGGTGTTGCCCGAGTTTCCAGTGCATCACTAACTCTGCAGTCTCCCTTTTGCTCTCATTTTATTGTTTTATTATACCCTTGAGCTCTGGTTTTACATCATCTAGATGTTTCTTGTTCTTATACAATACAAAGCACTCTTGGGCAATCTACTTCTGTGTCAGTTTACCTTTTCTTCCAGACTTGGTTCTTCATCTGCCTTTTGCACACTAAAGGCGCCATGCCATTCCTTTCCAACTTTCTCTTGCGTAACTCTCCAACCTTTATTCTTTGACTTCAATTTCCCTGATACCACTTCTACCTTAGTTGACATCCCAGATCAGAATTAGAGTTCGACACTGTACGTTGCTTTCAATTTATGTCTGAGGGGGTGGAGGTGAAGAAAGCTGAAAACCATGGATTCTCTTCCGAAACCCCGCCCAAAGCCCTCCACCTGCCCTCCTCTCCCCGTCTCCCGAGCTTTGGTTTGGCTCCGTGCTCTGGCGGCAGCTCACGGTTGGCCCTTGCAGCCGGCCCTCTGCTGGAGCAGACCTCCCCAGGCCCCGGGGCTGCTTCTCTCCAAACTGGAAGCTGTCAGTACAAACGTTCAGGATTCTGCTGACTCACCTTCCTTCCTCGATGTTACTTTCAGGAGGAGGAGCTGAGGTTAAGAGACACACAACACAGCCCTAGAATCCTCTCTTTTTGTCCCTGGATGCAGTGTTTTTAAGATGTTAGGTTGGACCATATAATACTGCCATTTTTGTAAGTCAAAAAGGGTCAAATATCAGAATTCTATACAGTTCACGTGTGTAAACTACACGTGTAATCATGTTCTTTTCCCTTCCTTGATTACTTCTGCTGAATTTTTCTATATTCATACGTAAGATTATTTTTTAAATGCACACATGGCTGTTTATGTATGCAGCTATACCACTAGGGAATGGGAGAAGATTCTCTGATCCGGCCTCACTCTAACATATTCCCCCAGACAGAGCTTTGAAAAAGGAGATCAAGGCAACCCTCTGCTTGAAACGCTGCAATCCGCCCCCTGTTGCCGCTAGGATCACCTGGGCCTGGAAGGCCCTGCCGGGTCTCACCCGGGTTCCCTCTCCCACCTCCCCACCCATCGTTTCCGCAGAGCATCTTTCATTCCTTCCAGTTTCTTTCTGGCCTTCCTACCTCAGGGCATTTGCTCCTGCTTCCTCTGTGCGAATTCCTTCTTTCCAGCTTGACACAGGGCTGTGCCTTTTCTTCCTTCAGGAGTTACAGAACACCCCACTGAGAGATGCACGGGCTGTAAGGACACGGCACGGGGCTGATGGCAGCTCTACCCACAGGAGCGAGGAATTCTCCGTCTTGTTCTTTGCTATATCCCAGTACCTGGGGAATCTGTTGAATAAGTTAATTCACTCAAGGAGGGTGAACTAATTCATGTAGAAGGAGGCTCTGCATTTTGTGCTGCTCCACAGAACACTGTGTCAAATGGGTCCAAGTGTGTCAGAGTCTCCAAAACATCTCCATGGCAAGGAAGCTCCTTCAGTGAGGTGAGCTCCCCGACATGGGAGAAGTGGGAGGTTAGAAACCCAGCAACTCCTAGGCTTGCAGGCGCTAACGTCTCACATAAGCCAGTAAGCACAGCGAGCTTCTTCTACTTTCTATGAGGAAACAGAAAGTGATGGTGTCCTTCGGGTACAACTACATTTATGCCTAAAATAATGATCACTTTGCTATTTCCTCTCGTGGCAGAGAAAGAGCCAAACGGATCCGTCAACAAGGGAGTTCCAGCCCCGTGAGTGCCCCAGGCAAGCTCGTACTCCCGAGTCTCCAGCTTCCTCTTCCGCTCCCAAGTCTAGAGTCAACGTGGAGATCAAAACAGGAGTCAGAGATAGATAGATGGAGATCAAAATACTGGCTTTCCTACTAATAAAAGCCAGATGGGAGAGTTTGGTTTTTGATTTGCAGCCAAGTAGGTCTGCTCCCTGGCACAGCTGGACCAACACAGGCAGGGCCACGCCTACAGCTTAGGGCTGAGAACCGGCCCCTGTGGGCAGGCGGCCGGAGCCCACTCCTCCCTGCCCCCTGCAGAGGGGGCAGAGGGATGGCGAGAGAGGCAAAAATACAACTGCATCTGGAAAATGAAAATCCCTCCCGTCAGAGTAAAAAAAACCCCAACGGGCCTACTGAGCGGGTCCAATGAGATAACAGAGAAGGTGCTTTAAACACAAACCCAGAAGCTCCCCACACCAAGGAAAGGTACTACTCGTTCTGGGCAGAGACGGTGCCCAACACATAAACACACGCGTAAGGATCTGTTGGCGTGGCCTCCTGAGATGATTACTTTTAATGAGACATCTGCTTTAACCAGTCTGTTCTGCTAGTTCTGGCCTGTTTGTTTAAAAACACAGTCCCATTACTGTGTTCTCATCGGCTCATCTCGGGAGTCCCCGCCCCCTGCCCCCGCCTTGTGGTCCACATCACTGCTCGCTTCTAACAGAGCTTTCAACATCCATCTACCTAATCCAGTCATCAGACCCCTGGGGAAAACATTTCCCTTCCCCAGCCTAAAACTAAAATTATAGAACTTCATTTCCTTGAAGAAAACCACAAAAAAACAAAAAATCCCAACACTTTAAGTGGCCACAAAAAGTATAAATAATTTTGGGGTCATCTCCTGCGTGCCAACAATTGTAGATGGAGAACTCAGTGTCAGTGGAAAACACAGATTAAAAATCCTGCTGACAGGTGTTATAAAAAATTCCAAAAACAAACCTCTGAAGCAGCTGTTCCCTTTTACCTGTAAGGGAAACCATCAGTAAGGTGAGACTTTAATTACTTCCTTTCCTTTCTCGGTAAATGTCAAGTCTTTTGCTTGTAACACTGAGTATCTTGTCTTACAGAGACGCACAAAGATTTACCTTGAAAACGAATGCAATCTGCATCACAGGGCGTGCTGTCAGTGACGGTGGAGCTTGCTACAAGCTTCTCTGCGGTCTAAGTCAGTGATGTGGCCCCGGGATATTTACTGTCACACTAGAGCAGGTGAATCTCATCATACAACCTGTATTCGGTTGTATACAACCTTCAGCTAGGCTAGGGCTCCCCGGTCCTGCCAGTGACTTAACCAGGGATGTCCCCTTTCCTGCCCTGCCCTCCCTTGTGTTTCCCATCCCCACTGAAGCCAACCAGGCAGAGAAGCACTGTGGAAGGAGGACTCGCCATCGTGCAGACAGCACAACACAAAGGGCTTGGCCCGGAATGATGGGTGCAGGTTTCCCATGGCCCTAACCTCTCCCCTGGCCTTCCCTGGATATGGCAGGGAACCTCCGTGGCTGCCCCAGAAGGCACTCAAGGCCTCGGTGGAACCCACACCGCGCACATCACCAGAACACCCCACCGAGGTAACGACAGTATTAACACAGCACAGGACACAAGTTCTCTGAGTCTGAGCACACCCTTGCTTTGGAGTTTCTGCTCAAGTTCACACAGTCACTTGACTGCCTAAGGCCTGGGCGTGCTGGCTAACACCAGTGAATGTTCATTAAGGCCGGTGTGCTGCTGAGTCTAACAGGGCCATTTGACAAGGCTGGTGCCGTGGCTTGTAGACCAGACGGTAAAATGGATGCCCAGGTTCAGAGAGAAGTGCCAGCTACTGAATACTTGGCCTGTGCTTCCTTAACAAAGCAGGATCAGGAGCGGTTTCCTCCCCTCGGCACCCAGAACAAGGGCCCTGCTGCTCTCCCACTACCTCTATCCTCTTGCAAATACTCTCAAGAGCAACAACTGTTCCTGTTCTGTCCTCTGGATGCTGCACCTCCAGAGCACAAGTTCCAAATGATTCAGTTCACCGTACCAAGCAGAAGCGACGGCGTCTCTAACCGACACACTCACGCAGGATGCAAACTATGCCTTCCGTTCCATAAACCACATACCTGGACCTACCTGAACATTTATCCTAATGGGAGATAAGTATCTTAACGCACAAAAGAATCATGCAAAAAGATGACTATCACATGGTCAGCAACTATTCTTCGTACCTTGTTCACTCTAAGAGGGCAATGCGTTGTAGCTATAAGCAGCTGCTCTGTCCAGCCCACCTGACAGAAGATGCAAAGAGGACGCTACTGCTTTTGTTTAACTCCAAACTACAGTAGCTATACCATGAAGTAAACCAGCCTGTCTTTAAGGGACGGCACTGCCCTTCAGGTAATGTAAGTTAAGCATTAGGTCCATTACACAACATTAGCTTCTTTGGTTTGAAGATCACCCGATCATTAGATCTGTAGGTAAGACTTCAGTTTAAATCTTCAGTTCCATTTAAAACCGGTAAGATCCACGTCCCCACTCTCAACTACGTAACAACAAAAAAGAATTATGAGCTGCCAACAGAACACTATCTGGCATCAAGCACAGCTATATCCCAAATCCCACGGGACAGATGACTAAAGGTCAAACACTGCTCCCTGAAAAACAGATTTGGTTAAAATAATCAACATGTCAACCTGAAAGCTGGAGGGGGAAACCAACTGTCCATGTGCTCTGAATCCCCAACAATGGCCAGAGGGCAGTCTCTGGATTTTTTTAACCAATGGAAAAAGATGTTGTTGTTTTTGTTTTTTGGCATTACTAAAGAACCAACCATCTGTGTCCACATGTAAAAGTAAACTTGCTTACTTAAATGCACTTTGCCAAAAAAGCAATAAAAACCCAACTGTTCTTCCAGACCCCAGAAGCACATTTGTGCTTCTCTCACGCAAACCCACTGTAGCATCAAGCCCAGAGTGCAGCTTCGGAACCCAAGAAACAAAGATTCTGCAGGTCAGGAGTTTCAAAGTGCTTCAAAGTTCCAGACAGCAGTGGAGGCTTCTTCTAAGTCTTCTTCACCTTAGCAAAAAGGTAAATATAATACAGCAAACAATTCTAAAAAAATAATAATAAAAGATTTTTTAAAACCTAACATAATCTTGGTATTCTACAACAGAAGATCTTCAACTGCAGTCCACAGGGCACACGTGGGCCCACTCTTGGGATTCAGCATGTCCAGGGAGCTCCTTGAAACTATGTGCACGCACACGAATTTCATAGGAAGAAGGTCCAGTTCTCAGCCACAGAGCATCGTGACCACAGGTGCCTAGCAAGCCGTCTCATTACAAGTCCTTGGCACCAGAAAGTTCTGTCTCACTCCTACATTCATTCTTTAATACCTCTACTTACTAGAACTCTGTCTTAACTGATAGACAAACGTAGGGCACTGAGATGGTCTCAGCTGTGAGTTCTTCTCCACCTGCTGGACTCCTGCAGGGCCCTTGCAGGCCAGCTCACATCATGCCTCCTTGGCAGGCTTTCCTGGGTACCTCAGCCAGTTAACCTTCCCTACTCACCACTGGGCCACCTCCCTGCCTCTGCACTGGCGTTGAGTCTGGTTACACTCAGACTGAACACTAGTTACAAGAGCAACTGTCTCCCCAGCTAGTCAGAGTGCCTGCAGGGTAGGGACTGGGCAGGACTTGTCATTAAATATCCGGCTCTGGGCTTCCCTGGTGGCGCAGTGGTTGAGAGCCCGCCTGCCGATGCAGGGGACGTGGGTTCGTGCCCCGGTCCGGGAGGATTCCGCGTGCCGCGGAGGGGCTGCGCCCGTGGGCCGTGGCCGCTGGGCCTGTGCTCTGCAGCGGGAGAGGCCACGGCAGTGAGAGGCCCGCGTACCGCAATAAATAAATAAATAATATCCCTCTCCCCACCAGCACAGAGCACAAATCCTTGGATATACGGTCCAAAAATTTTGTTGAATTGAATTCTTTTGTTTCAGTGCCAACAAAAGACCACTAATTCTAATAATTACTCACAAGGTTTTAAAATCAACAATATGTATATATACAAGGAAAGTCTGCCTTTGTGTGGTTATATGATGCACCCACGCGATTCTGCATTCGATCTCCAGTCCATGTAACAAAGGACCTTCACACAGCTAACATTTTACTCACCTCTAACTGGATGTAAAAGTCGGTTAATTAAAAATCGTTCTTGAAATTACAGATGAGGGAGTGGAAAGCACGGTGAGATAAAGCCAAGCTGGTTTAAAGCCTTCCACACGTGTACTGAGGCACTCGCTAGCACCAGAGGCGTTGTTAAATAATTTCTGAAGCACCAAACACATGAACATTTGGGAGAGCCCGCTTGGGAAGTGACAGACCAGCGTCTTTAAGATTATAAAAATACGGAAGCAACCTAAGTGTCCATCGACAGATGAATGGATAAAGGAGATGTGGCACATATATACACAATGGAATATTACTCAGCCATAAAAAGAAACGAAATTGAGTTATTTGTAGTGAGGTGGATGGACCTAGAGACTGTCATACAGAGTGAAGTAAGTCAGAAAGAGAAAAACAAATACCGTATGCTAACACATATATATAGAACCTTAAAAAAAAAAAAAAGGTTCTAAAGAACCTAGGGGCAGGACAGGAATAAAGATGCAGACGTAGAGAATGGACTTGAGGACACGGGGAGGGGGAAGGGTAAGCTGGGACGAAGTGGGAGAGTGTCATGGACATATAAAAACTACCAAATGTGAAATAGATAGCTAGTGGGAAGCAGCCACATAGCACAGGGAGATCAGCTCCGTGCTTTGTGACCACCTAGAGGGGTGGGATAGGGAGGGTGGGAGGGAGACGCAAGAGGGAGTGGATATGGGGATACATGTATACACATAGCTGATTCACTTTGTTATACAGCAGCAACTAACACACCATTGTAAAGCAATTATACTCCAATAAAGATGGTAAGAAAAAAATGATTATAAAAAGAGGGCTTCCCTGGTGGTGCAGTGGTTGAGAGTCCGCCTGCCGATGCAGGGGACACGGGTTTGTGCCCCGGTCCGGGAAGATCCCACATGCCGCGCAGCGGCTGGGCCTGTGAGCCATGGCTGCTGAGCCTGCACGTCCAGAGCCTGTGCTCCGCAACGGGAGAGGCCACAACAGTGAGAGGCCCGCATACCACTAAAAAAAAAAAGTAATAAAATAAAATAAAATAAAAAGAAAGATTAGGTAGTCTTATGGATAATATTTACAGGAAGTCAAAGCAACTAGTAGATTCAAATAATCCATCAAGGGGGTAGAGTGAGGCAATGAAGTTAAAGAAACAATGTGTTCAAACTCAGGCACAACCATGATCACGAAGAGCCCTGAACCTGGAATCAAGGACCAGGAAGATGAAGACGTCTGGTCCGGTTCTGCCAAGACAGAGTAGCTCCATTCCTCCCAGGCCCTCCCCATTACAAGTGAAAAGGCTCTAGAAACAACACAACAAAACAAGCATAGGAAAGGGGGTGGGAAGAAGGTGGCAGGCTGCCTGGGACCCAGGACTTGAGGAAAGACGTGGCAGCGAGTCCCCCAGGTGTCCTGACTGTCCCTACCTGCCCAGGACAAGGTGCTGCCAGTGCCTCCAAGCTGGAAAAGCCAAAAGGCAGATGGAAAGAGCTCCAAGAGCAGCTTGTCTCCCCAGCCAAAGGGCCAGGAAAAGGGTGGTCTTACAACAGAAAACGTTTTTGACAACACCCACCCTATTCCAGCCAAAAAGCAACAGAAAAACTGCAGAATCGTCCTCTGAGGTTTCAGTGGGGTTGAAAGGGAAGCTGACCTTCCACATCCCCTTCCTGTGCCTCAGAACCAGGCATGTTCCAAGTGGCCCAGCGCATCGTGCTGGCAGTGGGGCCACACAGGGACCTCAGCGCCCATCCCTGCCTAGACACACAGGAAGTGTTCCCAACCCCCAACCAGGGCAGTGTTGGGCGAGGGGGAGCTGAGCCTCCACCCACCCAGTCCCAGAGGGGTAGAAGGTGGGGGGGACTGGGCCGAGTGCCACTTCTGCCCCCTCGCCTTCCCTGGTGTCAGCCAGGCCTAGGGAGAGCCGGAGCTAGAACCCCACAAACCCCTCTGTTTCCACAACAAACAGAGTCTCAGGGACCCAGAGGTCAGGAACAAGAGCTAGATGCCTATCGACAGAGTCCCAGAAGGAAGGGAGAAAAAGAGCAGGACCGAAAAAGTATGTGAAGAAATAATGGCAGAAAATATCCCAATTTTGGCAAAAGACATAAATATACAGATTTAAGAAGCTGAGCAAACCCCAAATATAATAAGCTGAAAGGAACCTATGTCCAGACAAATCATAATTAAACTTCAGGAAACCAACGACAAAGGAAAAATCTTAAAATCGGCCAGAGAGACATGACAAGCTTACAGAGGAACAGCAATTCAAATGATTTGATTTCTCGTCTGAAACCAGAGGTCGGAAGGAGGTGGCACATTTTTCAAGGACTAAAAGAAAATAAGTGTCAGCTGTGAGTCCAATCGCTAGCTAAGACATCCTTCAAGATTAAAGGTGAAATAAAGACATTCTTGGACAAGGAAAGCTGAGAGAATTTGTTGCAGGCAAATCCATGCTTAAAGACCGGCTAAGGGAAATTCTCCAAAGAGAAAGGAGAGAGTAACGGGAGAAGGCTAGAACTTCAGCAAGGAAAGGACACAGTCAGAATAGGTAAAAACAGGCATAAATATAACAAATTCTCCTATTTCTCGTGCATTTCTTAAATCCTATTTGATGACTCAAGTAAAACCATCTGATGTGGCGCTCAAAGTATAAGAAATACTTAAGACCCTGATATTTTAAAGGTGGGGAGGGTAAGGATTTCCCTGGTGGCGCAGTGGTTAAGAATCCACCTGCCAATGCAGGGGATGTGGGTTCCAGCCCTGGTCCGGGAAGATCCCACATGCTGTGGAGCAACTAAGCCCGTGAGCCACAACTACTGAAGCCCTCGTGCCTAGAGTCTGTGCTCCGCAACAAGAGAAGCCACCACAATGAAAAGCCCATGCACCGCGACAAAGAGTAGTCCCTGCTCGCCGTAACTAGAGAAAGCCCGCGCGCAGCAATGAAGACCCAATGCAGCCAAAAATAAATAAATACGTATTTTTTTAAAAGTGGGGAGGGTAAAGGGATCTAAATGGAAATAAAGTTCCCACACTTCACTTAAAGTGTAAAACACAGTTTCCAGTAGACTGGGATAAATTGCGTATGTATATGGTAAGCTCAGAGCAACTACCAAGAAAATGATACAAAGCTTTGATTGATACGCTACTCAAAATATCAATCAATTAAGATGTTTAAATAACCTGCAGGAAGGATAGAAACATGAAACAAAAACAAAAACATAAAATAATAAAATAGGAGACTTGTGCCCTAACATGTTAATAATTACCTTAAACGTAAATCATCTGAATATACAAATTAACAGATCGGCAGAGTAGATAAGAAAATATGATATAACAATATGCTGTCTATAAGAAACTCATTTCAAAACAACAATGTGGGTAGGTCAGAAGGATGTAAACATATACCGCGAAAGCATTCATTAAAAAAAAAAAAGAGTGGCTATGTTAAAATAGCTGATAAAGTAGACTTCAGAGCAAAGAAAATTACTAGAGACCAAAAGGGACATTACGTAACGACAAAAAGACCAACCCATCGGGAGGACGTAATAATCCTAAATGTTTACGTACCACACAACAAAGTCTCAAAATACACGAAGCAAAACCCAATAGAACTAAAGGAGAAATGGACAATTATAGTTGGAGACTTCAACACCTCACTCAGCAACTGATAGAACTACTAAAAAGAAAATCAGCAAGGATACAGAACTCAACACCACCATCAAGCAACCGATCCAATTAACATATGCAGAAAACGCCACCAAACAACAGAATACACATTTTTTTTCAAGTACCCATGGAACAGTCACCAACGTAAGCCCACAGAGCATATACCAAGATAGACCATATTCTGAGTCATAAAACAAACCTCAAAAAATTTAAAAGAACTGAAGTCATACAAAGTATGTTCTCTGACCATAATGGAGTCACAGAAATCAGGAACAGAAAGATAACAGGAAAATCTCTCAACTCTTGGAAACTGTAACACACTTCTAAACAATCTATGGGCCAAAGAAGCTATCTCAAAAGAAAGAAAAATACATACGAAACTGAATAAAAATTAAAATGCCACATATCAAAATATGTGACTACAGCTAAAGCAGTGCTGAGGGGGAAATTTATAGCACTTAAAATGTTTACATTAGAAAAGAGGAGAGGTCTCAAGTAAATAATCTAAGTCTCTACCTCAAGAAATTTTTAAAAAAAAGAGCAAAATAAAATCAGAGCAAGTAGGAGGAAAAAAATAATAAAAAGCAGAAATAAATGAAACTGAAAACAGAAAAATCAATGACATAAAAAGCCAGTTTTCAGGGGGAAAAAAAAATCAGTAAAAGTGATAAGCCTCTAAAAGACTAAGAAAAATAAAAAGAGAAGACACAAATCACCATCATCAGGAAAGAAACATAAGATATGGCTATTCTCACCCCTCTTAATACTGGAAGTTCTAGCCACTGCAGTAAGGCAAGAAAAAGAAATAAAGGCATACCTAACTTTAGGGAAAGAAGAAATAAGTGTCCCCATTTGCAGATAACATGATGATCTACATAGAAAATCCCGAAGAATCTATAGGAAAGCTCTTAGAACCATTAAATGTATTTGGCAAGGTCACAGGACACATGATTGACACAAAAATCAATCCTATTGCTATACAGTAACAATGAGTATGTGGAAACTTAAAGTAAAAGCACAGTATCACTTACAACTGCTCTAAAGAAAATGTAATACTTAAGTATAAATGTAACAAAACATGTACAGGATCTGTATGTTGATAAGTGCAAAATACTGATGAAAGAAATCAAAGACAACCTAAATAAACAAGGACATACTATGTTCATGAATTGGAAGACTCAACATAGGAGAGATGTCAATTCTCCCCAAACTGATCTATGGTTTAATGCAAATGCTATCAAAATCACAGTAAGTTTTTTTTTTTAATACAGACATAAGAAAGTTTATTCTAAAATTTACAATGGAAAGGCACAGACCCTAGAATAGCTAAAACAATCTTGAAAAATGAAGTGGGAGAAATCACTTTGATATTAAGCCTACTATATAGCGATAGCAATCAACATCGTGTGATATTGGCAGAAGAGGAGATAGATCAGTGGAATAGAATGGAAAACCCAGAAATAGATCCACACAAATACGCCCACTTGATTTTTGACAAAGATGCAAAAGCAATTCAAAGGAGGAGGGATAGTCTTTTCAACAGATAATCCTGGAACAACTGGACATCCATAGAGAAAAAACAAAAAAATCTCCACCTAAACCTCACACCTTATACAAATATTAACCCAAAATGGATCAGGGGCTTAAAAGTAAAATGTACACCTATAAAATTTTTTTAAAACTAGGAGAAAATCTTTGGGATCTAGGGTTAGGTAAAGAGTTCTTAGACTTGACACGAAAAGCATGATCCATAAAGGGAAAAACTGACAAATTGGACCTCATCAAAATTAAAAACTTTTGCTCTGCGAAAGACCCTGTTAAAAAGGATGAAAAGACAAGCTACGGGTTGGGAGAAAATATCTGCAAAACACGTATTTCACAAAGGAGTGGTACCCAGAATATATAAAGAACATTCAAAACTCAACAATAAAGAAACAAGGAACCTAATTACAAAACGGCTAAAAAGTATGAAGAGACATTTCATCAAAGAGAACATACAGACAGCAAATGAGCACAGGAAAGTATCAATAGCCACAGGGAAATGCAAATTAAAATGGCAGTAACATAGCACTTACGCACCTATCAGAAATGGCTGAAATAAAAAACAGTGACAACACCAAATGCTAGCAAGGATGCAGAGAAACTGGCTCACTCACTCATACCCTGCTGGTGGGAATATAAAATAGTACAGCCACTTCAGAAACAGGTTGGCAGGTTCTCATAAAACTAAACATGCAACTGCTACACAGCGGAGCAACTGCACTCTTGGGCATTTATCCCAGATACATGAAAATTTATGTACTTACAAAAAACATGTACACAAATGTTCACAGAAGATTTATTCATAATAGGCAGAAACTGGAAACAACCCAGATGTCCTTCAACAGGCGAATGGTTAAATGGTGTACGGTGGTAAATCCTTACCATGGATACTACTCAGCAGTTAAAAGGCAGGAACGACTGATTGTGAACACACACAGTAACTGGGGTGTATCTCTAGGGAATCACGCTGAGTGATAAAAGCCAATTTCAAAAGGTCACATCTTGCAAGACTCCATTTATATCATATTCATGAAATGACGAAATTATAGAATTGGAAAATAGATCAGTCACTGCCAGGTCGGGGGAGGGCGAAGGGTGGCAGTGGCTATAAAAGGCAACGTGAGGAATACTTGTTGTGATGGGAACGTTCTGTGTCTTCACTCTCTCAACGTCGGTATCTTGGTTGTGATATCGTACTAGTTTTACAAGATCTCACCGTTGTGGGGAACTGGTTAAAGGGTACGTAGGAGCTCTCTATTATTTATGAAAACTGCATGGGACTCTACAGTTCTCTCAGCATTAAAAGTTTAATTTTAAAAAAAAAGATCAGGTTTGGTTCCCAGCTGTGTCACCTACGAATTAGGTAACTGACCTTACGCTGCGACAATACCATTTGAAGCGTTAGGAAAATTAAAGGCCATGTATGAAAAGGCCCGGCACATAGCTAGTGCTTTAAAAATAGCCTGTTAACACGAACTCTATTTGTAGACACAAATATTATTCTGAAGAGTTATTATTCAAATATCTGCTACTAGAGCCACTACAAAGCAATTTATTTAAAAAGTCTCTTCTCAAAGTGATCTGTCCAAATAAAAATGAGGGGAGAGGTAATTATTGGTTTTACAGTGAAAGATGAATTGCTAACTACTCATTGAAATGGTCAAAACAGACAAAGTGAGCTTAATATGTAATTACAATTATTAAAAAAGAAAAAGTTGACAAGGAAAATAGGATACTGATTAACAAATCTTGTTTCTTGCTGGTAAGGAAGTTAGTAATAGTTAGTGTCTGTATGTACTGGGAAAAGCTAAGACTGAGTTTTCTAAAAATGCACTTAATACACTGATTTAGATTTAAGATTCTGTTTCTAAGTATTTTCTCTGCCTCCCGAGTTGAAAGAAACTGGGAGTCAATCAGCCAAATCTTCTAACCTGCTTGGTTAAGAGGTCCAGAAAAGCCGCAAAAATAAAATCCAGCTCTGTGACAGAGAAAGACAATCAAATGAACTTTACCCCAGAAGACGAGGGGAATTTTAAACACACAGTTAATCCCTTGGATCATACTGGGCACCTAGCCTTTAAACTTTATGAAGTATTGGGCCAGAGCTCTGACTCACAGAGAGGCTTTTGAAAGAGGTGAAAAGGAAACGGGTGTTTTATCATTCAAATTATTCTCTTCCCGGCAGGATCCTAAAAGAGCTATTTCTATCAAAACGAAATGTTTTACTAACAAATACATCAAGTGAGAATACTGGTGCGAGATCCCTGATGCAGGCCTGGAAGTCTGGAGCCCAGGGTTCCAGGTCCCAGCGGGGAGCCACTTCATCACCAAGGCCCAGAGCTTCCTCATGGGTGAAGTGAAAGACATGTGCCCATGCGTTGGTTATACGGCCCTTTGCTAAATTTAGAGCTCCTCAGGCACCACAAAATCTCATCTCCAGAGAGGATTCTGTTTGACAAGCTTCCCTCTACCTCTGTTTTGAGACAACTTTCCTCATACCTGTAATTTGGTTTCCCCAAAATGGGCCACGGAAAGGGCAGGTGAAGGGGAAAGGAAACGGTAGAGGTAAGAAACTATAAGAAAAAAAAAAGGAAATGACCCTATTCTGGGTACAGGAGAGGCTCTATTTTCCCCTCATCGGGTTTCTCCAGAATTCCTTTCTTTGGGGCCCTCTACTACAGGTTCACACAGTACACAGAAACTAGAACCCAAACTTGGTCAGCTCTACGCTTTTTTTTCTACAAACAAGTAGTAAATGATAAAAATGGAGCAAGGGACAGAAGGAGCACCTGGGGATTAAACACCACCTGAGAGATATGTTAAAAATTGCAACGCAAAGATTTATATCCTAACGCAAACAAAACAGTTATGTGACAATGGAGGAAATCTGAACCGGGCTGGGTACTTTACCATGTGAAGGAGTTATTAAATTTTCAGGGTTCATAAGGCATCATTTAAAAAAACATAACCACCGTACGCTTATCTGTGAGCTCTGTAAACGAACACTTTCCAGTGAATCTATACAGTGTCTGGGGTTTGCTTCAAAATCAGAGGGGCAGAGGTACAGGTGAAACAAGACGGACGCTGAATCCATCACTGCTGAAGTTGTGGAGAGGGGCCTGGGTACTTACTGTTCCTTCTATTTTCTCTACTCTGTATATGTTGGAAATTTTCCTAATAACCAGTTTAAAAGGAGAGACGTGCGGCCGGTTTCCTCCCCTGTCTACACCGCTCTTCTGAACCTACTGGGAGGGCAGGGCAAGGACGGCACCCTGAATCCAGGAGGGGCCCTCCCCACCGCTAAAACCCCCGCGCCTCCAAAGCCCCAGAAGGTGTCCGGCTTTCCCGCTTCCTCAGTCCCCAAATCCCCGAGAAGAGCAGAGGCGAAGGCCACCAGGCCGACGGGGAGACAGGGTGCGCATCCTTGGCCGGCTCCCCCAAAGCTGGGGGCACGGGGCCGCTGCGGCCAGACCAGGGGCAGACAAAGGCGTGGGCCGCGGTGCCGGCCGGGGCGCAGGAGTCCGCGGGGCCGCACCTGCGCGCACCTGGGCGCAGGTGTGCGGGCGGGGACGCGGGGAGAGCGTACCTTAAGGATGTTGTCGAAGATGGTGTCGCGGAACTCGAGCAGCGCCTTCTGGTCGAACTCGCGGCCGTGGATGATGCGCATCTGCTTGAGGAAGGTGGACTTGCCGCTCTCGCCCGCGCCCAGCAGCAGGATCTTGACGAGGCGCCGCACGGCGCGCCGCTCGCGGGCCAGCCCCGCGTCGATGTCCCGGCTGCGCCGCCGCGCCTCGCGCTCCGCGTCGCGGGCCCCACCGCCGCCCGCCCTGCGCTCTCGGGCCCCGCCGGCCTCGGCCGGCAGCAGGCAGCGGCTGAGGGTCCGCACCACGCCGGACATGGCCGCTCAGGCCATGGACCCCGCGGCGGGCGAGGCGGCAGCCGGCCGCTCCCTCAGGCCGCGTCCGCCGCCGCCGCCGCCCCGAGGCCCGCTCTTGCCCGCCGCTCGGCCCGGCGGAGGGGCGGGGCGACGCAGCCCGAGGCCCAGGGATTGGGCCGGCTGCCGTCCGTCCGGACGGTCGCGCCCTCCTATTGGTCCATGCTACGCCGAAAGGCGGGCATCTCTCCGGCTTTGGGGGCGGAGTCGGCGCCGAAAGAGGCGGGACCTTTGGGGTGGGGGCGCTTCTCATTGGGCGCCCGGGCCGAGGTTCTTTCTTTCAGAATGAAAGGGAGGCGGAGTCTTCGAGGAGGCGGAGCGGCAGTCCGTTATAACCAATTATAACTGTTCTGGGGTCACGTCAATCGCAAAGAACGGACTTAGGATTGGGGGTGTCGCGAAACGGGGCGGGACCAGAAGTGCCAGGTGTACAGAAAGTCTCTCTGGGTTCCCAGATTGGGGTAACCTGTGAGACCCAGAGGCTCGCGGAGTGGACTCGGCGTTGCCCGAAAGCTGGGAAATGTCGATAAGAGGTCCAGCTGCTCGTCCTAGGTTTAGAGAGAAAGCTGTTCTTTCCAGAAACACTGGAGGGGGATGGGCCAAACATTGCAAACAGATGCATCCTTTAAGGGTGGCGTGGGCCTCTGGGCGGCGTTTCTCACAGCTGGCTGATCATCAAAATCACCAGGAGCCCCTCCCCCCCAACCCACCCCGCCAAAGGCTCCTGTAGCACGGATCTGAGATGGAATCTCCTCTCGACCCGTTACTAGTTACATAACCTTCTAGGCAGCTACCCCCACCTCCCCCCCATTTTTAGCTTAAATTTCTTCCTCTATAAAATAGGGGCCGTAATAGCAACTACCTCAGATGGTTGTGAAGATGTAAACTGAGAACATGAACTTGTAAAACACTTAGCACCGTGCCTAGACCCAAGCAAGTTCTTGATAAGTGTTAGCTGATCTTATTACTAATTCTTACCTATCCCAGATCTATTGGGAGTCAGAACTTCCAGGAAGGAGCTCGGGTATCTCTTAATCTCCAGGAGACTGGTGGGCTTTGGGAGCCATGATCTGTTAAAAGATATACTAAGACATATTTTAAAAGTTTAAGAGTTTATTTGAGCAAAAATCAATTCTAATAGGGTGGTGTCAACCCGGTTGGGAGCACTTTGCAGCAGGGAGCCAGGGGAAACTTATAGAGAGGGAAAGTGCAAAGCAAAGATAGGAAATTATTTGATTGGCTACGGCTTAAAGGCTAGTTAGCTGTTTGTGATTGGTTGTCTTTAGCTTATGGTATCCAATTTGGGGATTTGACAAGGTCTCTGAACACATCTTTCATATTTGTTAAGAGGCTAAGGTGCTTGAAATCAACAAACTTATCTGCGTTGTCTTTTGGTTTCATAATCTTGAAGCATTCACAGGCTTAAATTTTGGTCTGCTCCTGTAGGCGGCCAGGGCATTAGGGACTCCTCCTTGTTTAATTAAACAGGTCCTAAAGATCATCCTGTCCAAACCCTCCCTCTCACCAGGTGGATAAAATAAAGACCAGTCTACAAATGACTGACATGCCGTCCCACACAAAGGCCAACAAGAACCCGCTCTGCCTCTAACTAGAGAGGGGTATGCGCAGTGGAAAAAAGAATTCATGAAGGTGATGCCATTCAGTTCTACAAATAAGTTTTGCATAATCATGAAAACACCAGGCACTGAGAACTTCTGGAGAAGAATCTGAAGATGACGAAGATGCGGCCTTTGCATCAAGAAATGTTCACATTTTGGTAAGGGAGCCAGGCTGCTCTAGTTACCAGGCAAAGCGCCGACTAAAGGAGTGCCTAGTTTCTGCCATAGAACCGCGGTATTCAAGGATTTGACTCAGAAATATAAACTCCCTCGGGACCTTGAATGCCCATGGTGTGTGGCATTTGTCAATTACTGAGGTGTGAATTTGCACCACTTATGAATCAACACATTATCTAGTACTTTCTCATCTTTCAAAATGATGAAAAATAAAGTCTTGTTTCTTTGTGAAAATGGCCTTCCGCAGAAAGCCAGACACTAGTGTATGACGGAAGTGCAGAGGAAGTGGAGAGGCCTAAGAAAGCAATGTTTCTTACACACACACAAAAAGGAATTTTGAACAAATAAAGAGAGGAATGTGGAATTCAGCAGTGGACTAGAGTTAGTCTGTCATTCAGTTAAAAGAAATTAAGAAAAGGTGATTCAGAAAACACTTGGAGCAACCGCTCCAGGCATTTACAAATGACTTTGTATCTTTAAAAACAGCTATGCCTTGTTTCTGCGATCGTTATATAGTATCCAATTTGGAGATTTGACTAGATCTCTGGACATCTCTTTCACATTTGTTAAAGGGCTACAGTGCTTGAAATCGAGAAGCTTAAATGGGTGCTCAGAAATCATCTCGATCATTTGTATGGCACGGTATAGTTTTTAAAGTGCTTCCATGTACACGATCTCTTTGACCTCTTCCACACTGCTGGGAGGGAGGCAAGGCAGAGATTCCTGTAACGGAAGAATCTAGGTCCCAAGAAGCTAATGTCACTCGTCAGGGGAAGTATGGTTATTAAATTGCAGAAACTGGACTGGAAATCCGACCCAGTGTATTCTCCACGCAGGGTATGGAAATAGTGAAGGCATGAGAACTTTGAAGCTTGCCTCCATCCCCTATTAGCTGTGTGACCTTGAATGAGTCACTTAACCTCTCTGAGACTTAATTTCCTTATCTGTAAAATCAGGATAAAAATAGGGCTGTGAAATAAGTGTTAAACAAGTTAACACATATAACGGCCTAGCGCATCATGGGCATTCAGTAATTTCTAACGTTTTTATTGTCATCGTCATGGAGCTTTGGGAACCGGGTGCTGCAAATTTAGAATAATGATGATGAAGATTCATAAGGACTGTACATTGTATGATATTAAAAATCAAAATCTGGGAAAAGCTCAGGTTAAATAACGCACAGCCATATAAATGCAATAACATGTGGTTCCTAAAAAGAATAAGCAAGACCCAAATTTGTAAACAGGTGGCCACTGTGTGTTTAAAAATTGGCAGAGGGGGTGGGAAGGGCGGCCTGAAAGTTCCTCCCAGCTTGTATTCAACTCCACCTCCTGAGCTAAGGGGCAGCCAGGAGGGAGTGTCCGATGGCAGGGCCTGGAGCATATATGTGGAAGAGAGAGCTCTTCCAGAATCTCTAGAAAAGGGAACAGCTACCAACTCTTTCACCCTCCAGCTAGGTGGGAGTGAGGGGTATCAGAACTCAGAAGGCTAGGATAAGGCCCAAGATTCTGGGGTTCCTAAAAGGAAGAGGGTCCCCTTGTAGTCTCCTGCGAGCTTGTAGGGCTACTCTGGCCTGGGGAGGATGTGGGAGAGCCGCATGGGCGAGGGGCCTGGGAGCTTGTCAACACACTGCAGCTACTGACGACTGGGAGCTTCCTCTCAGTGCTTGTCAGGGTAGCAACAGCTGGCTTGTTACCTCGGCTTTCATCAGTGCAAAAGAGACCCTAAAAGCTTTCACTGAAGGCCAAAGAGCTCTGAGCAAGAAAAAGAAAATTTAAATAGGCCTAAGGGGACCCAGGTGCCAGAGAGAAGAAGACAAAATAGAACATCTCAACTAGTGGTAAATAAATGAAAACACCATCGCTAACACCATCATCACCATCACCACCACGACCATCATCTCCATTGCCATCACCATCATCATCATTACCACTGTCATCACTATCACTGTCACCATCATCACCCCACCTTAGGAGAATTGTTCATGGCATAAAAAGACATTATACAACAACAACATATGATTTTTTTTTTCCCATAGAAGATAGAATGGTAACCATTGAGAAGGGTTGAGAACAAAATGAGAGAACTGGAAGATAAAGTGAGGGAAATATCTCAAAACGCAGAGGAAAAGTATAAAGAGGGCTTCCCTGGTGGCGCAGTGGTTGGGAGTCCGCCTGCCGATGCAGGGGACGCGGGTTCGTGCCCCGGTCCGGGAAGATCCCACGTGCTAGGCCCGTGAGCTGTGGCCGCTGAGCCTGCGTGTCCGGAGCCTGTGCTCCACAACAGGAGAGGCCACAACAGTGAGAGGCCCACGTACCGCAAAAAAAAAAAAAGTATAAAGAGATGGAAATCTTGAGAGGAAGGATCAGAGAGTTACATGTGAATGGTAAGAGTTCCAGCAGTGGGGGAAGAGATGGAGGAGAGAAATAATAAATAGACTTCCTTTTCTGGCAGTGTGGTAGACCAAAACACTACAACCCTCCTCCAGCAACAATGAAAAATGCTGTATAAACTATTACAACTTTTTGAAAGAGTCACCAAGCTGAGTAAGGAAGTCTCAGAGGGCAAAATCAAAGCAGAAGCAGAAATTCAGAGTTAGACTGGCTAGTGGTAGTGTCCAGCTGCCCTGAGGACATCTGCTGAACCCTTGTGAACCTGCCCTATTTTCCTGGCTACAGATGAGGGACAGGAGATAAAACCTAGAGATCATTGAAGGTAGTGAGTCTGATAGGAGACGACTGCATAAACCCAGGACCACAAAGGACTATACATTCAGTGAAAGGGTAAACTAGTAAAATCAGTTGTATGGATACCAATCACTTATCAAGAGACTGAACGCCAAGGAGAGTAAGTTTACATTTAAAAGCAAAATCACTGGGACTTCCCTGGTGGCACAGTGGATGGAACTCTGAGCCACCAATGCAGGCGCGCGTGTTTGTTCCCTGGTCAGGGTGCTGGATCCCACAAGCATGCCACAGCTAGGATATCACGTGCCACAACTGGGGAGCCTGTGAGCTGCAACGAAGGAGCCCACATGCTGCAACTAAGGAGACTGCCTGCTGCAACTAAGACCCGGCTCAACCAAATAAATAAAAATAAAAATAAACACACAAGAAAATAAAGCATCGTGAGTAAAAGTCCGCCCAAACTACATTCAGCAGAATTGCACTCACAAGGGTTTGAGATGCTGGAACCATCAAACACAGGTCATAGAGTAAATATATTTAATATCGCTAAAGAAGAAAAAGAGGGTATTGAAAGTATAAATGTAAGAGAATATTAAAAATGTCTGGGCAGATGTGAAAAAGAACCACAGAATACATCTAAAAATAAAAAATATAATAACTGAAAATATAATAACTGAAATAGGTACTTAGTAGGTAAGTTGCAGATTAAGACACAGATGAAGAGAATAAACTAGAATATAGATCTGAAAAAATAACCTTGAATCCAACACGGATAAAGATATGGAGGATAAGAAAGAAACGGGAAAGACAGAGGGAGCATATCGAACATATATCCAACCAGAGTCCCAGAAGGGGACAGAGAGAATGAGGAAGAGGAAATATTTGAAGTGATAATGGCTGAGAGTTTTAAATTGACAAATGACGTGAAATGCTTAGTTTGGTTAAAAAAATCCAGGCCAAGATATACCACCATGCAATTCAAGGACATCAAAGACAAAGAGAAGACCTTAAAAGCATCCAGAGAGAAAATAATAATAGCTATTTGTGTGGTTTTTTTTGTCTGCTCTGGTCTGCTTTGCAGAATCTTAGTTCCCCGACCAGGGATTGAAACTGGGCCCTTAGCAGTGAAAGCGCTGAGTCTTAGTCGCTGGACCACCAGGGAATACAGGGAATCCCCAACGGTTACTATTTATATAATAGTTACTAGGCTCCAGACACCATTCTAAGCACTTTGCATGTATTGACTCATGTAATCTTCAAAGGAACAGCATAAATGGAGAGTCGATATCTCATCGACAAAAGTAGAAGCCAGGTGGCAAATAATATCTTAAAAACATCGAGAGGCTTCCCTGTTGGTCCAGTAGTTAAGACTCCATGTTTCCACTGCAGGGGGCGTGGGTTCAATCCCTGGTCGGGGAAGTAAGATCCCTCATGCCTTGTGGCACAGCCAAAAAAAAAAAAAAAAAATTGAGAAAAAAATAACCACTAACCTAGAATTGTAAACCCAGTAAAATATCTTTCAAGAGAGTGGAGACAATGAGAGCATTCCAAACAAATAAAAATAGAAGATTATTTAATACTAATAATGTATGTTATGGGCTGAATTGTGTCTCCTTCCCAAAATACATATGTCGAAGCCCTAACCCCCAGTACCCCAGCAAGTGGCTGTATTTGGAGATAGCGTCTTAAAGAGTGATTAAGTTACAGTGAGGTCACTGGGTGGGCCTTGACCCAATATGGCGGATGTGCTTATAAGAAAAGGAAATGTACAGAGGCAGACCATGTGAAGACACAGGGAGGAGAAGGCCATTTACAAGCCAAGGAGAAAGGCCTCAGGAGAAACCAACCCTGCCAACACCTTGATTTCAGACTTCTAGCCTCCAGAATTTTGAGAAAATAAATTTCTGTTGTTAAGCCCCCTAGTCTGTGGTACTTTATTATGGCAGCCCTGGTGATCTAATGCAATGTGCTTCAGGAAGAAGAAAAAATAATCACCAGAGGAAGGTGTGCCACACAAAAGGGAATGCTGGCTGTTTTGTGAACATATAGGTAATCCTCATTAGAGAATGTATTAAACAACAATAATAATTTTAACTTGCAGAGTGAAGGAAAAAATAGAACTAAAATACTGGACACTAAAGGTGTATATGTAGGGAGGGGACAGTCATAATTAAAGTGTTCTAAGGTCTTTGAACCGTTGGAGAGGAGAATAAATATTTTGATTAATGTTAAACTTTGTCAAGTTAAATATTCATGTTAAAATTTTTAGGGTAAACACAACAAGTAGAGAAATACAGTGTATAAATTCCACACTAGCGGAGGGGGAAAATGGAATGGGAAAAGAAAAATCAATCAATACAAAAGAATGTGAAAAATGAAGAAAAAAGTAACATAAGAATAAACACAGGACAAATAGGGAAAAATAAGAAAGTGGAAATAAATCCAAATATATGACTCATCAGAATAAACGTACATAGACTAAAATAGTTAAAAGACAATATTGTCAGACTGGATAAAATAAAAACAAGGTCCAGCTACATGCTTGCAAAGGACATACCTAACAACGCAGAAAAGAGCGAAGTAAAAGAATGCAGAGATTTACCAGGCAAATACCAACAAAAGGAAGTCTTACATATTTACATACATAGGAAACAAAATAGATTTTAAGTCCAAAAGCATTACTAGTGATAAAGAGTCACTTTGTACAATAAAAGGTTTAATTCACTGGTAAGATGTATTGATAACAATTCTAAACTTGTATGCCCTTAATAACATAGCCTCCAATATATAAGGGAAAAAATGGACCAAATCTCAAGGAGAAACTGAGGAATCCACCATCCTTGCTGGGATGTGGGTGTGGGTTAAATATGCCTCTTTTAGTAATTAATAGTTGAAGTAGTTGAAAAATACAATTGTAGTAGTCTATTGCGTTATGAACCACTAAACCACTAAACGTAAATGAACCACTTCTCCTGGTTCTTCTTCCACTTGAATCTGGATCAGACCTGGGGCTCATTTTGACAAACATTAGTAGAATGTGGCAGAGGTGACATTCCACCAGTTCCAGGCTTAAGCCTTAAGAAAGCCTGATGGCTTCTGTTTTTGCGCTTTTGGAGTCCTGAGCTGCCATTTAAGAAGTCCAGCTACTCTGCTGGAGAGACCACGGGAAAAGGTAAAGCCCGTGAGACTACTTGGAAAGACGCCCTGCCACCCCAGTGTCCCAGCTGAGCCAAGCCCTCAGTCAATCTGCAACTGAATACGGCCACTGGGAGGACGAGTAGAACTGCCCATCTGAGCCCTGCCCTGTTTGCAGAATCACAACCAAAGAAAATGTGTTAATCCTCTAAGTTGTGGAGTGGCTTGTTATGTACTGTTAGATCACTGAAGCAACAATTAACAAGTTTGCCCTAAAAAAAATTATATATACATATAGCTCTATATATGTCTCTTTATCTGTCTATCTATCTATCCATCCACCCGGTAATTAGAGAATGTTATACTCAAATACAAGGAAAATTTTCAAAAATTGAGCACATAATTGGCCATAAAACAAGTTTCAGCACATTTTAAAAGCTTGGTGTGTAAAAAAAAAAAAAAAAAAAAAAGCTTGGTGTCATACAGACCACACGCTCTGATCATGCTGCAATGAAATTTGATATCACCAACATAAATACATCTTCTAAAAACTCCAAAGTTATAGAAATGAAAAATATACCTTCTAAATGAACTCGGCCCAGTGTGTTCAATTTGTTTGTTACTGCATCATAGTAAAAAAAGTTTCTGGGGTTGTTACTGCCTCATAACCTAACATATCCTTACTGATACAACTTGCACGTGGCAATGTAGTCTAATAGTTAAGAGCATGGACAGCAGGGCCCATGGGCCTGCGTTCAAATCTCCACGCTCTACTAGTTGTGTGACCTTGAGAAGATTTCTCAATCTCACTGTGCATCACTTTTCCTCATCTGTAAAGTGGGAATAATAACGGTACTACAATAGCGCAAGGTTGAAATCATTGTCGATTGAATAACATATGTAAAGTCCTAAGAAGAATGACTGGCACCGAGTAAGATCTCACTAAATGTTAGTCATTGTTACTATTACTAACTCCATATTGTATACAATAAAACCGACACTTGGCAATGTAAAGTCTCTTGCCCCAAATCATGCACTGAGGAAGTGGCAAAACCAGCATTTGAATGCCAGTCTTTTGGCCTCACCTGGAGCCCCATGCTCCCTTTACAGCATCACGGTTCTCCCCCAGCACAGCCCCGCCACGTGACTAAGAAGAGGGTCTCTGCTGCTTCCTCCTCCTGCCTCCGCACAGGCCCATCCACTCTGAAGAGTTTGGCAACCCTGGCTCACATTCTGGGAAAGACTGCTCTTACCTCAGGGCCTTGGCGCCTGGTGTTTCTTTCCCACCCTCAGTTCTCTCCCAGGCTTTCCTCCATTAGAGCTGAGCTCAAACAGTACTTTCTCAAGGGCCTCTTCTGACCCGAAATTTCCCACCACACCCACCAAACCAGGCCCAGTTCCCACTATCTTTCCTCCTAGTGTCCCATACTTTTCATTCCCTAGCATTTATCACATTTAAAATTATTTCTGCAATTGTATGTTGAATGTCTGTCTCCGCAACTACGTCCATGAGGCAGGGTCTGTGTCTATCAGTGTAGAGCTGGAGGCCCTACGCTTGCACATAGTAGAAACTCAAATCACTGTTTGTTGGGTAGACGAGTGGAAGGAAGGAATGAAGGAAGGAAGGGAGGAAGGAAAGATGGGAGGATAGATGGATGGGTGAGTTGATGGCTGGTTGGGCACTTCCCTGTTTGAACCTAGGATCTACTTATTTGTCCGCCAGACCCCAGAAGGGGAACATTTATGGGAACAAACAGTCAGCAATTTTAGGAACCAGGTCAGCAGGCTAGACAGCTGGGTGACTTTCTATTTTGGCACTGACCAAGGTTCAAACATCACAGGTTGGTGTGTGTTATTTCATCCTTGGTAGCAACTGTGGAGCCTTTCATAACACCACCTATGAGGGGAGGCTAGGATGTGGGGATGCCTCCGGGGGATGCTCAAGAAACAGCAAGCCAGTTCACGAGGGTTGCACGAATGCGAGGTGAAGCAGAGGGACCCAATTTATTTAGACCTGGTTTAGCTTCAAAAAATTCTCCCAAATCCAAGAGCTTTTTTTCCTGGCTCCCCCTTCAATCACATCAAGGTTGTATGGGAAACCTCTTTCACGTCACCTCAGTCCAGGACCCAGGCTGGCCTGGCAGCCCCCATCTTGAACGTTGCTGGTCACTGAGCAGAGAAAAAGAAGGAGCTTTGGAGGGCTTCACACTGACAATGAAATGTACAACCTGCGAATGACAAGCAAGTTCTGCACAGGGCTTACTGGTCAGAACTGGTGACGGTTAGTTTTATGTGTCAGTTTGGCTGGGCCATCGTACCCAGTGATTTAATCAAACGCTAACCTAGATGCTGCTGTGAAAATGTTCTGGAGGTGTGTTGACTTTGAGTAAAGGACATCACCCTCTATCATGTGGCTGGGCCTCATCCAATCAGTTGGAAGGCCTTACGAGCAAACACTGAGGTTTCCCAGAGATGAAACTCTGTCTCAAGCCCTCAGCATCAACGCCTGCCTGAGTTTCCAGCCTGCTGGGCCGCCCTACAGATTTAGGACTTGCCAGCTCCACAACCGTGTGAGCCAACTTCTTAAAATAAATCTTTGGGGGCTTCCCTGGTGGCGCAGTGGTTGAGAGTCCGCCTGCCGATGCGGGGGACACGGGTTCGTGCCCCGGTCCGGGAAGATCCCACATGCCGCGGAGCGGCTGGGCCCGTGAGCCATGGCCGCTGAGCCTGCGCGTCTGGAGCCTGTGCTCCGCAACGGGAGAGGCCGCAACAGTGAGAGGCCCGCGTACCGCAAAAAAATAAAATAAAATAAATCTTTGGACACATATAACTATATTATGACTAATTATTACATAATCATTGTATATATAATATGTATTATACGTAACATTATATGAATATAATCTCCTGCTGGTTCTATTTCTCTGGAGAACCCCCAAACTAATGCAGATCTAGTTGAGTTCACCCCAACAAAGGGGCCAGAAAGTACCATCTTACCACATACCATGAAGACATCCGAAATCTTTGGTTAGCATTAATCACCACTGTGGAGTTATTGCAACAGTTAGAGATAACAAATGGAAAACATCCAGGGCACAAAGTATACCCTGGGGACACCGGGGCTCTGCCACTCACTAGCTACGATGACTCTTGGATCAGTTACTTACCTCTCTGTGCCTCGTTTCCTATTCTGTAGAATAGAGATGAAACAGTCAAGGCGGCATACTCGTGAAGGTTAAGTGCCTTGACACACTGACCCCAGTAATGTAGGGACCTCAGCACAGAGCCTGGCGCCCGGGAAGCGCTGAGTCTTTGCACTTACTTGATTCCTGTGGTGGGATTGTCTCCCTTTTTGCCAATGACCTTCTCATTCCATTGCAGCTTCTGGAAATTCTGTGTAACTTCCTGTAGGTTTCTGTGCCCTAGAGGACCTATAGCGCTGCCCACCCCACGCCTCCCCCTGCAAAATGGGCAAGAGCTGTGTCCGATGGTGACCTGCTCCTGCTGGCTGGGGCCCCTCTTCTCGTGGTCTGCGCAGGCCAAGGCTCTCAGAGAAGAGAGGCAAAGTGGGTGGTGGGCTCAGAGCTTTCCTTCTGGGGAAGGAAGAAGGTAGGGAGCCTGCCTGGGCTCAGAGACCCCCGGAAGGTGCCGTGGGGAGCAGTTCGCACAGGAGCCCTGGGACCTAGGAGTGGGTTCCATTCGCTGGCTGTGACCTTGGGAAGAAAGTAACCATTCCAGGACCAACTGAATAATTTTCAGGGTCCAGTGCAAAAGGAAAATGTGGAGTCCCTTGTTCGCAAAGGTCTTAAGAGTTTCAAGACGGGGACAGCGGAGCATCAAACCAAGCAGGGCATTTCTGTGCATGGGCTCTGAGTCTGCTGAGAGCATGGGCTCTGGGGGGCAGGGGGCGTCCAGGGCCAAGACCCTCATGGGAGCACGTCTGGGGCATGGAACTCCCTGGTGGAGGGAGTGACCCGTCCTCCAGTGAGGCTGGGTCGGCCACCAGCTTGCTCCACCAGGCGCTGGGAGACAAGCTGAGCTGTTGGCCTGCTGGGAACGCAAAGGAAATAATTTGATTTTTTCCCCACTAGTGATTTGTTCTTTCCAATCTCTGCTTCCTGTCCCTTTGCTAGGGCTCGGGCAGACTCCGTCATTTCCCCGGGGAATCTTGAGCAATAAAATCGCCGGTTTAGGGCTTCCCTGGTGGCGCAGTGGTTGAGAGCCCGCCTGCCGATGCAGGGGACAGGGGTTCGTGCCCCGGTCCGGGAAGATCCCACATGCCGCGGAGCGGCTGGGCCCGTGAGCCATGGCCGCTGAGCCTGCGCGTCCGGAGCCTGTGCTCCGCAACGGGAGAGGCCACAACAGTGAGAGGACCGCGTACCGCAAAAAAAAAAAAAAAAAAAAAAAAAAAAAAAAAATCGCCGGCTTGGTTGAATCTAAAACTTCTCAAATCCAAGTTCACCCTCATCCTGTCCCCTTCCACAGAGGAGCCAGGCCTTACCCTGCTCTCCAGGAGGGAGAGAGGGAACTGTCTGCTTTTCCTTCCTCTTCCTCCCTCTCTGCTGGGCCGTGGGTGTTGGGGGAGGGAAAAACCCAAGTCTCTTGCTTAACTGGCTCCCCAGCCCCCCCCTGCCCCGTGGCCCTGGCCTAGGACTCCTGAAGGTCCCTCTGCCTCTTCCACAGTCTCCTGCTTATGTGCCTGGGGGTGGAAGGATTCGGTGGGGGTGAGGGGGTGGGGGGAGGGCAGGGCAGCATTTTGGCCGCCTCTTCAGCCCTGAGAAGCCTTCTTACCCGCTTTGCTGCTGGCTGGGGTTACCTGATATCCCTCTGCCGCCAGCTTGGAGTCCCAGACCACAATTCAGAGGCAACAGGAAAAGCCCCCTCCATGAGACGAAACACGACAGGGTCTCTCTGGGACAACAAACAGCTGCTTGTCAGGATACAATTACAATATCAATACCAATACCAATAGCAAGATCAATACCAGCTGCTGCTAACATTTACCTAATGTGTTTTCTGGGTGCCAGGAGATGTGCTGAGCGCCTTACTGACATTAAAGCATTAAATGTTCATAACTAGGAGATGTGTGCTATTATAAGTCCCACTTTTCACTGGCAAGGAAACTGAGGCTAAGAAAGGTGCCCAAGGTGACAAAATTAGGGAGTGACATTCAGGGCTGGACACGAGGTCTCCCCAGCTCCAAGTCCAGTGCTCATGGTCACCCCACTCTCTTACCTTCTGGAAGAGTCCACACAAGGTGCAGGAATAATATGGTGGGGGGCAAGAGGGCTAGTTCTGCCCGTGGACTACCAGGGTGGGCTTCATGGAAGAGGTGATCCTTGTGTTTAGCTGTAAAGGGCAAGTGGGATTTGTCGGGGGATGAGGTGGGAAGGGCTCTGCAGCTAGAGGGAACAGCATGTGCAAAGGCCCTGAGGCCTGGACGGCACCGTAGATCAGGACCTGCAGGGCGCTCCATGGGGGTGGGGCTCGGCCTGTGTCAGCATTGGTGTTGGGAGATGAAGCTGAGATGAGGCTCACAGGAGGCCCTGAGAAAGATCCTGGACTCTATTCTTTCTCTTTTTAAAATAAATTTATTTATTTACTTTTGGCTGCGTTGGGTCTTCGTCGCTGCGCGCGGGCTTTCTCTAGTTGCCGCGAGCGGGGGCTACTCTTCGCTGCGGTGCGCGTGCTTCTCATCGCGGTGGCTTCTCTTGTTGCGGAGCACGGGTTGTAGGTGCGCGGGCTTCAGTAGCTGTGGCTCGTGGGCTCTAGAGTGCAGGCTCAGTAGTTGTGGCTCACGGGCTCTAGACCACGGGCTCAGCAGTTATGGCGCAAGGGCTTAGTTGCTCCGCGGCACGTGGGATCCTCCCGGACCAGGGCTCGAACCCGTGTCCCCTGCGTTGGCAGGTGGAGTCCTAACCCCTGTGCCACCAGGGAAGCCTGGACTCTATTCCTGAACATTGTAAATTCTCGTGGCGCTTAACCCAGCATGACATTGTCTTGTGACTTATATGCTTGCCCTCTGCCTCCCCCATTGTGGCGTGAGCTCCGTGAAGCCAGGCACCTCTCTCTCTCCCAAATGCCCTGCGTGCAGGGGGCACTCAGTAGCGTTGGGGGAGGGAAAGAATGAACCGCCGCCTGACTGGGAGGTGCGGTCCCTGTAGCTTTACCTTGCTGCCTCTGTGCGAAGTCCTCGGGCAGTGCTCAGTGGTGGTCCCGCCTTTGCCCGCAGAGGGTGGGGTCCAGCCTGGGGGTGTCCCTGGCGTCCTGGAGAACATGACTTGCAGTCCCCGCTTGCAGCCACCAGGTGGCGCTCACACCACATCAGGACACCCAACGTGGGGCTCCAGAATCGAGGGCGCAGAGGGCGCGGGAAATCTCATCTGTGGGCCACAAATAAGCTCTCCAGGCTGCCATTTGTCCTCCCTAGCGCCCGGAGTCCCCCCTCCAGGACCAGACAGGAGTGACCAGCGCTGTGGGCTGAGGGGGCCCCCCTCCCCAGCTATGGGCAGCTGTAGGTGAGGAAGCAGGATGGCCTTGGGGAGGGGTCACTGGGACCAGAACTGGGAGGCCTGTGACCATCACTTCCACTCATCCAGCAGCCCTGCCACTGACCACTACCCCTGCCCACCAGCCTTGGCCTTGGCCGTTCAGGGAAGGCTGGTTGTGCGAGGCCGTTTATCAGCCACCCGACACTCCCCGGCCCAGGCTGCCCTATCTGGACGCTCAGCCGGCCCAGAGGAGGGAGGTCAGCCTCCTGACACAGCTCCAAGAGAGCTGGCCCTGTTCCCTTTGCAGGGTCTTAGCTCGGGGTGTGTGCTTCAAGCCCCAGGGGTCCGGCCATTCCTGTCTTTAGCCACTCAGCCGAGATCTGGAAGCTTCCTGGCTGCCTGAGAAGGAAGTGGTCACTCAGGCAGTGGGGATGCATTTCTCACTGCACGGACTCAGACGAAGCAACACCGGGCCTGTGTGTTTCTGTAACTCAAGCCAACGGCTACCGGGCCCCTATTCAGACTGACGGCGGATAAAGTCATCTTGGCCAACCCCAGGTAAACGTGATCATTTGAACTCAGACAGTTTGAGGGTGGCCCTTTGCCCTTCCTTTGGCCTGGAGTGGCAGCTACATTCTAGGGTGTTATGGGGACTTATGGCATTGGGGTACGCCTGGTTTTCCATCAGCCCCCCAGTGCTGGCGTCCCCTGAAGGGACACTGTCACATCTGATCCCCCTGCCCTAGGCGCCCTCCAGGTGCCCAGTCCTCCACAGAGAGTGTTTCCCCCGTGTCAGCCTGTTCTCGCTGGCCTGTGCTAACCTCTGGGCCCTCGTCCTCCCTGCCTCCCTGCGTGTGCCTCCACTTACCAGTTCCCCGGGTTCCATCTGTCCTCAGGTGTCCGGCCTCTGGGGGATTCTTGTGCCCCAACTGCCTGGGGGTCGGGACCCCTTCTCAGAGCCCCTGGTAGCATCTGACCCGCTTGCTTCCCCTGGGCCTTTCCTCATTCCCCCACTGGAGGGATCTCCATCCCGTTTGGGAGTGGAGAGAACCCAGATGTTCTCAGGATCTTATTTTCTTCCCGAGTCTTTCTAGAACCACATTTTGTAAAAAACATAACGGTCAAGGTTTTGCATTAAGTTCTCTGCTCTGCAGAAATGGCTACCCACACAACAGGGAGGGTCGGAAAGAAGTGTGTGCACGGGCTTGCATGCCTGTGTGTATGTGCTCCACGTGTGTTAACGCTCCAGGTTCTTCCACCTGGTCCCTCTGAGCCACTCCTGTTCCACGGGACGGGGGTGTGGCCTCATTCCTAAGAACTGGATGCCGTGGGCTGGGGCGGGTGTGAGCCAGGCTGGGAACGTGGGCTACCAGAGTGCTGGGCTTTTGCTCCCGCTCTTAGAGCAGATCTGACCTTACAAACAATGCAGGCCACAAACACAAGCCATGTAGGCAACCCAAAATTGTCTCCTAGTCTCATTAAGAAACAGGTGGAATGAATTTTGAGAATATATTCTGTTTAACCCGATAGGTGCCAAATGTCATCATTTCAACATGGAATCAATATAAAAGTTGTTGGTGACATAGCTTAAGTTATTCTGTTGGCATGAGGTCTCTGAAATCTGGTGTGTGTTTTACAACACATCTCAACTCGGATGCTACGTTTCAACCAGCAATATTCGACCTGTACTTAGATTTCACAAAACTAACAGTCGGAAAAGTAGGTTAGCGTACACGAGGTGACCAAACATACTTAAACGTTTCCCAATAATTGAATCTGATATCAGTTTTGTTTTTTTAATTGAAGTATAGTTGATTTACAATGTTGGTTTCTGCTGTACAGCAGTGACTCAGTTATACGTACATCTACATTCTTTTTGATATTCTTTTCCATTATGATTTATCCCAGAACATTGACTATAGTTCCCTGTGCTTTGCAGTAGGACCTTGTTGTCCATCCATTGATATCAGGCTGCAGCAAAACATGTAACTAACAAAGGACTTGTATCCAGAATATGCAAAGAGTTCTCAACACTCATGAACAAGAAAACAAACAACCTCATAAAAAGCGGGCAGAAGATCTGAACAGACACTTTGCTAAAAGCAATATTTGGATGGCACATTGGGACGTGAAAAGGCGTTCAACATCATTAGCCATCAGTGAAAGGCAGCTGAAGACCAGTAGGAGAGACACACCTGTTAGAACGGTAACCACGAGACAACACGGGTGATGCCGAGAATGCAGAGCCCCCTGACTCCCATGGTGCTGGCGGGGATGCACAGTCCCTTGGGAAAGTGGTTTGTCAGTTTTCTATAAAGTTATTCCCACGATCCCATTCCTAGATACTTACCCAAGAGAAACGGACACGTGGGTTCACACAAAAACCTGTGTGAGAATGTTTATGGAGGCTTAATGCGTGAGAACCAAACAGGGGAGGCCACTGAAACACCTTTCCACTGGTCAGTGGACAAACATCCATACAGTGGAACACCACTCAGCACAACAGGTGCATATAGCGGTGGGGACGGGGCCACAGTCACGAGGCAACACGCTGCGTGATTCCATCTGTACGCCATTGTGGAAAAGGCAAAACTACAGGGACAGAGAGCTGATTAGTGGTTGCCAAGGCAGGGGGGTGGGGGAAGGGTGGACTCCACAGGGCAGGGAGATTTTGGGGGTGATGCGACTGTCCTGTATTCGGATGGTGGTGGTCATTACACGGCTGTATCCATTCATACATACAGCTGTACGCCCCAAAGACTGAATCTTAGTGTTTGTAGATGAGACCACAATTAAAAATAAAAAGCAAAGAAGCAAGCGACCAAGATGTCCTTCAGTAGGTGAATGGATAAATAAATTGTGGTCCACCCAGACAAGGGAATGTTATTCAGCGCTGAAAGGAAATGAGCTATCAACACATGAAAAGACGTGGAAGAACCTTAAATGCATATAACTAAGTGAAAGAAGCCAACCTGAAAAGGTCACACACCGTATGACTCCAACTATATGACCTTCTGGAAATGGCAAAGCTATGGAGACAGTAAAAAGATCAGTGGTTGTCAGGGCTTTGAGGGAGGGATGAACAGGTGGAAGGAGCATAGAGCATTTTTAGGGCAGTGAAACTACCCTGTATGATACTATCATGGTAGAGACATGTCATTATACGTTTGTCCAAACCCATAGAATGTACATCAAGTGAACCCTAATGTAAACGAAGGGTTTAAGGTGACAGTGACGTGTCAAAGCAGGTTCATCCGTCGTAGCAGACGCACCCTCTGGTGAGGTGCTGATAGTGGGGGGCTGTACCTGTGTGTGTGGGGTGAATGGAAGATCTCTGTACCCTCCTCGCAGTTTTGCTGTGAACCTAAACTGCTCTAAAAAAATGCAGTCTGAAAAGAAAACAAACAATAACAAGGAAGCTGTGTGCCCGGCCCAGTTAATACTTATAACACCTTACCAGTCTTGGACATTCACCGTGTGTTAAATACTTTACACACATTTATTGAATTTTTTTTTTCTTCTTTTTTTGCGGTACGCGGGCCTGGCACTGTTGTGGCCTCTCCTGTTGCAGAGCACAGGCTCCGGACGCGTGGGCTCAGCGGCCATGGCTCACGGGCCCAGCCGCTCCGCGGCACATGGGATCTTCCTGGACCGGGGCTCGAACCCGCGTCCCCCGCATTGGCAGGCGGACTCTCAACCACTGCGCCACCAGGGGAGCCCCATTTATTGAATTTTTACAACAACTTTGCAAGGTGAATAGTGATCACCCTCATTTTACAGGTGAAGAGACTGAGGCTCCGTGTGTTTAAAACTTGCCCGAGACCATCCGCCTTATGAGGGGTGGAGTCCCAGGTCCCTCCAAAGCCTGTGAGGTCCACGCCCCACTGCACTCAGACGTCTTCATTAACTTGCTCATTCATGGAGTGGGTAATTCTTGAGCTCATAGGGCCTTTGGAACTCTACGTTGGATGCTGGGGGTTCAGTGATGCACCAGAAAGATGCAGTCCCGCCCTCGTGGAGCTTGCAGTCCATCGAGGGGGGACAGATTTCAGGGAACTCATTACACATGTAGTTGTTTGGTTACACCTGTCAGTTTGGGTTGTTTGGGAAGCAGAGGCCAAGGCAGAGGTGGATGAGGAAGAGATTTATTGGAGGTGATGTCAGTGCAAGATAAAGGGGAGAGGGTGTGAGGACAGGTAGGGAACACCTTCGGACCTTGACGCGGGTCTGATGCCTGTGAACGACAGAGGGGAGGAAGGAGGTTGGGTAGAAAGAGCGTCGGGCTGCAGTCAGCTCTGGCAGTGTCTGGGCCTGGCCCCGAGGGGCTCTGCGAGGTCCCGGGGAGGTGGGAATGGCCCCATCACGCCCCAGGTGCGGCTCCAGGCCGTCAGTTCACTGTGCTGTCTTGGCGGTTGCCTCCTGGAAGGAGAGCTGAATGGTGCGCGCCCGGGGTCACCACAGCACTGCAGCGTTACTGCTACGGGGAGGGGGACAGGCTCACGCATCAGGCTCTCGACCGAGGGCAGAGGGCAGGGAGATGACCGACAGCCAACATATATATATTTTTTAACATCTTCATTGGAGTATAATTGCGTTACAATGGTGTGCTGGTTTCTGCTGTATAACAAAGTGAATCAGCTATACGTATACATGTATCCCCACATCTCCTCTGTCTTGCGTCTCCCGCCCACCCTCCCTATCCCACCCCTCTAGGTGGTCACAAAGCCCCGGGCTGATCAGGGGTGTCAGAGGGCAGGGGCCAGGACATCTCTGAGGGACTGGACCGAAGAGCATCTCGGGAGCAAACTGAGGACTGGAATCATGGTTTGAAGCGAGGCTGTGACAGTGGCAAGGGCCAGTCTTGAGGAGCCTGAGGGCCACGTTTGGGGGTTTGGTGGTGTCCTCTGATTTGTTTGATTCCAACAGCCGGTCCACCTCAGACCAAGCCTCCCCTGCTGACTTGGTGCGGGTCCCGGTCCCAGATCCCCCACCTGAGTGCTCTCCGGCATTCCAAGCCCTCCGCCCCATATGGCTGGCCTGATGCTCTAGGATGAGGTCTAAGAACCTTCTCTTCTGTGTGGGGTTTGGAGAACATCCAGGCAGGGGTGGGGGGAGGGTGGGAGTCCAGAGCTACTCAAAAGGCCATCTGTGGTGCAAGAGTGTCCGCATCACTGGAGAGCTTAGGGGAAATGCAGAATCTTGGGTCCCCCTCCAGACCAGCAGAATCAGAATTCTGGAGACAGGGTCCAGGGATCTGCACTATTCGAGCTTCGCTGGTTATTCTTATGCCCACTCGAGTTTGAGAAACACGGCTGGTCTAGGGCATGTGCATTTCACAGGTGTGGGGACTTATATCCAGAGGCCTGGTCTGGGTCCCACTTCTAGAGAGTGGCTGAATGGGACTGGAAAGCACATTGGGCCTCTGGGCTCTGAAGAATGTAGTTCAGTGCTTTAGGAAAAAAATTCGTCTGGGGGACCCAACTTACGACTTGTCAAAAAGCACCTGGGTGGTTGTCATCATGAAGTAGAGCTCAGAGGCTCATTCTTCTGGAAGAGAAATCCATCCATCCGTCTGCAGTCAGAGGAGGGCGTTCATGCAATGCCAGATGCCGTTTTGGGTGCCATGGTAGCGCCATGCTTTGGTCAAGACTGTCCTGACCGGGCTTCCCTGGTGGCGCAGTGGTTGAGAGTCCGCCTGCCGATGCAGGAGACACGGGTTCGTGCCCCGGTCCCGGAGGATCCCACATGCCGCGGAGCGGCTGGGCCCGTGAGAGGCCCGCGTACCGGAAAAAAAAAAAAAAAAAGACTGTCCTGACCTGCAGGCACTTTCTGAAACAAATTTAAAAGTTGCCACGAAAGTTACTGGCACTTCTGGCTTTGTTCCTGCTCTCCCAGGAAGATGCCCTGCAATCCCCTCCACTTCTGTCTGTTGGGCTCCTAATCACCCTTTCATACCCAGCCCAAATGTCTCCTCCTTCCCACTCGAGCCATTGAATATGTCTTTACATGGCGTTCTCCTTTCTGTGTGCCCCAGTTTCCCTCTTCTCATAAAGATACAGGTCATTGGATTGGAGCCCTCCCCACTGCAGGGCTCATCTTAACTAGTTACATCTGCAAACACCTTATTTCCAAATAAGATCATGTGCACAGGTTCTAAGAATTAGTACCTCAACCTACCTTTTTTGGGGGGACATAATTCAACCCACAACAGAGGGGGTTATAGCTGTGGGCTGCTGGAGTTCAGTCTTGCTGGTGATCTTTCACGAGGCTGGTGGAACATGCCTCAGAACTGTACCCCCGGAGGTGAGGGGCTGAGGTGTTCCCCCACCCGCTCCCACCCTGTGGAGCCGGCTGAGACCAGCCTTGAAGACTTGGTGGGCATCTCTCCTCAACTTTGCATTCACCAGCAGCATGGAGCTAGCTTGACCTTGGCCACGGGGAGGAGTATTTACACCACAGAAATTGGGGAACCTTACCAATCAGGGTTTTTATTTTTTCCCTCGATTACCAACTCACCACACTGCTCCCGCCCCTCCTTGGTTGGGGGTCTGAGCTAACTCTAGCCCTCTGGCCTGCCCTGGAGTTGGCTGGGCGTGCTCCCCGGCAGAGGGCTCCAGAAATCACGTGCCTCCGGGTGATCTGGGCGTGGCTTTGGGGGCCAGACTAGGGGGGACACCTGGCTTCCCAGGGGATTAGCCAGCCCAGGCCTCTCGGAGGCCTGATCTGCCCACGGGCGCGAGCAGTCAGCCGTTGCTTTCAGAGTTGCACTGACAGATGTGGCCAAAGGGCAGAGGGTGTTATTAGGAAAGAGAGACTGTGTGATCTACAGCAGTGGTGGCCCGGGACGGCTGGACAGTGGGAGGATGGACAGAAGAGAGCCGGCAGGATGTGAACGGGATGCGGGATCTGCCTTTCATTGAGTCAGTGTGCTGGAGTCCGCGCTAGCTAAGAATAAATAGCCCGTGCCCTGCGTGCAGAAAGGCAGAAATAAATGAGGCTTTCCTGCAAGCAGGGTGGCAGCGAGTTATTTAGGAACGGGATAAATACATTTCAAGTCACAAAGAAGCCCAGTACCCAGTAGCAAGCATGGAGCATCTCGGTCCCACCAGTCGTCCCTCTCGCGGAGAGGCTGCAGTCCGCCCCTCCCGCTGAAGGATGCGCAGGACCCTGGTGGGGGGGGAAGTTGGAGAGGAGAGGAGGGCAGAGGGAGCTGGTGTAGGCAGGAGACCCTTGCTGTGTCCAGCGGGAGGTGGTGGTGGCCGGGGCTCGGGGTGGAGGCCATGATTGGGAGAGAAGGACTGTGCGTGGCACCCCTGCCCCGTGGCCCTCATGCTGCACCGCTGCCCAGGCTGGCATGGGCTCACCCTGGGTCCCTGTCTGACTCTCCATGCACTGCGTCTGCTGCTCTTCCGAGCCGTGAATCCCTGGAGGGCAGGGATCCCGTCTGGGAATTGCAGCGCTCAGGGATGCGAAAGAGGTTTTCATAAACACTAGCTCTCAAAACAGGAAAATGTGAAATGGGGAGAGAATCACCTTCTACTGACCCCCAAAGCGGAGCATGCGATGCTCTGGGAACTTACTGGCGCTGTAGGAGTCATCAGCCTGTTTCACAGAGGCTGCGGGCAGAAGTGGAGGCCCGGCTGGGCCCAGTGGAGCAGAAGTGATGACTCAGAACCCACAGCGTCTCCGAAAGAGATGTTGCGTCAGGGCCACACTTCTGGTTTCCTCCCTGCCTGGGGCTTCCAGCTCTGGCCATCCCAGTGTCTCCCCTGAGACTCTGCAGCCCCTGAGTCAGCACTCCCCTCCCCCAAGGAGGAGGTCATAGGACAGGGAGGCTGGCTGGGCATCCCAGTCCTTGTGGGAGGTGCCCAGGGGGGTCCCAGCGGGGTGGGCGTGGGGGGCATGAACCACTGAGCCCTCCTCCCATGGACCCACTTGAACACCTGATGCCCAGATGGGGGTGTGGAAACTTCCAGATGCGGCCAGATGCTCTGTGAGTGGGAACGTGGGTCTTGAGAAGTGCTTTATGGTGTTTACCTTTACAGAAGTATTATGCTCTCACTGCAACATTCAGATCCTGACAAGGCGGAAAGCGGGCGCTGCCCTCCTGCCTCCAGTCCCTAAACCCAGAGGTGCGCCCTGTTGACGTGTGGCATCTCCATCCCCAGACCTTTCTGTGCACATGCAAGCCTGCACACTTAGACATATACATGCTTTGGGCACATATAACACATAGTTTCAGAGTTTGCTTCTTCCACCTGCCAGTGTATCCTGGACATCTTTGCACGTCAGGACACGTGGGGCTCCCTCGCTTACTTCACGAACCTAGAATTCTGTGGGTCCCGTTATTTGTTGCTCTGTGGCCTACTGAATTCTTCTTTTTTGGGCAATTACAAGCAAGCCTGCCTCGGGCACCCGGGGACACAGTCGGTGTGCACTTGGCCTAGTGTTTTGGCAGCGCCGAGGCTGAGTCGGCTTTCTGGGCTTTGGCTCAATAGCGAGCTCTGCTGTTAGCCAGCCCTGGGGTTGAGGCCCAGATCTCCCGGGCAGGTCACTTAACTCTGTGCCTCGGTTTGCTGATCTGAGAAATGGGATTCCACGCCCTCCTTTACACGATGAAGTGGGTGACTGTTCAGCGGGTGTTACCACCCGCGTGGGCTGAGCTCTCCGATTCCGGGTCTCTGCCTGGGCGTGGGTGGCTCGGGCCTGGGCCCAGGATCCGGGCCTCCACCAGCGCCTGGCCAGCAGGAGAACAATGCCCGGCTCCAAGAGAGCGGCAGGCCCTTCCCTGGCTGTCAGGGCGTGAAGATTAGATGCAGAATAATGCAGTCCCCCATCAAGCCTGCAGCTGTAACTCAGGCCCCAGACTCTGCCAGCGCCATAAATTTGGGCCAAAGTGCAGCTCTAGCAGTTTGCGAACAAGAGCGGAGGAGGCCGAGTGAGTTACGGCGGAAGCGAGGCCCCCTGCCCGGCATTGTTAGCCAGAGCCAGGGATTGATCGCTCACTAGCTTAATGAAATTGAATTTTAATTTATTCCCAGCCCACGGTGGCGGTGGGGAGTGCCTGGGCAGAGGTGGGCTCAGCCCCGGGACGGGGGCTCCTTTACGGGGTGGGGGCGCCAGCAGCCAAATCCTATAGGAGGGAGTGATGGGCAACACAGGGTGGCATCTGCTCCCCAGAGTTTCAAAGTCCTGCCAGCGGGGGGCTTTGGGCAAGTTGTGGGACCTCCCCGAGATTCACTGCCCTGTCTGGTCGTAGCAGCCTGGCTCAGGTGCAAACCTCCTGTGGGCTCAGTGAAGGGAGGGTCCCTATCCCGCCCCTTCACGGGCACTGGAAGCCCCACGAGGTGCTAGGACCAGGTGGGGATGAGATGTTGGGGGAGGGGAGGGTGAATGATTCGGGGGGCTCTCTGGGGGTCCCCAGCTCACCTGTCCAGGTGTCCACAGGTGTCCAAAGACGACACTTTCCAACCTGCTGCTGCTGGTTGCCACATTAACGCAGTATTTTCCAAAGCCTGACAAGCGTGGGGCGCCCTGGGTGGCGTTGACCTCTCTGCCGAGCGTACACGTCACACGCGTGCTCTCGGGGCCACGTGACAGATCTCACACTGCCGGTGAGACTGGCCTGCCTGCAAATCCCAGTTGCGTGTTTCCTGCCCTGGGAAAGCACTGCTCGCTCTCCCCCTTCCTCGACTGGAGGTGAGGAGAGCTTCTCCAACCCAGGTGTTTCGAGGGTTCTGCAGGTCGTGTTCCTAAGTGCCTGGCCCACAGTGGAGGCCACGTTTGCAATGGAGCTTCCCCAGGGGCTGCTCAGGCCTCGGCAGAGGACACGGTGGGCCTGGCGGGGTGAGTGCCACCGGCACCCACCACTGTGGCCAAGGTAGAATGAGGGTCTTTCTTTGGGCCCAGTGAGAAGGGACTTCATAGAGCGGCGAGGGCGCTTGGGCATCCCAGGAGCAGGGGTTATCCCTGCCAGGGGCAGGACCAGAGGGCCAGGGCCTTCCCTGAAGCTGGACTGAGGGGCAGAGTGGAGGGCGAGGAGGGGCTGAGGCCTCCCCCGACTGGCCTGGGAGGCCGGGAGCAACACCTGGAACTCCCTCTGCCCCTCCCACCGTGAGGCCCTGCCAGGAACCTGGATGTCCGTCTGGGCCGTGCCAGTGGCTTCTGGTGTGACCCCGGGCAAGCTGCCCCAGGTGCAGGCCACAGGCCTCCTGTTAGTGAGGCAGGAGGGTGGCCTGACTCCTGAGGGTCCGTGGACTCTTCTCTACCCTGTGCCCTGACTGTCATCCATCCAGGCACCCACGGGGCCTCTGGGCCGGTCCTGGTCCCAGCCCCGCCGGCAGGTACCAGGGGCCGGTGGAGGGGCCAGCAGGCAACGCTGCCTCCGTCACTAAGCTGGGACAAGCGATTAGGTTCATGAGCCGCATGTAAATCACCGGCTCCAGGTGGAAACTCTTTTCTGCCGGCCGGATCTGTCACGTCAAGTAAAGCCATCGGTTTAGACACAGGGTGTGTGCATGGCGGAGGAGCGGGGGAGAAGGGGGAACCCCAGACTGTCTGCGTTGAGGCATCTTTAGGAGATGTGGTACATGTATACAGTGGAATATTGCTCAGCCCTCAAGAGGAACGAAATGGTGCCATTTGCAGAGACGTGGATGGACCTAGAGTCTGTCCTACAGAGTGAAGTGAGTCAGAGAGAGAAAAACAAATACCGTATGCTAACACATATATGTGGAATCTAGAAAAATGGTAGAGGTGAACATATCTGCAGGGCAGGAATAGAGACACAGGTGTAGAGAACGGACATGTGGACACGATGGGGAAAGGGGAGGGTGGGATGAACTGGGAGATTAGGATTGACATATATACACTACCATGTGTAAACTAGATAGCTAGTGGGAACATGTGGTATAGCCCAGGGAGCTCAGCTCGGGGCTCTGTGATGACCTAGATGGGTGGGATGGAGGGGGTGGGAGGGAGGTCCAAGAGGGAGGGGATATATGTATACATACAGCTGATTCACTTCGTCGTACAGCAGAAACTAACACAACATTGTAAAGCAGCTCTACTCCAATAAAAAACAAACAAACATTAGAAACCAGCTCCCACCTTTGATTTTACAGATGGAGACACACAGGCCCAGAGAGGGACGGGTGCTTGCCTGAGGTCACACAGCAAGTGAGCGGGAGAGTGGGACCAGCCTGGGCCACCTTGGCATGGACCCGGGTGTGGCGTCATCAGGCCTGTGGGCCCCATGGAATGAGGGGGATGGCAAAAAGACGGGTTGTTCCTGTGTCATCGGGCAGAAAGGAGGCCGAGTGTCCTGACATCCCTATCTGGCCCAGAGTTCAAATTCCACCCCTACAATTTTCGGTGCCTGGACAGTTCCTTCAGATACAGAAAAAGATGCCCATCCTCTGGGCAGCCACAGCCGGTGTGGCCTGGTGAGTGGGCACAGGCAGACAGTCAGCCCCACTCAGACCCTGGTGCAAAAGACCTTGGTCCGCACCGACGTGCCATCCTGACCCCAGCTGCGTCTTTCTTTAAGTCAAGTCACCTTTTTTTCAATATACACAAACTGATGATAAAAGAAAACTACACATTGCCATGATTTAGGGGAAACCAGCATTGTTTGCCCAAATAGACAATAACATAAAAGTAAATGTCTTCAACACATCTTATAGCATTACATTATAATGTATATCACATATATATGTATATGTGTATATATTATTTCCATATATCACATATATATCATTATACTGTATTTTTTCTTATTAAAAAGCCCACATACCTCGCAGATCACTTGCGTGTTGTATGTTGGAAACACTCCCTTTTCTGAGCCGGTGGCTGAGTGCTTTCGGGTGAAGGTCTTGCTGCTGTGCCGGGTGTTGCTAAAACGTGCACAGCTTAAGCACGAGCGAACCCGCTCACGACGATGCGCTGGCCGGGCTGGGTCTGCTGGGGTCGGGGAGGAGCATTCTGGCCCAGGTCCGGGCTGGCCAGGAGGTGGCGTGCTGGCCGTAGGGGCTGGGGACGGAGTGGGCTGGGTGTCGGGTGAGCACCTCTGGGCTAGGTGCCCTGCATCCATCCTCCCAGAGGCTCTCGGAGGGGTTTTAATATCCCCACTCCATTTTACCATCTTTTCGTGGAATAATTCAAACATACAGAGGGCCGCAGAAGGCAGCAGCAGAGCCTGTCGTGGGCCCCCCGCCCTCCAGTTCCAGAGTTCCAGTGTTTCCTGTGCAGGTGCTCTCCCGGGATTTTATGAAAGAAGCAGACGATGACAGGTGTGGCTGAAGCCCCTCTCGCCACATCCCTTACCCTGATCCTTTCCCTTCTCTCCCCTGAGAAAGAGCCACATTTCCCACTGGTTATTTACTTCTCCATTGCATGAATGTGTACTGTTACTGCATATCGTATGTGACCCTATGTGATACATGCGGTGTTGCTTTCCAGTTTCATACAGATCCATGCCCATTTTACAGTTGGAAATACGGAGACAGCTGTTCAAGTTCACACAGTTGTGAGGGGCCAGCCAGGCTCAAATCCTGTTCCTGGGGCCTTCAGTAATCACGGGGGCGGGGTGGGGGGGGCCGGAGAGAAGCTTCGCCTCCAGCCAGGCCACCCTGGGCCAGCGGTGGAGGGCACTGGATTTATCGGGACAACTTTTAAGGTCTGGGGACCCCCTGGGCAGTGCTGGGTCTCAGAGGAGGGCAGGATAGCCTGCCCTTTCTGCTCTGTGTTGTTTCCCAGAAGGTGAGTCACCGATTCCTGCTGCAGGAGCCGGTGTGGGGAGTCTGCGGCCCCGGGGGTGACCAGGAGAGGCCCCTTCTCCGCAGATCCGTGGAAAGCGTCATCCTGGGAGATTTATGTCACCAAGGACTGCAGAACTCTGGGTTGGGGGAACGGGACCCCAGCCACCCCTCCCTGTCGCTCTGATGGAAAGGTGGGCCATGGGCCTGAGGGAGAGGGTCTGCAGGAGGCTGGGTTTGCCAAGCTGGCAGCGGCCTGTTTTGGAGAATTTGAAGAGGATAGGGTGCACGGGGGGGGCGAGTGGCAAGCCTGGAGGGAACTGGGCCACCAGTGGGGCTGGGGTCCTCATGCACGTGTGTGACCTGTGACCGGGGACCCAGCACCCAGTGTGCACCACCACAGACCTGACACCCCACACCCCAGCATGAGCAGACGTATATGCACACACACCCAAACACACGTGCATGCCTGTACACGAACACACAAACACACAGAGACCACATGCACACCCCAAACACACACACACGTCTGTGCGTACCCAAACACATGTACATAAACATGTGTACACACACTCCCAAACACACACGTGTACACACCTACACAGCATAGTGAAGCCCTTCTCACCACTAGAGGGCACTAGACGTCTTCCCAGCCTAGAAACGGATTTGCCGAAATTGACGCGCGAACACACACGCACGCACGCACAGTCAAAAAAGAAAAAAAAAAGAAAGAAGGGAGGGCAGAAAGAAAAAGAAAAGAAAATCCTTAGAAAAATATAGGAGTTGATGGTAATTCAAGCTGACGATGGCTAAAAATCCTGGAGGCGGATCATAATAAAGTATGAATGGGGCTGTGCCATATTAACAGAGATATTTAATGCTTTCCTTCCGAGATCAGTCGGCTGCTCTGAGTTTTCTCCCGACACGTACACCCGCTGCCTTGACCCCTCCTCCAGGTTTGGGGCATCCGGGCACCTCCTTCCCTACCTGCCTCCTAACTTCTCTCTGTACCACTGAGAGCTTGGGGGGCGGTGAGAAGTAGCATTTCACATGGCAATATCTCTGGCTCTTAGCTGGCCATCCTGCTTCCCACTTGCGACCTGAAATGGGTCCAGCAGATGTTGCCGTGTCCGGATTCCCCTGCCTGGGTGGATGCAGCCCAGGTCCCACCCCCAGCTTGCCGTCTCTCTGGGAGAAGCAGGACCAAAACGAGCTGCTCTTACTTGACCCGGGCTTGCAGCATTAACTTTCCTCCCTCCCATCTGGTGCACAGGGCAACGGTGAGTATCTGGGGAGTTGTTTATTTTAAGCTGTCAGGGCTCCAGGGACAGGGAAGGATGGTTTTCCTCGAGGTGAGTTCTGCGCCAGGCCTCCCAGGCTCAAGCTCTGTCTGGAGGTCTGCCTTCCTTCCTGCTTAGGGGCCCCCAGCCATGCTCAAGGTCAGACACACCCTCAGGGACACTTGTAAGGAGGCTGGAGGGGCCTCTGCCGTGGGACCCGGGCCCTCTCTTGCCAGGGCTTGGGGACCGAGCGTGCGCTCGATGGGCCCTGGTTCTGTCCTCGGCTCTTCCCCGCACACCAGACCTTGTCTCTCTTCCCTGTACCGTGGGAACAGGACTGGCTCCCTGCCCCCATCTTGCCACCACTTCGTGGTTCCAGGCTTTGCTAGGTTTGGGGAACAGAAGGATGAAAGTGACTCAGGAGGGGCTCCCAGGGGTGTGGGGAGCGGCAGAGCCAACCCCGACTGCAAACCCAGCCCGAGTCTAGGGGCTGGTCAGCACTGAGACCCGGTGCCTGTGTCACTGAGGACAAAAATACCGCCCCTGCCGGGACGGAGGTTTACATCTCTGGAAACGCGTTCACCCTTTGCGAACGCTTCATGGGCACCGACTGTGTGCCAGGCGTGTGACTTCGTGACCGAGAAGGCAGCCCAGGCTCTGCTGGAGTTGACATCCTGTGTCTGTTTCTTGTGGCTGCCGCAACAAATTACCACAAACGATGGGCTTAAAGCAGAAGTGTGTTCTCTGGATGCCGCCAGTCTGAAGTCAAGGCGTCTGCAGGGTTGTTCTCTCTCCAAGGCTCCAGGGGGGGATCCTTCCTGCCTTTTCCCGCTCTGGGGGCCCCCGGGCGTTCCTTGGCTTGTGGCCGCATCACCCCAATCCCTACCTCTGTCCTCACAGGGCCGTCTTCCTTCTGTGTCCCTGTATCCAAATCTCCCTCTCGTTTCTCTTATGAGGACTCCAGTCATTGGATTAGGGCCCACCCTCAATCCAATACGACCTTCTCTTTCCTTTGTTGCATTCAGAGAAGTTCTTTGACATATAAAAATTGTGTACCTCAAAGTGGTACAGCTTGATGTTTTGATAGATGCATTCATTGTGAAGAGATTGCCATAATCAAGTTAAATAACTAATCCATCATCTTGCATGGTTGCCAGTCTGTGTGTGTTGTAAGAACTCTTAATTTAAGTTGTATCCTCTTAGCAAACTCCCGTATAAGATGCAGTATTTTTACCCATTCTCACTGTGCTATACATTCCCAGAACTCATGCATCTTGTATAACTGAAACTGTGTACCTCATCCTAACCTGATTACATCTGCAAAGATGCTATTTCCAAATAAGGGCATCTCCATGGGTATTGGGGGTTAGCTCCTCAACCTGTCTGGGGGACATGGAGCATTAGAGAGGGCTGAGGGGCTGCATCCCTGGCAGAGGGAGCAGCATCTCTGCAAGCCTCAGACAGGAAGAGTTTGGGGGACCCAGAGGGAGCACGACCAGTGTGGCTGAATGTGGAAAGCAGGAGGAAGAAGGTTCCGGAAGGGGCTGGATGGGGCCGGCTGCTGGGCCAGGGTGAGTCACTCTCATCCAACCCCAGCATCTCCCAGGGGGAAGGTCTAAAGCAGGGGAATGACGTGACCCCGTCGTGTTCCAGGAAGACCCCTCCGACAGGGGTTCTGCACTTGGGTCCATGCACAGGATCTGGGTGGCGGGGCGGGGGGTGGTCTGTGAGTTTTGACTGGAAAAATTACATCTTCATTTTCTCTAACCTCTAACTGAAAGTTAGTGTTTCCTTCCGCTGTGAATGGACGTGATGACCACAGGGTTGTGGGCGCAGCTCTGGTACTTGCTCGCTGACAGAAACCCGGCATCTCTGTGTCTCCTGTGACTGTCACAGGTGGCCTGAAATGCCGCCATGCTCATCACAGCTTTGGGGTAATGCCAGTGGTCCGCCCCATCACCGGATCTTCTTGGTGAATATTGTTATTTAACGCATTTACGACAAAGGCATAAATTACCAGATTACGGGTTTGCTCTTTAAATATTTTGATAACTGTATTTCAACAAAGACAGTTTCCTTTGCAAGCCTGTGTATTTTATTTTATGCATTAAAAAATGTTATTTTGGGGGCTTCCCTGGTGGCGCAGTGGTTGAGAGTCCGCCTGCCGATGCAGGGGACACGGGTTCATGCCCCGGTCCGGGAGGATCCCACATGCCGCGGAGCGGCTGGGCCCGTGAGCCATGGCCGCTGAGCCTGCGCGTCTAGAGCCTGTGCTCCGCAACGGGAGAGGCCACAACGGTGGGAGGCCCGCGTACCGCAAAAAAAAAAAAAAAAAAAAAAAAAAATGTTATTTTGAAGCTGGAGAGGGTGTGGAGAAAAGGGAACCCTCCTATACTGTTGGTGGGAATGTACATTGGTGCAGCCACTACAGAAAACAGCGTGGAGGTTCCTTAAAAAACTAAAAATAGAGTTACCATATGATCCAGCAATCCCACTCCTGGGCATATATCCAGAAAACACCCCAATGTTTATAGCAGCACTACTTATAATAGCCAAGACATGGAAGCAACCTAAGTGTCCATCAACAGATGTAGGGATAAAGAAGATGTATGTGTGTGTGTGTGTGTGTATATATATATATATATATACACACACACACACACACACACACACATACACACACACACACAATGGCATATTACTCAGCCATAAAAAAGAATAAAATATTGCTATTTGTAGCAACATGGATGGACCTAGAGATTATCATAGTGAAGTCAGACAAAGACAAATATTATATCATATCACTTATATGCGGAATCTAAAAAATGATACAAATGAACTTATTTACAAACAGAAACAGACTCACAGACATAGAAAACAAACTTATGGTTACCAAAGGGGAAAAGGGGGGAGGGATAAATTAGGAGTTTGGGATTAACAGATACGCACTGCTATATATAAATAGACAAATAATAAGGATATACTGTATAGCACAGGGCACTCTATTACTCAATGTCTTATAATAACCTATAATGGAAAGAAAAAATATATAACTGAATCACTTTGCTGTACACCTGAAACTAACACAATATTGTAAATCAACTATACTTCAATTTTTAAAAATGTTATTTTGAGAGAGTCTCTGGGTTTTCAGATGCCCAGGGGTTCATGGCACAAAAATGGGTTAGAGTTGCTGCTGGTCGACCAGTCAGGGGGTGATCCAGTCAGGAGGGCTGGCTGGGGGTGGGGGCTGGAGAGAAGAAGGTTAAGCTATGAATTGAGGATGAGTGTTAGCCTTCCAGCTTGAGTGACTGGTGAGTGTGTGACGCCATATACAGAGGGGGAAGAGGAATAGGTTGGGGAGGGAAATGGCACATTTGTTTGGCTTTGAACATCTAATTGGGGCAAATGCCACTGGAGAAGCCAAGGGGCCCTGGCCTCACTAGACCTGCAGCTAGCAACAGCTGAGCCAGAGATGCCAAGTGGAGGGTTCCCTGTGTGAGCTTGCTTGGTCCTCACGATGACTCCATGTGGTACATCACCCAGGTTTTATAGTCTCACTTTACAGATGCCCTTTGCTGGGGTGGGTCATAGAAAGTCATCTTAGAACTCAGAAGTCTCCATGCCATCCCTGGGATGCTGCATCTCCGGCCCAAAGATGCCCAAGGACCCCTCACTGTGCAGCCACACCTGAGCACAGCTGTCACCGAGATGCCTGCTGTCCCCGTGCCAGGTCTTGGGCTGGGGGCACAGAAGAGGAAGAGCGGGCCTTGCTCTGGAGGAGATGAGGCTCTTTCAGGCTTGAGCTCTGTTCCTCTGTATGTCTGTCTCTTTCTGTTTCTCTGCTTCTCTCCATCTCTCCCCACCTCCACCCTGAGGCAAACACAATTTCACAGCCTCACACCCACATTCACGTTCAGTCAGAGACACAAATGCTGGAGGAGACATGCAGCATCGGTCAAAACAAGATCAGAACCGAGCATGACATGTGATAGGAAAGAAAGAAATTCCCGTATTAGAGATTCATTTCCAGTCACCCCGACTGGCTCGGAAACTTTCAATGCAATTTTTAGCCACGCACCTGGGGTTTTGAAGCAGCCTGGGCTCAGAGGATGGTGTGAGCCTTCGGCCCCCTCATTCACCAATGGCTAATTTTAGTAACCAAACAAACCAGAAACCTCCTCTCCTCTTCCTCCTCCACGCCACGCCCCCCCCTTCATAGGCAGCTGCGGCTCTGTCCACGTCCGGGAGCCCCAGACTTCCTGCCGCCTTGCCACGGCCCTGCCACGGAGGGCAAGCCCAGGGGCCCAGGGACCCAGGCCCAAGTGCTCTTGCGGGCAGAGGGCTTTGTTGGCAGAAGGGACAGTGCAGGGAGTGAGGGCGCGGGGTCAGTGCGGATGAGTGGCCGGTGAGGGGACAGGACGGAAGGAGGCAAACCCACCTGCATCTCGGTACCTGTGGCCTCTCCCACAGTCTCACTCAGCACAGGGTTGGGGGCATCCCTCTCTCTCTTCAGCGCTCCCTCCTGAGCACTCCAGCCTCCCTGACTTTTGTCTGACCTTGACCCCCGCCCCTAAACTGGAGCAAGCCCCAGGCAGCTGCGACGAGCTTCCTGAGCTTTCCCTCTTCAAGTCTCAGCTCTGCCCCTTCCTGGCGGCGAGGCCCCTCCGAGCCTCAGTTTCTCCATCTATTAAATGGGGTGATATTTGCCACCGGCACAGATGGGTGCCAGGCTTGGAAATGACATTCGTGAATGTGCCTGGCACACAGTAGGTGCACTGGTCCACTGGAGGGGGGCGGCACTCTTCGGCTAGTTTGGAGAGTCTTTTTTGAGGTCGGAGGTCTAAGGCCCCCAAACCAAAGGGAGCAGCAATCCCGCAGGGCTCCCCCGAAGCGGTGCTCAGAGGCAGGCGCGAACAAATAATTAATGGGAGGTGATGGGGAATTGATGTGAGTCTGGGAAGGCGGCCTGTGTGGGCCGTGGCGTCCCCGCCCCGGGGCTGCTGCTTCATCCATCAGCAGTGCTCTGCTAACAAGAGGCCGGGGAGCTGCCTGGCACAGGGCGGTGGCTTCTGGGCCGGCCAACTGCATCCCCAACCCGGCCTGCGAGGGGCGGACCTGGCCCCTTAGGAGGAGCCCAGCCAGGCCCAGCTCCCCGGAGACCCCCATGAGCCCCGTGAACAGAAGCGACCTAAACCTTCAGTTTACATTTTAAAAAATGCATAAAAATTCAACAACACAACTGGACCCAGAGAAAAGTTAGCTGTGAGTCCAGGAAAGGTCACGGAGTGGGTGCGGCCATGTGCTGCCCTTTTTCTCTCTGAGCTACATCTCTGAGCCGCCCACATGGAAAATTATCCCTCTGGTGTCTTGCTTGGATTTTTTTCTCCTCTGAAGGCTAAGGCCACAAGGGAAAGCCAGAATTACAGAGTGGGGAACGTCTTTGGGGCTCGTGGGACTGCCTTGGGGGCCTCCACTTATGACTCCTTTTCTGCAAATGGCAAGTCCCCCAACCCCAGCCTGCTGGTACCCACAGCTGGTCACACCAGGGGTGGATGCCTGACGTGGCCTGGTCCAAACTCTGTAGGAACACTGGGGGACACCTCTGTTGAATAATCAGATCTGGCAAGACAGGGTCTTGCTTCTTACATGCAACCAAGCAACTGGGGGTGAGTTCCAGCTGCCCCTTTTAGATGGATTATGTGTTTGCCAGTTTGCCATGGTCCCCACCTGTCCCTATTGCCTTATTCTGGCCCGCATCACTCTTGAACATCCTTGCTGGACCCTGGGAAATTGCAGTGGCAATGCAATGACTTGCTTAATTGTGTGTCCATCCCAGCAGGCCACCAGCACCCAGCCACTGGAGGCGAGGGGTGAACGAAACAGGCATGCTCTCCACCTTTGTGACACTCACAGTTAAGACAGACGATCGACAGTCATTCCAACACGGGAAGATGAGGGTTGTGACAGGGCGTGGACCTCAGCTCAGGCCAGGGAGGGAGCCTCTCCACCTCCCAGAGGTGATGGTTCAGCTGACACCTGAAGGCTGAGCGGCGGTTAATCGGGCAGAGTGAAGGGAACAGTGTTTCAGAGAAGAGGAACAGTGTGTGTGAGGCCCCAGGGTCCAGAGGAAAAGCAACAGGGCCGATGTGGTTGGGTGTGGTGAGTGTGGTGTGGGAGGGGCTCCTGGCCATCCCGTGAGAGACAAGGACCACCTGAACCAGGGTGGTGGCCGGGGGACAGGGGAGAGGTAAGCCGATGCAGTAGGCAGTAAAGGGTTTAATCAGTGAGATGAGGTGACGGAGAATGCAGTGATGTGAGTGTGTGTGTGTGTGTGTGTGTGTATGTGTGTGTGTGTGAGAGAGAGAGAGAGAAACGGAGACAGAAACAGAGACAGGAAGACAGAGAGAGGCAAGCCAGAGAGAGAACGTAAACCAGGTTTTTGGCTGAGTGACCGGGTCAGGGACAGGTGGGGTGAAGGCGTGAATTCAGTTTTAGGCCTGTGTGGACGAGTGTCTCTGAGAGGATGGGGTGGACTGGGGTCCCAGCACCAAATCCCCCCCCCCCCCACGCCCCCGAGCCCCTGGGAGGGACCACAGTTCACAAACCACACACACCGTTTGGCAGCAAAGAGCAGCGCCAGGTGTCACGGTCTTGGAACCTCCGAGTGTAACCGAGGCTCGAAGGTGGTGGCGAGTCGGCCCTCCGGAAGCCAGCGGCCCCTGCAGGTCCGATGGCCCCGAATGGGAGCGTCCCAGAGCGGGGCGCCGGGCCGTCAGCAGCAGAAGCCCCGGGCCGTGAGGACCCGCAGCGCCCGGCAGACGGCGGTGTGGACCAGGAGAGGGAACCCGCCACTGCAACCCCCTCTCAGGGGAGCATGTTCTGCAGGGCCTCCAGGCAAAGGGACGCAGAGGCACAGCTGTTCCCTGGGTCATCAACGCGGGCGGCCGAGGCAATGCCGGGATCCAGACAGGGGACACTCGACAGCTGTGAGAAGGAATAAGGAAAGAGCCCCCAGGAACATGCTTCAGTAAAAAGAATAAAATAGACAAAGGCAGGCAGAGAACCGTGTGAATAACGTGCTCTCAGTCGTGCGGCAGAGGGGAATAGGCGTGGGTATCGCTCGTCTGTGCGTGAGAACTGCGAAAGGCACACAGACCTAAGAAAGGTGGCTTCCTGTGTGTATGGGGGGTACGAGGACGGGCAGAGGTGAGAATTTTAAACGGATGGCCTTTTAGAACGTGTGGCTTTTGAACTCTGGGTGTTGTATTCAAAATAGATACAGAAATTCCAGATTAAAAACGATGGTGAACCACGTTTCCTCGAAGCCCCTCCCCTCTCCGAGGTTCCCGGTACCGTGCAGGTGATGGGTGGATGTCCTCGTGTCCCCGTGTCCCACGACCGCCTGGGGATGGGCCCGGCAGGTGCGCTGCACTTGCTGCTTCTTTCAAGCTGGTCACAGCCCCTTGAGGATGGAGCTGCCCGCCGGGGGCTCTCTTCTCCTCCCCAGCTACCCACAGCCCGGTGACCCCAGAAGGATGCGGGCCTCTGGGGGCAGCAAGCTGGCCTGAGTGGGTGGGAGGGTGGGAGCCAGAACAGTGGGCATGGGGAACACTTCCTGCTGCTTTCGGTTTGGGTTCCTGGGGTTTGAAATTGAAACTAAAAGCCAAGGTTCAGCCTCAGCTGGAGCAGCGCCCCCCCACGCCCTTCTGGAGTTTGCATTTCTCCCCTTCTGGTGCCAGGCCCTCAGAGCACAGAGGCAAGGCTTTCTGGAAGTTGTTGGAACCCCTGCAGAACACTCTGGATAATAAAATGGGCTGGAGCAGGGCATTGGGAGCCGGGCCTCCCCATCAAGTGGCCATAGCATCCTGGTTGACCTTGGTGGGACTGCCAAAGACAAACCTCGGAGAGGGAGCGAAACAGGGCTGGGAGGGGGACCCCAACCCAGATGGACACACTTACAGGAGAACAAGGCCCTTGGATGCAGTGGCTTTTGAGAGCAGCATGACAGCATGGCACTGGGGCTCAAAGACATTCCTTTCCTGCATTCCCACCCACCTCGCCCCCAGACTGTGGCCTGATTAGGTAGAAACCCAGGGCCTGCCCAGGTGGTATTGCTGGGCGGGAGAAGGCTGCCTCGGTCCAAGAGAGGAAATCCACATCCTCGATCTGATCACTGAATGACCTGGCCCCAAACCAGACACTGCCCTGGACACCAACCACTTCCCCAGTCACTGGAAGAGCAGAGGAGAGGCACACAGATGTCACCAGGGCCCCAAACTGCACCTCTGAATTAGAAGATCCAGAAGAGCCTGCAGGTAGCCAATCAGCCAGGCCTGGGTGGAGTTCCAGCTATCAGCTGTGTGACCTTGGTCAAGTCATTTATCCTCTCTGAGCCTCAGTTTTCTCCCGTATAACATGGAGAAGAGTTTTGGGATCAGTAAGTAGAAGAACGTTTAGGGAGTGCTTGGCACAGAGTAGGAGCTCAAAAACTTGTTAATATTTGCCCAGCCCAAGAGCAATTGTCCTTAATCTTTTGGGGATTACAGGACCCCTTAGGAATCTGAGAAAGCCTGGACTTTCTCCCGAGAAAAATGTAGGTCTGCACATACAACATGCTTTCTGGGGCTCTGAGCTGCGTGGCTGATGCCCTTGGAGGTGGACCAAGCGTTTGTCAGTGATTAGCCGCCTGGCACAGGGTCGTTTGCAGACCCTGGGGCCTGGGCTCTCTGTGCAGGCTGCACGCCCCACTGTGTGGCTCAGGGCAGCCTCCTGGAGTCCTGGGCTGGCTCCAGAGGAAACTTGAAGGAAGCTTGCAGGCCCTGGTGTGGCAATTCCAGCTGCAGCCAGACTTTGCAGAGAGCTCCGCGCGTGCCCTCACCACCCAGCCCCGCAGGCCCCTTTCCTTCCCAGGCCAGTCGGGAGCCCAGAGCTTGAGCAGATGCTGTCACGGGTCTCCTTTGAAATCCTCACGTGGCCTGACTCCCTGGGGTACCAAACCCCGCCTCCCACCGCCTTCTCCCGACTTTCTTTTGTGCAAGGAGTGATCCAGGGCACGGAACTCGTCCCTCACTTCTCTCCTCCCACCCCAGCTGATTAACATATATACAACCCTGCAGCCCTGTGTCCTGGCTGAAATTACTTGGGAAAAAAACCCCACCACCCATTCTTTTAAGGTATTTTCTCCAAGCGTGGCCTGTCTTCACCCCTTCTTGTCCACCACCCCCCCACCCCCCCAATTATATGCGACTTGCGGGTTTGGTTATCCTGCACAAGCCTGAGAATTCTAAAGCTAAATAAATAAATATAAATAAATCAGCAGGCCTTTTACTCCGGGACTCCTTTCCAGTCACGTCTGTCCCCTTGGCTCTAAGTACTTACAAGGAAGCACGGTTTCCAAGTGGAAACACGATTGCCTGGGCCTGGGGAAAATTTACTCTTTGACTTAGAGCCCTAACAAGACGGAAGCAGAAGACCTTCCAGCTCCTGCATCTCCTCGTGTGGCGGTTTATCTGGCCCTAAATAATCACAGCTGGACCTCTGGAATCATGGCCTCTTCAGACCCAGCACATCCAGCTTGTTTCTGGGGGCCGTTTTGGAGAAAGAAGCATCGCTTACTGGCTCTTGGAGGAATTTGTTTTTTTTTTTTTAAATAAATTTATTTATTTTATTATTTTTGCCTGCGTTGGGTCTTCATTGCTACTCTACGTTGCGCTGCATGGGCTTCTCACTGCAGTGCCTTCTCTTGTTGCAGAGCATGGGCTCTAGGCACACGGGCTTCAGTAGTTGTGGCACATGGGCTCAGTAGTTGTGGAGCCCAGGCTTAGATGCTCCGCAGCATGTGGGATCTTGCCGGACCACGGCTCGAACCCGTGTCCCCTGCATTGGCAGGCGGATACTTAACCACTGCGCCACCAGGGAAGCCCTGGAGGAATTTTTTTACTTTTTTAAGGCATCATACTCCCAGGTAAACTCAGACCCTGTGCTGTAGAGATGGATCATCCCGGGGAGGAGAGAACCCGGCCCCCTCCTAGGACCCCCCCACCCCCAACCCATACCTCCCAGGGCTCTGTGGTGCTGATGCAATTTCTAAGAGTTGAGATGCTAGAAACTGCTACAGGACACACACTATTGTTTTAGGATGAGGTATTTGTTAAGAGTTCTTTTATTAATAATTCATATCTTCAGTAAAACCTACCAGAGGGTCATCAACTCACGTCCACGGTATCTGAAACCATAAAGCAATTCAAAACTATGTCTGTTAAGAATTGCTCGAGGCTGCAAGTAACTGAGAACCAAAATAACAGCCATTTAATACAAGATAAAAATTTATTTCAGTCTCATGTAAAAGAAACCCAAGCACCAGTCCCGGGCTGCAAAGTGTCATCAGTGACTCTGGCTTTCTGTTCCACCATCCTCCGTGCAGGGTTTCCCTCTTCAAGGGCACCTCAAGATCCAAAATGACTGCAGGAGATCCAGCCATCACGTCTGTATTTTAGGCAGGAAACGGGAGGAAGGGCTGTTTGTCTGCTTTCTCTCTACCCTGGACCTTGCCTTACATTTCTTTGATTACTCTAGCTGCCAGGGAGGCTGGGGACTATGGTCTTTTAGCTGTGTGCGTGGTTTCCCAGGAGAAAACCAGGATTCGGTTGGTGAGAAAGGCAGTGTAGACGTGGATTATCAACGGGCAGTTGCTCCCACAACTCCCATGAACACACAGACCTAGGTTTGAACCCCAGCCTGCTACCTACCAGCTGCTGAATGAATACTCGCCATGGTGCCAGGCTGGAGCTGGCCTGGTTTGGCTGTGCCTGTTGGGTCTGTACTCAGGAAGTTTGCATTGAGAGGGTCAAGAAGAAGAATGGTTCTAGAGCCCATAAAGCCTTTGCTGTCTGCTGTGGAGTGTGGCTCCTGGGCCGTGGGCAGTAAGCCCACCGCAGGGCCACATGCTGCTTCCTGAACTGAAGGATGGAGCGAGGCCACATCACGTAGGATGCTACCTGCACAGAGAGCCGGAGCACACGTGCCGGGGAGCTGGGTCAGGAGGGCCTAGCCTGCGGCTGCAGCCAGGGGATGCAGGGGCGTAGACAGTGAGACCTTCCCGGCAGCCTATGAAAGGTGGGGGGGGGGGGGCCCTTCCCAGGGTGACGATACAATTTATCGTCCAAATCAGGAAGCATCTTAGTCAGAGCGGGTGCTGTCAGTGATCAACCCCAAACCCAGCTGTAACTCAGGCCTGTCCTGGGAAAACTGGGATGCACGGTCACCCTACCTTCACCCCGCATATGACACGGGGCCTGAACTGAGCTCGCTGGGAGTGGTTTGTAGGTGAGGAAGGGTGCAAGAGCTGAAAGCCTCTGCAAACTATTAAACAATTGGTTGAAAACAAGGAATTGGAGAAATTTTAATGCACGAGAAACAACAGCAGGGCACCCCTCCCCTTCTGCCTGGGAATGCGCATATCCTGTGTCCCGAAGGCTGGGGGATGCCTGGCTTTCAGGTCCCCTCCCTACGGGCAGCACACCTATTCCACGCGTGACATTCAACTGCTGTTCCGGCTTCCAGGGGCCGCTGGCCTCCGACCTGGCTCTGTGTCCTTCGTGGGGTCCTGTCTCCCGACTCACGCCTGCAGGGCTGGCCGACTCAGCAGGTCAGCCCTGGGTGGAGTGGACCGCTCCCTGCTCCCTCCCGACCAGCATCTGCTCCCGGGGGGCTCCCTGGAGGGTCTCCCTTCTCCCTCAACGGGAGGACTGAGCCCCCAGGCCGTCTAGGCAGCAGGACGCCCCTCGCCCCTCGGCGTGGCCCCGCGGGATTCGGAGCCCCCTCCCGAGTCCCGTTGGGACTCAGCGGTGCCCCCGCCTCACAGCTGGTCCTCGTCCACCCAGACGGTCTTGCGCTGCTCGTCCCCGATCTTGTCTTTAATGACGCGGAGCAGCTCCTCCACGCTGCCCCACATGTCCGCCTCCACGCTGGCGTAGAGGCACGGCAGGGCCTCCAGCTCTTTCTCCTTCAGCCGGCACAGGCGCAGAAACTCCTCCTCCGTCTCCGGCCGGGACAGCATCTTCCTGCGGGCGAGGAAGGGCGAGGGAGACGCACAGGGGCGTGGCTGGGCTGGGCGGACCCGTGCTGTGGGACCGCCCCGTGCTGCCGCGCACCCCCCCCCCCCCCCCCCCCCCCCCGCCACCGGGGCACCCTACCGACGCTGCCTTCCCCGCTTTGTTTCTCCACATAGCCTCTACCACTTAGCACCTTACGCACTGTCCCCTTTTATTCTGTTCCTTAGGGAATCCTAACAGGTGGGGACTTTAAAGTCTTTTTAATTGTGATAAAGTACACGGAAAATAAAATTTCCCATCCTGACCACTTGTAAGTGTACATTTCAGCAGTGGTAAGTTATTCGCAGCGAAGTGCATCCATCTCCATAACTTTCTCGTCTTGCAAAACTGAAACTCGACCCATTAAACCATCACTTCCCCCTGCCTCTCAACCCCCGGCACCCACCCCTCTACTGTCTGTCTCAGTGCATCTGACCACCCCCAGGGACCTCGTAGAAGTGAAGTGTCTGTCCTTCTGTGTCTGGCTTGTTTCACTGAGCATCACGTCCTCAAGGGCCGGCCATGTTTCACCATGTGTCAGTCTCCTTCCTTTTTAAGGCAGAATCTCGTTCTCTCGTAGGGATGGACCACAGTTTGTTTATCCATTTATCTGTCAGCGTACACTTGGGTTGCTTCTACCTTTCGGCTACCGTGAGTGATGCTGTGAACGGGGCTGTGCAAATACCTCCCGAAGACCCTGCTTCGGATTCTTTTGAGTAGAGACTGAGAAGCGTGATTTCCGGATCACATGGTAGTTCTACTTTAATTTTCGAGGAAACTCCTCACAGTTTTCCGCAACAGCTGCACCCTTTTACGTTCCCAACCAGTAGTGCGCAAGGGCTCCAATCTCTCCCCATCTGGGCCAACAGGTGTGAGTTTCTGCGTTTTGGACAGCAGCCGTCCTGACGTCCTGACGTGTGGGAGGTGGTGAGGTGGGGACTCTGCGCTCCTTTGCTCACTCATGGGGTCCCGGGGCCTGGCACTCAATAGGCGCTCGGTAAATATTTGCGGAGAGAATGGAGTGGCCTGACCTCTCTCAGTGTCAGCTGCAGTTGTGTTGCAAGGAAGGGTGGGGATCAGAGATGGTGCCACGTGACAGGCAGGCCACGCCCCTCCCCCACCTCAGCATCACCCTGATTTCCTCTTCCTAGCAAATCTTACCGCTAACCCATCAACAATCACACAGGCCCGACTTTGAACACGGACCCTGAGTCGGGCCTTTCCTCATCGCCCGCCAGACAGGATGTGGTCCCAGCATCACTACCCCTCGTGTGGGTCGTCACGATGCCTGTGTCTCAGTGCAGCAGCCAGCGGGGCCTTTACATCCCTCATTAGATGAAGTCACTCCTCAAAACCGTCAGTAGCTCCCGTCTCACTCAGAAGGAGACGTCACATCCTTCCGTGGCCGACACGGCCCGGTGTGGTCTGGACCCCCTTCGGCCCCAGTCACCTCTCACCGCTCTGCCCAGCACACTGGCCTCCTCTGGGCCATCCCCACCTCGGGGTCCGGGCGCCAGCTGTGCCCTCTGCACCTGCCCGGCCTGGCCTCGCCGTGGTGGGTCCTGCTCCAATGCTGGCTTCCCGGACCACCTGGGTCCCAGGGCGCCCCCATCCCTCCCGGCACCCATCCTCCTGGACGCGTTTTGCGCGCGCGCGCGTGTGTGTGTGTGTGCGTGTGTTACTGTTTCCATTGCTGGAGGGGTCGGGGCCGTGTCCCCCTGGACCGGGGACTGACCTTCGTTAAGGGTTCACTAAAGGGATGCTCGGGGGAGGGGGTGGGCCCGACACAGCCAGCTGTTCTTGGTGGGAGCCCCAGGGGCTTGGTGAGGTCGGGGAGTGCAGGGGTGCTTTAGGGCCCCTGCGGGGGGTCCCGGAGCCCTACCTGAACTTCTTGATGTTCTTCTCCGACACCCGGATGAAGAGCACGATGGGGTAGATGCGGGACTTGATCAGGTCCCTGGTGCAGCTGATCCCGGCTTCCAGCAGGCAGTGCTTGTTCTGCAGACACAGTGGCCGGCGGTCGGCGGGGGCCCATTGCCTCCTCGGCCTGTGCGGGTGCCTGGGGCGGGTCCACCGGGCAGGGTCTGGCTCCACGGGACAGAGCCAGGGGCGAGACAGCCCCGCGTGCCCCCCTGCTGAACCAGGGAACGAGCCAGGCAGAACCCAACCTCTGAGAGACAAGGCCCCCCGTCCGGAGACCTGGCTCTCCCTGCACAGGGATGGGTGCTGGCAGAGCCCCGGCACCCAGCCCGGGGTGAATCAGGCAGTGTGCGTGAGTCTTAATAAAAACCCAAGTCAGTGTGGAGAACACCTGCTCCTCTATTCTGCCTGCGGAGGCGCTCTGGGTACTAGGACGGGGTGGGTGGAAAACACAGGGAAGGTGAGGCGGCTGGATGGTGCGGGGAGGATGTAAGGGCTCTCAAGCACGACTCCCTGGGGCCTGAGAACGCGTCGTTTCTGAAGAAGGACGATCCCTGCTTTGCTGAAGGTGCCACCTAACCCTCTGCACTGAGACAGAACCTGAATACAGCAAAGTGCACGTGCTCCTAAGCCTGCAGCTCGGTGCATTTTCACAAAGTGAACGTGCCGGTGGAACCAGCCCCAGGCCCCTGCGCCCCCGGCCACCGCTCCTGTCTCGCCAGCAGAGCCACTGCTGGATTTCTAACAGCACGGATTCCTGGATGGGAACCCCTTCGCAGCCAGAATGTTCTCAGCTCCAGCCCTGCCCACTCACTGTCCATCGGCTCCAGCTGTCACGATTCCCTAAGCTTTAATACCCAACAAACGCTTCAAGGCGGGCCGGCAGCTCTGCCCGTGCTTCGACCCGTGTGACGATGTGAGAGGGGGCGGGAGTGACCATCGGCTGGGCGGCAAGTTCGGAATCTCTGGCTGGACTCCTGCCCTTGCCGTCCCCCAGGTCACCGTCCCAGACTCCGGGGCCGTGGTCATCCTCGTGGGCCGAGAACCCCGCCTTCATCCAGCCCTGGAGCGAGGAAGAACTCCACGCTCAGGGCTGGCCAGGGTCTCAAAGCCTGGCTCCAGCAGACTCCAAACTGCGTACAAACGCCTTTTCTGCGTCGCTGCCGAGAAGCCTTCTGATGGCCCACTGCCCCCACTTGGCGAACACGGTGCCTGTCGCCCTCTTGCTCGCTACCTCTGGCCCCTGTTATCACCGCCAGGCGCACACACATCCCTGAACGACGCAGACCAGAGGACCACCACCAGGAAGCCATCAGAAACAGAGGAGGTTCCTCCAACCCCGCAGGACAGGGCTTGGAGACGTTAGCACGTGGTAGAGGGAGAGAGGAAGAAGGTTCACCCGCGGCGAGGTGAGAGCATCGCCCTCTCCATGGCGCAGGTGGCTCACAAGCCCCGTCAGCCTCCAGCCGGCCTCACCTTGGCCGCCACAGCCTCGATGTGGGCGGGAACGACACATTCAAAGGAGTTGGGGTTCTTCTCTCGGGAGTAGATGATGGTCTCTGTCTTCTGCTTTCTGAGGAACTCGTCTCTCGTGACAACATCTGCGGGGAGAGGGGCCAGTCCTGAGGGCGGCACAGGTGGTCTCGGGCCGACTGTCCCGTCCAGGCCCCGCCCTGCTTCCTGGGCTCCACAGCGCTGCACGTCTGATCCCTTTCTGGCCACATGGAAGTGAATCTCGTCTCCTCCACTAGACCCCGAGGCTTCTCAACTGAGGGCAAGGTCAGGGTCCCACTTTACAGGCCCCACGGCAGCCAGCCATCCACACCCTTCCGTCGGCTCTGGAGGCCCTGATGCAGGCGGCGGGGGAGGGGAAAGGAGGGCAGCCTGCAGAGGGGGGCTCACCCGGCTTGCACATGGTGAACTCCATCGCGCCCCCCGAGTTGAGCAGCTTCTGGACCAGCGCCTTGGCCAGCATGGTGGGCGTGAAGAGGACAGGCCGGCGGCGCTCGCAGTAGAAGGCGCGCACCAGGCTATAGGGGATCAGGCTGAGGTTCTTGCCGAGCTCGCTCTCGGGGTCCAGCTCTGGGAGGGGACAGGGGAGGGCTGGTACCGCCTGGGGCAGGGGCAGCCCAGGTGCCCTCTTGGCTCCATGGGGCCTTGAAAACCATTTGGGAGTGGGGATGGGACACCCGGGGCTAGTTCTCAAGACCCGCCACACAAATCGACACAAGCCGGCGGCCCAGGACGCCCTTCCGCCATGCGGGCGAGTTTACGGAGTGACCTGTGGACCGGGCTCTGTTCTGGGAGCTGGGCCAACAGTGCTGGGCCAGGGAGACGGCCCTGCTCACGGGCCAGGAGGCGCCGGCAAGAAGCGCGTAACACACTCCAGGGGCTAAGCTGTCCAGGGAGGGCCTGGGCTGAGGCTGGAGCGGAGAGGCGCCCCTGGCCCTCGTCACCATCAGCGCCGGGGCCAGCGTGGCCCTGGGAGGGCTTGCTCGCCGCCGGCAGGGCCTTCCACAGGGGACTGCGCACCGGGAGGCCCCTCGCTGGCTTCACGATAAATGGCGGTCGGTGCTCAGCGGGGAGAGAATAGGTAAACGCTTCAGAGCAAACAGCTCCAAATAACACGGGCGTCTGGGTTCAAACCAAGTACGGCAGGCGTCGGTCGGGGGAACTTGGCAGGATGCGCCCGGGCGGCTGTCGGTCCTCCCGGCCAGGGCCGGGCAGCTCCTCCCCAGGCGCTACCCTTGCTTTGGAGGGAGGAGACGTCCCAGCCCCACTCTCGGGGGCCCCCGCGGCCCGCCCAGACCCCTGAGGCCGCCGCGCGTGCATGGGGCGGGGCGGGGCTGGGTGGTCGGCACCACACCTTCCTGCTTCTCGGTCAGGAGCTTCGTGGCGTCCAGCGAGGACCGGGCCAGGCTCCCCCGCGGGCTCCCCGCGACGATGCGCACGCGCTCGTGGCTGTTCATTCGCTTGTACTTGTTCTCGGACCTGCTGACGAACTGCGGACAGAGGCGTGGGGGTGGAGGAAGGCGTAACCCGGGCTCTGGAGACCTCCATTCAGATCCGGGCTCCGCCCCGGGCGCCTGGGTCAGTCACGCCCCCTCTCAACACAGGGGACACCTAGCAGGTGGCGCAAGTTCTTCAGCTGTCTGGGCGCCGTCAGTAGACAAGGAAGCGAACAAGTGTTCACACTCTCTTCCCCGGCTGGGCGTAAGCTGCCAGAGGGCTGGTCCCAAGCAGGCCCTCAACGGAGCCCCCCTGCAATCCCACCCACATCTAGGGGATCCACGGGCACTGTGAGGCCTGGAGCGCTCTGGCTGTGGAAGACCCCTGGCCGCCCCCAAAACGGCCCACCCGGCTGGGGGTGCAGGTGACTTCACCCCCTGCCTCGGCAACCCCGCGTCTTCCGGGGGAGTGCCTGCGCCCCTCTACCATTCAGAGTTGAGTCCTGGAGGGCGGAAGGGGATGCCCAGCGGTGGACACCATACTCCCTGGGCTACTTTGAGACTCTCCACGCCCTCCCTCTGCAGGGAGGAAAGTCCAGGGAGCTGGGATGTCAGCCCTGCTCTGTTGTTAACTGGCCTTCGAGTAAGTCACCCAAAAACTCAGGGTTTTGGACTCATGCGTGACGTGTGGGCACAAAAAAGTGTGGTCTCGCGTGGTCCTGCCGTCAGGGGTGCCTCGGACTCCACCAGGGTTCCCTTCCACCTCCGTGTCTTTCTGCTACCTGTCTGCCTCTACGTGGGTTTTAGGGTCACACTGTGAACCATTTCTCTGGGTTTCCCATGTTCCAACATTAGGATGGAGCAGTGGAGTGACACACTAGCTCTGCTGGGGCCTAATTAGCACAGAGCCAACACGGGAACATCCTTGCGGGGCTACATCTTAATAGTACTCTCAGCTTTTGTGAACTGGGGATAGAGAAAAAGGCTGCATGGAATGCTTCTGCGTTTATGTGAAATCACTTCTGAACACATCACCCACGAGGCTGTTCAATGTTCCTCGTATAATGATCCGTGCCAAAAAGAAAAAGAAAAAGAAAAAAAACCTCTTAGAATCAAGTATAAGGGACACATTTTTCCTGCTTCCAAAGAGCTAAAACGTTTTGGCACCAGGTAAGATATAAAGACTCTGCTGGGTTTCCCTTTCTTCCCTGGCTGCTAGGATGCTCAGATATAAATTTAATGCTCAATCTGAAGACCTGGATATCTGGAATGTTTGTTTTCCTCTCCTCACTTTTCCATTAATATTTGAGCAACTAAGATGTTTAAGTTTCTTTTAGCCCTAAGTTTGCTCAAATCTTTTATGAAAGTGAGGTTTGCTTCCAACAGGTGCAGACTGTCTACCGACCTGTCACCGTGAGGATAAAACGGGACGGAAGATGTAAGGTGCCGTGAAAAGCTGCAAGTGGGGGACAAACACAGAGCACTGCTGTTCTGATACAGCCTCCTCTTCTTGGTAGGGAGAGGGCAGGGCTGCGGCAAAACGTGGCTGCAGGTCAGCAGGCGCTCCGAGAGCTTTACCTGAAGGAGCTGGCCGAAAAGGAAACTCGCTCGTGAGAGGCGGGGGCTGACCCGGGGGTCCGCAGTGGGAAGTGGTTCTTCGGGCTGCAGGGTGTTCTGAAATCAGTTTATCAACCGGTCAGACCCGCCGGCATACTGATGCCGCTGAGAACGGGAGACGGCTCCCAGCCCCGCTCTGTGCTCACGGGGATCCCGTCGTGGATCAAAGCACTCCCGACAGGGGAGCAAGCTCAGGGGGTGAGAGGGGCCTCGGGACTTGTTCCAGCAACGACCGGAGCCGGCCGAGGGGAGCGTGCACCGCAGCTGGGGAGGGTGCAGAGGTGGGGCTCCTGCTGGAGGGGGCGGCCCTAAGGAGCCCGGTTCCCTGCAATCCACCATCCCACGGAGACGGATGGCTCCCACTCGGGATCCCCTCCAAAAAGGGCCCGGGAGGTGGTGTGAAGCCGGCGGGGTGCTGGGTGACCTACCCGGAGGGCCCTCAGGGTGTGGTGGGCCGTGTCCACCTCCTCCCGGCTGCCCCGGTGCAACAGGCGCTGCAGCTTGACCAGGAGGAGCTGCTGGGCTCTGGGGAGGTGAGAGGGGAGGGCGGAGCCTCAGGGGTTGGAGGGACCCCAGGGCCGGGCCTGGGGAAGCCGGCGGGGGCCTGGCCCGGGCAGGGGGCTCTACGCAGGGTGTGAGCTCTGAGCCCCAGGGGTACACCAGGGAGGGACTGGGCACTGAGCATCTGGGCTTGAATCCTGCCTCTGGCACTGACTCATCTTGGTACTGAGGCAAAGTCGCTTAACTTCTCTGAGCCTCGGTTTCCTCATCTGTAAATTGGGTCTACTGAGGCTGGCCTTGCAGGGCTGGCCTGGGCAGCAGAGTCAGAGTCTGGGGATGCTTTATGGATGTCCGGGGCGTCTAACCAGGGGCAGGCTGATGCTCAGCCCTCGGCGGCTACTGCTGTGTAATTACAGAACGACGCTGGGGAGACGGGCTACGGAAAAGATGACCATCGAACACAGGAAGCATAAACTCAGGCTCTAAGCTGTCCAGTAATGATGGAAAGACGGCGCTCTGGGATTTAGTGAAGCAACGGGATTTAAGAGAGCAACATTCCCGGGGGGCTTCAAAGAGGAGGAGGGAATGGGGGGCGGTCACTGGTCGGCAGGCAGAGGCTCCCCGCCGTGAGCCCCTCTGCCAAGCTGCACGGCCCCCTCGGTCTCACCGGCTGTAGCTGGGGATGGTGCCCATGTCCAGGTCGTGGTCCGTGAAGGGGTCGACCCGCGCACACAGCCACTCGTGCTTGTCCTGGTACATGGTGTCACGGACGTGCACGATGTCATCGCACTTCAGGGACATGGAGCAGGCGTCCAGCTGGCTGGAGATGTTCAGGTTGAGCCGGATGTAGAAGGAGTCCCCCGACGTGATCAGGCCCTCCTCCATGTCCTTCAGCAGCTTCCGGTACCCTGTGGAAGGAGAAGACGCAAAACCCATCCGTGAAGGGCCTCCCACTCCTGGGCTCCCCGCGGACGACACCCCTGTGACGCGGTCCTCCCATCACGGGGGCGTGGTTAGGGAAACGTCTGTCCTCCCCGACGAGTAAGTAGCTGAGTTACTGATGGCTTTCTCTCTTTGTCTTGGCTGCCAAGAAGCTCAGAGCGAAATTTTGTGCCAAGTTGCAGCAAATCTAGGACCTCTGCTGCGATCTCCATGTCCCTCCCTACCGATACACGGTGCTTGTGTTTTATCATTTTTGTCTTTGATTGATAGGTAACTTACATGCAGTAAACCCCATCACCCTTAAGCATTCCGCACGATGGAGGTTCACACATGTCTAGACCTGGGTAACCACTACTCAGAACCTTCCCTCATGCCCACGTCAGAATCCTGCAGGGGGTAACCTCTGTGCTGACTGCCAGCAGCCCAGGTGAGCTCTGCCTCGCTTCATATACGTGGAAGCAGACGGTACGTGCTCTTCTGCCAGAATGTGTCTGGCATTCACTGCACGTCATGCCTGCAACGTGTGTTCTTTTTTTTTTTTTTGGTGTGGACCGTTTTCAAAGTCCCCACTGAATACTGCCTCTGTTTCATGTTTCCGCTCCTTGGCCACGAGGCATGTGGGATCCCAGCTCCCCAACCAGGGATCGAACCCACACCGGGCCACACTGGAAGGAGAAGTCCCAACCACCGGAAAGTCCGGTGTGTTCTTCTTCACTGCTGTACAGTATCCCACGTGGTGCTGATTTATCCTTTCTCTGGTGTGTACATTTATCCCGTTTCCAGCTACTACGGATACCTCTGCTATGACCGCTCTTACACCTTTGTGGACGTATGTACTCATTTCCCTTGGATGTATTCACAGAAGTGGAATTACTAGGTCACTGTGTATACATTCAGCTTTAGGAGACACCGCCGGATGGTTTTCCGAAGTGGTAGGACCACGGCACATGTATTAACCTTAGTTAACACCATTGCCCTTTAGTGTGAAATTTTATGACTCCTTTCGGAGGGAAGCAGGGCATAAAACTATGAATACAATAAATGCAGTAACTTTCAGCAGACGTCCAAGACGTAAATCCATAACATAAATCCTGAAATCAGCCCCACGTGCAGACAGCCATAACACGGTGGAAGCTAGAACAGTCCTCATCGCCAGGCCCAGAAATAGCTCCTCAAACGCTATGTCTCACAGGCCCCACACCTCACACGCCAGGGAGACTGGAGCCAGCAGGCCTGTCTGATCACGGAGAGACGGGATTCCCGGTTGGGCCCTTCCCACCCACCTGGGCGGGGTTAACACCAATCACCATCTGAGGGCTCCACCGCCCGGGAGGATGGGCCCTACAGACAGGATCCTGCCAGAGGGAACCCTTCTTCCACTGAATTCCAGACGCAGGGCTGCTGCTACACAAAGCCAGGGGGCTCTGCTCGTACTGGGTTCTGTGGCACCGGGGCTGGTGGGCAGGGCAGCGCCCGGAGACTTGCTCCTGGGCTGGGATGCCGGCCTGGCAGAGCGGGGGAGCCCGCCTGCAGGAGGAGAAGGCTGGGCCCTGTGTCTGGGGACAGGGCATCACTATCTTCCACACTGACCGGGCACTGCCGGGAAGGGCAAGCAGGCGGCGGTGGGGAACCGCTAGAGAGAGAGCGGCTATTTATGCTCTGTTGAAACATTCATGAGCCCCTGGTGGTTAAAAACAAGATCCAGCTGCAGAGATCATCAGGCACGAAAAACCCCAGAGGTGAGAACGACAACTCAGAGTTGGGGAGAAGGAAGACGCTGCCTAGGAGTCTGGGTCGAGAAAGAGGAGACACCCTGAAAAAGCTGCTGGGGGGCCAGATGAGAAGGGGGTGAGGCCCGGCTGTCCTGCAGCAGATGGCCTGGCCGCGGTGTGGCTCAGTGGGCCCGCGGGTGCAGGGACGGTCACCCCAGACTCTCTGCCTACGTCAGGGCCGGGAAGCCCGAGAGAGAAAAACCAAACCTCAGCCTCGCAGAGAGAGCGGGGAGCTGGCCAGGCAGTCTGCTCGCGGCTGGATGTGCGGCCTCCACCGTGAGCGGGGCAGAGGCCCGAGGCGCGCCAGGGCAGGTGTGTGCCCACGTGTGTCAGCGCGCCTGCCCCTCCCGCCCCACGCCTGCCCCCTCAGTCCTCCTGACCAGCAGATGAGCGAGGGGAGGGACCGCCCGCCCCGCCTGGGGTCTTCACCTTCCTGGTTGACCTTGTAGTGCAGTGTGACGGGCCCACTGCACCTCTGGACGGTCCAGTGCACCTCCTCCTTCGTGCACGTCTCCAAGGGGACGCTCTGCTTCTCGCCTTTGATGCAGCCTTCTAGCTAGATATCAAAGACACATTGTCCTGCTTGGGCTCCACGGCGAGGCGAGCGGAGCTGCGGGGGTGAGACTGCCCCGCCGGGGAACAAAAGCACCTCTCCTCAACAAAGACCAGCTCAGCGCTGCTGAGGGAAGAAAGCATCGCACTTAAACGGGGTTCACGTGCCTCCCGCCCACCGCCCGGAGCACGTGTGCGTGCGTGTGCCTGGGCACAGGCTCTAGGAACACGAGCGAAGAGTCGTGGAGGGAAGGGCCCGGGGAGGGGCCTCCAGAGAGGAGCTGACAGGCCCGCCCCCTGGCAACCCCTCCTCCTGGGGGTTAATGCAGGCGTGGGGGTGGGGGTCCCCGCGCTGTCAGCAGCAGATGTGCACAGGAACCGGAACTGCTGCCTCCCCCAGCCCCCAGCCCCTCACCAGCAGCAGCTGGTGGCCCTCGCGGAGGCCGGCCTTCTCGGCCAGGGAGCCCGGCTTGACCGCGTGGACGAAGCTCCCGCGCGCGTTGCCCCCGAGCAGCGTGAGCTGGGAGATGAGGCTGTCGCCACTCAGCGTGCTGTACTGCACCGAGGGCCCGGGGCCCCGCACGTGCCCCACGGACGTGACAGACGGCCGGAAGGGTCTGCGTCGGGAGATAAGACGGGGGTCAGGCAGCTGTGGCTAGGACTCCCGGCCGGGACACCCAGAGAGCGGGGCCTGGGCTGCAGCGTCCCCGGGCAGTCGCAGCAGCGGCCACCTTAGGAGAGAGCTGGCGACCGGCTCCTGCTGTCACAAGCACACACCAGAAGCAGGGGCCCCGGGAGACACTGCCACCGGGAGACGGAGGTCGCACACGCCCCGGCTGCTTGCATCGGGTGCAAGGGCTGCTGGCCCCTCCTCGCACACCGGGAAGGCTGCGTGGGCACAGCCCACCGGGCTTCGGGGAGTCACGGGCGGGGCCGGGGCCGGTCCGACACGAGAGTCCCGTTCCTTGCCTCTGCCGGGCTGTGTGGCCCCGGGCAGGCCCCTTCCTACATGGGCCTGGCTGGGGGTCAGGGGTAGTGATTTCGGACTTTGGGACACTATGATTCCCAGACTCTGATTCTAGAATACGGGTGCCCTGGACGAAGGTCCCCTCTGCAGGGGATCGAGGGGAGAGCAGCCTTCACGTCAGCCCTGCCCCTCAGCCCAGCCTCCCCTCTCCCGTGACCTCGGTACCTTTCTAGAGAGAACTTCCTAAACATGAGGTTGACCTGCTCCAGGTCGTAGGCGTCCAGGCCCTCAGACTGGTGCGAGGAAGAGGAGGAATGGGTGGAGGGAGGTCCAAAGGGGAACCGCTCGTGGCTGTCATCTGCGAAGGCGTAAAGGACGCTTCAGGCCCCCGAGCAGGAGGGAGGGCGGCCCGCGGCCTTCCTGACGTGGCCGAGGCGGCTCCTCCCTTTCTGCCTCCTGGCAAATCCTCCCCCCTCCCCGGATGAGGGAGCAGCCTCGGTCAGCGGGTCCTGGAGGCCCTGGGGGGTATAGGGTCCAGTCCCGGCAACCTCTCCTTCAGAGCCATTCCCCCGCCTCCAGGGGGCATCTGGAAAGGGGCCGCCATTAGCAGGCACTTGCTCTGCTTTGGAATCGGGGTCCAAATTTTCATCTGGGGACCTCAGGTCTAGCCACCATCTACCGGCCTGGGGCGGGTCTGGGGCGGGGCTGCAGGACCAGCGTGTGGACGGAGTAAGGAAGCCCCCTCTCCTCCCAACTCGGCGGAACCCCGAGCCCCCCAGGGAAACACGCCCACCCTGCACAGCTCAGGCCGCTGGGACGGGAGATCTGCAAGCCCTGCTCTGGGCTGATAACAAAGGCTTCTCTGCAGAGAGAATTTGTCCCGACACTGCAAAACGCTCTGGACGGCTGCCCAGAATTCTCTTCCCAGCTCTCCCCTTTCCAAACTCCTGGAGCTCTTCCCATCACCCAGCCTCGATTAGGTGCCCATTAGGTGAAAGCTGCTGCTGGTCACCAATTAAGGAGAGCCACTAATCTTTCATTTTATCTGCTGGCAGCCTGAGCTGGCGAGGGGTGGAGGCAGGCCGGTGGGAGCCCTGGCACCGAGGGGGCTGGCGGGCCACGCCCGGAGGATTCTGGGCCCGGCTCCATGCTGCCAGCTCCTCGGGGCCCGAGGACGCTGCCACCATCCCAAGGCGCCGAGCCATCTCCCGAGAAGCCGGAACCCTTCCTGTTCTTCTCCCTCCTGTCCATCCAGTCAGAAGCTCAGGTCTGGGGACTTCCCTGGTGGACCAGTGGGTAAGACCCTACGCTCCCAACGCAGGGGGCCCAGGTTTGATCCCTGGTCTGGGAACTACATCCCACATGCTGCAACTAAGAGTCTGCGTGCCGCAACTAAAAGATCCCGCATGCCGCAACTAAGGCCCAGCGCGGCCAAAATAAACACATGATAAAATAAATAAATAGGGGCTTCCCTGGTGGCGCAGCGGTTGAGAGTCCGCCTGCCAATGCAGGGGATGCGGGTTCGTGCCTCGGTCTGGGAAGATCCCACATTCCGCGGAGCGGCTGGGCCCGTGAGCCGTGGCCGCTGAGCCTGCGCGTCCGGAGCCTGTGCCCCACGACGGTGAGAGGCCCGCGTACCGCCAAAAAAAAAAAAAAAAAACAGCAGCTCAGGTCTGCAAATCTGCATGGGTCTCCCCACTGGTCCTCAACTATGCCACCACAGTCTCTGCCACAGCAAGAAGTCAGGGACACAGGTTCTGTGTCCCATGCAGCTGTAACAGGGCCTGGTGAGGTGCAGGGGCCTCGCGGCTGCAAGGGGTGGCGGCTGGCGGGTGCCGCGTGCATGCTTACTCCCTGGAGACGGAGCCTTCGTTTCTGGCTCTGCGTGGCAACGTGCTGGACCGAGGGAATATCCCCTCCATCACACCAGCTCTGCCCGTGGGTCGGGTTCAGGGCTACCACGGCCCCTCCAGTCTCCCCAGTGCCTGCCTGCCCCACACCTACAGTTTCAGGGGATGAAAACCAACCTTAACTGCCGCCCCATCTCCATCCCAGGGCCCCAGCCCCATGCCTGCCACTCGTCCCGCCGAGGTTGGCTAACAGCTTAATTAACACCTGGCTTCTTAAGAGGTCCCCCCGCTTCCAGTCCCTCCTCCACCACACTGCTCCTTAGTCTCCCTAAGACTCTGTTTCTTCATCTGCAAAACAAGGACGACAATAGCATCTCTGAAAACAGCTGCTGAGAGTCACTGCAACTGGATCACAGTGCTTGGCTACGATCGCGAGAGCTATGCTTTCTTAAAAACCCAGACCTAACGCGGATTCTACACTCAGCATCGCGATGGTTCCCACTGTCTGCGGAACAAAGGACAGGCTCCTCAGGCGCCTCCCGGCCCGAGCCACTCAACGGGCGGAGGCCTGTCTTCCTCGTGCACAGAGAGCCCTCTCGGAATCCACTCTGCACACGTTTCCTGAGGACCTACTGTGTGCCAGGCTTTGCCCCAGGCAGGCCCTGCTGGAAGGTCAGGATGGGGCCGACGTGGCTGCCACACCTGTAATGCCTCTCAGACCTGCTGGGTACCCACCGTCAAGATCTAAGGCATCGAAGCCACCGCTGTCATTGTCGTCTTCAACTGTGCTGCAAGGCATAAGGGGGGACAGGAGAGCTCTCCTGACTGTGTGTGCAGGTGGGCAAGGGAGAGCGAGGCTTCCCGAACGTTCTGGCTGTCTGAGAGGCTGTGGTTCTGAGAGGGCAGGATGGGCGGGAGAGGAAGGTCGGCAGGTGGGTGGAGGGCTGTGGGCCATGGGAGGGCTGCACGAGGCTGGGTGCTTTGCTGGGAGGGCAGGGCGGCCCCAGAGCCTGCAGAGGCCGCATTAGCTGGTGTGAGGACGGACACGAAGAGCCGCTGAGCAGAGTCCCCGACAGCCCCACCTGCTACTTCCCACTCATTCCTCTCCCTGGATGCAGAGTGCCTAACGGCGTTTATAGTCGAACGGGCTGCATTGTGTGACGGGCCCAAATAGCTGAGCCTCCCTCAGACAGGACAGGTCGGGAGTGAGGCACGTGTTCCAAGAGTTCTGAGCTGTTCCTGTGTGGTTCCTGTGATGCAGTAATGAGGCCCAAGCCAGGTGGCTGGCAGGACCCAAGATGGAGATCCAGCCCCGCCGGCCACTCCTTGGTCTGGCCCTTCTAGGAACCACCGCCAACCTCTGACTCTGAACGTACGATGCTAAATATCTGGTGACTGGAAACACCTGGATGCCCAGGCATATCTCTACTGTGGTCTCCACAGTGGGGACACTGATGGCCTCCACGAGGTGAGGAAAGGGGAGAGACGGTAGCAATGAGGGGGACATTCACAGGGTCTCTCACTCTTTGGCAGAAAAAGCCAAGCTCTGGAACCATGGGATGGAGAAAGCTGATCTCTCGGTAGCAGGGGGCGAAGCGATGCTGGTTTCGTCATTTGCTGGCTAGCTGGGGGGCCCTGGGAAAGCCGTGTCCCTTCTCTGAGCCTCGGCTTGCCCATCTGTAAAATGGGCACCATCCTGCCTGTATCTCGAGCTTCCCTTAAGGACTGCCGAGTTAGTGAAGTGCCGAGCGGCACAGCAAGCACCAGGAACACGTCCCGCCCCCTCCCCCCACCTGTCACCCACCTCCGATGAGGCGCGTCTTCCTTACAGCGTCTGACGATGGAGTCGTTTCCTGGCGGCTCGGCCGTGATTGACATAATGCTGGAACGGCTTCGATGGGGCTGCTTCAGACACGCACACAGATGTGTTACGGGGAGCCGCGCCTCCGCGGGCGTACATGTTATATACACACAGACTAAGTTTAAATCAGATGCGTCCCCGCCTGCTATACAGGCAGTGTGCGCCCGCAAGCTGGTTCTCAGCGGCGACCTTGGCCGAAGAAGGCTCGCGCTCAGCCTGGGGCAGCCGAAGCCACCAAGCCTGGGGCACATCGGCTCGCCCCGGGAACAGGAAGCGGGGAGGCGGGTGGGAGCCCGAGAGACGGTCCTTGTTTGTGCCCAGCACGGGCGGGGTTCTCTGTCCCCAGAACTGCCCAGCCTTGGGCACCTGCTCTGGACGAGGGGAAGACCTTAGGGGCTGGCGGAGGCCCACGCAGACAGCTCGGCTGCTGGAGGGTGGCCCTTTGAGACGAGGCCCGCTGGCTCCTGGCAAGGGCTGCCTGAACTGAGTGCCTGGGATTTCCCCTCCCAGAGCTGGGCTCAGACAGGGGCCATTCCTTATTGTCTCTCTCCTTCAGGGCCTGATGCTGGAGTGGCTGACCAGCTTCCCAGGGCTTCCCCTCGGGGTTAGAATTTCTAATCCCACGCCTCCTGCCGCCTGGCTAGGGGGAGTGACACCGCTCTGCCCAGGTGGGCTGGAGGGAGGCGCGCAGGGGCTGGGCAGGCCTTGCTCTGCCGCTCCGGCCCCCGCCGGCTGCCCACCTCCAGCTGCCGGAGTCGCCAGGGGCTGAGAAGCGGCAGCAGGATCGTCAGCCGCCTGTGCCACTCGCCGCAGCCCTGCGGAGGCCCGTCTCTTCTGCCCACCGAGTGTCAAATTGGGAAAGGAGGCGGCAAGAAGGTGAAAATACATTGCGAGGCCAGGAGACATTGATCAGGGCCTGGGCTGCAGCCCTGGGCGAGGAAAGCAAGGGGGCCGGGCCCGCGGGGCGGGCGAGGCCGGGGTGGGGGGTCCGGCCCGAGCTCCGAGCCGGAACGGGGAGCAGCGCTGAGGGCCCTGCTCACCATCTTGGAGAAGGAGGTGGTGATGGGCAGCGACCCAGAGGAGCTGGGGCTGGCGTCCGTGACGTCTTCTTCGTGTCCCCTCCCTGTCCTCGGCGAATCGGGCAGGAGGAGCAGACGGAAGGGGCGGGGGAAAACGGGGAGGGCAGGGTCAGTGAGAGCCCCTGGGGCACTGCGTCCCTGGGGCCGTCCTGTGTGTGTGTGGGGGCGGCCTCCTCTCCCCTCCGCTTGAGGAAGAGCCGGGTCTTTTCACCACCACGTCCCTCCCCCCACACAGGCCCAGGGCGGCCTCGTCAAGGCTGGACGATGCCTTCTGTCTTGAGGGCCAAGGTGGGCATCCCGGCTGGCACTCCGGGTGGAACTGGGGCCGGAACGTCCCCACTAAACAGGCCGACTGGGGACTGGGGCCAATGGGCTGGGTGTGCTGCCTCCCGCGCGGCCCCTGGAGCCCCTTCGAGGCTGCCTGGGGGCTTCTGCACACTCCTTTCGGCCCTCGTCTTGCTGCAGGGGAGCGGTCAGCTTCCCCATCCACAGCCCCACGCGCTGGTATGTGCGCGTGCGTGTACATGCGTGCGCGTGTACGTGCACAGCCAGCTGTGCACGTGCATCCCGGTCCGCGGCGCCCTCGAGGGGACGAACCACAGTCCCCTCCCTGGTCCAGCACCCCACGTCAGGCAGCCGGCAAGGCTCCGTCTCCACTGCAGCCCTTTCCCTCTCCCGGGCACAAACGCCCTCTCCACTTCTGCCGGCCCCAGGCCCTCTACACCTCCCTTCTGTACAAGGTCCCTAAAACACCTCGTCTGGCCACCAGGGAAGTGGCTCGGCCCCCACCTTAGGGCTCCCCTTCCCCCGGTGTCCCCAGCAGGCGCAGCCCAGATCTGGACCCCTGGCTGCCCTGCTCTCCTCGGAGGGATGAAGCCCGTGAACTCGGGCCTGGCCGTCAACCTCTGCGGGCTCGTTCCTGGCGCCGTCCTGCTCTGAGCCCAGGAGGCAGCACAGCTTTCTGTATCACACGCTTTCCAGGCTGCATATCCATGTCTCTGCTTCCTGCTCCATCCCGGGGGGCCCTTCCGGAGGCCGTGCCCAGCGGCCTCAATTCTCCCTTTTCTAGACCCCGTCTGCACGTGCCCTCCTTGACAGATCCTTCTCCAGCCTTCTTCCAACCGCTCTCTTGGGTATCCAGGGCCACATTCCACCTCCTCACCGATGGCCCTGCCCGAGTACCTGGGCTCTGGAAGCATCTACGTGGACCTGCCAGCACCCGGCACACAGTAGGTGCCCGGTTCACCCAGGCAAACCCTCGCTAGCCAGCTGTCGCTCCAGAGTGGCGCTGAGGATGAGTGAGAGGAATTCTGGGGACAGTGTGTCTCGGAGAACCCGGGGTTGAGGGGTGAACTGGTGGCCTCCCATGCCGGGGACTGCCTGCCCGGAAGTCCGGGAGGGAGGCCAAGTATCGGGGCTCCGGACGGACCCACGGGGAGAGGACCTCAGATGTGACGTTTCCGTGGTCGGGGCTCCCGCCCTCTCCGATGACAGCAAACAGTAATCACCATCTGGACACCCTGCCGCCCCGGGGCCCCAGGGCCCCCGAGACCCCTCCCGGGTTAACCTTGCAGGATCGACGCCTACGATGGGAGAAACAGGTGGACCGAGAGTCAGAGTGACAGACAGGAGAGGGATCCGGGCGTCTCACTAACCTTGAAGATCTGATGTCCGCTTCAGGCTGATGGGGGATTTGGCCCTCTGCAGCTGAAAGAGGGGAGGGGAAGCAAGGAGACAGAGGACACAAATCAAACAAGGCCCGAGACACACGTCACTGGCGCTGAGGCAAGAAGGAAACTGAGGCGAGCCCACGCCGCCCTCGTCACGTGGCCGCAAGAACCACAGAGGACGCAGGATGCCCACGGACGCCCCACGGCCATGGCTCCCCCGGCCTGGCGCAGGCAGCCGCTGGTACAGACATGCTCGCCCCACGGGAGGCACTGCCACGTGGCTCGGATGGTACCAGGGCTGAGAGTGGAGGTGGGGTGGTATTGTGACGCTGAGCAGAACTGGCTGCACGGCATGGGGGAGTTTTCAGGAACAGACGAGGCTTCGGGGCAGCTGCCCCGGCCACCCCGGCCTTAGGTGCTGGCGGTGCCAGGCCGGCCTCCGAGGTGCCGCCCTAGGCCTTCCCCTCCCTGTGTGCGAGGGCGGGGAGAGCAGAGGCCCCGCCAGGCCCCGCGTGTGAGACCGTCTCATTCACTCAGTCACATTCATTCATTCCTCAGCTGATGGAGTGCGCTAGAGACAGAGCAAAGCAGATAGGATGAGTGCTGTAACTCCAGCTCCATCACAAGCCACTGACGTCGGTAAGCACGCGATATGCGCTCAATACCTACTGGTTGAGTAAACAGATGAATCTGGAGATCGTGCTTAGATCATTCTCTCTCCTCTCTCTGAACTGTACTACATTCGTAGGAGATGAGAGAATTCGCCGGAACAAGCAAGAAGCACAGAGCTGGCACGGTTTCCGTTCACAGGGCTGAGGGCGGTCCAGTCGCCTCAGGGGTCCGAGACCCGCCCCAGGACCACGTGAGGCCCAGCTGCCTCCTCCCCCGCGTGCAGGGGGCCCCCAGCTCCCCGGTCCCCACCCCCGCCCCAGGATGGCCCTCCCCGGCTGCGTGCAAGCACCTGGATGCCCTTCAGGTTCATCCTGCGCTTGGGCGGGTGGTAGGGCAGGAAGTAGCGGCTGTCCTCTGGCGAATCCTCTGAGGTTGAAGAATCGTCAGCCTCCTGACCGTTGGTCCTGGGGCTGGTGTCCCCAAAGTTCTGAGAGATGATGGTCACTGGTAGGTTCCTGGGCAAACTCTGGAGACAAGGGGAGGCCGTGTCCGTGACGGAGCACGGAGGAGCTGCCACCACGCGCAGGAACAAGCTCTAATGGCACCATCACTCCCTCGGGCACCCAAGCTTGAAGCTCCGGATGGCCTCTTCCTCTTTCCTGACCCCCGCGTCCACCCCGATGCCAAGACCTATCACGCTAGCTCCACCCTCCTCACGAGACCCCCGCCCCCATCTCCCTCCCGCCGGGGCCCTGGCGCAGACCCTCGCACTGTGCTGTCTACGGTAGTAGAGGAACTGCCTCCCAGATGGTGTTGGCCCCTTATCTGATACGCCACCACCAGATCCACAATTTCAGGCCCTAGGCCCAAGCTACAAATCTAAGAAATGTTGCTGAATGCCTGGATAATGATAACAACGGGGCCAGGTACTGTCCTAAGTAACTTACAGCCGTTATCTGAAGCTGAGGTGCAACAATAGTAAATAACTTCTGGTTGGTCCCCTCAAGGCCACGTAACACCCTCACGCTACGCTGCCTCCAAACCCAAAGCGTTTGGCCTTACTTCCCCGCACAAAATCCTTCACGTCCAAGAATAACTCACGACCAGCCTCCCTAGCCGACGGGCCCACTCGGCTCCCTCCTGCTACCCGCTCCAGCCCACCTCCTGCCTGTCCCCGCCTCCCACTCCATGGATGACAGACCTGCCAAGCGCGGCCTGCCGACGGCATGCCATGGGTGTCACACCTCCAGGCCTTTGCTCGTGGTGTCCCCGTGGGCTGGAATACAGCCCCATCTTTCCTCACCTAGCCAGGCGCTGTCACAGCTTTCGTTCATAAATTCAGCAGATGCTCCCCGAGGGTCCACCCTGTGCCTGGCCCTGTGCTACACGTTGGACAGACAGAGGGGCCTACACGGAGCTTCTGCGTCACTACAAACTGTAGGAAACGCGCAAAAGTTGAGGGCGTAACACAGAGGCTCCTGGTTTCCATCAGGAACCGGCGAAGGCCTAGCTGAGGAAGTTGACACTTCAGCCAACCCCAGAAGGGGGTCAGAACTTGGCCAGGGGAAGTCCGGGGACAGCATTCCAAATGGAGGTCCCGAGGCTGGCTTCTCCTGTAGGGAGTCTTTCCCGGAACCCTGACAGAATGGAGGCCTCCACCCCTGGGCGCCTACAGCGCCCCTTCAATGCGTAATTTACAACACTTGCGTTGAAATGTCACGCTCCTGGATCTGCGTCCAGCACTAGATCTGAGTCCTCTGGGCGAGGGGCTGGGAGGGTGGGTCCGATCCCGGTTTCCCTGGGTGACTGACTAGCGATGCCCTCGGGGAAGTTACTCAGCTGCTTGTGTCTGGATTCTACCCTTCGCCAAGGAAGACAGCGATCTTACTGTCCTGGCGGGCAGTCCTGTGGCACAGAGGGCACTTAGCACGGTACCTGCAGACACAGGCACCCAAGCCCACAGCTACGAGAGTGATAGTATCATCTATCTGCCCGCATCACGGCATCGCTCACTTCGGGGCGCCTGGGGCCCCGCTGTGACACGTGCCTGAACTTCAGATCGAGATAAATGACGGTTTCCTTACAGGCCCTACTGACTTTAATGGGAGCAGGGCGTCTTACACCCGATGACCGTCCAGAGGGGTTTAAGGAAACCCAGGGGCAGGCTGATGGCCGACAGAGGTCCCCCGAGGAGGAGCTGCGGTTCTAACGCGGGAGTGACTTGCCCGAGATCACCCGGCCAGCAAGCGGCCGGGCCAGGGTTTCGTCCTGCCTCTTCTAGCTTCAAAATGAGCGGCTTCTACTCATCACGACCCAGACACACGCGGTTCAGGGGCACGGCTGCTCTGGGTGCGGGAGGGAAGGGTGTGCTTCCTCGCGGGAGCGCACGCGCCCGGCCAGCCCCACCTGCTCGAGGCTGCCGCTGTCCTTGGAGAGGCGCCGGAGTTTGCTCTCCAGGTTCACGATGCAGGCTTCCCGCCGGACCATCTCAATCCTCATCTCATCGTTCTTCTCCTCCAGCTCGCGGATCTGTTTCCTGTACTTGTCCTTTTCAATTAAGCACTGGGAGTACTGGGTCTGCGCCTCGTCCCGGGAATGGAAGGCCTGCCCGGAGGAGGAGAGGGACGAGGCCGATTGGCTCTTCGCCCCGACGCTCCCAAGTCACACCCAGACGCCCGCTCCCCAGCCCATGTGTCAGTTCCACGGCCTCTGGCCCTTTCCTGGACCCTGACCCTTGGGTGTTTCAGTCGATACCATCCTGAACAACACGTCACAGCCCCCGTCTGTCCAGCCTCGGCTGTGTCTCTTGGAGCCCACCCTCCGCCCTAGCGAGTGGCGCCATTATTATCATTCCCACTTCACAGACGAGGCCTCCAGGGAGTGGCAGCTCGCCTGCAGCCACGCGTCTGAAGAGTGACGGGGTCTGGACCTGGCCATCTTACTCTAAAGCCCAGGCCGCCAGGGTCCAGCTCAGGCCCCCATGCTATTCAAACGAACTGGGATAGAATTCACTTTGGGAACGGAAGCAGGCAAGATGGATTCACGAGTGATTCCAGCGGAGTTAACGACACTGCCCCGGACAAAACCTCCCGCTGGACCCCACGGCCCGGAGCCCGCAGGCCTGCCGCGCAGCCGCCCCGGGCGGCCCGTACCTGGTCGCGCTCCCGCTCTACCTCCTCCAGCTGCAGCATTAGGGTGTTCATGCGGTGCTTGTACATCTCGCAGTCCTTCCCCAGGGTCGAGCACTTCAGCTGCAGGTCCTCTTTCTCCTCCAGGTACTGCGAGCACAGGGGGAGATCGACACACGCGTCAAGCGGTCACCTATCGGGGCCGAGAGCCATTTTCTGGCTGCGTCTTCCCGGAGCCGGCCTGCACCTCCCCACAGGGCCTGACCTTGTGAGAGTCAGCTCTCTGACCAGAAGGGACCAAGGTAAAAGGCCAGTCCACCAACGGAGATTTGCTGTGGACCTACTACGTGCCAGGGAATGAGCGGGAGACAGGGTGGACGCCGGGTGCGCCCTCCCGTGGCCTTCAGCCGGGGGGAGATGGGTGTCGCGCTGACGCACAGGGAATTTACACCAGGGGCCAGACCTGGTCCCTGGAAGAGAGCGTGGGCTCTGGAGGTTCCACTAACACACATCCGTGCACAGGGGCTCCCGGCCCGAGGGTGTCAGCTGGGTGGGTGCTGCCCCGACCGCCCATGGGGCCCACCTTGTCCCTCAGCTCCTCCGCCTGGCGGACCTCCTCCTGCAGGTTGTAGATCTTGTTGACGAGCTCCTGTCGGTCCTCCAGGGCCTCCTTGCGGTCATGCTCCAGGATGTCCAGGATGGCCTTGTCCGAGTCTGGCAGGCTGCGCTTCCCGGCCTGGGCGGGCGGGGAGTGCGTAAGTGGGG